>NC_092872.1:570135204-571346632 GCF_028372415.1 Notamacropus eugenii
AAAAATTTAAAGGTAAGTCATGTTTATCATTATTTTAAACTCACAGGATTCAGAGGAAAGGGAATCTTAGAGAGCATCAAGTCTTGTCTTTTCATTTCTTAAAAGAAGGGGGAGCCCAAAGAATTGAAATTATTTGTCCAATATTACTTAAGAATTAAACAACATAGCAAGGATTTGAAACTTCACATTTTGATGCCAAATCCAATGGTCTTTCCAAGGTTTCAGGCTTGACTGATATTTTTAATATGTTCCTTGAAACATTACTTGCTTTCCTTAATCAAAAAGAAACATCTGTCCATATTACCCTTTGAAAATGCTATTCAAATCCAAAATATGGAATAAGCAGATATTACAGAAACTCTGCCAAGGAGAAGTTAAACAATATGTCCAAGATGACATATTGGCAACAGATCCAGCATTAAAACAGAGGTCCACTACTCCATGAACAATAAATCCTTAAATTAAAAAAAAAAAAAGGTACTGGGTAGGATATAGCTGCAGGGTTATGGTTAAATGCAGATAGGATAAGTTCACATATCTCATCATAAGACCCTTACACGTGTATTTGGTTTAAAGATTAGTAATGGTATATTTGGTGGAAGATTGGCAAAAGATGACAAGCATTTTCTGAGTTATAAAAGTTGGTGAAAATAAACTAACCATGGAAATTGAGGACAAAGAAACCTCCATTTGAAAAGTCACTGTGAAACTTGAGGAGAACTTGATTGGTGGAGCTGTAAGCTGTTTCAAGGGCAGTATTGCCACTGAAAATGCCAAGCTGAGGTGAATTCTGATCAGGACCATCCCTAGGGAAAAGAGAAAAAAAGAGCAGTTCTTGAATGAAAATCTATTAAGTTATTTAAATTAACAATCAATTTTCTCTTGACAGAGAGTTTCACCTTTGTAAAAGTGAGCTAATCATTATGTAATCACAGGACTGGTTGTGTTATTGATATTCAAAGTTAAAAAGCCAATAGAGAGGATTCTCTTCATTCCAAAGTTGAGATTTTCAGAGAAATTGTATAACACAGTGACATTTATATCAGTGACTGAAAAGAACTTTCTTTCTAAAGTAGAGAAATTCACACTTTAATGGGAAAATTTAATGAGGCTTTTGAAAAATCATTAGTCCTCATTCAAATAAGTGTTATTTTTAAATATTATACAAAGTACTTTACTTCTAATTCTTTAAGGTAAGGAGTCTATGCATCATAATCTTTGTTACAGAGATGAGCAAACTAAGAAATTTTCATGGGGTTACGTGGATGATTAGGGGAAGAAGTAGAATAGGATTCAATGTCAGGTATTCTGACTTTAAGTCTAGTTCTTTCAACTTCATTACTGTTTATTTCTGAAAACTGAATTTCTTTTGGTTGTTGCCACTGTTTTTCTTTTTCCTTTATACAATAACAGCATCATAAGATCTGGAGTTGGGATGAATGCTAAAGATGATCTAAGTCAAATCCTTTATTTTTTACCAAGCAAGGCCAGGTACATAAAAGGGCCATGACTTTTTCAACATCACACAGATGGTTAGTAGCAAAGCCAGGATCTGAACTGAGGAATCCTGACTCCAGGGTACTCCAGACACCTTTCTACTTCTTCAGTTGTTTCAATCATGTCCAACTCTGCATGACCTCATTTGGGGTTTTCTTGGCAAAGATACTGGAGAGGTTTGCCATTTCCTTCTCCAGATCATTTGACAGATGAGGAAACTGAAGTAAACAGGGTTAAGTGACTTGCCCAGGGTCACACAGCTAATAAGCATCTCAGGATGATTTGAACTTAGAATGGCAAATCTTCCTGCTTCCAGGCTTGGAACTTAATCCACTGTGTCACCTCACTGCCAATCTTTCCACTACTGGCCATTTTTCATGTACTTCTAGTGACTGGATTAAAGAACCTTTGAAATTCCTTTCAGTTATATGACTCTCTGACACAGCAACTATTTCCAAATGATATAAACACCTACTCTAAAATTACTTATTTCACCCTTAGCTAGAATTTTCTGTGGCTCTCAGAAGATTATGTAATTGTGTCAAATGGTAGTCCCATGTTTCAGAGAAGATGGAGTCTACTGTCTCTAGAAGATTTATAATAGATTAGCATGTAAGTTTCTCTACCAAGCAAGTGAAACCAGCACAGCAAAGTGCCATGTAAGTAAGAGCCAAAAAAAGCATCAGTGGCTTTCTTGACCTCTCTGAATTAGACCCAGGCTGAATAAGAACTAAATCAGTGTCTCTGATGCTTGTCTTCACCCATCAGAGTTAATCCAGGCACTGGAAGGAGTCAGTTCCCATTTAAGCTTTCAGTAAAATAAGGTTCAAGGATAATTTCTTCCTTTGCTGTTGCACATAGTTTTTTTCCTTTATTCCTTGTGCATACTTTAGGTCATGTCTGGTGAAGAGAAAATGTACAAACTGTCCACTACTGACTTTGAACATGTCACTTGATCATTTTCAAATTCAATTTCTCCATCTGTAGAATTTGGGGGTTGTACTACCTGAAGTTTGAAATGCCTTCTGGATCTTAAGAAAGGGAGAATTATAAAGTGAAGTCAGGAGAGTCAGTTTTGAATCTTGCCTCCAACAATCTAAGCAAGTCAATCTTTCTGAAGCACATTTTCTTCATTCATAAAATTAAGGTGGTGGTAACATTTGCCATACCTACTATCACAGTGTGAACATGTGACATTAGTGTTGTTAACCTAGGGTCCACTAACCTTTAAAGGGTCCATGAATAGATTTCAGAAGACCCATGAACTAAGATCAGTTGAAAAAAAATTACATCTTTAATTCACTAACCTCTAACTGATAGTTACCATTCCTGTAACTGTTTTAAAATTATTCTGAGTATGGATCCCTATGCGTCATCAGATTGTCAGAGGGGTCTATGATATACAAAGAAAGGTTAAGAACCCTTGATCTAATTTAATAATGTACTTAAAACATTATACATTCAAATTGTAATTGAAGTTTCAGATTCCCTTCCTTGAATTCCAGAATTAGAATTAGAAGGCCATCTAGTTAACCTTTTCAATTTACAGTTGAAGAAACTGAGGGGCAGAGAATTTAAGTGTATGTTCAAGGTAACACAGGTGACTCAGGATTACATTATCCTACAATTATCTAACCTAAAATGATACCTTATATCTATAAAGAGCATTGGAGTTTTCAAATATAATTTCTCAGTTTATCCTCTAAAAAATCCTACGGAGGCAATTATCACAATTAGACAGATATAGAAACTAAAGCAAGGGGACAAGGATGGGGAACCTGTGGCCCTCTAGGTCCTCAAGTGCAGCCCTTGGACTGAATCCAAACTTCACAGAACAAATCTCCTTAATTAAAGGATTTGATATATAAAATTTGGCCTCAGTCAAAAGTCCACACCCAAGGACCTAGAAGGTCACATGTGGCCTTGAGGCCACAGGTTCCCCACCCCTGCAAGGGGAGGTTAAGTGACTTGTTTAAGATTAGACAACTGATTAATAGCAAATACTGTATTAAAATCAGATTGCTGGGATCTTAGTCTATCAATTTTCCTGTTATAAGATTTATAGTAAGTACTGTTGTTTTTTAGTAAAATCTGAGCTGATAGATATGCAAGGTAACTCTCAAAGGCAAACTGTTAAATTCACTTAGCTCAAGAAATTTAGAAAATTTTTCTTAAAGGTTGAAACATTAATATCATTAGGGATTGAGAAAGTGATGAAACAAGCTTATTCTTCTAATTTTCATATTTATAATGCTACTAAATGCCAAAATGCCTTGGTTCTGATTAGTAGAGATATTAAAGTAAAATCTAAAATGAAAAACAACCGAAAAGACTTTTAAAAACTTACCACACCGAGGATGCTCAGAAAAAAAAAAAGATATATATATGTGTGAATTTTCTCTTTAACTTAAACATTGACCAGGATTATAATTATTCTGAGCTTCTTTGTCTAGATTGAGTTTTCCATATGTTTATTCAACAGCACATAATTTTTAATTCAATGTTTATAATAATTTCTTATTAAGGCAAAGGATTCCTACACGTTTTCCATAACAAAAAACAACATAAGTTCACAATGAAGCTTAAAATTACAAATCATTTGTATATTGACATATCTTCCCCAAAAAAATTTGGTAAATGAGTTAATTTAAAACATATAAAGGACATGTGTAATGATATAGCTTTGGCCAAGTTTAATACATGTGGCTTATTTAGCCTTTTACTTCAGATAAATTTTCTAAATTTATTTTCACCTTTACGTTTAACCACCTAGTTTCCAGTGAAGCCACATTTCACTACATAATATACAGTTACAGACAGTGAAAATCAAAGTCAAATTATCCAGATTAATGATTTTTTAAGATCACATACCAGACTGCAATGTAATCATTCACTGCTTCAGTCTGTAACAAGGTGAAGTTGATGTAAACTCCATGTCCCTGAGGAACAGTAATAAGCCATATGCAGTCCTTTAAAATTGGATATTCATCTGGAAATCCTGGGGAATAAACTGTGCCATTTTGAGAGGTTACATTATATCCACAAGGTGCTGAAAAGGAAGAAAACAATTAAGCAAATAAAGAACACTTGGAATGAATGGGATATGCATGGTCTAATATCACTACATCTATAAATTCCTAATAAAATAATAATTGACATTACATGGCACTTAAAGATTTGTTTTCTAAATTAATTTTTTCCTGAACTTAAATACCAGAAAAATGAACCCATAGGACACAAAAAGATTAACCATGAATTTGCATTTCATCCTGCTCACTTTTTAAAAATGTATATAATAAATTCTACTTATTCAAAATGATTCTATTTATCTGTCCTTTCTTCTTTTCTGTGCATTAAACACATAAAATAAAAACACCCTCTTTTGTAATCCCATTTTCCCTGTCTAACACACTTCCAGCTAAAAGCCAAGTAGGTGGAGGGATGGGAGGGAAATTTGTAACTTGCAGCAAATAGAGTAAAGCAAAAAGAAGGCACTCAATGTTCGTATCTAAAAATGCATCTCTCAACAGTACTGATGAGGTTCAGACTCTGGGAACTTCCTTGAGCTCCCCTTGAATCTTCCCACTTAATCTGGCCTTTCTTACTCAAATCTAATATTCCCATTTGTTCCGCAGTCTCAGGAAGCCCAAGGGCTTTTCATTATCATTTCAGGTCTCTGTTGCACTCCCCACCCTTGATCCCATCAAAACCCCATTCCCATACTGCCCCTATCAAGATCTCTGTATTGCCCCATCTGCTTCCCACCCAAACCCTCCATTGTCTGCTATCTCCTGACAGCCTCCAGCTGTTTCCAGCCTTGGACCCTCCTTGGATTCCCTCCTAGGACTTCTCCTCAAGACCCTTCCTAAACCCCTCTTCCCATCACCCTGGACTACCAGACACCGCCCCCACACCCATCCCTCCTATACTCTTTTCAGTATTTAAGTTCCATCTTGCCTCCATGAAGGTGCAGATTCAATCCAGCTCAGACTCTGTCTAGCTGGGATTCTATCTGACCCACTTGTGAATCCAAGCATCACAAATACTTAGGCTCCTTAAGAGGCAACCCAATTTGGCGAATCTTTAATAAACTTTGTTTTCTTTGGCTTTAAGAAGGCTTGAGTCAAATTCATTAGAGCACAACCCGGACCGTCGGTATTTTGGGGTCCCCCATCACCCCTGAACCTCTTGAATGCCATAAATTATCTATCAGATTTATGAACAAAGCAAGAGCTAATGACCAAAAAAGTGATCGAGAGGTTCATAGGAGGTAGAATGACCAATTCTGATTACATAAAATTAAAAAGTTTTGTACCAACAAAACCAGTGCAGCTAAAATTACAAGGGAAGCAGAAAAAAATGAAAAAAAAAATCTTGGCAGCAAGCTTCTCAGATAAAAGTCATATTTCTAAGATATACAGGGAACTGAGTCAAATTTATAGGAATAAGAACTGTTTCTCAATTGATAGTCAAAAGTTAAGAATAGTCAATTTTCAGAGGAAGAAATCAGAGCCTATCAGTAGCCATATTTAAAAAAAAATGCTCTAAAACACTAAAAATGTATAAAAATGCAAATTAAAACAACCCTAAAGTACCAAATTGCACTCACATCCATCAGACTGATTAAGATGACAAAAATAGAAAATCGTAGATACCAGCGGGACTGTGAGAAAATAGGTAATTTAATGCACTGTTGGTGGAGCTGTGAACTGGTCCAACTACTCTGGAAAACAATTTGGAACTATGCCCCCAAAGCTATTAAACTGTGCATAACCTTTGACTCAGCAATACTTCTACTAGATTTATTCCCCAGACATCAAAAGAAGTAGCAAAAGGATCTCTATGGAGAGAGGAAGAGAGGGAGAAAGGGAGGGGGAAAGAGAAAGACAGAGCGAGATTTAGTTGTCTATATCAGTTATAAGTGTGTGTATTCAGTTGTTTTTGGTGACAACAAATGGAAATTAAAAGGATGCCCATCAATTGAACAGGTGACTATGGCATAGGAAAGTGATATGTCAAAAAAAAAAGAAACAAACCTGGGAAGACATATGGAATGACACAAAGTGAAATGAGTAGAACCAGACCAATTTATATAATAACATCATCTGGGTTTTCAAACCTGAGGGGACGCTTAGAGGCTTCCCAGAGTTCCATCTGGCACACAAACCTTCTTCCAAAACTAAGCCCCAAAGTAGAACCTCACCCTCAGAGTATTTATACATTTTTTAGAGCCAGAGGGCATCACAACCCTTGAGAATCAGAGCCTCATTAACAAAAAGTATAGGCCTTCCTACAAAGCTTCCCAGGCCTATTAATGGGTGGGGAAAATCTTCTTTAATCACATTATAATAATTAACAATACAAATACATTATTTCTACAAATACAATATTTCTAGTTAAAGAAACTCTTGTTTCTGTACTTTATTCCTAGTAAAGACTCTTGGTTGATAAAAGCAAGATTCAATCAGAGCCACTTGATTATACTAAAACAAAAACAGCAAAAATCTGACTTGGCTTGCCATGACACATACACATGCTTGTTTCATTTTTTTTGTCAGGACCTGTGACTTTGCAGGGAATTTAGATGAGGAAGCTCCCTCTAATTGCTCTTCACTTTAAATCTTAAGAGAGTTAACTGGGACTCTAAGAGGTTACTTGACTTTAAGCTTTGCAGAACCTTTTATATAATATGAAAGAACTTCCTGATGTCAGAAGCAGGACTGAAACAACCAATAGGAATTTATCAAGCCAGACTTAATGAATATGCTAAGAACCAAGGAAAAAGAGAGAGAGACACAGAGAGAGAGAGAGAGACAGAGAGAGAGAGAGAGACAGAGAGAGAGAGACAGAGAGACAGAGAGACAGAGAGACAGAGAGACCGAGACAGAGAGACAGACAGAGAGAGGAGAGAAGGAAGGACTTCCCATGCAGAGCTTCTCATTTCAAGTGTTCAATCTATTCACCCATAATCCCTCTTCTCTATGACCAGCACATCAGCCCACTTGGCGTATTTATAAGACACAGCATAAATCCAAGTGACTTTGACTCTAGAAACTGTTATACATTTAGAAATAGATACAGGACAGTAAATATAAATCAATTAGTAAAACTAACCAAATTTTTGTGAGAAAATTTAGTATCGTTAAATGAATGTTAAGTCCAGTGCACGCTTTAGAGTCCAAACACCAGGCCTGCACTGCTCATCTTGGGCTCCTATAGCTCTCTCCAAAAAATTAAATCTCAAATAAGTTTCATCACCATCCTCCCTTACCTCAAAGTAAATTCCACAGGTCTATTCCAAGAGATAAGAGGACAATTAACCTAAATCAAGATTATCCTAGATCTTCTGGTATTTTTCCATCCAATCCTCCTGGGAAGTACAAAACCCCTCAGCAGCAGGGTGGAATCATTTGAAATGAGAACTGTGTCCTATTAGCTGATTGTACTTCACATATGCCTAGGGCTATGAGGATGGATGAAGAAATCTTCCACAAGCCTCTGAGGAATCTATTAAATGCCTGAACTGTTCTATTCTGTGATAACTGTGAGTGGATTGTGTGTTTTCCTTCCTATGATATCTTGAGATGATGGATGTCTTTACACTTGGTCTGATGACAAAGATATGAACAAAAGGACATTCTATTTGAGACCTGTTTAATTTGGAATTTATATATCTACCTGTTCTTGTTTCTGTTCAGTCTTTTTTCAGTTTTATGTCCAATTCTTTGTGCCCCTGTTTGGGTATTTCTTCACAAAGACACTGGAGTAGTTTTCTATGTCCTCTTCCAGCTTATTTGACAGATGTGGAAAATGAGGCAGATGGAGCTAAAGTGCTTACCCAGAATCACACAGCTAGTCAGTGTCTAAGGCTGAATTTGAACTTAGGAAGATGAGTCTTCCTGATCAGAGACCCAGCACTCCATCCACTACACCACCTAGCTGACCTTTATATAACTCTGTGTGTGTGTGTGTGTGTGTGTGTATGTACGTGTGTGTGTATGTACGTGTGTGTGTAAAAAAAATATATACATATATATACTCACACACACACTTTCATGTCATTGCTCCTTCTCTCTACATATGTCAGTGCATGACCAGAAATGTAAAGATTTATCATGTAGCATGTGTTCTCTGCATATGAATATGCATCTATATTTATGTATATGTGCATATATGTACATGTATATGTATATATTAAGATATGTGAGTTTATGTGGCTGGGAGGAAGCAGGAAAGAGGACTGGATTTGGAGCTAGAAAACATACATATAAATCCTGTTACTTAATAGCAGAATGACTACTGGATAGGCAATCAAACTCCCTTGGTCTGAACTTGCTTCTGTAAAAATTGAAGAGCTTGGATAAGAAGGCCTTTAAGATCTTTTCTTGTTCTAATTATGTAATACTTTGAACTAATGATCCCATGATCCCATATGTATTCATATAAAATAATAAATCATACATATACACTGATTATATAATAATAATATCTAAATTTATAGGGCATTTCTAAGTGCCAGTCACTGTACTAAGGGTTTTTCAATTATTTTCTCATTTGATCTTCACAACAACCCTGGGAAGGGGGGAGGTACTGTTATTATTCCCATTTTATAGATGAGGAAACTGAGGCAAACAGATTTGACCAGGGTCACACAGTTAATAAGTGTCCAAGGTCAAATTTAACTCAGGCCTTTTAGACTCCTGGCCTGTCTCTCTATCCACTGTACAACCTAGTTGCCCCAATTATTATAAGTACATACAATAGAACCTTGGCTTATGAGTAACCTGTTTACTTATGCCTTGTTGGATGAAAATAAATTTTCCCCAAATTTGTCTTGCAGGACAAACAAAAACTCACAGTATGAAAATCAATTTTGGACTTGAATGGCTCACGAAGGGATAACACTCAATTAGGGCAATGGGGTTTTTTGAACCCCTATAAGATTGCATGCCATCTCAGGAAGGGAGTGAGGAGGGAAGGGAAGAAAATTTAAAACTTATAGAAGTGACTGTTGAAAACTAAAAACAAATAAATTAATTTTAAAAAAATCAGAAACAAATGTCATTAGATAGATTCCTAGTCAGAAGTGAAGAAAACATGTGAGTCAAAACATGAAAGTGATTCTAAAAAATGAAAAATAAATGAAGGCAGTAGTATTAGTCTTACTTTTACTGAAGGTAGAATGAGAGAGAACACGTTCAACGTTGAAATCCCCTGTGTTCTCATAGAAAGAGATTCTCCTTCCAATCAATAACTCTTCCTCCTCCTCCTCCTCCCTTCTCATCTCCCTCACACAATAAAGTTCAGGTTAATTTAATTTATTTTTGGTTTATATTGTGTACTAATTATTGTTACTGTATTTCAGGTACATTAGGCACAAAAACCTTAAAATTATAAATAATTACTTTTATATGAATATTTTTGGGGGTGTGGTACTGGTCATCTGACTTTATACTATTTTGTATGGGAAAATTTGCTTTGCAATATGAACAAATTGCATGATGAAAAGAATCTCAGAATGAATTAAATTTATAAACCGAAGTTCTACTGTATATCCTTATATATACACACACATTTTAAATGAGCCTATGAGTGTATGTGTGAGTATATATGTCTAAATACACATACACACATACACTATATATATTTATATATACACTCATGAATATAGTCATACATACAAACTGATATTTTATGTCTGATTCCTTCTTTGAGGCAAAAGTCTATGTCCCCCATCCTAGGTGGTTTTGTGAGATATAATCATATTTTCTAATGCATACACTTAAATATTTAATTATAGAATTGAGCATGGCCTAATATTTATGAAGTACTAGATATTTACATCACTACAGATATTAAAATAGTAACTTGCCTACCTTTTATAACAGAGAAGATAAAATTTATGCATGAATTTATTCTAAGATTTTAAATTTTTCAATTTGACCTCTCAATGAATTTCAGTTTTCAAAGATTCTAATCAAGAATAATCTTTACTGCAAGCTATGATTTTGAGAATTTTTAATGCTCTTTTAATTTCAAAATGCTTTCTATCTATGACCTCTTAGGTCCTAATAATATACATAGGAAAGATAATATTATTCATTTTAGAGAAGGAGAAATTTAGGCAAAGAATGGCTAGCCTGTAACACACTGTAATTTTGTAGTAGAGTCAGGATTCAAACCAGGGACTCGACTAGAATTTCTATCTTGACTCCATCACTTTCTATTAGTACTTCCTTTCTTGAGTAAATAATACTATCACTCATTTAAAAGTACTATAGAGGAACCAAGATGGTGGACTAAAAAGATGCATGCACTCTAGCTCTTCCCTCACAGCCCATAAAATACCTGTAAAGAATGACTCTCAACAAATTCTAGAGCAGCAGAAGCCACAAAACAATGGAGTGGAGGAGACTTCCAGCCCAGGGTGACCTGGAAGGCTGACTGGAAAGGTCTGTTGCACTGGACGTGGAGTGGATCCCAGCCCAGCCTTGACCCTGTTGTGCAGGGAGGGAGACGGGAGCAGGCCTTGGGAGCAGAATCCACAGCAGCAGCAATGGAGGTTCCCAGATCCCTCAACCCACAGACACCAAAGGTCAATGAGAGAGAGCTTTTTTAGAGGGCCAAGAAGGGAGCAGGGTTCCCCTACCCCATAACTCCAGCCCTAGGGGTGGTGGCAGATGCCTCAGCGGGTGGCGGTTCCCATAGCAGGCAGTAGCCAACATCCATTGTTGGAGGCCTCATCTTAAAGTCTGGGGGAATTGATCAGCTGATCTGAACCTCATCCCAGAGTGATAGCCCTGGCCTTACCCTGCCTAAAGGCCCTGGGGGAATTAAGCAGCTGTTCTGAAACTCAGCCTTGAGTGCTAACATGGAAGAACTGCAGATGACGCTGTTGTGGAGAGGAAATTCTACTACTCTTATATTCTGGGCACAAAAGTTTTTGGTTGCTCCCAGAATAGTTTGCAGGCTTGATTGTGCCACTTTGGAGGAACAGAGAACTTACAGAGTATACCCTACTCTTGACAAAGAACCCAAAAGTCAAGTAACTGGTTGGGAAAATACTCCAAAAAGGGAAAAAAAATAAGACTACAGAAGATTACTTTCTTGGTGAACAGGTATCTTCTCCCATCCTTTCAGAAGAGGAAGAACAATGCTTACCAGCAGGGAAAGACACAAAAGTCAAGGCTTCTGTATTCCAAACATCCAAAATAAATATTCAATGGTCTCAGGCCATGGAAGACCTCAAAAAGGATTTTGAAAATAAAGTAAAAGAGGAGAAGGAAAAATTGAGAAGAGAAATGAGAGAGAAGCAAGAAAATCATGAAAAGCAAGTCAACAGCTTCCTAAAGGAGACCCAAAAAACTACTGAAGAAAATAACACCTTTAAAAATACATTAACTCAACTGGCAAAAGAGGTTCAAAAAGCAAATGAAGAGAAGAATGCTTTAAAAAATAGAATTAGCCAAATGGATAAGGAGGCTCAAAAGCTCATTGAAGAAAATAGTTCTTTAAAAATTAGAATGGAACAGATGGAAGCTAATGACTTTATGAGAAACCAAGAAATCACAAAACAAAACCAAAAGAATGAAAAAATGGAAGACAATATAAAATATCTCACTGGAAAAACAACTAACCTAGAAAATAGATCCAGGAGAGACAATTTAAGAATTATGGGATTACCTGAAAACCATGATCAAAAAAAGAACCTACATATCATCTTTCATGAAATTATCAAGGAAAACTGCCCTGATATTCAAGAGCCAGAGGGCAAAATAAATATTGAAAGAATCCACAGATTACCTCTTGAAAGACATCCAAAAAGAGAAACTCCTAGGAACACTGGAGCCAAATTCCAGAGTTCCCAGGTCAAGGAGAAAATATTTCAAGCAGCTAGAAAGAAACAATTTAAGTATTGTGGAAGTACAATCAGGATAACACAAGATCTAACATTAAGGGATTGAAGGGCATAGAATATGATATTCCAGAAGTCAAAGGAACTAGGATTAAAACCAAGAATCACCTACCCAGCAAAACTGAGTATAATACTTCAGGGGAAAAAATGGTCATTCAGTGAAATAGAGAACTCTCAAGCATTCCTGATGAAAAGACCAGAACTGAATAGAAAATTTGACTTTCAAACATAAGAATCAAGAGAAGCATGAAAAGGTAAACAGGAAAGAGAAATCATAAGGGACTTATTAAAGTTGAACTGTTTACATTCCTACATTGAAAGATAATACTTGTAACTCTTGAAACTTTTCTCAGCATCTGGGTAGCTGGTGGGATTATACACACACACACACACACACACACACACACACACACACACACACATATATATATATATATATATATATATATATATATATATATATATATATATATATATATATACATATATAGTGAGAGAGAGAGAGAGAGAGAGAGAGAGAGAGGGAGGACAGGGTGAGTTGAATAGGAAGGGATCATATCTAAGAAAAATAAAATTAAGGGAGGAATATATTGGCAGGAGAAAGGGAGAAATAGAATGGGGCAAATTATCTCTCATAAAAGAGGCAAGAAAAAGCCTTTTCAATGGAGGGTAAAAGGGGGGAGGAAAGAGGGGAAAAAGTGAAGCTTACTCTTATCACATTTGGCTCAAGGAAGGAATAACATGCACACTCAATTTGGCATGAAAACCTATCTTACAATATAGGAAAGCAGGGGAGAAGGGGATAAGTGGGGGGGGGGTGATGGAAAGCAGGGCAAATGGGAGGAGGGAGCAATTAGAAGTCAACACTCTTGGGGAGGTACAAAGTCAAAAAAAGAGAATAGAAGAAATGGGGGGCAGGACAGGATGGAGGGAAATATAGTTAGTCTTACACAACATGACTAATATGGAAGTCATTTGCAAAACTACACATATATAGCCTATATTGAATTGCTTGCCTTCTCAGTGGAGATGGGTGAGGAGGGAGGAAGGAAGAGAAGTTGCAACTCAAAGTTCTAGGAACAAATGTTGAGTATTGTTCCTGCATACAACTGAGAAATAAGAAATACAGGTAATGGGGTATAGAAATTTATCTTGCCCTACAAAAGAGAAGATGGGGATAAAGGAAGGGAGGGCTGTTAGAAGGGAGAGCAGACTGGTGGAAGGGGTAATCAGAATGCTTGGTGATTTGGGGTGGGGGGAGGGGAGAGATGGGGAGAAAATTTGAAACTCAAAATTTTGTGGAAATGAATGTTGAAAACTTAAAATAAATAAATAAATTAAAAAAAATAATAATACTATTGAAATTCAACACACCATAGAGGGCTTGTCTATAAAGAGTATTCATGTGGTTTTTGTGATCTAAACACTTGACTTTATCTAGTAGGCAGCTCCTCCTTAGGAAATTTTCTCTCAATACATACTAGCAACTACTATGTAATTTGGAGACTTAGTAATTACAACTACTATGTAATTAACTATGTATGATTCAGTGACTTATCCAAGATCACATGAAAGGTATAGAGTATGTGGCAGAATTGGAACTGACAACTAAGTTTTCCTTATTTCTAGGACAATGCTCTCTTAGCAATATGCCAAATTGTGTCATAAAATGTAACAATTAAAATACTTCTAGTTTACTCTCTTTGAAAAAGACAGTTTAGGAGGAAAGATAATAAATTCTGTTTTGAATATATTGAGTGTAACGTGTCTACTGGACATTCAGTTTGAGGTGTCTGAAAGGCACTTGGAGATGTGAGACTGAAGGTCAGCTGAGAAGTTGTGGCAGGATAGGTATATTTCAGAAATATCAGCAGAGAGATGGTAGTTAAATCCATTAAAACTCATGAAATCTTCAAACGAAGTAACATAGAGGGAGATGAAAAGAGGTTCAGACAGTTACAGAAGAAGGGCATGATCTGGAAGGTGATCCAGCAAAATAGATTGAAGAATAGATACATGGATAGCAAGGGAAACAGGAGAGAGTGATGTTCCCAAAACCTAGAGAGTATCAAAGAGGAAAGAATGATCAACATTGTCAAAGTCTGCAGAGAATTTGAGGAGAATGAGGATTAAGAAATGGCCATTGGATTTGGGGAGTAAGAAATCACCGATAGCATTGGAGAGAGCAGTTTCAGTACAACAATAAGTCAAGAAGATGAATTGTAAGGGGCTTGGCAGAGAATGAGAAGAAAGTACAGGCTGCTATTATAGATGATCTTTCCAAGTTTAGCCCCAAAGGGCAGGAAAACTATGGAATGACAGTTAACAGGGATGGAAGGATAAAGGGAAATTTTCTGTTTTTTTCTCCCCTTAGGACAGAGGTGACATGGTCATGTTTGTAGGCAGTAGGGAATGAGACAATAGACAGGGAGGGATTGAAAATAAATGAAAGAGTGGGGATGAGAGAGTGGGCAATTTGTTAGAGGAGATGGAGGGGAACAAGATCATTTGAGTAGGTAGAGGGTTAGCCTTGGTAAGGAGTAAGGCGATGTCATGTGAGACAGGGGAGAAGGATGAGAGTGGCAAAAGACAAGTGAGTAATATAATATGGGGAATAAGCGAGAAGAGAAAAATCATGGCAAATGGCCTCCACTGTTTCTGTAAAATATGAAGCAAGGTTCTTAGCTGAGAAATTGTGTGGTGTCATGGAAGTGTGAGGAGGGATGAAAAGGTTTAAAATAGTTGCTGTGGAGAGTGGAATAAAACAGGCATACAAGGCTTACCTAGGAACCCAAAGGGCTGAGTTGAGGTTGTATAACATAAATTTGTGTCAGACGTACAGTACGTAGAACTAGGACAGGTAGATGGCATAATGGATAGTGAGGAAGACTTACCTTTCTGGTAAGTCCTCAGATCTGGCCAGAGACACTAGCTATACGACCCTGTGCCAAGTCCCTTAATGCTGTCTGCCTCAGTTTCCTCTTCTATAAAATTAGCTAGACAATGAAACAATGAACCACTCCAGTATCTTTGCCAAGAAAATGCCAAATAGGGTCAACAAGACATGTCTGAAATGATTCAACAACAGCATAGGCAGAACTGTTGTGTGATTTTCTTCTTCACTGCTTCATCCAGCCCCACATGTATAGGAGTGAAGGTGGTGAATGGTGAACTGAAGCTTGGCAGATATGCAGCAAAATGGCAAGGGAGCAAGGTATTCAAAGGAGGAGGACAGTATAGCTGAGTGCTTTACCAACAAGTCAAGATGGAGAAAAGAGGAGAGAATGACTAGTTCAGGAGAGATGGTTTGGGAGAGAATTGAGGGATCAAGAGATTGAAGGTGACAGTGCAGGGAAAGCAGAAGGAAAGGTAAGAAAAGTCAATAGATTATGGTCAGATGAGGGGTATTTTGGAATGTCATATATGGTGAATAGGTTAGTTTTTGTTTTGTTTTGTATTTGTTTTTAACTCAATTAATGAAGCACCTTGCTGTGTATGTTCATTTTCGAAGAGGACCATGACAGGGAAATGATGACATGACTTGCATTGACTTTGAGTGAGGGAGGGCTGTGCAAGGTCATCAGCCTCATTTTCTACTCCAGAGTCATCTGAGTCCACTGGCCAGATATTCATCAGGACAACTGGAGGTAGACCAGGATGCATTGAGAGACCCTGTCCCTTTTAGGCTAAGGTCTTTTCAGGTTTTCTCTTTGAAAGAGGAAAAGCCCTTTCAGTGAACAGGCCTCTTTAAGAAGTTAGTCCTGGGATGGTGCCTTTAAAAAAAAAAATCAAACTGGGAGGGAAAGACCCTCAGGGTTCCTGGCCAAAAGAGAAAGTTGCTATTTACTATTTACATTCCCTTGTGTTAGGTGGGCAGGGACCCACTGTTGTCCAATCTATGAGCTCCATAGTGAATTTGTTTAAAGGCTTGGTCTTTAAGAAATCTAGTCAGCAAAACCCAGGTTAATGAGGCAGCTTTCAGTCATGGAAATGCACCTTCCCTTTGGCAGAGCACTCTGAATAGGCTAGATTGGGAAAGGTTTCAATAGCCAAACAGATGAATTTGTATGTCTTAAGAGTTAAAATGGAGCTACTAGAATCGGGGAATTTATGAGAGTTTCAAGTTTCAGGTGAATGACAAAGTTGAAAGCAAGATCGAGAAGTTTGATTTGGCTGGAGAAGCAATAGTACAGTGAGGCAATAGTCAGTGGGTGTAGAAAGTTTCTTCTATGCTATTAAACAAGGTTGAAAATGAGGAAGCTACTTAACTTGGATTATATCTCTTTCATAGGTATGAAAATCCATACTTGATAACTCAATCCTCCTATTTGGGGGATTAATAATCTTAGGTTAACTTATAATATAAAAGAAAGGAGATAAATTTAACGTTGATCTTCAGGGAAAGATACAAAAAGAGTCTTAGATAAACCAGTGGACAAAGATAGGAGGGCAGACTCTGGTTCCCCCAGACAAAGTGACAGTAGAGAGGCAGCAGCAGAACTTCTTGGCTTAAGAGATGACAGTCCTAAGGAAAGGAAGCACATGACCCAGGGAGGCAAGGAAGCGCAAAGCACTCTCAGTGGAGTCTGCCAGAGGACTTGTAGTGGAGTTCCTAGAATTCTTGACTTACTTACTGTCCAAGGAAGTTGTAAAAGTAGAACAATGAGGCCTCCACTATTTTAATCAATCAATAAGCTTTTACAATTTGGACTGGATGACCTCTGAGGTGCTTTCCAATTCTGAGACTTGGTAAATCTTTTTTTTTAATAATTAATTCATTTTTAGTTTTCAACATTCACTTCCATAAGATTTTGAGTTTTGAATTTTCTCCTTTTCCCTCTCCTCCCCCCTCTACAAGATGGCATGCAATCTGATACAGGCTCTACTTAGACATTCATATTAAACATATTTTCACAATCGTGATATAAAGAAGAATTAAAACTAATGGAAAGAATCATGAGAAAAAAAGAAACAAAACAAACAAAAGAAAAGGACAGCAAATCTGCTTTCAGACTCCCAGGTTCTTTCTCTAGATGTTGAAAGCATTTTCCATCATGAGTCTTTTGGAGTTGTCTTAGATCCTTGCATTGCTGAGAAGAGCTAAGTCTATAAAGGTCAGTCACTGTGGTTGCTACTGTGTACAATGTTCTCCTTGTTCTGCTCATTTCACTCAGTATCCGTTCATATAAATCTTTTCAGTTTTTTTCTGAAGTTCGCCTGCTCATCATTTATTGTAGCACAATAATATTCCATTACATTCATATGCCACAACTTCTTCAGCTTTTCCTCAATTGATAGACGTCTTCTCAAGTGCCAATTCTTTGCCACCACAAAAAGAGCTGCTATAAATAAATACTTTTGTACATGTGGGTCCTTTTCCCATTTTTATGATCTCTTTGGGATAGAGACCTAAGAGTGGTATTGGAGAATTGGTGAATTCTGCCCTGTACCAGCTAAAACAATCCTGAGACATCATTCAAATTCCTGAGCCTCAGTTTCTCCCCATGTAAGCTAGGGAGAATAATGCCTTCTTTACTATCTGTGGTGTTTCACATGAGAATTCTATGTGGGCCCTTTGTAAACCGTAAGGCATTATATAAATATAATTGCCATGTCAGAACAAAAGCAAAGAATCCTCTACTAACCCTGCAAATGCCTATTAGATGATTTGAAGATTGTTTTATTTTGTTTTCTAGGTAAGCAGCTTACATTTTTCCATGAATCATTGTCAGTATGCCAAGTTGTCAGTTCTCTTACTAAATATTCAGAGAGAGGTTCCCATGTCATTAACTTATGAATCTAAAATTCTGGAGAAAATTATAAGACATTAAAAAAAATAACTATACAATCATTTTGATGGCAGAAGATTTTTATCAGGTTAATAAAATGCTGTTATTATTTATACTTCAGATGTGTATATAAACTTGTAATCAAATGCAGCTAATGTAAATGAACAAGAAAAGTCTTTTCCAATTAATGAATTAACATTTTATTGATATTTCTCTGACAAATATTTTAAGCTATCTTATCTTCAGGATTATTATTGGTTCTTATCAGAGAACATAAATATCTTGAATTTCACAAATTATGTGTGAATTTCTTGCCTTTTTCTCTTAGTGGAGATGCCAGTTGTTAGTTTTATACAATAATGGATTATTCTATTTTCAAACAATGGGATGATTTAAGCTAGCATTTTACCATCCTTCATCTGAGGAAAATAACTAGAATCCTAAGTCATATTTCTGTCAAATATTCTTCTTGGGTGTCCTTATTTGGTGTTAGTCAATGTCTTCTCTCTCTCCTCACCTTTTCTTCTTAGAATATCTAGATTTCTCTGAAGTTCAGCACAAGAGAAAACTCCACAACACTTATATCATTCCTCCCCTACATTAACTTTTACTTATTTTGCATATACTTAAATATATGCATGTTTCCTCTGACAAAAGAATGTTAACTCTTTGAAGACAGGAAATATTCCATTTGTTACTTTCAGATGCCCTATGTCTGCAACGTAGCAGTCATTTAGTAAAGGCTTATTGATAGACAACATTTGAGTTGATACAAAATTGGGATTCTTGAAAAGTATTGGAGAAGAATCCAAAAGGAAACTTTTCCAAGGATCTGTTTCTTTCATTAGATGCTCATGAGTCTATTGCATTTGAATTTTATTTTTTCTGTTTGAGTAGCTATAATATTTCTGTATGTGTTTGTTCTATCTAGAAACAAATCTGTGAAGAAGCATCTAAAACGGAGATAGGGAATGTCAAATGCATTATTTGTTTATCAACTACCTATTATCTTGCTATCTTTCAAAAAAAAGAAACAGACATGAAATAGAAGAAAAAGCACTGGACTCAAAAGTCCAGATACATGGATTTGAGTTTCAACTTCTATATACCCTATCTGGTTATGATAAAAAAAATCACTCAACTTTTTTGATCCCCAAGTAATGTAGAGGATAAAATGCTACAAGTCTCTGGAGTCAGGAAGACTATGAGGGGTTCAAAGCTTGTGTTAGACACTTAGTAACTGTGTAAGGCTGCATAAACCACTTAACTTCTCTATTAAAAAGGGCTTTAGTTTTCTCTAAAGTGAAAATAGCAACATTGACAAACCTTAGAGAGTTCTAATAAGAAGCAAATGACATAAGGTATATAAAATGTTTTGCAAAACTTAAAATATTCTATAAATGCCAGTTGCATTTATTCTCCTAACCATCATTAGCATCGTTAGCATCAGAAAGATGAGAAAATACTCTTCCTCCTATATACCTCATAGCATCGTTATCAGAGCACTCCTTCCCAAATCTTATGATGCCAAATGTGTCAACCTAAGTAATAGCTGAAAATTTAAGTCATTCTTCTTATTAACAACAGTAATAACAGCTTTCAGATAGCTCTTCATGGTTTACAAAAATTTTTAATTATATTATCTTATTTGATCCTTAATAACATTCTTGTATGTTAATTGTTGTTACATCCCCATTTTATAAATGAGGAAATAGAATCTCAGAGAACTTGAATGACTTTCCCAGAATCATACAGCTAAATGTGGATGACGTAGTAGTCAAACATGTGTTTTCCTGACCACAAGTCTCTTATTCTGTCTACTAGGCCTACATTATCTTTCTTTCCTATAGAAATATTGAATTTTACAAACAAAACACCCCTGGTTTGAGGATGATTCCTTGTTTGTATATTAGATGTACAGAGAGAATTTTAATATACATTAGATTCTACCCAGCAAACCACTTTTGATATCCTGCTCTCTTGAACAGAATTAATCCCTAGTATGATAATGCAATTATACATAGATTTCATTTATTTTCTTCAAATAAAATAAGGTGTTTTAGTTTTAGAGAGAGAACAATCATAAAAATAGAATATTATAACTCTATCATAGAAAATAAAATAGATAACTTGATTAGATGACAAATAGACTGCAAGCATAAATGAAACAACTCAATAAAAATGTGTATAATTACAAAAAAAAAATAAATGCATTGCTAAATATTAACAAAAAATGAGAAAGAAGTCTGTTCCCCCCCCCCATAGGTTATTTGTTAACAATTAATACTGAAAATAATATCATACCAAATTGTCTTGGTTGCTTTGTGGGGGAGGGGAAGGTTGCTTTTGTCATTCAGTTGTGTCTGACTTTTCATGAGCCTGTGGATCATACTGTGCATGGAGCTTTCTTGGCAGATATAATGGAGTGGTTTGCCATTTTCTTTTCCAATGGATGAAGGCAAACAAAGGTTAAGTAATTTGCCAAGGGTCACAGAGCTAGCAAGTCTCTGAGGTCAAATTTGAACTCATGTCTTCTGGATTCCAGATCTCTATGCAGTGGGCCATCTAGCTGGGAGTGGCGTGGTTTAGGGAGGTAGATAAAAGGAACGAGTTCCTTGAGTCTGTGATTTCAGTGGAAGAAAGTCCCCCCACCAGCACAGAGAAGTATCTCCTCTGTTTTATTGCCTTAAAGAGCTATCTGAGTCACTGAGAACTTCCTCAGGATCACACAGATCATATGGGTGAGGGAAGGACTTGAAGTCTGTTCTTCCCATCTCCAGTTGTAGATCTCTGTTCACTATGACACACTGTCTCTTTTGGTACTCTCTTTATGGAAAAGTCAAATGACAAATCATTTTTGTCACATTAATAGCCTAATCCTGAGCCTAAATGCTGGATTCTTAGTCTCCTACTTGGTTTTGGTAAGAAATTCGTTCATTATTGAATTAGTGATGATTTTATCTGATCTCATTCTTGTAAACCATTACCATTTGTGTCTGCATTTGTATAAAAAAAGATGTTAAAGACAAAACCCTCTTTGCTCTAAGAATTTATAATTTAAATGATAGAATCCAAGGAATTCAAACTAAAATTGCATGGGACAAGTAGATGTATTAGCTTGAAAAGTTTAAAGTAATTTGCTGGTTGATTTCACTGTAGAATAATACAAACTTTTAAATGGGGAACTATAATTGAAAATCTTCACAGAAAAACTTAGTTTCTAATGAGAAAAAGAGCCAGGTGTGTCTGAAATAATGTATACTACTGCTATGTTTATTTCTTCTAAAATATCAATTTTAGAACATGCTGCATTGATAGGTTACCAAGTATGTGATAGACTCAAGATTAAGGAATTACTTAATGCAGAGCGCATTAATAGTTTTCTGTAAAGTGAAAATAGCAACATTGACAAACCTTAGAGAGTTCTAGTAAGAAGCAAATGACATAAGGCATATAAAATGTTTTGCAAAACTTAAAACATTCTATAAATTAATTCTATAAATTGATAAATTAATAATATAAATTCAAATTAATGCTAGCAATGAGAAAAAAGAGAATAAAAAATACCGACCTGTTTGTATTTTCATCTTTCAATAGAAATCCACACACAGCTAAACTCCTTTCCTTTTGAACCACTGGCCTATATATATTTAGCATTTCAAAGATTGGCAAAGCTAATAACTTCATTATTTTTTTCATAGAAAGGAATCACAATGATCAGTATTAAAATGTCAGTTTTATTACAGTTTCTGTGATTCATTTACATCTTGCATAATTCAACTAAGCAAACAGAAGAAGTATTGCATAGTGGATTGAGAGATGGCCTGAAAGCTGGAAGAACTCAGTTTAAATTTCACCTCTGCCACTTGCTAACTATATAACCCACTTCTCTCATTGCCCAGGACCAGTTATCTCAAACTTTTTGGTCTTTGGAAATCCTTATATGCTTAAAAATTACTGAGGACTCCAACCAGTTTTTGTTTATGTGGGTTTTATGGATCAATATATCTGTTACTCTAAAAGAGTAAAATTAATAAAATGTTAAAATATTCACTTAGTAATTCAGTTGAAATGACTATAAACCCAAGATGTTAATGTAAATTACATTTTTATGAAAATAACTATTTTTCAAAATAAGAAACATATGAGAACTATAACATAGTTTTGTATATTTTTACAAATCTTTTTAATGTCTGCCTTGAAAGTAGTTTGATTCACATATCTTCTGCACTCAATTTGTTGGATACATTGTTTTTGTTAAAGTATATGAAAAAAATCTTGCCTCACACAATATATAGTATACATATAAGCAAATGATGTATTGTTATGAAAATAGTTTTGACCTTTGGCCTATTATGAAGATCAAGTGAAGATTCTCTAAGTCTCTAAGTTTCAGAAAAAGGTGCTGACATTCATAGGCCCTCTCTTGAGAGTTACCTATGCCAATGAAATCGCAGAAACAGTCCTTATTCTTATCCCTAAATGCTAGGCACTCAATGGAAAGGGATATTGCTTTTTTCCTCAATGTAAGATTATAATCTTTTTTCCTTTTTTTATTAAAATTCTTTATATGTGTATATATATGTATATATATATATATTTTTTTCTTTTCTTTACATCACATTTATCCTCAAATATATCACTCCCCACTTCCCTCCCCAGGAGAAAATACCTTTGTCACAATTAATAAAAACAAGAGGTGGAAAAAATTCAGAAAAACTAACCAGCAGATCTTCTGAGTCTGAAAATATATGTGGCGGCCCAAATCTGTAATCCTCAACTCAAGATGCATTTTTTAACTGTGTGATAATTTACTATGACTACCTTAAAGTTTTAACTGATCAATTTCCCCTCAAACACATGAATGTATGCATTTAAGGACTTTAGTGTTCAAGTTCCAAACTACTACCTCTGTTCCTCTAGATGAAACCTATATTTCAGCTAAATTGGATTAAAACTCCCCAAACAAAGCCCTCACATTCTTATCTCTGCATCACTGTTCTTGCTAATTCCTCTAATTGAAACCCGTACCTTTTCAACTGACCCACTAAACTAGAGGTGACTCCCACCTACACATCTTTGCCTCTTGAAAGCTTTCCAAAGCTTCCAGCTTTCTCCTCCTACAACAGGTGACCTTCAGTTTCCACACTCTCTGCCTCCCAAACCAGATGTTGATTTCTTTTCTGTGTACATCATAATAACTATTAAAAGAAGGAACTGATATCCCAGCATCTACTACAGATATGTATAAGCTCAACTTATAATTTACTTGAAAACAGGAACTATATCTTTATCTTCATATTCCCCTACAAAGTCTAACACAATAGCACAATAAATAGTAATTATTTGCACAATAAATTTGCACAAATAATTATTTGTACAATCAATAATAATTAAATGCACAAATATTAACACAGACAATGGTGAGTATGCAGAAAAACATTTTTTTAAATATTAAAAGAGCCCAACCAGTATCAAGAGAGAGAAAGAGTACTATTATGACAAACTTAATAACATACCATCACATCGTGGGAAGGGGTAATTCCAATTTCTATTGATCCCATGCTGACAGGTAAGGACAGGATGGCCTATTAGAACATATCCAGGGTAGCATTCAAATGAAATGGACTGTCCCACACTATAATCCGAGTTGACCATATACCCATTTTGAAATGGTGGAGGATCAGGGCAGTTTTGTAACTCATAAGCTGAAGAAAACAAACAAACAAAAAAGAACACAAGCACGTTTAGTATTTTAAATTGATGTTAAGCAAAGTTAATCTGACCAATAAGTTATCACTGAAAAATAAGTAGAACATCCCAATTACAGTAGAAAACACAGATTCTATATGTTTTTACACTTTAATTCATTAGTACTTTTAAAAATAATTCACTCTAAAGATCTCTTTTTTGTCAAATAAGAGTCTTATGTCCTTATTTTCCTTTCTAAAAACAATTTATTGAAGTAAGTTTTAAGAAGTGGCATTCTCACGTCACTAAATGCCTTAAGAAATGGAATGGCAGCTCTTGCTTACAAGATTTGCTTCTTCTGGAGGTGAAACATAAGAAAGAAAGCATTTAGAATATGCTTTAATTTAGAAAGAAAGATATACAAGATGAATTTCACAAAAAATACAATATAAATTGCAATAAAGAGAACACATAATAAATTTTTTGTTAAGTTAATGTTAACATCTTTCATTTTTAAGTACACTTCATAAATTCATAGAACTGAAAAATCACTACTTTTCCATGAGAAAGGTAAAAGGCATTCTAGTTCACTCTGCATCTGAACAGAAATCTCCTCTTTAAGATCTCTAACAAATATAGACTTTATTTGAACTTGAATGATACTGTCTATCCATCTCATACTCTGCTATCACCTTTTCTTTTGACTTGAAATCTCTCCCAACATCAGGGTCTTTTCCAAGTCCTGTCTTATCGCTATGTGGCCAAAGTGTATGCCAGATGAAAATACCTCAAATACTTAAAGACAGTTCTTATGCTCTCTGGAGCTTTTTTCTCCAATATAAACAGCATTATTTCCACTAAGTTGGTCTCCCTCCTTACCGACTCTCCTCTGAGAGGTAAGCCTTCTGCCTTCTTACAGAGAAACAATCCCCCCACTTCTTCCTGCATATCCTGCCTGAGTATAGTCATGAATCAATGGCTCAGTGAAAGGTTCATTTACTCTTCAAGAATGATCCATGTTTTTGTTGTTGTTCAATTGTTTCAATGGTATCTAGCTCTATGTGACTCTGTTTTTTTTTAGTAGAGATACTGGAGTGGTTTGCCATTTCCTTCTCCAGTTCATCTTATAGATGAGGAAACTGAAGAAACAGGGTTAAGTTCATTTTAAAAGAAATGAAAACAATTTTCATTACTTTTTAAGTCATGCCAGATTAAACCTAACTTCAGGTAACTTAGCTGGTTCAGTAGATAGAGTGCCTGACCTGGAGTCAGGAAGACTTGAGTTGAAATTAGACCATAGACTCTTTCTAGCTGTGTAACCTGGACAAGTCATTTCACTTCTACATGGCTCAGCTTCCTCCTCTCTAAAATGGGATTAATAATAATACCTATCTTCCAGAGTTGTTGTGAGGTTCAAATGAGATATGTGTAAAGTGTTTTGTAAACCTTAAAGTACTACATACTTACTAGCTAGGTTATTGTTTTTCCCCAAAGACAAGAATTTTATTTTTGGATTGTGCAGATATTGTTAACCTTGACACTTTCAGTACAAAATGGAATTTCTTGCTCAGTACCCCAAAATATAAGATCCTAAAATTGTAGCACAAATGTTTCCACTACATTCAGAGTACATCTCTGAAGGAAAGACTTGTGATTTGCTCCACCATTTGATCATCTATAGCTCTTCAACAGATTCCTGGTTTTGGTGAATTATACTAAGCTTTTGAGCCTGGTTAGTATTTACATTTTCCCATGGTTCTGGATTTGTCTTTCTGCTAATCATCACATTAGTTTTGAAAAGAGAATATATGAATATAGGTTGCTCCAAATCCCACCAAACTCACAAATAGGTTTTTTTTTTCTCCTTTTGCATCATGAGTTGAAGAGGTTCATGATTGCAACTTTTGGGGCAACCTACAGACACTACATAATGAATTTCAAATAGTTTCCTGGGAGAAAATAAGGAAAGTTATGTATCCATAACTTAGAACTGTTTGGGAGATTTCAAACTAATTAAATTATCAGACCCAAAATGTAGTGATTGGTGTCAACACTGAAAGAAGGCAGTAGTGGAATGTCCCATAGAACCATACTTAGCCCTGTTCTATTCAATATTTTTATCAATGAATTGGATAAAGGGACAAATATCATGCTTGGATGGCTAACCTAGTGGATGGAAGAATTAGAATTCAAACAGGATCTCACTGGGCTAGAATGATGGACTGAATATACTGTTGTGACAAGTTAGTTAAGTTAAATGTAAAGTTTCTAAAACTTGGACTAAAAAAAATTATCTCAAGGTATAGGGTTTGAGAGAGGCAGTTAATGAGAAAAACATCTGGGTTTTCAAATACAGAGCAATCTCAATATCAATCAGTTGTATGATTTTATAGCCCAAAATATCTACTACCATCTTATATTACATTAATATAAACATGCTATGTTACGTGATAGAGTTGATAGTGCTATGGTCTTTTCTGGTCAGACACATTTGGAAGACTGTATTTTGGGATGTTGTGACATTTTAGAAAAAAGTATTGACAATTTGCAGTACATCCAGTTGAGGACAACCAAGATGGTGAGGTGATTGAAAACCATGTCATATTAGGGTTAATTTAAGGAAGGGAAATGTTTATCCTGGTAAAGAAGGGTACTTGGTGGAAGTGGGGAGAGGGAAGAAAGAGGAAATGCAATCTTCTGGGAAGGCTTTCACTTAGAAAAAAGATTAACCATATATTATTTAAACTAAGAAGTCAAAACAATCAAAGGATAGAAAATATGGGGGGATAGCTTTTGGTATAATGTAAAGAAAACTTTTTAATCATTAACACTGTCTAGGAATAGAATGAGCTACCTTAAGGGGAATGTGGGGGATAGTAAAGGATAGTGGTTTGTCTATAATTTGACGTCTTCAACGAGAGGTTGGTTGCGATTTCTTTACTATGGTATAGGTGAACTTAATTTTGGCATGTAGGGAGTACTAGTTGTCTTCTAAAGACCTTTTAATTTTGTAATTCTCAGATCCAATAACTTTATGCAAAGAAGAGATGTGGCAAAATAGTGAAATATCCCCTGAGTTTTTGGAAGTATTTCCATATTACTTGTGATAAGAAAGGAATTGTGGCTCTTTAAGACAATCTGGTTTTGAGTATTTTTATATTACACCAGAATATTGAATCTGATATTTTTTTTCATTGACTTAGTCAATAACTCTTGGTTGATGAAGGCTACAATTTAATCTAGGCATAGAAGAGGAGAACCTACACTTATTTTTTTCTTTTCTCTCATTAATCTAACATAATTTCAAGTTATGACTTATGTGTGGCTGCACACATTTGAGAGAGATTTCTCCCTGAGAAACAAAAACAAACAGGTACTCTCAAATCCTGACTAAAGATACATGCGTATGATTTTATGTTAAAAGTGGGAAGAATAATTGTACATGAATATAAAATGCTCTGTGTATCTATGTGGGTCTGATTCTGTGAGCATGGAAGTTTATATATAAAATTGTGCTTACGCACCTGTGTAGGTAAAGATAAGGAGCAGCTAGATAATACAGTGATGGAGTGCTAGGCCTAGAGTCAGGAAGATTCATCTTCCTGAGTTTGAATCTGCCCTCAAATGCTTACCAGTTGTGTGACCCTGGGCAAGCCACTTAATCCTGTTTGCCTCTATTTCATCTATAAAATAAGCTGGAGAAGGAAATGGCAAACCACTCCAGGACCTTTGCCAAGAAAACCCCAAATAGGGTCATAAAGAGTCAGATACATGAGCAGGCAGAGAAGATTGTAATGTGAGCTCACTCATGGGAAAGGGTAAACTAATTCTACAGCTCTATATAAATCCTTGTAGCAAAAGCTTTTAAAATTTACTTGCAAGGTTGGACTACGGAGCAAACATACAAAGCACAAACACATGCACATAAACAGGGTATAAATATCATAAATAATAGGAGGTAACTCACTAATGTGGTCAAACATAAGTAGCTCTTTATGTTAAAAAAAGGCAATAATAAAACTAGTGATCATTGTCCTTTATGTAAAAAATGAATAGGAGACTGGATTTTGAACTGTTGGAGGTGACTTAATGAAAAGCAAAGTTGCAGCAAGGCACCAGGACTTTTCAGGGCTTCTTTTTATTGCTTTCTTTTTTTTTTTTGCTTTTAATGAGGTGGAATGTTATTCTACCTAGTGACTGCTCCTACTATACTCTCAGCATGCAGTCCAAATGAGATTAGCATCTTCCTTTTAATCAAACATTTCAGGCACATGTCTAACCATCCAAAATGAAAGGCTAAAAATATACTCCATTTGGGAGAGTCAGCAAGCCCTGCCTAACCAGAAACACAAGAGTCCACAAACAACAGATGTGTTTGCATGTGTTCAAGGCAATTTTGGGAGCTCAGCAAAGCCCCGAAGCCTTCATTGTGACAGGCATCTCAGTAACATGTTCACAATTTAATCAAACTATGTTGTACAAAGTCTGTACCTATCAAAGCTGTAATTCTAACAATTGTTTACACTTGATTATAATGAGCCATTTTAAAGTAATTATTCCAGTTAAATTATCTTAATACATGGTAATATTTGCATACTATCTCCAAGTCTCTCCTATACACACAGAAGGAGATAGAAGTCATAATACAGTGCCTCTCAGTGACTTTATTCCATGTGTGTCAATATTCTCAACTCTTCAAATGGATCTGTGATTGCCTCCATTGACATTCCCTCCAATAATGCAGAACACAAACCAAGATCCTTTTCTCCTCCAGTGTAACTTTTCCATGTCCTCCCACATGGATATCACAGGGGGTCCTAACCACTCACACATGAAAAATCAAGTGGATAAAAATAGCTTTTGTATTAATTGCATGTAGTTAACAGTATTTTCTAATTGAATTGAACTTGCAATTATGATTTTTAAAAACAAATTACTTCTATAATGAATAAAAATAGCTATCACATAGCTCTTTAAAGTTTGCCAAGTACTTTAAATGTTGCATGTTTTTTCATTTAATCCTCATAAAAACAATATGAGGGTGGTTACTGTAGGTGTGTTTATCTCCATTTTACAGATGATAAAACTGAGACTTAGAAAGGTTAAGTGGCTTGCCTAGAGCCACATTACTACTAAATCCCAGAGGGATGATTTAAACTAAGGTTTTCTTGACTAATTATACTTTTTGTTACCATTTTTTATAATAAAAATTTATAATTGCGCACAATTTTGCTTCAATATGTATATGTAAAATGTTCCTAAATCACGAGGGGCAGTTGAGAGTGAAGAAAGAAAAATCATACCAACTTAACAGAGTTAAGAAAGTGGCAGTGGACACAGAATTATTGGCATTTAGAGGTAAAGGGGGTTATAGAGATCATCCAGTCCAACATGAATTCATTTTATATATGCCTTGCCCAAAGTCACACAAAGTCAGCAGCAAAACAAGGACTCAAATTCATGTTTTTTACTCCAGTTACAGTATTTTTTTTGTTACTCTATCACATGGTTTCTCTGAGGACTTGGGGAAATTTCTTAGCATTGATTGCTTTCCAGACAGGAAGAGTGCCTCTTGTTACAAAAGGCCTATAGAAGTTCTAGAAAAGGCAGAAGGAACACAAAGTCAAGTAATTCCTAATCCTTCCATTGAAGACCTATCTAGCTGGGCAAGAGGTTATAGAATTCTCAGAGATGTAGGATGTTGTTTTAGAGAATTCATCCTTGCTCCTAAAAAGAAAAGAAGGCAGGGCAAATCACTTCACAGCTAACTTGCGACAACTGGAAGTTGCAAAGGTTCTACTCTGCATTAGTAGGGGGAGTTTCTTTACTGAGAGTTACTTATACAAGTGAGTCACAAGTCTGGTCCAGAATAAAGAGAGAAGTTCTTGAAGTGCCAGAAATGGAAAGATAAATTATATCCTTTAAGATGTTGTCATTTCTGGTTATGTCTTAGTTACTGAAAAAAAAAAAAGCAGCTGAAAAATTATGTCCAAATATATCCAAATAGGTAAGTTTTATTAACAGAAATTTGTAAAAATAAACAAATAGATAGATAGACAGATGAACAGACAGACAGATGGACAGACAGACAGGTAGGCAGGTACGTATGTAGATAGATTAGATAGACAGACAGACAGACAGACAGACAGACAGACAGACAGACAGATAGATAGATAGATAGATGACAGATATATAACACAGACTGACTTCCTAAACATAGTCCATGTTAACTAAACACACCTCACCCCCTTCTAATGACCCACTCTACTTTGTGGGATTACATAAGATCTACCCATATCCCACCTCTTGGGAATGATCCTATCTCTTCATATGCTTTGACATCACCCTATTTTAGACTGCCCTGAACATGACCAGCATAAAAAAAATATTAAAGAATACATGTATATCTACTGAACAGAAAATTTTCTATGGTGTTCCACTATACCCCCAATAAAAGATTGAGAAATCAAGGATCTAAAAATATGTTTTAATATGTTATTTAGTTTGAAGTCTTTAGAATTGATCATTGATGTAAATAAAACTCACATGACCAGGAATAACAAAGGGAAAATATATATTTTTTAAAGTCACAACTTTGCTAAATAGACTTTGGAAATCGTATATGGTGAGAACATATGCCCTGTGTTAGATGGGAGAGTTCTATATATTTACTTGGGTTTATACATTGCAATTCAATTCAGGGTGCTTGGTCTTTCACAAAATGGCTAATTTAATGGTGTAAAACAATATATAGTCACAAAAGTTAAGACCATTTATACTTATATTATTACTCAAATATTCTACTCTTTGGTTTTCTTATGTGAAGTTGAATCTGGAATCTTGAAGACTCTGTTTAAGAACCTAAGTTCTTAAAATTTCTACTATTCTGGAAAGCTTGGAAGATGGGTTTCCTTGGCTAAAGTTACCACACTCCACTTAAGACTACATAATTTAATGGGGGAAGAAAAAGGAGGAGGAAATAAGCATTTACATAGCTCTACTATGTTTCAGGCTCTGTGGTAAGCATTTCACAAATATTATCTCATTTAATCCTTGCAACAATCCTGGAAGGTAACACATAGTAATAGTAATAGATAATAATACTCCTATTATCCACAACTTATAGTTGAGGAAACCAAGGCAGAGGTCACTGTCTGAGGGATAATATTAAAAATGACTTGCTTAGAATCACTTAGACACTGGTAAGTGTCTAAGACTAGATTTAAACTCTGGTCCTTCTCACTCCATGCCCATCCAATGCACCACATAGTCACACTAAGTTTAATAAATCCCCTAATTTAGTACATTATGTGATCACATCAACATCAGTATTCCCTCCCACAACACCGATTAAAACTCATCTATACATCCTGTCATGTGAAATTCTTATCCATAGATGTTCCATAATAGATTTGTGGAGACTTTGCTTGAGGCTTCCCTCTACATAATTCTCTATGTTGACTATCTGAGAATAGCTACTAGTAATTAAACTGATGGATAAAAAATCCAAAACAGGAAAAACTCCTCAAAGATGTACTCTGGTCATTCTCACTCCCTACTGCCCTCTCCCCACCTCTCACACATAAATGTCTCATTTTCCCAATATCATTTAATTTACCCTCTGAACTGGTTTCTTCCACATGGGCTACCTTGACATAATACTGAGAATCATTAATTCTTACTCTTTTGGAAACCCAGTCTGTCCTATGGGATAAAGCAAAATTCATGCCTACTTCCTTTTAATTATATTTTTTATCATTCAGCAGCAGCAAATTAGTCGAGCCTTCCTACAGAGCATAGTCACCTTACATAAAGCAGCCCTTCTGCAACACTGTAGTTTATTACAGCATATTAAATATGAAGAAAATGAAGAGTGTTATTATAAATTATAGTTCCAAATGTTTTCTTCTTTAAGTTTTTTTTCAGAATAGTCTACCTTTTAAAAGAACAGCACAATAAATTATGCAACACAATCTCAAAATAGAACATTTTGTCATATCTCAGATTCTGGTTAATAATATTAATTATTCATAAACTGAATAATAATAGAGAATCAAACAAAAAAATTTATTAAGTCCTCACTATGTAATATTACTAACTGGGTATCATTTTCTTTGTTAATTCCAAATGTATTTTGTTGTGTCTTTGTGAGCATCAGTTAACATTGGTATATCTGAAGCACAAAAGTGGTAGATGATATAAATGTACAAATTTTAACAAGTGTGTTTAAAATTTCATATTACCTTGATTTGTGTAAAGATGGATTAAAGCCCTATTTTTGTTTGCAAAGATAATTAGGGAAGATGAGGGGAAAAAAAACCTGGTCATTCAAAGTATTTATAGAAGCTCTAGTTTTGGTGGCAAAGAACCAGAAATTGCAGGATGACTGTGAAGTGGGAAATGCTGAACAAGTTTGTGGATATGATCATGATGGAATATACTGTACTATAAGAAATGGTACACTCCAAGAATTTTAGAAAAACATGGATAGATTTGTATGAAATACTGAAGAGTAAAATGAGAACTAAGAGAGACTGTATACAATAACACCAATGTTGTTTTAAGAAAGAGTTCAAGCTACTAAGTCAATTTGACTATTACCCAAATAACTACAAAGGACCTATGAAGGAAGGACATTATCTGCATCCCAAGAAAGAACAGATAAAGATAAGTATGTATAGAATGATTTTACATATATATATGTATACGTATATACATATATATGTATATATTTGTGTCTAATAACAACCATCTCTAGGGTGAGGGAGAGAAGAAAGGACAAAAAAAGTTACATGATAACTTTACTATATATTTAAAAGGAATAGCAAGTTGTACATAATAGATTTGCCATTTCATGTGCAATCATCTTTTTTTCTATTCTACTGTTATGGTAATATTTGATTTATTTCTTAAGAATAAAATAAATTTTAAAAACTAAAACAAGCTGGAGTCAACTAGACCTGATATACAGTAACAGTTGACTTTTCTCAGAATCCCCTCCTCATCTACAAAGAGAAAGAGTTAAACTAGTTTCTTAAATAACTTTTGTTTGTAAATTTTTATAAGCTCAACTTAACTCCTATGAATAATGAATGCTTTTTTCCTATATATCTCCCCTTCTATCCTTCTGTCATATTGAATTAGGTTATATAACACGTTTATAAGGTAGGTGTGGCATAGAGGAAATCATACTAGATGTGGAATCAGAAGATCTGAGTTCAGATTTTGGTCTAAAAACTTATTTGAGTGATCTTAGGAAAATCACTTTTGAATCTGACTTTTCTCTGAGCCAACATTATTTCATCTGTAAAATGGGAATAATAATACCTGTAGAGCCTAACTATGTGTTTATGAGGGGTTATGAGAGGCTCAAATAAGCTAATGCTTTTAAAGTGCTTTGAAAACTTTAGAGTACTATATTAATGCTAGTTATGATGTTGTGCATGAAGACTGTACTGATAAAAAAAATTCTAAGTGATCTATTAAAATGTGAAAACTGTTTTCCTCCTCTTTCTCTCCATTTACATTAATTTCTCTTCCATTTCATTACCTTTCCTTCTCTTTGGCTGATAGCACAACATTAGTGAGACTGTAGATATTTTATAAAATACAAAATAAATCTCTGATCATGAATTTTCACTACAAATTAGTAAAAATAAGTTAGTCTAAATTTGTTTTCTAAAATAAAAAAGCAAGAGGTCTTTGTATTTCTAAATGGTACATGCAAATATGGCACTGGGTTTTCCAGATAAATCAAATATTCTGAAAACTGTTAGGACTTTATGGTGATATCACGTGTCATGGTGTACTCCAAGAATTTTAGAAAAACATGGATAGATTTGTTTGGATAAATGGATTAATGAGTTTATATCTCTACACATATTAGGTCACAGGTTAGGGAAAATATTGAATTTTAGCTTTATGCATATGTGCCCTCCTAAGATAGAGCATAATGTTATAGCTAATTATTTTTACCATTTACAGACAGCCTAAATAATGAGAATGTTATAATACACTCTTTGTCAATGTGACATGGTACTAAATTAATTAAATATAAATATCGATGCTATAATTTTCAAGTCTTAGTTACAAAGTGCTTATGTAATGCAGTGATTCAACCATTACTGTCAATATCACCTCCCAAATTTTGACACTTAAAGCCATAATTCACTGTCCAAGTTTTATATATATATATATATATATATATATATATATATACACATATTTATTATACACACACATATATACACACATATATAATTATGAAAGACTATAAGTCTGGGATTAAACTGGGAAAAAGAAAGGCCTTAAAGGCAGCATTTGCCAAGTGTTTTTAGTAAATAAATATAATAAAGACTCCATATTATAGTGCACCATGGTTTAATACACGCACTTAAATACTGAACAAGTAAATCCAAAAGAAGAAAACAACAACTTTCCTGAAAGAGCTGTCCTTTCTTGAAGGAAAGAACTTCTGGAATATAAGCCAATCAATGAGAAACAATCCACAGATCTCATCAACATAGAGAGTAAGTTAAGTTTGAAATCTGTTGAAGATAAAATCATTTCCTATTCAAAAGAACATTTAAATTATGTAGATACCCTCTATACTCGAGTATTTTGCTCCCTTAGTCTATCATGAGTCATACCTTGTCAAGTCCCAAACTTACATCACTACCAACGTCCAATATCTTTATTCTTACTCACATGCTACCAAAGGGAACAGGGAAAAAAATCACAAAACCATGCAGACTGGGTGTAATACACCCAGTAACATAATACAAATATGTTATATAATCTCAACTGGGTTGTCACTTCAATAAGACAATCCTTGTACATTTTCTTATTTAATTCACTATCCTACTATGATAGCAACTATTTGAAACCTTCTATCTCTTTCCAGCCCTTCCCTGGTAACATCACCAGAAAAAGCAATTGAGACTAACTGCCAAGAGCTCCCTCTTTTTCCCTCTTCCTTTTCTCACACTACTCAGATGGCTTCCAACATTATCTCTTCCTCCTGCATGGCATGAAGAGGTCTTCCTCCTCCTTGCCAAGACAATCTATTATATCCCATTAATTACATTCCATTTCATCTTCTCCAACAGTTTGTCCCACTGGCATCCCCATTTTCTCACTAATCTTCAGTCACTACCTATTGGATACTTCCCTACTGCCTACAAACTGTCCCTAGTTTTCCTTATCCTTAAAAATTCCTCATTTAATATAAATACTCTCACAAACTATGATCATAGATATAGCCTTCTTTCATGGCTAAACTCCTTGAGAAATCTACAATTGATATCTCCATTTCTCTCCTCTTACTCTCTTCTAAAATCTCTGCAGTAGGCTTCAGTTCTCATCATTCAAATGAAACTGCTCTTTTCCAGAGTTATCAATGATTTATTAATTTCCAAGTCAAATGGCCTTTTAACAATTTTCATCTTTCTTGATCTTTCTCCAGCCTCTGACTTTGTTGATCATCCTTTTCTTCTATATTCTCTTCTATTGTTTTTATAATACAGTTCTCTTTTGGTTCTCCTCCTACCTCTCTGACCACTCCTCAGTCGCCTTTATTGTATCTTCCTCCAGGTCATGCACATTTACAATGGATGTTCCCTAGAGTCTGTCCTGGGTCTTTTTTTTTCACCCTCTCCTCTCTAATATACTATTTGGTAACCTTATCAGGTCCTATGGGTTTTAAATTACCATTATATGTAGATGATTCTCAGACTTATTTATCCAGCCCTACTCTCTCTTTTGAGCTCCAATCTTGTATCACAAGTGTCCACTGGACATCAAAAAACATCATTTATAATGTCCATAAATATCACAAATGCACCATATTCAAAACCAGAATTAATTATGTTTCCTCCAAGTCCACCCCTTGTTACATTTTCCCTATTACTGCTGTGAGCATCGCAATCTTTCCAGTCCAAGTTAACAACGTTAGAGTCATCAATAAATTCTCACTTGTACTAATCCCATGTAACTAATCTGTTGACATGTTTTACATTTTTACCTTCACAACATCACTCATATACACCCGAGATTATCTTCACTCATACAGTTGCCACTCTAATTGTAATCCTTCAGAACCTCTCGCCTACAGATTGGTCTATTTGCCCACACTCTCTCCCTACTCTAATTCTTCATCCACTCAGCTGCCAAAGTGATCTTTAACAAGTCTGTTCACATTATATACTACCTCTTTTGAATAAACTCCAATTGCTCCCTATTGTTTCCATGATTACACATAAAAATTTTCTGTTTGACTTTTAAAACCCTTGACAACCTGTTCCCTTTTTATCTTTCTGGTTTGTTTTTATTTTTTTTTATTCTTACTCTCTTCAATGTATTCTGATTCAGTGATATTAGCCTTCTTAATTATCATTGCACACAACACTCCACCTTTCATTCCACATGCTTGGAGTGCTCTCTTTTCTAACTTGCATCAAGACTCAGCTTAAATTTCATCTTCAGCAAGAACCTTTTTCCACCCCTTCCTCCACTGCTAGTGCTTCCCCTCTGAAATTATTTTCCCTTTACACACTGTATACAGGTTATCTCTAAAGTCTTATTACAAATTTATGCCATTAAAACTATGAAAGCTTAAAATTGCATCAAAACTTTTGGGGATAGCATATATAGATACAAATATATACATATATATGTGTGTGTGTACATGTATATATATACACATATGTGTGTATGTATGTAGTTGTTATACATATATAGTTGTTTGCATGTTTTGAGAACCTTGAGATTAGGGACTATGTTTTTGCCTTTCTTTGTATTTTCCGCACTTAGTACAATGTCTGGCACATAGTAGGTACTTAATAAATGCTTGCTGACTGGCTGAAATAATCTTATTCACGGAAGATGGGTTTATGGCTAGTCCTTTCCTTCCTCTCATCTATCCTTTGGCAGAATTCTACCTTAGGATGGAAGGGGAAGACCCTCATGGTTATTTTTTTAAGAGGCCATTCCTTGATTTACTTCTTCAAGAGGGCATTGCCTAGGCTGGTAACTTTGCAGGGCCCTCCCACACTCAAATCAAAGTCAATTGCAAGTCATATCATCACCTCCCTGAGATTATGGTCCTCTTTGAGAATGAAGGACAAACTACAACCTGTGAATAGTTCAAGTTGCCTCAATGGGGACCCAGTTGGCCAGTTCCAGGTGGACAACTCTCCTCTCCTCTCCTCCCTCCCCCCAAAAGAAAAGGAAATTTTTGATGGCCAAAAGCTACTTAGTTAATTTGGGGTTTACTGGCTAGATTTCTTTCTTAAAAACCAAAACTTAAATGCAATTCACTCAGGATCTCAAGGATTAGACAATAATAGGTCCCTGCCCAAGCACCACTTAATGGCTATTTTTTGGGCCCTCCTGGCTCAGACTGAATGTCAACAGTAATTGTTTCTCTTTTGGCCAGCAACCCTGAGGGTCTTCCCCTCCCAATTTGATTTGTTTTTTTAAACTAAAAGGGTCATCCTTTGATTCACTTCTTAAAGAGGCTTATTCACTGAATGTGAAATCACCCAAAGTAGCAACTTAGCTTAAAAAGACAAAAGTCTCTCACTAAATCCTGAGTCATTTTCAGTAGTCCTGGTTGATATCTGGCCACTGGACCCAGGTGGCTCTGGAGGAAAAAGTGAGGCTGGTAACTTTGCATAGCACTCCCTCACTCAAATCAAAGTCAATTGCAAGTCATGGCATCACCTCTCTGATGTTGTGGTCCTCTTCAAGAATGAAGGAGAAACCACAAGCATAATCTTAATATGCCTCAGTGCATATTTACATTACATAATAAGGTACTATTATAAAAAAGCGCATATCTTTTGCTTGACTGTTGTGTTTATATCTTTAAAGACCAGTCAAGTGAGTCTAGTAGTGAGCTTTGATGGGATTAAGACTCTGGGAACTTCCTTGAATTCTCCTTGAATCTCCCCACTTAACCTGGCTTTTCATACTCAAACTGAGCTCTCCTTGTATCTCTCCACAGAAACTGACTTTTCATACACAAATCTGTGGCCACTGTCAGTTACCTCTTGACTGCCCCACCTGCTTCCCACCTAGGCACTCCCTAGTCTGTTGTCTCTTGATTGCCTCCAGCTGTTTCCAGCCTTTGATCCTCCTGGGATTCCCTCTTTGAACTTCTTCTCAGGACCCTCCCAAGACCCTTTCTCCCAGAACTCTAGACTACCAGACCATGCCTCCCCATCCTTCCTATGGTCTTTTCTGTATTTAAATTCCATCTCACCTCCATGAAGGCGCTCAGATCCAATCCAGCTCAGACTCTGTCTAGCTGAGATTCTATCTGGCCCGCTTGTGAATACAAGTGTTACAAATGCTTAGGCTCCTTAAAAGCCAACCCAAGATGGCAAATCTTTAATAAACTTTGTTTTCTTTGGCTTTAAGAAGGCTTGAGTCGAATTCATTCGAGCATGACCCGGACTGTCGGTATTTTGGGGTTACGATCACCCCTGAACCTCGTCAAGCTTGACTTACTTTTTAACTGAAACAAAATCATCCCAGGGAGCATGGAGAAACATAACTCATGTTCATTGGTTTGCAACAATAACAAGCTCTGTAATACCTAAGCCTCAAGCTAATTTTGTATTTTGATAACAATAATGATAGACTAATAAAATTATATATCACCTAGAATGTAATTCGATCAGTATATAGAAACCACTGTGCAAGGTGAAAGAGGTAAACCAGGGACTTTTGAAAACAGAGCAATTAACATTTTCCATCTTTAAAGGACTTTGAATTTTCTTTTTTACTATCTTGAAATTGATGTTTTATGATGGTACATAATTTATGATATAGTGGAAGGGGTAGAAAGCAACCTAATGCTCAATACTCCAATTTTGTTAAGTGTTGTAAAAATGCCACTAACAAATAGGGAGGCAGCATAGCAGAGTAGAAAGTGAGCCAGCTTTGAAACTGGCAACACTTGGGTTCAAGACCTGACTGATTTTTGAGTAGTCTTACCACATTTTAGCTGTGTGTTAGAGTTGCTAGGCAACTCTATGGCTGTGAATTACAGACAGGTTGTCAGTCTGATTCTGTAGGAAGAATTTCTATCCCCGGACTGCCCTACACTAATGAAATTATAAGTCCTGATTCTTAAAAATAAATAAATAAGCAAGCCATGTGAACAATAATGTCCCCCAAAACATGTTACTGCAGAAAAAAATCAATATCATATTTAATAAAGCAGTTAGGTGACACAGTGGCTAAAGTAATAAGCCTGAAATCCAGAAGAACTGAGTTCAAATTTGATTCATACACTATCTAATTGTGTGACTCTGGACAAGTCATTTGACCTCTGCCTACCTAAGTTTCCTAATCTGTTAAACAGGGATAATAATAACACTAACCTCCCAGGTTTAATGGAAGAACTTATGAGATTATATTTGTAAAGTGCTTTATAAACCCAAGGGGCAGCTAGGTACCATACTGGATAGAGCAATGGGTTTGGAATCATGAAGATTCATCTTCATGAGTTCAAATCTGACCTCAGACACTCACAAGCTCTGTGTCAATTAATCCTGTTTGCCTCAGTTTTCTCATCTGCAAAATGAGTTGGAGAAGGAAATAGCAAACTACTCCGGTATCTCTGCCAAGAAAACTCCCCAAAATGTGGTTACAAAGAGTCAGACATGAACAACAACAAATTGCGAAGTGTTATATAAGTACTGTTGTTGATGTTTAAAGTTTACAAAATATTTTACATAACCTTATTATATTTTCACAACAATCTTTGTGAAGAAGGTGGAAGAAGTATTTGGTCTAGATGGAAAACTTTGTCATGAACCCCTAATGTGAGGATGCCCTCTTCCATTCACATCAGCAACTTTTCCATTACTTAAAATCTTAAGAGCCTGGGATATTGAGAGATAAGTGATCTGTCCAAGGTTACACAATGAGTAGCATATCAGAAGAATAACTTCCTCCTAGATCTTCCCAACACCAAGCTCGCTCTCTATCCACTATGATGCCTCTCACTAGCAGGATTACTATTCTCACTTTACAGATGAGAAAACTAGAACTCAAAAAGATTAAGCAACTCATCTATGGGCATATATCTTTGCATAAATCTATAAATGCATTGGCAGGAGGATCTGAACCCAGGTATTCCTAACTAAGTCCAAACCCACCACTTTCTTTACAATATCATGCTGCATTTAGAGCTATCATTTACCAATAAGTAGAGTAATATGAAGGGTTTAAGAAAAACAGTATGTAATATGAATGAAAATAGTCCTCTTTGCAAATTGTATATTTATCATTAACCAATTACTTGAAAATGTCTTCTGTGCAAACGTATCTGCTTTCCATTTGTTGCTATTGTTGCTTGTTTTAGAATGTGATCTAACTTAATTTTTGTTAACCCAAGTGCCATATTTTGCATTTGGACATTTTATTCCAGAAATTTTATATTATGACAGCCACATCCACTGGTAACATTTTTGACCTTTATATAGATTTATAAATAAATGACAGGTATTTAAGTAGCAGGTATACAGCATATATGTCAGTTGAATGACAAGAATTCTTTTTGTGATTTATGGATCTTTTCATGACTTATTAATTAGATCCTTAACATATAAATCACAAGTAGGGCTTATAAATTTTGATGTGACCTACAAATCAGTGCAGTGGTGTCACTTTGCTGATTCATAAACTAAATAAATGGCAAAAACTGATAAACTATCTAATTAAACCTGAAAATGTACACTTCAGGCAGTTATGACATTGTACAACAAAGTGAAACACCTTAAATTAATTGTCATGTGCTTTACCTTCTTATACATGCACTTACACATTAATATTATGCTAAACTAATTGCCTGGAGTTGAAATAATTAATACTGTTATTCAAACAGAGAACAGCAACTTAAACTACTTAAAGTTAGGTAAAGATTACCCAATTATCAAAATAATCTGTTAACCAACAAATTATAATCTCTACATGATGCCAAACTAGGCTAACCTTTTGTGGTTGTTGTTTTTCCAGATTCAGTTATAAAAGCAGCATTAACAATTTTATCTGAAAAAGAGGCAACATAAATAAAACAAGGAAATCTATCGGGCAACAGAAGTTTGGAAAGGAAGGATGGGTATTATATAAGGCTAAAAAAAGGATCTATGTCTCACATATGGAAATCTGCCCTTGTGTTTTTTGCAATAAAATATTCAATTCACGAGAAAATGTAGCTGGGCCATGAATTGGAAGAATCTTTTGAAAGGCTACTAATCAGTACTAACTTAGCAATGGAGTTCCAGAGGTTTGTATTGGGGGTTCAATTATTTAATATTGTGTCCAGTGATTTGGACAATAGTGTGATGTACTTGTTCATTAATCTGGCAAATGAAAAAGTGTTATGGTATAAAAAGTTAAAGCAGTCTCCCCCAAAAATATTCTATACATTTAAAGTTCCTTATTTGCTAGTAAAAAGCATAAAATGCAACAGACTGCAGTGGATGTTATAAACTTGGGAATGAACAACTAGTCAAATACAAAATGACTATTTAGTGCTCCTAACTACATCACAGTGCTCAGAAGTCAAGAGGATGGATAAAATTATTAATGATGAAGAACAAGACTTGAGGAAAATGGTAAATGCTAGTTTCTTGGAATATGTAGTATTATACAATAAACGGTGACCAGCTAGTTGCTCATCTTCAAGGAAAACTGATCAAAAGGAAAAGGGTTTGAATGACAGTAAGAGAGATAACAGATTAAAGAAGTTTTAATCAGAGATTGTAAGTGTAGAGAATTGACTTTGGAATAAGGAATCAGGGTTCAGATCTCGTATCTGACACATATTATTTTTTGTGACAATGGGCATAGGTCAGCAACAATTGACAATAATGTAATCTGAATAGTAAAAATAAGGTCCCGGAAAGAATGGTTTAAAAAATAAGTTTTTTTTATTTGACTACTTCAACTGTTTCCAGCTATAAATAATTATTTTAAATTCTTTTATTAGACTACATCCAAACCTTTTACATGACTTTGGCTTAATAGTCAAAAGTTGAACTATTGTTATTTTCTTTTTGTTTTTCATATACTTTCACCAAGGAAAGGCTGAAAAGTAATGGATACCCTACCACTGTAAAAGTCCAACTTCAGTTATGTTTGGGAAATGTATGGGTTGAACTCATACTATCTCCTCCAGTGCAAAACTACATATTTTTTATGCTGAAAATTTGTTCTTTAAATAAAATGTGGTAAAATATAGCTAATTTAGCAGCTATAGCATAGTTTTAAGTATTCTATTACATTTTTTCCCTTGTATGTTTCTTTTCTATTCTCTGATTTGGTTGGAAAATGAAATGAAATCCTATCCTTTGAAAACAGAATTATAATAATCTCAGTTTTTTCCCCATGTAAATTCTGAGAGCCTCAAATGTTACTGCTGATCTTCACATAGTTGATCATTCCTGACAATTCCAGAAATGAAATTTTAATGATAATTTAAAAAGAGGTGTGATTATTAACTGACTTAAAATATTACATCTACTCAATGATTCAATGTTCATTTTACCAAAAGAGATATATAACCTAATTGAAATCTCTCCTTTCTAGTGCAGATCTGGTGAAAACATTATGCATCTTTTGGTTAGAATACATGTCATGTACACCAGCTGTTGCTAGTGATATGTCCTATCCAATTGACATTTTTTCAACATAATCTTGATAAAAGCAATTTCATGTTGTAAGATATTTCACTTCTGCAACGGAAAGAATTTCAAGACGTGGAGGAACAAAGGAGACAATTAAATAAAGCCCAAAATGAGGAAATTTGTCAAAATATTCCTATATCTTATAGAAATGTTTTATTCAACGTAACTGAATATAAATGGTTACTGAATATAAACACACACATATGTGTGTGTATATGCACATATATCTATACATGTGTGTTTGTGTATATAGATATGCCTGTCTTTTTTTAAATTTTGTTTAAAATTGAGACTTTCACTAAATTCATTTCATTCACATAAATTTTACTTCACTTCTTGTCATCATTGCTGACCACAATATATTCATCCTTAACAGAAACTATTTTTGAAAAATTCTTACCTAGTAGCTAAAAGTGCTCTTAGATTTTAATGGTTGTGTGATCTCATTAATGTGGGTACTCCCCTCAACAATGAAAATCACAATATATCCATGCCCTTTCATTCTATGTAACATTTGTCCATGTCCTCACATAAATTTTCCACAAGGGATTCGCTAACATTCTGGAAGCCTCCTTTTACTTCATTTGACCTTGTGTGGATACCAAAAAGAGCATGGGATCTATAAATTATCACTCTCTCTCATCAGAGCTAAAGACATCTTTGTTTTAAAATATAAAATTTACTTATTTTTCAGTTTTCAACATTCACTTCCACAGGAATTTGAATTCCAAAATTTCTCCCCATTTCTCCCCACCCCCCACACCAGGAGAGTGTGCACCCCATTCACTCCTTCCTCCAGTCTGTCTTCCCTTCTATTACCCCCCCTTCTTCCAACCTCCTCCCCTCTATTTTCCCATAGGGTAAAATAGATTCCTATACCCAATTACCTATGCATCTTATTTTCCAGTTGCATGGAAAAACAATTTTTAACATTCATTTGTAAAGTTTTGGATTCAATATTCTCTCCCTTCCTCCCTCCCCACCCATCTTCATTGAGATAGCAAGCAATTCAATATATGTTATACATGTTTAACCTTGCAAAACACTTCCATAACAGGTATATTGTCAAAGACTGATAACATTTCCCTCTGTCCTGCCCTGCCCTCCATTTATTCCAATTTCTCCCTTGGCCAGTTGCCCCACAATAGTTTTTGTTTCTGATTATCCCTTTCTCCAATATGCTATCACTTCTATTATTTTCCCTCTCCTATCCCCTTCCCTCCTGCCTTCCTGCAAGGTAAAATAGATTTCCATACCCAATTGAGTGTGTTATTCCCTCCTTAAGCCAAATCCCATGAGAGAAAGGCTCACTTATTCCCTTTTGTCTCCCCCCTCTTCCCCTCCACTCTAAAAGCTCTTTCCTGCCTCTTTTATGTGAGATGATTTGCTACATTCTACTTGTCCCCTTTCTTTTATTCCTAGTACATTCCACTCAACAGTAAATTTTATTTTTTAGGTATTCTCCCTTCGTATTCAGCTCATCCTGTGCCTTCTATATATACATACACACACACAAACATATATATATATATATATACACACACACATACCTATATACTTATACATACCTACATATATACATACACATATATACATACCTACATTATATATATGTATATGTATATATATATACATACATATATATATATGTATATACATATTTTTTTCCCTCTAATTGACCTAATGCTGAAAAAGGTTACATGAATTATAAATATCATCTTTCCATGTAGGAATGTAAACAGGTCAACTTTAATGAGTTCCTTATGGCTTCTCTTTCTTGATTACCTTTTCATGTTTCTCTTGATTCTTGTATTTGAAAGTCAAAATTTCTATTCAGCTCTGATCTTTTAACAATAATTGGAAGTCCTCTATTTCATTGAAATTCCATTTTTTCCCCTGAAGTATTATACTCAGTTTCGCTGGGTAGGTGATTCTTGGTTTTAATCCTATCTCCTTTGACCTCTGGAATATCATATTCCAAGCCCTTTGATCCCTTAATGGAGAAGCTGCCAAATCCTGTGTTATTCTGACTGTTTCCATAATACTTGAATTGTTTCTTTCTTGCTGCTTGTAACATTGTCTCCTTGATCTGGGAACTCTAGAACTTGGCTACAATATTCTTAGAAGTTTTCCTTTTGGGGGTCTCTTTCATGAGGTGATCAGTTAATTCTTTCTATTTCTATTTTACCCTCTGGTTCTAGAATATCAGGGCAGTTTTCACTGATAATTTCTTGGAAGAATATGTGCAAGCTTTTTTTTTTTATCATGGTTTTCAGGTAGACCAATAATTTTTAAATGATCTCTCCTGGATCTATTTTCCAGGTCAGTTGTTTTTCCAATGAAGTATTTCACATTATCCTCTATTTTTTTATTCTTTTGCTTTTGTTTTTTAATTTCTTGATTTCTCATAAAGTCATTAGTTTTCATCTGCTCCATTATAATTTTTAAAGAACAAGTTTCTTCAGTGAGCTTTTGGACCTCCTTTTCCATTTTCCCAATTCTGCTTTTTAAGGCATTTTTCTCCTTGTTGACTTTTTGGACCTCTTTTGCCATTTGGGTTAGTCTATTTTTAAAGGTGTTATTTTCTTCAGCATTTTTTGGGGTCTCCTTCAGCAAGCTGTTGACTCCTTTTTCATGATTTTCGGGCATCACTGTCATTTCTCTTCCCATTTTTTCCTCCACCTCTCTCACTTGATTTTCAAAATCTTTTTTGAGCTCTTCCATGGTCTGAGACCACTTCATATGTTTTTTGGAGGCTTTTCATGTAGGAGCCTTGACCTTGCTATCTTCCTCTAGTTGCATACTTTGATCTTCTCTGGTTGTATGCTTTGATCTTCTTCTTCCAAAAGGATGGAAGAAAATACCTTTTCACCAAGAAAGAAACCTCCTACAGTGTTATTTTCCCCTTTTGGGGCATTTTCCCAGCCAATTACTTGACTTTTGGGTCCTTTGTCAAGTGGAGGGTATACTATCCCAGGTTTCAGAGGTTTTGTGCAGCTGTTCTCTGAGATATCTCTACAGACCTGTAAGTTCTCAGTTCCTCCAAAGTGGCATAGTCAAGGGAGAGGAGTTTATTCCTCTCCTGGCCTGAGCTCTGGTTTGTGAGCAACCAAAAGCACTCTTCTGCCCTGGAGCTGCCAGTAGGATTCCCTCTCCATAGCTACCAGCAGCTCCTCCAGGTCAGCATTCCTCCTTACCCAAGGACCACCACTCAGGACTGAGACCCAGACTGGCCACATGATTCCTCCACCATCTGTAGGTCAAGAGCTCCAGAAGCTGCTGCTGCTGTGGTGGTGGCTGCCACCATCCTGTTGACTGAGGCTGTGGCTGTAGCCAACCACATTCCCCTTTCACCCAGGTGAGAGAGCATTCTCACTGACCTTCGAAGCTCTCTTTGGCTTTTGTGGATTGAGAAATCTGCATACCAGCAGTTGCTTGTGATTCAGCACCCTACAGTCTGCTACAGTCCTGTTTGTGCTGCATGGCCCATGCTGGACTGTGCTCTGCTCCAAGCCTGGTACAGCAGACCCTTCCTGTTGGCCTTCCAGGTTGTCTTGGGCTGAAAATCTGTTTCACTTCATCATTTTGGAAGTTCAGCTGCTTGAGAATTTGTTTAGTCATTTTTTACAGGTATTTTACGGGCTTTGGCAGGAGAACTCAAGTAGGTCCATGCTTCTACTCTGTCCCCAAGACATCTTTATTTTATGACAAATAAATTATAGCCATTTTTTAGTAAAGTTTCCAGTTTTGCTCTGTTAATTTAAGACATTGAATAGAGGCTATTGTTTGTTCTTACTGTGTGTAATCAAAATGGTTTGTAAGCAATTTATCAGTATGACTTAGAGGAAAGAGTACTAGAATTGGAATCAGGAGACTTGAATTTGAAAATCTGGACCCTGACATTTTAGTGTCTTGATTACTGACTTTAGATAAGTAGCTTATTATTTCATTGAACCTGTCTCTGTAAATTTATTAATGACCTATTAGTTGTCAAATTCAATGGCCTTTTCTTAGTCTTCATACTCTTCCACCTCTCCAGAGTCTTTGACACTATTGATTACGCTCTCCTCTTTGATACTTTCTTCTCTCTTGCTTTTCAGGGAGCCACTTCCCCCTGGGTTTCCTTCTACCTATCTGACAGCTCCTTCTCTAGATCCTTTTCCAGATTGTGCTTTCTAATTATACCTCTCCTCTTCTCTATGCTTCTTTGCTTGGTGATCTTATCAGCTCCCATGGATTCAATAAATATTTATATTTAACCTGAAGATTCTCAATCTACCTTTCCTGCCTCAATCTCCTTGTTGACCTTTGATCTCACATATCCAACTAACTTTCAGGCATCTCAAACTGGATGTCTAGGAGACATCTTAAACTCAACATGTTCAAAAAAAAACTGATAATCTTTCCCCCTAAACCCTACCACCCCACCTTTCCTATTACTATAGAGTCTGACACCATCTTCCCAGTCCCCCAGCTTCCTAACCCAGGAGTCATCTTCTCACCCACCATATGCAAGCTGCTGCCAAGGCCTATCAATTTCACCTTTGCAAGATCTAACAAACCCTCTTCTCTCCACTGACACAGCTACCACTCTAGTACAGGGGTTCATCACTCCACCTCTTAATTATTTCAAGAGTCTATTAGTGGGTCTGCCTGGCTCAATTCTTTTTTCACTCCAATACATTCTCCATTTAGTCACTAAAGTAATTTTCCTAAAACAGAGGTTTGATCATGTCACCCGACCCAATTCCCTCCAATCTTCCCTACTTAATAAACTCTAGGGGCTTCCTATTGTCTCCAGGAGCAAATGCAAAATACTCTGTTTAGCATTCAAACTGATTCATACCCTAGCCTCCTCCTATCTTTCCAATCTTTTTTACACCTTACTCCCCAATACATACTCATTGAAAGAGTAACACTAGCCTCTTGGTTATTCCACAAACAAGAACACTTTTGGCTCCAGGTATTCTCTCTGGCTGTCCCCCATCCCTGGAATGCTCTCTCCTCTCCACTCCAGCTACAGTCCCTGGTTTTCTTTAAGTCCCAACTAAAATTCTGCTTTCTATAATATGCCTTCCTCAAACCCTTCTTAATTCTAGCATATTCATTCTGTAAATTATTTCCTATTTATTCTGTACCCAGCTTGCTTTGTATATATTTGTTTTCATGTTGATTCCCCCATTAGATCAGAAGTTCTTTGAGGGCAAGGAATGTCTTTTGTTTCTTTTTATATCCCTCTGATTAGCACAATACTTGGCATATAGTAGAGCTTAATAAATACTTATTGAATTGAATTGAACAGAACTCATAAGAAGTTCAGTTTCCTTGTTTCACTTCCATCCTAGTGAATTTTATGAAACTTCAAGTTCTTTTAGATATTAATAAAGCTGAATTGTTATAGCTGGATAACTAAAGTTAGGGAAGGGAGAATTGGAATCCATTCTGTCTGAGATTTGTGATATTCTACAAGTTTATGTATTGAAAAGTATGAACTTTGGCTTTTAATTATAACTACTTTGAACTCATTGTATAAGTCTATACTTGCACATATATTATATATATATATATATTTTCAATGAATTAAAATTTCCTCTTTTTTTAAAAATCAGGATGTTGAAGAGCAGAGTTCAAAAATTTCGAGGCAATTTTAAGCTCCATAAAGAGCTCAACTACTTTACTGCTCACTACTTTACTTCTAAGGTTGTTCTATCATTGTACAAGCTTTTATTAAGCACTTATCACCTACTAGGCACTATGCTACCAAACTCAATTTTTAGAGTTATATATAAATCAAACCAGATTTGAGATTTTCACTTTCAACCCACTTAAAAACATTTTAGAAAAGAAATGAGCTGATTGGGTTTTTTTAATGAGGGGAAAAAAATCACATTTACATTCCCCAATGCCTGCCAATATTAGTGAACACTTTCCTTATAGCTTTCAGATGTAGTTCCATAAAATAGAAACAAAAACATACAAACAGAAAAAACATTTTAAATGTTCAATCAGTAAAGATTATTACAATATGATTTTAATGTATTTTAACATGATTCTAGACAAGGAATTGCACAGTTTTTAGTGTATTTGACTTGGAATCAGGAAGACCTGGTTTCAACTCCCACTTCAAAATCTTAATAGGTCTGTTACCCTAGGCAAGATATTTAACTTTCCTGATTCATTTTCCCGGTTTCTAAAATAAGGATAATAGAAGCATGTAATTCATAAAGTTATTATGAAGCTCAGATGAGAAAATTTTTACATAGTGCTTTGCAAACCTCTAGGAACTAGATAAATTTCATATTGACATCATTATTAGTATCAAAAAATTCATCATCTATCTTTTAGAAAAATTACTAACACCTAGATTTATAAGAAGGGTTCTATATGATCTGCTCTGGCTTCCCTTAATTCAGTCCCTTCATTTTACTTGTGAACTTCAGAAACCAAAGCAGAGGAACAAAAACCAAAAAGGCCATGAGTCCCAAATGTGGGGTTGTGGTCACAGAGAAAAACAAAAGCAGTGAAAAAGGATTTGTCCAGGAAATGGCTTTAGGGAGCACAAAAGGCAACAGTACTTGATGAGGATGATAATGAATATGTGTACGTGTACATATTGTGTATATATGCATGTTTGTAAGTTTACATTATATAAGAACAGGAGCAGATTTTCCTATTGGTTCAACTTAACAGAGCTTTTAAAACAAAGTCTTTAGCAATTAACTAAAAGGATAAACTTTTGAAACATGAGGTCAGGAGGCATTTAAATTAATGATTTCTTACCTTGATAAGCAAGTTTAAATCCTTGCCTGTTTTGAGAATGATCACTATAAAAATGGATGAGTGTTTCATGTGTTGTGCTTAGCAAGGCTGATGGAATATCAGTTCCACTAAACTGGCCAATCATAGGACTGGTATGAAAAGGTCCATTCTGAATTTCAAGATAGTCATGATTAGCTTCAGTAGAAAAATTCAGAAACTGAATATGAGCACCTATAAAAAGAAAATGCAAAATCAGTAGACATAAAACATAAAAATGCCTAGCGTCCTTAAAATATGAACCAGAAAAGTGATTATAATCTATAGATATCATACATGTCCACATTCTTATGCACAAGTAAAAAAATGTGTGCATATATATACATTCATATACATGCGTGTACATACGCTATATATGTGTGTATATATGCTATACATATGTATAAATATGTGTGTATGTATACACACATATATAAAACACATTTGCAGATGGAAATGACTGAAAACAGGCCAACATTGTCTAAAAACAGGAAATCCTTAATGACCATTCAAATGGTACTGAAATATCAATTCATCTTAAATAAATTCTATTATTAATGCAAATGTTCTAGCAATCTTAATTTGCATTAAGCATTACAAATAAAATAATGTTTTCTACCAGGATTTCAGAACTCCACATGCTTCAAGTAAAATTATTTTAAAATCTTTTCTTGACTATAACATTCAGCCAAATTCATCAGGACAATTCAACTACTCATAAAAGAAATTCCAATAAGTGATCAGTGCTTGTAAGTACCTAACTGAAGTGCTATGTGTTAGCCAGGAATTCTGTTACTATAATTTACAATTTCACACGAAGTCTGCAAATTCTTTAACTTTTTATAACACAAAACTCAGATTAGTTCTATTGACAAAGTCTAAATTGAAAAATAGCTTTTCCTCTAACGCATAATTCCCATTGAAGATTAGAGACTTAATTTTATTCTTTTAGCCATGTTACACATCTGTCAAATATTAGAAGTTGAGTGGAACAGAAAATATGCTTGTAATTTTCATTATAATTCATAAACTTGTTGACTAGAAGCATAGAAATATTGAGTTAGAGTCACCTAAGTGGAAAATTTCACACAAAAAAAGTTTATTGAAAAGGGAAGTAAGAAATTCTACTAGGAAAGTTTGATTGGAAGAAATAAAAGAAAAGAAATAAGAACAGAAGTAACTAGGAAAGAAAACAGACACACAGTAAGACAAATGACAAATGCATGTGGAATAGCATGTGGAATGCATGTCTGGAAGGTAACATAAAGAGTAAACTATAACTTACCGGGAACACAGAGTCAAAAAAAAAAAACCAACAACAACAAAAAAGAAAACAAAAAAGCAACCCCAAGATTTAAAGGCTGATTGCAACTTACAATTATTGTGACTCTGGGGAAGTTACTTTTGCTATAGGGTCCTCAGTTTCTACATCAATATAGTATTAGACTAAATAATTTCCAGATCTAAAACATTGTGATTCTTATCAACTGGCATTACTATTGCATTTTAAGGTTTACAAAGGACAACCACCCTAGATAGTACAACACTAGTAGATACAATTTACAATAAGAAAACTGAGGTTTAGAAAGTTAAGCAATGTACCTGTAGTCACACACAGTCATTAACTGTCAGAACCAAGATTTGAACCCTGGTTTCTAGATTAAAAGTTCAGAGTTTTTTCTACTATGCAACACTACTTTTCAAAAACTACCACAAGAACAATGAATGGAGACCATAGTGCCTTTATAAATATCTTTTTTTCCACATTAAAACTTATTTATCAAACCAATTATATTAAATATTAGTACAAGATAAAAGGAAGAAGAAATATCTTCCTTTAGTGTCCAGTGGACCAGGATGAAGTCAAAGAAAAGGAAAGGGAAGGGGAAAATCTCTGTTCAATTCCATTACTCACTATCATAACGAAAGGGGGAAAGAAGACTCCTAAAAATCAGCTATTGCTTTGAATTTATTTTACATTTCATAAACAATGAATTTTTCAATGGACAAATGATTAATTAGTCAAATGGTAATGAGTACACTGCCTTTTAGTTAGTCATAAATATCACATGCAATACAACATTCATATATGCGTGTGTGTACAGTATTTGTACAATTTTCATATATGTGTACCTAGCATTGCATGTATATATTTATTTACATGTATTATGTACTTTTGGAACTATTCTTTACAATTTAGTTCAATTCTATTCAATTGGGTTTAGTTCAAGATTCTATAGACTACCTTGCAGAATGTTTATGGGACATAAAATCTCATGTCAAATTATGCTCTTTGCCCAATAGCTGTCAATAACAGGCAATATTTTTCTGAATTTCAACAAATGTTTGTGCTCAGAAAAAAACGATGAAAGTATTAAATGAGACAGTAATATGGGTTCTCTTGGTTTCCTCACTTCTTAACTACTAGGTAATATTAGCTGCAACACTGTACATGGCAGAAAAAGTAGATGACCACTTACACCAGTGTATTTTCATGTCAAATCCCTCCAGTACCCCTCTCCATCTAACCATCCCAATTCCATCTATTGCCAAGCTGAAAACACAGTTTCTTTCTTTTATATCTTCTTCCTTCCTTCCTTTTCTCTTTCTTTCTTTCTTTCTCTCTATCTCTCTGTGTCTATCTCTCTCTTTCTTTCTTTCCTTTCTTTTGCAGCATGACACATCCCATATCATTAAGAAAAGAAATTTTTCAGTAACAAATGACCAGCTTGAAAGAATCGAATTCAATCTGGAGTAACCACAGCTACAAGAACTTCCCAAATCTGTAGTCAGCTGAACAACTTAAATATATCTAGTAATTCTTCTCTGTCCCACAGAACTACCAACAATCATAACTGCTGTTATATTGAGTTACAGTGAAAGCAGCCACCATGCCAGTTCAGGACAATGAAGATCTAATATTTCTTGTTAGTATGGGAGAAGAATTTTAGGAGAAGAAAGGAAACAAGCATTTATTAAGTGCCCATGTGCCAGACATTGTTTTAAATGCTTTACAGTATTACCACTTACAATCCCCAAAACAACCCTAGGAGGTAGGTCATACTATTATCCTTCTTTTACAGTAAAGGAAACTGAGACAAAGAAAGGTTAAATGACTTGCCCAGGGTCATATGGCTAGTAAGTAGCTTAGGACAAGGCCTAACCCAGGCACAGCACTCTATGCACTGCATCGCCTAGCTGCCTAGGGAGGATGCAGAGAAGTAGTATTGTAATAAGAAGCAGAAAGCTTTAAAAAACAATCTATTTGAATCTTAAAAGTTCATCTTAATAAGCAATGGAATGGTCTGAGGCATATTGATATGTAGAGTAAAGGCTTTTGAGTTATGAAAGCCTATATTTAAATCCTAGTTCTACTACTAACTAGCTGTGTAAACTTAGGGCAATTAGGAACAAAATTCCCTAACAATTAGATTTTTCCAAAGAAGTATAAACAGGGCTGCTTCAAAATGACGGTCTCTCCCTCCTTAGAAGTCTTTAGAGAAAATATTCTTCATCCACAGAGCCTCGATGATGACTTTCTAGAAACATTATAATGAAAATTCCTTTTATCTGGCAGTTGGACTAGACTGCCAATAAGATCCTTCAAATTATTATTTTCTGTATTTCTTCAACATTACCTCCTTAGTCCTCAGTTTCCTTATTGTAAAATAAGAATGTCAAACTAGATTATCTCTATGGTCCTTTCTAGTCCTAATACTTTATTACTTTGTGAATCTATCAAAAAAAAAATCTCCTTCAACCATTGACTTATTTCTCCTTTTCCACAAAATATAAATGTGACTGGACAAAATTTATAAACTTGATACTAGTTTGCAGCAGCAACTAGAATGTCAAACTATATAATTAGCATATTCAGACCATTTTCATTCATCTTTTGAATAAAATCAAAATTCTGCAAAATGTCTTATAACACAAAGGTAAGCTGGAGCTCATTCTGAATACATGCAGTTGCAGTCTTAGCAAGATATAACACATACTCAGATTCAGAACTCCAAATCCACAGAGGAAATCAAGAAAGAAAGAGATCAAAAGCAAAGTATTGAGGGGCTGAAAATATTCAGGTCAAGTCTTGGCAATATAAAATACAGTCAAAATATCTATTACAAATCCCCTAAATGAGAAATGGAAAACCAATCATAACAAGTACATGTTATGATGAAAATGAGTACCAAAAGAAAAATTGGTTCCATGCATAGCAAATTTTGGAGGCAGTGTGGTGCAATGGAAAGAGTGCTACAGATGAGTGTGATGATCCCAGGTTCATACTCATCTCTGCTATTTATTCCCTATGTTGACTTTGAGTATTTCTCTGCCTATTTTTTCATATACAGAATGAGGGTATTAGATAAGATGTTCTCCAAGATCTGCCCTAGTTCTAAGTCTGATTATCTAGTATATACAAATGGATGAACAAGAGAATAAGTCTTAACCCACCCAACTCAAATTAAATCCTTGCTGCTTTCTAATTCTTTGGACTTGTAGAGAGGTGGTGTAGTTGAGAAAGTGCCCATCCTAAAGTCAGCAGGGCCTGAGTTCAAATATTTCCTCCGACACTAGCTGTGTCACCCTGGGCAAGTTACTTAGCCCTGTTTGCCTCAGTTTCCTCATCTGTAAAATGAACTGGAAAAGGAAATGGCAAACCACTCCAGTATATTTGCCAAGAAAATTCCAAATGTAGTCACAAAGAGTTAGAATGGAAAGAATCAACAGCTGTGCAAGCTGTTTCCAGGGCTCTCAGTCTACAGATGGTAAGATTGTCAGACAAATGGTCAGGAGATTGCAGGAGTCTCTTTGCTAGCACTAGGGAAAGGACTTTGTTGGTTTGCCCATACTCAGACCCAGGTTGCAGTCCTGGGTGGCAGTCCCAGGGCAAGGAGGAGCCCCAACACAATAGAGCTTGTGGCTGCAGTGGAACAGAGATCATCATCATGGTTCCAGGGCAGAAAAAAGTATTTGTGGTCACTTATAGACCAGAGCACAGGCCAGAGGAGTAGTAAACACACCTCTCCTTAGATAACACCACCTTGGAAAAACTAAAAACTTACAGGTCCTCAAAAGTATCTCTGACAACAGCTTCACAAACCCCCTGGAGCTTGGAACAGTGCACCCTCCACTCCAGAAGCACAGCCCCACTTTAGCAAAGAGTAAAAATTGAGAAACAGGCTGGGAAAATGAGCAAGCAACAGGAAAACATTTCTGATCACTGAAATGTACTATGGAGACAAAGAAGATCAAAACATACTCAGAAGAAGACAGTAAAGTCAAAATTCCTACATCCAAAGTCTCCAAAAAAAATATGAAATGGTCTCAGGGCATGGAAGAGCTCAAAAAGGATTTTAAAAATCAAGTAAGTAAGGTACAGGAAAAACTGGGAAGAGAAATGAGAGTGATGCAAGAAAATCATGAAAAACAAGCCAAAAGTCTAGTAAAGGAGACACAAAAAAATACTGAAGAAAGTAACACCTTAAAAAACAGATTAGGCCAAATAATAAAATAGGTACAAAAGTCCAATGAAATGAAGATTGCCTTGGAAAGGCAAAGTTAGCCAAGTAGAAGAAGATATACAAAAATTCAATAAAAGAGGAACTCCTTAAGAAAAAGAACTGGTCAAATGGAAAAAGAGGCACAAAAATTCACTGAAGAAAACAACTCATTTAAAATAGAATTGGCCAAATGAAAAAGGAGGTACAAAACCTCAGTGAAGTAAATAATTCCTTAAAAATCAGAATTCCTTAAGAAAAATGGAAACTAATGACTATGAGAAAGCAAGAAAAAAACAGAATGAAACCAAAAGAATGAAAAAAACTAGAAGAAAACAAAATCAAAAGAATGAGAATATAGAAGACCATGTGTAATATCTTATTAGAAAAACAAATGACCTACAAAACAGGTCCAGGAGAGACAATTTCAAAATTACTGAACTACATGAAAGCTATGATCAAAAGAAAAGAAAAAAAAGTCTAAACATCATCTTTAAAGAAATTATCAAAGAAAACTGACTTGATATTCTAGAACAAGAGGATAAAATAGAAATTTAAAAAATACACTGATCATTTCCTCAAAGAGATCCCAAAATGAAAACTCCTAGATATTCAAATCCCAGAGCTTGCAGATTAATAAGAAAATATTGAAAGCAACCAGTAAGAAATAATTCAAGTATCTTGGAGCCATAGTCAGGGTAATATAAGATTTAACAGCTTCTACATTAAAGGACTGGAGGGCTTAGATTATTACACTCTGGAGGATAAAGAAGCTAGCATTACAACCATAAATCACCTATTCAGCAAAAAAGAGTATAATTCTTCAGGGCAAAAAAAAAAATGGATATTCAGTGAAATAGAGGACTTTCAAGCATGAAAAGAACAGAGCTGAAGAGAACTTTGACTTTCAAACACAAGATGCAAGAGAAGCATAAAAAGGTAAACAGGAAAGAGAAATCATAAGGGACTTTAATAAGATTAAACTGTACAGATGCTTACATGGGAAGATGATACTTGTAACTCATAAGAACTCTTTCATTATTAGGGCAGTTAGAAGGAGTATGTATAGCAGAGGTCACAGGTGTGAGTTGAATATAATGCGATGATCTCTTTAAAAATAAAATTAATGGGTGAGAAAGTAGAATGCATTGGGAGAAAGGGAAAGGTAGAGGTAGAATGGGGTAAATTATCTCACATAAAAGAGGCAAGAAAGTGCTATTACAGTGGAGGGGTATATTGAACGGGGTTGGTGGTGCTAGGGAACACTTGAACCTTACTCTCATCCAAATTGGCTTAAAGAGGTAATAGTGTAAACATTCAATTTGGTATAGAAATCTATCTTACTTTACAGGAAAGTAGTAGGGGAAGAGAATTAGAGAGTACTCACAGAAGGAAAACACTTTTGAGGTGGGACAGGTTGAAAGGAGAGAGATAATAGAATCAATGGGGGAAATAGGATGGAGAGATATAAAGTTAGCAATTATAACTGTGAGTAAGTTTCTGAAGCAAATTTCTCCAATAAAGGGCTCATTTCTCAAACATATAGAGGAAATGAGTCAAATTTATAAAAATAAGAGCCATTTCCCAACTGACAAATGATCAAAAGATACAAACAGTTTTCAGATGAAATAATCAAAACTATCTATAACCATATAAAAATGATCTAAATTGCTACTGATTAGGAGAAATGCAAATCAAAACAATATTGACAAACTACCTCACACCTATCAGATTGAATAATAGGACAGAAAAGTAGAATGGTAAATGTTGGAGGACATGCAGGAAATTGAGACACTAATGCACTGCTATGGAGTTGTGAACTGATTCAATTATATTATGTGGAGTAATTTGGATATATGTCATAATACTTATTGCAGCTCTTTTCTGGTGGCAATGGTGGCAAAGAATTAAAAATTGAAGGAATGTCCATCAATTGGGGAATGATGGAACAATTCATGGTATATGATTGTGAAGGGATATTATTGTGATGTAAGAAATGAGGAGCTAGATGTTCTCAGAAAAACCTGGGAAACTTTACATGAACTGATACAAAATGAAATGAAGAGAACCAGGAGAATATTGTACACAGTAACAGCAATATGATAAGATGACCAATTGTATATTACTTACTGTTCTCAGCAATACAATGATCTAAGACAACTCTAAAGCACTTATCATGAAAAATTCTATCCCTCCCTAGAGAAAAATTGATGGACTATGAATACAGATTGGCATATACTTATTTTTACTTTATTTTTCTTGGATTTTTACTTTGTTCTATGTTTTGTTTTACAACATGACTACTGAAATATGTTTTACATGATTGCACATGTATAATCTATATCAAATTGCTTGCCTTCTTAATGAGATAATTTGGAACTCAATTTTTAAAATGAATGTTGAAAATTGTTTTTATATGTAATTGGAGAAGTAAAACATTAAATAACAGTTTAAAATTTAAATGACTAGAAACAGTGTAAAAAAAAAAAGAACAAAATTCAAAATTGGTAAGGCTGCAGAGAAACACCTGTGGAAAAAAATACACCATTAAACTGCTCATAGAATTATAAAAACAAAACGAAGAGTAGGACATAACTAAATAGCAACATCAGATTTTTCAGGCTAATGCTGAAGTTTTAGAATGAAATCCACATTAATTCAGTTTAATTCAATAAGTATTTCTTAAGTTTCAGCTCTGTGTATGTCATGGTGTTGGTTTTATGGTAAACAAAGTAATTAAAAAAAAAATATTCTACTGTCAGCTACTCAATCACCAAACACTTATTAAGTGTTTACTACATACAATAAAGGTGGTTATAATGCAAGAGGGGGGATTCTTGTAGACATGTAACTAGATTATAATGCAGAATGTAAGGACTTTTCATTTTTTTTTATTGTTGTCCCCACACTTACCACAAGTCCAGGAACACTTTAAGTACTTAATAAGCACTTGTTTGATTGACTGAAGTACCATGGAGAACAGACAGCATTATGAGAAATGATTCCTTCCAACCAGGAAGAATGAAGAATATGTCATTGAGATGGTGTCACTTCAATCAAATCTTTCTGTTTTTTCAGTAAGAGGTATTCTTTTGAAGTGTTTTATACCACTTCTCATGTACACATCATTATTGGGATTGAGCTACAGTTTAGCACATACTAGGTTATCTTTCTTTATTTTTTCATATTTTTTTCAATTTTAACTAGGTGTCTTTCTAATGATATATGGGTTGCCTCCACTTCTGATTCTCCAAACTTTTTTCTCCATCATAAAATCAACAATCTTCTCAACTTGAAAGATTATTCTACCCCATTATTCTTTTTATGTTGGAAGATTGTTCCAGCTCGGTAGCTTTCTCACCTTTAAATTCCAAGACTAAAATGTAGAAAAAGAAAATTTACAAATGTTGGAGGGGATGTGGAAAAAAAAAAAAAACTGGAACACTAATTAATTGTTGGTGAAATTGTGAAATGACCCAACTATTTTGGAGAGCAATCTGGAAATATGCCCAAAGAATTATTAAACTGGCTGTACTCTTTGACCCAGCAATACCACTACTTGGTCTACTTCCAAAAACGATTAGGGAGAAATGAAAAGAACCTATATGTTCTGAAATGCTTTTAGCAGCTCTCGTTGTGGTCGTAAAGAACTGAAAATTTCAGGGATGCCCATTAACTGGAGAATGGCTGAACAAGCTATGGTATAAGATTGTGATGGAATACTACTGTGCTATAAGAAATGATGATTTCAATGATTTTAGAAAAACATGAAAAATTTGCACAAAATAACACAAAGTAAAATGAGGAGAACCAAGAGAACACTGTATACAGTAACAGCAATATTGTTTTAAGAATGATTTTGAGTGAATAAGTTATTTTGTCTATTAATAAATGCCCAAATTAACTATAAAGGACATAGGAATAAAGATGCTATCTGCATCTAGAGAAAGAGCTGATAAATAGAAGTATGCAAGTATGTATAGAATAATTTTACATATATATGGCTATTTGTGTTTAATGATAGGGGAGAGAGAAAAAAGGAAAGAAAAGAAATTTCCATGATAATTTTCTTGTTTATTTGAAAGGAACAGCAAGTTGTACATAGCAGATTGGCAGTTTCATATGCAATCAGCTTTTTTATTGTACTATGTTATGGAAATGCTCGTTTTATTCCATAAATTAAAAATAAAGTATATATATATTTAAATCCCAAGGACAGAATTTTATATTTGCTCCTGGATAGTAGGGAACTATTGGAGCTTATTAAGTTGGGTGGTATTGGGAGGAGGGGAAGATGATGTTATCAGAATTGCTTTACAAAGATCACTTTAGCAGCTGACTGGAGGATAAATTGGAGTAAGAGACTTGAGGTACAATTAGAAGGCCATAGTCTAGTCAAGAGGTGATGAACATCTGTACTGGTGGAAGCTGTGTGAATGGAGTAATAGTTGATACAAGGTGTCTTAAAGGAAGAAATGACAAGACATAGCAACAAATAGATTATGAGAGGTGTAAGGGAGAGTAAGGAATCCAGAATAACACCTAGATTGTGAGTCTGGGTGACTGGGAAGAGAATAATGACCTCAACAGTAATGAAAGAATTGGAAAGACTGGATAGTTAACAAGGAAAAAAAAAACTGTTTTGTACATAATGAGTTTCTGACATGCAAATAGGACATCCAGTTCAAAATAGACAAAAAGATATTTGGTGATGGCATACTGCAATGAAGAAAAGAAATATTTATTAAGAGCCTACAACATGCCAGGCACTGTGCTAAATACTTTACAAATATTATGTCATTTGATTCTCCCAATAACCCTGTGAGGTAGGTGCTATTATGCTCCCCTTTTTACAAATATGAAAACAAAGACATACAGCTAGTAAGTGTATGAATTGTATGAAAAAGCCAGATTTGAATTTGTCTTCTTTGGTCAGGCCTAGTACTCTATCCACTGTGCCACATAGCTGCCTTGAGATTAAAGCTCAGGAGAGAGATTGGGGTAGTTCTATAGATCTGGGAAACATCTGTAGAGAAATTATAATTGAATCTGAGGTTGATAGGATTACTATGAGATATTGTACAAAGGAAGCAAATATCTTTCAGTAATGTGAATAAAAAGCTTGAGTCATTATTGCTTCTTACTTAGATTAAATGTATCCTTTTATATTCTTAGAACATTATGCTAAGGAAAAAATATTGGCATCAGAAGACTTCTATTAGAATCTGTTGTTTTACTAACTGTATGACCTTGGGAAAAATCATTTTCATGATCTAAGTTTTGGTTTCTTCTTTAGTAAAACAAGGATGTTGGACTAAGTGATGTCTAAGGTTCTCTACCATTCTAATTTCTATGAGTGATTTGAAATTTTCTCTGTCACATAAAGTAATCTTTCTATAGTTCTTATATCAAGGTTTTTCAGTGTTCTGAAACTCAGCACCTTTCCCTTTCCACTCATCTCTTTCTGCAATTTTCAGGTTTTTGTGAAGTGATATCATAAGACACTTTCTCCCCATTTCCTAAAACTCAGAGCTGTTACACGGATCAAATTAAATAATCTATGTGAAACACTTTGTAAATGTGTAAGTGCTATATGAATGTTAGAAATTATAGCACCCAGGGATAATAAGAGAGGCTTGTCAAGTTGCCAGAAGAAGAATTTATTCATTCTAAAATTATTAAGTCCCTATTATGTGAAAATTATTGTTTTAGCCACTAAGGAAGATAAAACTTTAGTGAAGACAGTTGGAAAGGCAGTGTGGTAAATAAAAGAATGTGTGATTACTGCAGGCCAAGATTTAAATGCCAGATGCAGACACTTACCAACGTATGAGCCTGGCCAATTCATTTAACCTGACTGAGCCTCAATCTCTTCACTTTAAAACTGCCTTATGTAATAATTATAATACCAAAATCACAAAGTCGTTCTGAGCAAAATGCTTGGTAAGCTTTAAACCGTTATTAAATATGAAGCTTTGTTTTTTCTTTCCATAGTATGCTCCTTGAAAATGTGGATTTTTTTAATCCTCACCATGTGACTCAGGACCTTGCACTTAGGAGGTGCTTAATAAATGTGGGTTTGAGCTGTAAATACAGATTCTGCTTTCATAGAGATCACAACACAGTAGAAATACCCATAGACCTGCCTCTGCTACTGGGGAGAGAAACTTCAACTCTGAGAGTGCCTTTTTTCCCCCAGAAACTAAATATTATCTTTAGATTCTTAGTTGTAGGAAGAGTAAATTATGATATTAGGAGCTCCAGAATGGGGAAATATTGCCTCTGGAATTATTACAAAAAAGATGTAGTCACCAACAGGCTTGCTTCCACACTTCAATGAATCTATGACTTTTTCAATGAGGACACTCCGTCCAATGATAACCAATCATAACCTATCCACATGTTCTCACCTTGAATTATTTTTGTCAATGTCCTTCCCATGAAACTTCTGAATGTGTCTACCAAGTATCTACCCAATGTACTTAAAGTCTTTCTCTGAATCTAGAAATCAAGCCATCCATTTTCTATCCCTTACTGTTGTCACATGACCAGCTCCTTACCCTTAAAATAAATGTTCTTCATGATATCATTTACATTATTTCTTTTGCACAAGACATCACTGTGCATCAATCCTATAACACTATTAGTCATGAGGATATATGCAACTGACTACCCAATAAGCATCTCATAATTCAACACTTGCAAGAGATAATGAATTTTCTTTCCTCCAAAATTTACAAAAGATAATTCATTTTCTTTTCTCCAAAATTCCTTGTATGTACATACTTGTATGTATGAACACCTTTCTAGCCAAGCAAGTTCCTTATCCACTGGTCATCCCTGACTCACAATTCTCATTTACCTATCAAATAAAATCATTTGCCAAATCTTACTGTTTTTATTTTTACAATATCTGTCATAACCTTTTCATTCTGTCATCACTCTGTTTTAGTTATTCAGAACCTCTACCCCTGAAAATATTCGCCTAATAAGTTTCCCTTTCTGCATTATCTCTTCTCCAATCCATCCCGCCCATGACTGCCAAATCTACAATCTTAAAGTATAGTTCCACCCGTAACATTCACCTTCTCAAGAAATCACAGCAAGGACTCCTTTTTGCCTGTAGAATAAAATACAATCTCATCAAATAAATTTATAAAGTCCTTCATAATCTGGCTCTAGTCTATCTCTTCAAGTTACAAACATTTCTCTGTTCCTGTACTCTATGTTAGAACCAAACTGGCTACTTTTACTTCCTTGTACAAAACATTTCTACCTCTCATTTTTTCTCCAAAGCTTTTGCTCCATGCCTGAACTGCATTTCTTTCTCATCTCTCCTTCCTTCAAGGTTCAGTTTAGGTGCCAGCTCTCAGAGGAATGCTAACCAGATGCCACCAATTTGCTAGTTTTCTCCTCTCCCAAAACTGCTTTGTAGGTAACTTAAATATGTTTTCTACTTACTTTTCTATGCATGTTGTTTCTGCCAAAGAAAATAAACTTGAGGGAAAGGGCAATTTCATTTATGTCCTGGTATTCTCTATGCCTAGTCTAATGCAGGGCAATATAATAGGTGCTTACTAAGTATTTATTGAATTACTGTTCATTAAATCACTGATAACATCCTTCAGACAGCTTACGCTCATGGCATATCTTGACATTGCCCTTTGAGTCACCCCTAATTGTGATTCTTCAGAAATTCTACTATTTCATGACTTGCAGTCCCAGAGATATAGTCATTTGATTTAAGTTTAGCCCATTTCCTGACATCTTCATTTAGGAAAACCCAGCCCTATCATGTATCTTAATGCATCCTTACAAAAGGAGGGCGACATAAAGAAATGGCTTAGAATCTATGATTTATCACCCCTTAACTCTAGTCTGTCCTTTTAGCACTGGCACACCACTTCTTTATGAATTTGCTTACCTACTGGAAGCAAACTGTCATACTCTCTTTCTTGACAATCTTTTTTCATTATCTTACCGAAACTATATTAGTGTTTTTACATTAGACTACAGACTACTTGAGTTCATAAATATTTTGCTCCTCAATAAAATAAAACTTTATATTTAGGACACACTCCCAGACTGATCAGACAATAGATATCTTATTGAGATTCAGTTTACCAGATCTCTTTCCTTTCTGACAGAAGGGAACCAGGTAGCAAAAAAACAAAAAAACAAAAACAAAAAACAGTGCACACCTTCAGGGAAAGGGATTCTGAAAGTGGGTAATAGAGCATACAAAAGGGAGATGGAAATGAATGAGAAATGCTATGCCTGCTTAAAGTCATAATAATTCAGAGTCACAAAAAACTTGGAATCTAAGCAACTTTTAGTGCTCTTTGAAAGATTTGGGGAATAGAAGCAGTGTCATAGGATGAAAAACGTACAAATGTACCATTTTTTAAAGGGGAGTGGAAAGGAGGGAGTCTGCAAATTATAAACCATTCAGTTTGACTTTAATTCTTGACAAAAATTATAGAATGTATTATCAAATGGATAACTGGTAGGAATCTAAAAAGATAATAGTGATCCCAAAGAGTCAACATGGATTCATTAGACTTTTTTTTTTCTTTTGGGATATGGTAATTACAAGGTAGATTGGAAAAATATTGGAGACATAATTTACCATATTTTAAAGAAATAATTGAAAAAATTTGTTATCTTGTTAATTTTTTACATGGAATTGGAAATATTTAATGAAATGAATAAAATATAATTTAAAAATAAATTTTATTTATTATATATATTTTATCTGTTTATATTTTATCAGTTTATATTTTATCTGTCTCCATCATTCAAATTGCTTTTTTTCCACTACTGTATTTCCTGAATATTTGAAAGATTATGTTAAAGCTTCATTTTGATTTTTGATTTAAAAGACAAAGGCATAAGGCATATTTTTCTTTCCAGTTTACTGATCTATATTTTAGAAGTTGAAAATTGAATTATATCCTACTAAAATAAAATACTTTTACTTACCATAACCAATAGGCAATGAGATCTTCCAGGTGCAATCTAAATTGTTGGGGTAAGCTCCAGGAAAACCTGGACTCAAGATCACTCCAGTCATGCTGTTCAGTGTTCCACCACATTTTGCTGTTAAATGGACAGTGATATTCAGTTTTGTGGATCAGGTATGCATCACTCTTTTCAAGAATACTTGAAAACAATATATCTTATTATATTACACTAAATACAGATAAGCATTAAATATGATAAAAAACAAAAGGTGAATTTTGTTGGTAAGTAAGAGTAAAAATTTCAATTTGCCTGTGTTTTGGAAATCAGATTGGTTAGCTTTGATAATTCACAATTATACCACTCTTTATGTCCTAATCAACCCTAGTTTGAGAATTGTCATGAAAGACATCTTCAAGTTGGTGCATGAAGAGAAAAGGAAGTGGTCTAGTCACATATTATAAACGAAATGGAAAAAATAAATAGCCCAATTACTCTACCAGCATCCGTAAAATATAAAAAGAAACAGAGAAAGGTTAGATCAAACATTGATTGGATTCTCTACAGAGGCCTTCAATGGAAAGGCATGCACAAAACAGTCAGGATAAAAAAGCTATGAATAGATTGAAATCAAATCAATAAAACAATAATTATTTACTAAACACTTACTATATTCCAGCAATTGGACTCAGCAATTGAGATGCAAAGGAAAAAAAAAATGAAAAAATGTGTTCCCTCCAGGAGCTTACATTCTATCAGGAGACACAACACACACACACACACACACACACACACACACACACACACACATACACATACACACGTGTGTGTGTATACATACATATGTATATATAAATATATACACATACACCTACATATATATTTTAAAAAAACAAATAATTACTTTAGAGATTGGGGGATTAGGAACTAAAGGAATGTAGGAAGTGTCAAATGAAGTTAGTTTTAAAGAAAATGAGAGATTCTAAGAAGCAGAGGTGAGGAGGGAGTATACTCCAGGCATGGGCTATAGACTGTGCAAAAGCTGATGAAATGGCATTCACACCAATGGAAGAAGAATCCCCACTGGTGGACAACAGATCAATCTAAATTCACTGGAAGTCAGGTAGGCATGAGAAAAGTGGTGATTTTATACTACTTTCTCCCTCAGGAGACCAGTTTGGGTAGCAGGCTAGACTATAAGTATCAGTCTCTGTCCTTCACTTATTTGCTTGTGTTTTTAGAGTTATGTCAAGTGATTATTAAAAAAATAAAAATAAAAGAATAGCAGGACACACACACACACACACACACACACATATATATATATATGCATTCCTACAGATAAATGTTACCTCTTTCAGAGCAGATACCTAGAAGTTGCAAACATATTAAAAGAATGCCACTATAAATCAAAACCATTTTTGAATACCCTCTTTTAGAATTGCCTTCAGAGCCTATAGGATGATCTTTGGAATATCCTCAATAATGATAACATTTCATCATAAACCTGGGTTTAATTTCTGGAATTAGCTGAAAGTCTCATTTGGCATTATACCTGGCAAATATCCTTAACAAAGTTGAGTAGCGTCCTTTTAAAATTATTATTACAAAGACAAAGATTAATTTCCTCTTGTTGCTCATAAAATGGCTTTAAAGAGAAGCTGTTTTGAGTTATACCCATATGCTAATAACACTAATAACAAGCTTATATTTGCATAGTGCTCTAATTTGTTCATAACAGAAATAAGCATATAATTTTACAGAATGACATACTGAAAATTAAAAGATTCATTTTAATATTCATTTTCTACTATATAAGCTCCTGAGGTCAGGAATTTTCATTTTGTCTTTGTAACTCCAGTGCCTAGCAAAGTACCTAGCACATGAGAAGACACTTAATAAATTAGTATTGATTGACATCATGAAATGTTTTAGTTTATTCTGTGCACAAGGCAATTTTTTAACCATAGTTGGGAAAACAAATACACATGGGGCATAACTCTTGTCCAAATGATTTTATAATATATAAAGAAGATAATGCATATATATACATATTATGTATATATATTTATAAAAACAATGCCTGCCTATCTTCCCTTCACAGAGGATACACTTAATATACTGGAATTCTTCATCTAAATATCTTCATATTGCATAAATACCAGTGAATGACATGGGCTATCCAATACTGATCCTCATTTTCTGATAGGCTCATATTTTTCCTGACATAGATATCTGACAGCAACTTTTTCTTCCCCTATGTAATAAACAGCTATTGGCAGAATTCTTAAGATCACAGGATCATTTAATCTCACCCTCTCATTTTACAGATGATGTTATATGATTTGCTAAGGTTAAACAAGTAGTGTCAAAGGTAGGATTCAAATTTCTTCTGACATTTGGGACAGCATTCTTCCCCATTTATCTCTAATGTATATTTATAAAGGACCTCAAGATTTTGCTTTGCATTAACTATATTTGCTTAAAATTTTAGAAATATTATTCTATGCATAAATAATATGACATGAAACATATGACATGACATAAAAAACTTATATGATATAATATGCATGAGGTATTCTTTTAAAAAGTAGGATTCATGTACCATTAATTGTGGCAATGCAATAAACTCTTTCTAATGAATGCTAGGATGGCACAATGGATAGAGAGCCAGCACTAGAAACAAATAGACCAGGGTTCAAGTCCAACCCCTGACCTCTATTGGCTTGATGACCTTGGGTGAGCAACTTAATGTCTTAGTGCCCTAGTCAACTCTAAAACTGTAACTTACAGAATAGCTGCTAATCTGCATTGATGGAGTTTGTATACCAATCAAATCACAAATCCATAATTATCAACTGCTCTGATAACTATCCAATCAATTGCCAAATCATAACCATTTTCATATCTAACCCTTTTGCTCCATTCACACAGCAATCCCCAGTTCAGGCCCTCATCCAGTCTTTTGCCTAATTATTTTAGCAGCCTCTTAATTGTTCTACCTTCCTCAACTCTCTACCTACTCTGTTATTCTACACACAACTGCCAAATAAATTTCCTTAAATGCAGATGTAATTATATGATTCCCATAAGAACAACAACAATAATAATAGCTCATGTTTATATAGTATTTGAAGGTTCAAGAAACACTACATATCTGTCATTTCATTTGATCTTCATACAACCTTGCAAAGTAAGTGCTATTATTATCCCCATTATACAGATAAGTAAACCAGGACTGAAAAAGATTAAGTGACTTGGCTAGGGTCTTACAGCTGGTAAGTTCCTGAGGCAGGATTTGAACTCACGTCACCCTAACTCCAAGTCCAACATTCTATGAACTATGTGACATAGAAGTTCTGAACAGCTAGTTCTAGTGGTTTTCTATTATTTGTAGAATGAAATATAGTCACCTGTCTAGCATACAACCTAACCTTAACATGCCTTTACACCCTCATTGGACATAACTCCCTCACTCTGCAATTCAGCCAGACTGGACTTCTTTTCATTCCTTACTCAAGACACTCCATTTACCTTGGCACTTTGAAATGTTTTCCTTTCTTATCTATACCTCCTAGAGTCTATCTCTTCCCTAGAGCTGCCACTCAGATACCATCTTTTCAATAAAGCTTTTCCTAATCATCCAACTGCTAGTGCCCTCCCTTCCAAACTACCTTGCGTTTAAGTACTTTGTATTCATGCATATATGTATATGTCATATGCAAATGCATGTATATATGTGTATGTGCACACATGCATATATGTACACACACAGTGTACAGTGGTATTCTCACTAGAAGTGAATAAGACAAACTTGCAACTGTATTGAATGATGGTTCAAAGATTTCCATGAAGGAGGTGAATAAAGGATTTGGAAGACTTGGTTTTAACATGTACTGAGGGCAAGAAGAAACATTTCTTAGGACATGCTCATCCTGCAACATTCATGTAGCAGGAGAAAAAAAAGTGCAGAATTAAGGTTAAAGGACCTGGATTATCTTGGACAAGTCATTTAACCTCTCTTAGCCTCAGTTTCCATATATATGTAAAATGTGGGGGGTTTGAAGTTGATGATACCTAATGTCCCTTTCAGTTCTAAATATCTTTCTATTATTAGCACAGGCAAAGAGTGTATGATGATAATACCTGCTCATATTTATATGTAGCACTTCAAGGTTTGCAATAGGCTTTGCATTCATAATCTCATTTTATGCTCACAACCACTCTGTGAGGTAAGTGATATAAAAATAAGCATAAAGTAGTTGCTTTCCCTTATTATATATTGGTGACTCAATGTGTAGACTAACATTTCTTAGCTTTCCCATGAATTTATCACGTGTCTTCCATTAAGAATTGCAATCACTTAACATTCTCAGCTTCTATAACATTTCTATATGCTATAGGTGTTATGAGCACATGGCTTTCATCAAAGATGATTATCCCTAAACTATAATTTGCTAGTGCACAGTGCATTTAAATAAAGATTCATGAAAATCAAATTTGCTTTGACATTAAGTGTTTATAGCAACCAAACTACAGCTTTTTTTATGAAATTTGAAAGTTGAATTAAAATCTAGGAATGTTTGTTGAAAAGTGTTTCCATTTCAAAATTAACAAGTCAATTAGGTGTTCTGGTTCTTAAATGTATTTTTTTTTAACCAATGTAAATTTAAATAAAATATAATGATCCTATTCCTGTGCTTGTTGTAAGGCAGAGAAAAAATCCTCAGGGGAAAAGTTTTTTGTTTTTGTTTTGTTTTGTTTGAGAAACTGCAGAAAAATAGAGGAAAACACTATGTCTTTCTAGATGCTCATTGCTCTAGTGGCATATAATGCTAATGGAAGCATCGATCATCCCAATTACTCAGGTTCATGACCTTGGTGTCTGTTTATAGTTCTTGAAATATGTTATCTACACTCATTAAATAAGTTGATTCTTGTCATTTCTACCTTTTTGTTATCTTTTCCATCAGGCCCCTTCTCTCCATTCCAATAATACATACTCTAATTCAGATTCTTTTATCTATTCTTTGTGTGTGTGTGTGTGTGTGTGTGTGTGTGTGTGTGTGCGCGTGCATGTGTGTGTGTGTGTGTGCATGTGTGTCCAGGTATGGGACAGGTAGTTTATTCCCACTCAGAAAAAAAATGTTAAACATATAAGAATAATGACATGTATTAAGAGAATGAAATGTAACATAAACTTTTATTATTGACAATATATTAAACTAGTTATCTTTCTGCCTCGAGGCTATCAATTCCACAATCTATCTTCTCCATCAGTGATCAAATAATCATTCTTAGGATCAGAGTAATTAATTCACTTCTTTTCAATAAGTATTTGTTAAACATAGTAGGTATTTAACACATTTTTATTGTCCATATTTCAATGAAAAACTTGTCTGCACAGGATATACATTCCACCAGGGAGTTACTAAAAAAACAAACAAACAAAATACCCAAAGACACCAGACAAGTCAATATATAATATTTTAAGGAAGGAAAAAAAACTTAATAACTGAGAGGATTAAGAAAGCTTTCACTTAGGATCTGCCACTTCAGATACATATTAGGTGCTATTATTTGTCAGACTCTGTACTAGCACCTGAGGTTATGCAAACAAACAAAAATGAATCAGTCTTGACACTCAAGGGGCTTACATTCTATCAAGGAAGATAAAATAAATGTATATAAGTATATAAAACCTATATGGAGAATACATCCAGAATAAATACAAGATAGATTCAGAAAGGAAGAGCCTAGTAGTTGGGTGAATCAAAAAAAGACTTGACCTGAGAATGGAAGAAACTAAAGATCTTAAAATGAATAAGAGATGAATGAAAAGTATATTACTGCCTTCAGGCCTTTGCTCACATTATTCCCTGTGTGTGGGATTTTCCTCTTCCTTTGCCTATTGAATTTTCAGTCATCCTCTGAAGCCTAATTCAAAAGTCATCTTTATCTTATCAGTAATTAATTCCCTCATTGGACTTCACATAGCATTTTGTAGTATACTTCTCTAACACACTTATTATTCAATATTTTCTGTGATAATAATTTGTTGTAAAGTTCCATAAAGATAGGGACCAACCCTAATAATCTTGATATTCCTTGAAGGACCTAGAAAAGAGCTTTATGCACAACATGTATTTTATAAGGTTGTTAAATTAGCATCTACTTTCTGAGTCTAATGCTAAATAACCTTCTGAGTTATAATTTGGTTTCTTCAGTTTGATTTCTCAGGATCATATTCTTACATCAAAATATAGAATATGTTAATCTTACCAATGCAGAGGGGAGATGGATAATTCCAACGTCGAACTGTTCCTGGCATACAAGAAATATGAGAACGACCCTGTTTAAAAAAAAATTAATGTAATACTTTGAAAATTTAAATAGAAAAAGCTCTCCCTACCCACAAAATTGCTGTTGTAGTTTCTAAGATGAATCTTTTATTTCACCTTTAAGTAAAAAATAATTATGCATATTTTTTCTACTATTTAGGATGGAATATTTTAGTTAGACAAAACTAAGTTATTAGGTACAAAACCTGAATTTATTACCAGTTGAGGAAGAGAAAATTATTCCAAGATACTTACTGATTGGGAAGGTAAAATGTCATTATTTCATCAGGGTATAAAGCAAGTAACTAATTACATTCTGAGTACAAATCATTGGAACTAAGCTTTTTTTTTTTTTTGGTCAGAAAAGTTAGAACTGATGGTCATTGTAAAAGGAAGCAACTTTGCAAACTATAATGTAATGCCTTCTGTTCAATCGAGGTCTCTCAGTTTCTGTTTCTATCTCTGTCTCTGTCTCTGTATCTCTGTTTCTTTCTCTGTCTCTGTCTCAGTCTCTCTGTCTCTGTCTTTCCATCCCTATCTCTGTCTCTCTCTCAGTTCTCTGGGCATATGAAACTTCGTTAGCTTTCAAAAATCTATCCCACTGATTATCCAGTATTTTCTGTAAGCATAGGATTAAATGGCAAGGCTTTGTTTGTGTGTGTCAAAGATCTGTTTTACAACAAAAGAGAAGATAGCTCAAAAATTAGTTAATTTTCCAATCAATTGTTTGAATTGACTGTTATTTTTGTTTTAATTTTATTCTCCATACTACAATTTATCTACAATGCTTATGTAACTTACAAATTTTCATGTGCCACATGCAAAAATAGTTGAAAATAAATCTTTAATTGATGTTAAGTAATCCTAAATATATTTGTTGTTGGGATGTTGGGATACTGACCTTATCAATGAAATGGACTTCCTAAGCTTGGCCATCCAATCCTCACACTCAACTTATTTTTAAAGTTGCTTTAGCAAAAATTAAACAAACATATACATATGTGCTAAAATTACACTATAGATTGTCCCTGAGTGAAATCCCAGACACATGCTGGCTGCCTTAGAAAACAAAGTTATAGAATACATTTTTCATTGAATTACAGAGACACATAACTTTACCAAGCAGAACAAAAGCTTTTAAAGGACCTCTGCTGGAAAACAATAATAAAATGCTCAGTTATTATGAATCCAGGTCATAGTCTGCTATTGATTTTGCTATGGACATATGTTCCTTATGATTCTACCTAAAGATCTTGGCTGACTCACAAACAATATATGACCTAGTAAAAAAATAGTTTATCAGTTCTCCAAAGGGAACTGTCTACTATCATTTTTTGAAGGAAGACTAGAATTTAGTCAGCATGACATTTCTAAGAAAATCAAATTCTTTTCTTTGCTTAAAAGTGACTAAAATATTTTCATGCTTATAGAAATTAGGTAAAATCATTTTAATTAATTTGAAGATATGAATTGGGTTTTCAATCTGTATTTCGTCCTATCTTACCATAGGGCCTTCGGGCCTTTAAAATCCAGTGAACAACACTGTCCATGCCCTGCACTCCCTTTTTGTTCCTTCAGGGTATGACCTCAGGAAAGTTCAAATCTTACCTCTGAAACATGTGAGCTATGTGAATCTGGGCATGTCACTTAACCTTTTAGGTACCCTATTAAACTGCAGATAAGTTGCTCATCTACATCTATAGAGGGATTTTTCACACCAAAGATCCTGCCAGGATTGAAATCACAGGACCAGTCCAACAAAAGAAAAGGGGAAAAAAAGAAAATTAATGTGAAAGCTAATATTGAAAGGAAAAATAAGACTTGAGGATAAAACATGTTTTATTTTTATATGTTATCATTTTGAATGCATTAATTTGTAAGTTTAAGTTCCCAAATGTTTGCAATTAAGAGGGGAAAAACCCAGAATCCTTTATGTTCATTCTAATGAAAGTACTGTGAACTCAGAGTTTGAGTTGAAGGGAAAAATAGTCCAGTCTGCATTTCAACAGAGTGAGTAAATAGCCTGTGTGGGGTTTGCAGGTGTGAGTCCACAGGCCTTTCTCTGCAAATGGGCATATTAAACAATTGTTACATGAAATACTCTCTCTAAAGAAACTTTTGTTATTAATTTTCTAAGGACATGAGAGTCTCGTGAAAGGGGAAAATAAGTTTGCTAAAAGCATGCTAATAGAAACTAAAGTGATATAAAGTAGAAAAAATGTAAAAATATGGTAAGGAGAGGAAGATGAGAAGTTTGAAGAGAATGAGGGAAAAGAAAACTAAAAGGACTTGGATGAAGAGAAAAGGAAACAAAAAAGCAGACAAAAAAGAGGAGGAGCAGAGAATAGTGAAGAAGAAAAGGAAAAAGAGAAGAGGAACAGAAGACATGATGATGATAGTGATGTTTCCCTTGGCAAAAGCCAGTTGTGATGTCATTTAAAGAAAAATACAGAAAGAAAAGATATATGAAGTTAAGCCCCAAATTGGTACACATTGAGAATAACGGGTATATGTTTTTATATTGTAAGAAGTCAATAAAAATAAAAACTGAGCAAGTTTTTACTGAATGTGTCCAGCTCAATTGACTCTTTGACCTATTACTTTTACAAGGCTTTTACAAGAAAATATGGGAGTAAATAGTCTTTAATGACAGGAATAAAAAATCAATAAGAAATCATAGAATTATAGTATTTCAGAATACTAAGGCTATAAGAGACCTTAGAAGTAGATAATCAGGTTTTTTTTTTCTAATCAGCAAGATAATCAAGTTTTTTTCACTCCATTGGATCATTCCCTACTAATATCTTTTGCTTTAGCATATATTCTATGGTCATGAAATCGAGTAAAAGCAAATCTATTTTATCATGGTCTTATTATGTGCTATTACGTGCTGCTAATATGCTTTCTGTGAACTGCACTTTTTTTCTTTGCCAATAGCACAATCATGTGGCTCTGAATTTTAACAATTTTCTCCAACAGATAAGTATAAAATAAATTAAACTCAGTAGAACTTCAGTGATCTCTCCTTTCCAGAAACAGACCAGATCTATAGCCAGGGTACCTCAGTTCAAATCCTATCTCTGTAATTTTCTTTTCTTTCTTTTTTTTTTGGAGGGGGTAGGTGAGGCAATCAGGGTTAAGTGACTTGCGCAAGATCACACAGCTTGTAAGTGTCAAGTGTCTGAGGTCACATTTGAACTCAGGTCCTCCTGACTGCAGGTCCAGTCCTGTATTCACTGTACCACCTAGCTGCCCCTCTCTGTAATTTTCTACCCATGTTACCTGTAACAAGGGATTCACTTCTCTGGGCCTCAGTTTTTTTCACTTGTTAAGTGAGAGGTTGAATTGGATGTCCTCCAAGGTGTCTTCAAGCTATGAATCTAAGAATCTTAGCTAGGACATTTATTTGTTGGTTTGTTAGTTTTCAGTTTGGACAATAGACATGGCTCATCTGTTTATTTTTTCCTGAATAAATATTTTTAGAATGATCTCTTTTAAGTGGTGATGCATATAAGTGCGGAGATCCTGTTTTTGTCCAGGGTTTGACACAATCGAAATAGATTGATAAATGAGAACCAACTATATTAGTGTATATTAAATTTCTTTTTTAATTTAATTTTTAATTTTTGGAATAAAAGAAGCATTTCTATAGCACAGTACAATAAAAAAAGATGATTACACATGAAACTGCAATTCTACTATGCACAACTTGCTATCCCTTTCAAATATACAATAATATTATGTAATTTCTTTTTTTTCTTCCCTCCCTCCAGTTCCCTCCTATCCCACCCTAAAGTTGACTACTATTAAACACAAATAGGTAGAAGATAGATATAGATATGAAATTATTCTATGCATCTATTCATCAGTTATTCCACTGTGTCTTTCTTCATATGCCCTTTATAGCTAATCTGGGTATTTATAGTAGTCAAAATAACTTATTTGTTCAAAGTAGTTCTTAAAACAATATTAAAAACTGTTATATACAGTATTCTTTTGCTTCTGCTCATTTCCTTCTTCACTATTTCATGAAAGTTTTTCTATGTTTCTTCTAAAATCACTGAGCTCATCATTTCTTATAGCAAAATAATATTCCATCACAATCATACACCACAACTTGTTCATCCATTCCCCAAATGACTGCCTTACTGCTTTCAAGTTTTCTCAACAATTTTCCCAAATAATGAATTCTTATCCCAAAATCTTGTCTTTATACTTGTCAAGCACAAGATTATTATGTTTATTTGCTACTACTCTATTCCATTGTTGTATATTTCTATTTCTTAGCCAGTATCAGATAATTTTGATAATTATTGCCTTATAATGTAGTTTAAGATCTGGTTCTGTTAAACCTCCTTCCTCAGTATTTTTTTCATTATTTCCCTTAATAGTCTTGACTTTTTGTTTTTTCAAATGAATTGTTAATTAATGTTAATTAATTAACTTTCAAATAATACCTTCTCTAGTATGAAATTAACTTTTTTTTGGAAATGTTGATACAAGATGACTTTAAAATTACTCGATTGTTGTAAAAAATTGAAAAAGTGAGCATAAGAATAGATCTTAAGTATCAATGTGTTTTAGAAGTAGGTAATAGAAACTTCATGGAAACGAAAAATCCTTTGATTTTCTTAACATGGACTTCAAATCTGGTATCAGGCAGAACTTTATTGCATATATTATTAGTATGGCTGAATCATGGGGAGAAATGGCTATATTTGTCTGTTTATTTATAAGACAGACACTTCAATTTCTAAGAAATGCACTGTTCCACAAAAAGGGACTGCCAAAAGCTAGTTTTTGAAAAAAACTGTAGTTTCCTGACTACAGATTAAAGACTCTATTAAACCATTCTTCCTTCAGTAGTGCCAATTAATTCTTATTGTCCTGTAGGAAATGAGGAAATAAATTATTTCCAAAAGATGTGGGAAAACTTGTAAGAACTGATGCCAAGTGAAGTGAGCAGAACCAGGAAAAGTATTTCGACTATCACATCAATATGATAAAACAAGTGTGTAGGCTTTGGTAATAATGAAGAGCTAAATGAGCAGAACCTAGAGAACAATCGGTATAATAACAACAGCGTATAAACACACAGCTTTAAAAGCTGTAAGAAATATGATCAACTTAACAAGCATCCATGGTTCCAGATGACTGATGAAAAATGCTATCCTTCACAGAGAGGTAATAGATTTAGGATGTGGAATGAGATATATGTTTTTGTGTATAGCCACTAGGGGAATTAGTTTTGCTTGACTATGCATATTTGTTACAAGAAATTTTTCTTTTCTTCTTCAATGAGGTAGGTATAATGAGAGAAAAAGGGATTTCTGGACTTTTTTTTTTTTAATAGAGAGGTAGGAGGTGCTACAGATGTGAAATGTTTTGTGAATCTGGGGCTGTATTATTAGTTTTACTTCTTTAGTTTGTTACAAGAGACCTCTCATAAAGTGAGAGTAAACTGGAAATGTTTGAATATAAAAACAAGAAAGCACCAAAAAAAGTGAAAAATGTTTTTAGAATACTTATATAGATTCGGACTTATTTTCTCTCATGACCAAGAGCATATATTGGTGGAACAGTTGCCCGTGTTTAAGGCATATTTTTTAACTATAAAACTGAACAAAGTCAAAGAGCAATAGTTTATTTAGGATAATACCAGGCTCCCTTATTCCCATGGTCTATGGAGTTAAATAAGCTAATGGCCACAAGATAAGTCCTTCCAATGAGAATGAAATGCAAAAGAGTACCTGTAACGTATATCCCGGCTCACATTGGAAATAGAGAACGTCATTCACCATGTACCTATCTCCAATTTTGATGCCATTGCTAGGAAGCACTGGTTCTTGGCATGCTGCAAGGCCAACAGCTACAAAAACAAAAGCAGAAATAATGAGACATTTAAGAACAATTTTCCCTGTCTTCTCAATCAGAACAAGGTTTCCCTTCTAGTTATTTACTTCTACAGGAGGAAAAGAAAATGTAACTAGACTTAGTTTTACAAATAGAACTGATATATAGCTTCCTTATCGGTAAAATAAGGGAGTTGGATTCAAGGATCTATAACATCTCTTATAATGGTAAAATTATTCTATGACTTAGTTTGTATATATTAATTGGTTCCTAAGCCATATTGTAATAAAAAGGATGATATATTTTAACTTAAATTAAGCTGGATGATTTCATGAGGTGAATTCAAATCCATAAACATTTCTGATCACATACCACACTCAAGTCTTTATGCTAAAGATACCAAAAACAAAACAAAATAAAACAATACCTGCAATCAAAGAGCATAAAATCTAAAAGAGGAATATAACATATGCAACAGTCAGGTCAACTAGCATTTATTAAGCTACTTCTATATACCAAGCTCTGCTATGCACTGTGGATACAAGAGAACGGGAAATAAAAATCCCTGCTCACAATCTAAAGGGAGAGATAACATGAAAACCACTGGGTACATATGAGATATAAAAAGGGCAAGCTGGAAATTATCAATAAGTATAAGAAACAAAACAATGTAGAGAGAAACTATATAGATTTGGAGTAAGGGGTTCAAGCTTTGAATCCTAGGCCTCCTGCATGTTACCTTTTGTCTGGACAAGTCCTTTCCCCTCACTATCCCTCAATTTTATCATCTGTTAAATGAAAGAGTTGTACGATGATCTCTAAGATTCTTTAAAACTTTTGACTCCTATGATCTTATGAGATGTTGAAGATGACTTTATTTCCCAAAAGTTAATTTTATGTTCAGAATTTCAGGTACTGAGGTTTATTGATAGTGTATTCTTATCATTAATATAATTTTTTGCTTAATTTGAAGAACTTTCCCACCCATTAATAGTCCCATGTGACCTTAAATCACATGGAAGCCTAAGTCACATGTGGTGGGAGGAGCTTGCTGAAGTGCTTGGGTGGAAGAGGAAGAGGTGGAGCTGGAGCAGGGCACAGAGGAAACTAGAGAGAAATCAGAGCTGGGAAAGGTAGCTGACTAGCATGAATGAGAGAGCTTGCTTGTTACTTGTTTAAGGGCGATGATTTATGGGAAGCTTAAGAGAAGGAAAACTTAGGGATGGTATTGCACTCTGTATTATTATTGTATAGATTTCTTTGTTACTATGATGGATTTGGCTTTCTGGTGTTGGAATTTGGCTTTCTGGTGTCTATAAATGTTATGGTTCTGTCTTCCATGTGGACAGTCTGTAGTACTTTGTGATTCAGAATTGTGCTGGCATATTCACAGCCACCATAGGTGCTTTGAATATTGCATTGGTGCTACATGAGGAAAGTCATTTGGAGAAATTTTAAGGTAGTGAAGAATAAAGGAACCAGCAGTCAACTCAAAATCCGAAAACTTGGGTTCAACTACCAAGTTTGTTACTAACTTGATCATGCAAGTCATTTCCCTTCCCTGGTCCCAGAGATTTTTCATCTCTACAATATGGGGATTAGAAGTAAAAGATGCCTTAAGCTCTTCCTAGATTTTATGCTCCATGAAACACATTATTCTAAGCAGGAATGGTATCAAATCATACCAGGTCTGTCTGCCATACCCATGTCTACTGCCAGCTCTAATCAAGGACATAACAATGCTGTTTTAATGTAATCAGAATAGAATAAAAAATGTTCTTTATATACTATTGCAATCCACAGATTTTACATAGACTTATACACTGTACATATGTGTTCTCTCTTGCATTCTTTACCTGGAGGGCAATTATATTTGGATATTTTGAATTGGGCTGCCTAATAAACTTGTCATTAAGCTTCTAAGTCTAGCAAAATGATTTTAATATCCCATGAAACTAGTCTATGAAAGCAAGGCATAGAAAATGAACCTATTAAAAAGAAGTATCCTAATTGGACTGAAAACACTATTTAATAACCTTACCTACTCCCAGCAATAAAATGTGAAAGTTATGAATCAGAACACAATCATAGGCATTATCAATTTCTTGAGAATCCATAAGAGACATAGCTTTAACAAACTGAATAAAATTCAAAGACAAGACTAGTTTTGTAAAGGAGAAAGGCTTTGAAAATACATGATGAACATTTAGCTAATCTGTCAGTAGATATAAGAGCTTTTTAGCAGTAACAGGACTGGATTACATTGTCAAATGCAGCTTGGTGATCAAATAGAGAGCTGGACATAGAGACAAGAGCATCTGAGTTTAAAACCAGCTTCAGATTTGTTCTAGTTGTGCAACAAAACTAGGTAAGTCATTAACTTCTGTCTCAGTATTTTAAAAAATTAATTAATTTTTAATTTTCAACATTCAGTTCCATAAGATTTTGAGTTCTAAATTTTCTCCCCCTGTCATCTGTCTCTCCAATATGGCATATAGTCTGATATGAGCTGTATATATACATTAATTTTAAACATATTTCCACATTAGTTATGTTGAAAAGAAGAATTAGAAACAATGGAAGGAACCATGAGAAAGAAGAGAGAGAGAGAGAGAGAGAGAGAGAGAGAGAGAGAGAGTGTGAAGGAACAAAACAGTATACTTCAATCTGCATTCAGACTCCATAGTTCTTTTTCTGGATGTGGATAGCATTTTCCATCATGAGTATTTTGGAATTTATTTTTATAGCCTTGCATTGCTGAGAAAAGCTAAGTCTATCAAAGTTATTCATCACCCAATGCTGCTGTTACTGTGTACAAGGTTCTCCTGGTTCTGCTTACTTCCCTCAACATCAGTTCATGTAGGTCTATCCAGGTTTTTCTGAAGTTTGCCTGCTCATCATTTCTTATGGTACAAGAGCATTCCATTACATTCATATGCCACAACTTGTTTAGCCATACCCCAAGTGATAGGTATCCCTTCAATTTCTAGTTCTTGATCACCACAAAAAGAACTGCTATCAATATCTTTGTACATATGGTTCCTTTACCCATTTTTATGTACTCTTTGGGATACAGACCTAGAAGTGGTATTGCTGAGTCCAAGATGGTATGCATAGTTTTATAGCCTTTGGGCATAGTTTCAAATTGCTTTCAGAATGGTTGGATCAGCTTATAACTCCACCAACAATGCATTAGTATTCCAATTTTCCCACATTTTCCACATTGCTCATCTTCCTGTTTTGTCATGTTAGTCAATTTGAGAGATGTGATGTGGTACTTCAGAGTTGTTTTGATTTGCATTTCTCTAATCAATAATGATTTACAGCATTTTTTCATATGACTATAGATAGCTCTAATTTCTTCCTCTGAAAACTGCCTGCTCATATCTCTTTTGACCATTTATTAATTGGGGAATGACTTGTATTCTTATAAAGTTGAGTCAGTTCTCTAGATAGTTTAGAAATTTGTCTCAATATTTTTATCTGTAAAATGAGAATAATAGAACTACTTCCCTAAATTTTAGTGAGAATAAAATGAATTAATAGTTATAAAACACTTTGCAAACCTTAAAACACTATATAAATGCTAATATGCTACTATATAGAAAAGACAGATCAAAATACAAATATTCAAAAGAAGGAAGGATTATCACAAAGTTTATTGTGAACACTCTTAGAAAAAATAGCCTTAAATTTTAGGAAAAGAAATCTAGATAAACTTTATATTTTTTCAACCAAGTTTGCTTTTTGCAAGTTTTAGTATCATTTATGGAACAAGTCCCTTTTCTTAAGAGTAAAACTTTAGGGGATGCAAATAGTCTTTTTTCCAAGTAATCATGTTAATAATATAATGTCTGAGTCATGAAACTGATTTAGAAAATCCCCATGAATCCATGACACATATATTTCATTAAAAGTTAAGGTGTAGAGGTTAGAGAATAGGTGAAAATGAAAATCAAAAGTCCATGTAGCTTGGCTTCCTGTGAAGTCAGTAATAAAGGAAATAGATGTCAAATAGAAGTAAAATACAAGGTCCAAGCAATCTAAAACAACTTGAAATGTTTTAGTTACTCTCTCAGGCATTATCTGTTTCTGTACCAGGACCACGCTGCAAACCCTGCTGATGACTTCATCCCACTTGCTGACTATTATATACTTTCTTTCTCCAAACAATATGAAGACACAAGCGTAAACTAGCCTTGCCTAATTATACAATTATCCAGATGGTCTCAATTACTTAAAAATGCCCATCATTGGTATCCACAGCCAACACAAAAACAAAGCAAAAAACTTTCCACTGACCATGGATAGGAAGTGTTAGTGCTTGTCACTAAAACATGTTGATTAAGTATGCTAGGGTTTTTCTTAAGGATTTGGCCAGCAGAGGTACTGGTAAACATAGTAAGTTAGGACACATTATAAAATCCAAGGACATTGATGTGAATTTTAAATGTGGATACAGGGCCCACTTAAGTCTTTCAGTCCTTCAAGGACCCACAATCTCTTCGGGGTTCATACTGCTCTGTTATTTGACAAACATCTCTGATAGACACTGAGGAGGGCAGGTAGTAGGGACAGGAGGTTAATCACCCTGAGGCAATTCTGGTGATGAGTTTCTTTGAATTTAGGTACAGTCTTTAGATAAAGTATACTGCCAGATCCAAACTCAAAATCTGTCCACCTTGGTCCTATAGGTCCTACCAGAATATGTGCTCCATTGTAATTATCTGCAAATTCTCAGGCTCATATCTGTACTATGATGAGGCACTTTATAAAAACAAAATTAAAAACCAATACTTTCTACAATGTACAGATGATCCAATTAATGTATAGTACAGTAGTTGGAACTTATACTAAAGGCTACCTTCTATTATTTTTTAACATAAACAGTTAATATTAAATTGTTTGATGAATTTAAAATATAAAGGCACAGAAATGGATTTTCACATTTACAAAAACATTTTTTGGTTAGTACACACAACAGATGTAAACTCAAATTCCTTCTACGCTGGGGAGAAAAACATTTCAAATATCTGGCTATAACTATGTAAACTTTTACCAAGGCAGGTTCTCTAAAAAGACATAAACTGAAATTACCCTACCTTTTCAGGTAAATCACTCCCCTCAATGTACTCTGTGTCAGCCAAACTGGACCACTCTCTTGCCTGCCTAAATATGTAAGTTATTTTCATACCTCTAAGTTTTTGCTCAGACTTCTCTTCCTAGAATGACCCCTGCTCCCTCTTCTCATTTATTAAATTGTATCCATTCTTTGAAGACTGTCTCAAAAGACCTCCTTCAAAAAATTACCAGCAAACCTCAATTACCATAACAATCTTTCCCTTCCTGACATATAGTATAGTGCTTTTTACCTCTCTAAATTTACTATGCAAGTAACATTGGGTGTTTCAATCTCTGTGCTAGTATCAATAACTCTGACTGTGAGTGACATAAGAGAAAGGATAATGTCTTACCTCAAATTTATATCTTCAGCATCTAATATGATTCTCTGAACACAAGGTATATTATAAATGTTAATTTTATTATATTGAGTATTAAGATTAGAAAGGATGACTGATAAAGAGCAGATCAGGACACAAAAAGTAAAACTGGGCAGTCAACAAATATTTATTAAGCACTTATAATTTGCTAGGCATTGTTGTAAGTACTGAGTATGTGAACAAAGGTAAAAGCACCTACTCTCAAGAACTTCACAGTCTAATGGAGATTACACGTAAATAAGTTATATACAGGATTTATGGAAAATCATCAACAGTGGGAAGACATGAAAATTAAGGAAAATTGAGAAAAACTTCCTGTGGAAGATGGAATTTTAGCTAGGACTTGAAAGAAGCCAAGAGGTGGTAGAGATGAAGATGGAAAAAATTCCAATCATGGAGGACAGTCAGAGAAAATTTTCAGAATTGGAAGAGCAAATGTCTTGTTCAAGGAAAAGCAAGAAGGTCAGTGTCTCTGGATCACAGAATAAGTTAGGAGGGGTATAAAGTGCAAGAAAATTGGAAAAGTAGGAGCTAAAGAGTAGATTATAAAGGACTTTGAATGACAGCCACTGGAGTTTATCAAGTAGTATGTGTGTGTGTTGGGAGGTGGGGGTAGTTTGAACTTTATGAAGATCACTTTGAAAGCTAACAGGATGAAGGACTAGAATGGAGAGAAACTTGTATAAGTTGGTAGACCAATCAGCAGGCTATTTAAAGAGTCTAGGTATGATGTGAAGTGGGGAGAGCCTACACCAAGGTAGTGGCAATGTTACAGGAGAAAAAGGGGCATATAGGAGTGATATTGTGAAGGTAATAGTGACATGATTTTATACTGGATTAAATATGGGGGGTAAGAGAGTGAAGAGTTCATGATGAAACCTATTTATTGTGATCCTGGGTGACTGAGAAGACGGTGGTAACTTAAAAAATAATAGAGAGGTTAGGAAGAAGAGAAAATTTTTGGAGAAAATATAATGAGTTCAGTTTTGGGACGTGTTACATTTTTTTCTATTTTTAGTCTTTCACCCCCAAATGTCCTTGGTATAACTTGGTTTAGATGGACATCTTGCTAAGCTTTCCTTAGGCTAGTTTTGCCCTTCACCATTTCTTTCTGCTTTATGAGAAAATGTTACCAATAATCCCATATTATACTTTTTTTCTAATAAGATTTTACAAATTAATTTAGATTCTAACTCTGTATGGGCTTCAAAAACCACCTCTCTCTTAAGGCAAGTAGGCAAACTGTCTAAGGTACTTTCTAAGCTCTTTTTTCTAATTCTCCTAGAAATTCAATTACATGGTTGAACTTCTGGATGAAATTATTAAAGTTGGTATCAAAATCATTTCTGTTGTCCACTTCTTCACATTTTTTTCCACAGTCTGTTTGATTTAAACCATTTATTTTAGTTGCATGTCATATCTTTTCTTCATTACCTTTTTCTTATTTTTTCTTGCAGCTTTTGAATGTTTTATTCATTTTTTTGATGTGTTTCTATTATGGAAAAGAATGTTATTAGCAAAGTACACGTAACCGGGAATAGATTTGCTGAAGATATCTTCAAAAGTGTAAAACCTCAGAAAACAACATGGTGGATGGAATTCAGTTCTTTATATCAAGTCCTTTGTTAAAAAAGAAATGAAGAAAGAAAATAAAAAATAAGGTGAGGCCCACTTGATGATTTATTGCGGTAACACGTCCTTGGTCGTCGTCTTCTTCTCAGGTGCCTCGGGCCTCTCAAGCTCTTGGCTGCCTTCTTTCTCCTTCACCCACAGCTCCGTGAATTTCTCCACCATTTTATCGGTGCTGCTCTCTTTGGCCACTCCTGCTTTCTTTCCTCGTTCTTCTATCTCATTTCTGCATTCTTCAAATTTTGCCTTAAACTTCTGGGCATTCTCCGCATTTAGGAATCGAATTGCCAGCACTTCCGGCTTGGGGCTTTCATCCGCAAAGTCGGCGTGAGTGCTCCAGACCCAGGCCCGGTCACAGCCCACGCTGGGCTTCAGCGCCATCAGCGGGGTTATATAGTGATTCGCACAGATCTTCAGCGTTTTGTCCCTTCTCATGAGGAGGCGAATCGTCCCTTTCTTCTTGTGTTTCAGAAGCTTCACGTCCCCCGTCCCCCGCTCTTTCCATTCTGGAAGGCCATTCGAAGTTGCAAAGCGGAACAGCTTGGCTCGCATCTTAAAGAGCACGTCTTCATCTTCTTCAAGAGTCTTAATCTGCTGCGGAGGAAGAGACACTATGGGCTCAAACTGCGGGTCATGGTTTGAGTCACTCACGTTCTCCGTGGGGGTGTCCAACTCCTTAGTAATCTCGGCAGCCGCCATTGGAGAGGGAGGTGATGTGGCGGCGGTAGTGGTGGTGGCGGCGGCACAGGAAGTGGAAGCGGCGGCACAGGAAGCGGAAGCGGTGGCGGAGGCCGGTCGGGTCAGATGCGTACTTTCCTCTGGCGCCGGTGTCTACCACGCAAGCGCGCCATCCTGTGCCCTCCACCCTCCCAGCGTGGGGAGACATCTTCTCCCTTCCCCCCCATTTCATTTCTGATCATCGCTCTAACAAGCTGATGGTCAGATGACCATAGATTACTTTTGAATCCCCAAATGCTGGTCCCCAAAGGAAGCAGAAATAATACTAAAGAGTACTACATTATCAAGTCTACAGAGAGGAAATCTGAGGTAGAGGGGATGAAATTTCAATGGCACTGAACGACTCATTTGTAAGGTATCCATAGGAGGCAAAGGTAACAATTATAGAAATTTTACCTTTACTGACTGAAAAACATCAACAACTGACCAACTATGTGTCTGTTTCCCAATTAATCCATAATCTTATCGGGGCCATCTCAATATAAAAGGATATTGTTAGAAAATAAGCAGACTTTCACAAATACTATTCAAAAACAGAATAAATCTTTACGAAACTGAATAAAAATGGAGAACATATAAGAAACCATGTGCTTACTGTTTGTTGATTATGAAAATGCATTCAACACAGGAGAACAAAGTGACCCTTTAAAGGCTCTTTTAAAATAAGATGTCTCCTATTCATATACCAAGATTGAGATTCTATAGATGTCACAATAGAAATACTCAACATTAATGATTCTGATAATAAAGAGGAGGAGAGGCAAAAAATAGGCAGATGTATGACTGGCAAAATATTTGCCACTGTGGTTGAGGAGCTATTCTGCAGAATGAGTCAATCAACAAGTATTTATTAAGCACTTATATACTAGGAACTGCACTAAGTGTACAAGTTACAAAGAAAGGCAAAAACATAGTACCTGCCCTCAAGGAGTTCGCATTTTAATGGGAGAGACAACATAGAAATAACTTTGTTTAGACTATATAAATGCCAGGATACCAAGAAATCTAGTAGAACTGCATCATAAAGTTTGTGAAAGGGGATAAAGTGTAGGTAGAAAAGAGACAAGTTATGAAGAGATCTGAAATGTAAACCCTGTGAATGGTGAGGTCTTCCAGATATTCTAGTTTGCACATAGTATTGTTTTCATTCAGTCTACAAGACATTATAGAAACTCCTGCAAGAGAGTTCATTTAAATGAATTTCACTTGTCTGTCCACACAGGAAAAATCACATACATGAAAAATTTCAACATGCAAATAATTTGGGGTCTGTCTAATAAATGGACAATAAGCAAGGTCTAGTGTAGAAAGGAGAAGTACAGGATAAATTTCCTTTGGGAAATTGCAAAACACTTATACTGAACCTAAATCTGCCACAACAAAAACTGTCCCTATTTCCAATTCAAAGATTTTAGCAGTGTTAGTGTAAATCTGTGAGAACTTGAATGCCACTAACTCCAAATAACTACCAAATATCACAGAGAGCATAACGAAAAGGCAAATAGTAGGTGTGAAAGGGTTGCCTCATGTAACCAATAAGAAACTCCGATAATCAGGACATTTAAAAAAGGATTTCCTAGGATGTATAATTAATCAGGATTGTATCAGGCATGTTCAGTGTCAAAAGTGGCTACTAATGTTGAAAACATATTTGGAACACATTACATGCCATTATATAAAATACATTTATGAGAAGACTTGGACAAGAATGACAGATGATAACAAGACAACCTGCATCCTGGGAATTGGTGCTATTATTATCTTCATTTTTTAGATGAGGAAACTGAGGATCAGAATGGTTAAACAACTTACCTGATTCTTGTCATACAACAAATGTGTAAAGTCGAAAGCAAAGGTAATAATACTAGTAATAATAGCCAGCATTTATAGAATGCTTTATAGAGAGCACTATATCTCTATTATCTAACTTATACTCATATCAGCCCTGGGTGTTAGGTGCTATTACTATCCTCATTTTACATATGAGGAAGCTGAGGCTGAAAGAGGTTATGTGTCATGCCGAGAGCCACATAGTAAATGCCTAAAGCAGAATTTGAACTCAGGATTCCAAGTTGAGCTCTCTATCTACTATGCTACCTTGCTGTCTGATCTTCCTTCTGAATGTTTTAGTGAATTTACATACTAATTGGAGATAATAAAATATTCAGATTAAATTGAAAAGCTTAATACTTATAAGGCCTAAATCAAATCAAGACATAAAAAGCCTAAATTAAGGGACTTTGTTTAAATGCTGTGCTTGTTAACAAAGAATACACATAATCCTATTCAATTGCTGTAATTTGCATTCATTCCAGTATACATGATACATGATAAATGCATAATACAAAACTCTCTGTTGTAGATTTTTGGCCATTGAAAGAAACAATTGTGCTAGTTATTTTCTAGATCTTTGGGGAAATGGATAAGCATGGAAACATGATTCACTGTCTAATTTATTTTCATATTGAGTTCTTAGGGATGCTTTCTTTGATCTTCATTGTCAATAGCAGTTTTACACTGACAGAAAACTAACATGATATCTACAGTACTTGCAAATATGTGTATATGTATATATACCAATGTACATGTATGTATATATACACATATATATGAACATGTATATTTCCACAATACTTTCAAGATATTTAAGATGAATGAATGAAAAAATCATTTTAATACAGTACTAAGGACTTTGGTAGCAAGAACTTTCCTTCTTGGGTCTTCAGTAGCTGTGGCTCTGATACCTGTAGGATCAATTGCCAACTGTATCTTCAATAGATTTTGATTCTCAGGGTGTAAGTTGAAGATACTGAGTTGGAAGAAAGCTTGATCACTAGGCTTTTGGATTCAGGGTCCTTAGTTATCTCCATCAGGGTCTGAGGCAAAGTTGCAGTCAGGTGGTGGCATTGGTTTGACTAGCCTGGCAAACACTGCCTCTTGACTCTCCCTCTACTTCTACTACAGGTACAGTGGTTGCCTGACCTAAGAGTGTCAGTTGGAAGGGGTGGCTAGTCCCTTCTTTACAGGAGTTGCTTCCTCAGACAATAGCTGTGAGGGCTGAGCTGGAAAAGGTGTTAGTATTCTGATCATTCTTGCCATTCCCAGGTTCCTATTCTTAGATGTGTCCTGTGGCAGTTGGTCAGTGGTTAATGGCTAGTGGTTATGAGAAAGTAGGGCCCCGTCTTCACAATGATTTCTCAGTAATGTCTGTGGGATACCTTGTGATTAAATCAAATCACTTTAAAACCTTGCATTAATAATTTCTTCCAACCAAAGAAAAGTAGCATGTAATTGTTCACAATGAAATCCAGGCTTGTTTCACTGCTTACTAACAGATTAGGTCATTGTCAAGACAATAACTTAATGGATTGTGAGATCAAACATTTCACTTTACCATGAAGGGAACAGATATGCCTGATAGCACAATGAATGTGTGCATAAGATTTTTAAATAGAATTTTTCAGCAAAAATGTGGAAGGAAAATGAATGGACACACAGCACAAAAAAACCTAGAACTCTGGGAGCATATTCCATTTTGAAAATTATCTGAAATTATATACACAATAAAATATCACATTAGATGGGGTTTTAGTTTATACAGGCTATCACAAATAGTGTGCACTACCACAGAAGTAGCATACGTGATTCGAAAACTATTTTTCTACCAATGTGTTTAACTGATTAGTAATCAACACATAATTATATAACCCCTAGTAAATTAATCATCCAATTTGTATTAAACATTTATGATGGACCAGGGCATATAGTAGATGCTGTGAGGAATACAGAAAAATATATGATATACTTTCTGACTTTAAGGACTTTGTCATATACAGGAACAAAGAAGGATTTTAAATAAGAAGAAAATTAGTCAATACCTCTACTTTAAGGACCAGTGATTTTATTGATATGAAAATTTCTTCCATAAAAATAAATTACAGAAACTGAATTGGAAGGAACCTGAAAAAACCTTTTCCGTGTCATACTCAAGTAGGAACACAGTTAAAAGATCATTAATGAGGAGGAACTCACCACTGACAGTGGTTCTTAATTTTTTGTGTATCATGGATCCCTTTCCAAAATGTTTATAAATGCATAAAATAAAAATATATAGGCTTACAAAAGGAAGTTATATGTTAGCGACAATAAAGATATATACTTTTTTTCCATCCAAATTGATAGGCCTGTTGAAAGAGTCCATGAAACCCTTGTTAAAAATCCCTCATCTAAATGAATCCTGTTCACTGTTGGATAGCTCTAATCATTAGAGGAAAATTTTTCTGCCCATCAAGTTTGTTTACTTCTTTGAAACTTCTTTCTATTGCTTCTATTTCTGACCTCTGGGGCCCTATTGAGCAAGATTAGTCCATTCTCCAAACAAAAACTCTTCAAATATCTGAAGACAGCGACCATAGCCCCATCTCCTCTTCTCCAGATTAAATATACCTAATTCTTCTAGGCAATCCTCTATAATCCCAACCCCTCTATACTTTTGCAGACTATTTTCTTGACTTAGATAAATGACAGACAGACAGACAGACAGATAGATGGATAGACAGATTGATAGACCAATAGAGAAATAAATAGTTTGGTAGATAAGTAGATAGGTTGATAGATATTTCTAGATATTCTAGGCAACCATTTAATGGTGACCTCTTCTATTCAAACTTTCTTAGACTCTTCTGTCACTGACAAACATAAAGAACATATAAGCTTTACTAGATAACTGGCATATCCTTTGGAATGTAAAGGCACTAGGAAGCTAAGATGATGGACTAAAAGAAAATAGTACAGCCTAATTCCTCACTAAACCTCCATAAAGATCTAGAAATGTACCAGACTGAATTCTAATCTGAAAACACAAGAAAAACAATCATAGTGAGTGATTTTCCCATCCCTCACCCCCCCCCCCCCATCCACTATGGCATAGAGAAACAAAAAGAAAGGTCTTTCCAAAACTGAGGATGGGGTATGGACAGGAGGGCTCTCTGTGAGGAGTATTCTGGCACCCAGAGACTGAAAGAGCACCAAGAATGGGCACCAAAACAGGAAGCTCTAAGGCAGAAAGAGATCCCAGGGGACCCCTGAACTAATACAGTATGCAGAAATGAGTACCCTCTGGTATTTCTGAAGTCCGCCACCCAGTTTCAGGTCATAGAGGACCTAAAGTCCCCACAGAACAAAAAGACTTTCGTGAAAATATAGCACATATGATATACATAAATACCAAATGAGTGATGACAGAAAAAAATGCTAAAAAACCTCTATATAGGATGTTCGTCCAAGAAGGCACATCTTAAGCTTGTCATGAAAAAGACTGGAAGATCCATAAAATGGTTACTATCAGAGAAGATTTTGGATGAGGATCAGAGAAGCAGCATACATGTAAGGGTAGGAATTCGTTAGGTAGCTACCTGTTTAGTGTATAGAATGCTAGGCAACAAGATGTGGGTTTGAGACCTGCCTCAGAGACATACTACATGTGTGACCCTGGCAAGTCACTTAACCTCTAGTATCTGTCAAATAGAATAATAATAGTAACCCCTTCCTGGGGTTCTTGGGAAGATCTAATAAGACAAGCTCATGTAAAAGTTTATTGGGGTATGGTCTGTAATCTCCATCAGTGGATGGAGTAATCGCATTAATGAAATTATTCCCCTTGAAATATTCAAGTAAGTTTAGTTATTATTATTATTATTGTTTTTAAAAAACATATAGTAATGCTATCTTTGATAAGGGAAACACATGTTTTATAACAAAAGAACAGATAAAACTCAAACAGCATAAAGAAATTTTGTGAAAACCAATTTTTAAAAAATGGGGCCAACACGAGAATAAGGGCCTAAATTAATTTCATAGGTAGCATGTGTTCACCCAATTTTTTTTTGGGGTGGGGAGGTAAGGCAATTGGGGTTAAGTGACTTGCCCAAGGTCACACAGTTAATATGTATCAAGCATCTGAGACCTGATTTGAACTCAGGTCCTCCTGATTCTAGGCTCTATTCACTAAAAAATAAAATTAAGGTTGTTTTTATCGTTAACACAAAATTGACTGGATCCTGAGTAAAACAAATATGTATTTTAAGTTTATCAAAAACGGAAAAGAAAATTCCTGGAACTAACAAACAGATTGTTGTGTATGTCTGCCCTTCATGTTTGAAGAGGACCATGACATTAGGAAAATGATGACATGACATGCAGTTCATTTTTATTTGAGTGAGGGAGGGCTGTGCAAGGTCACTAGCCTCTTTCTCCTCCGGAGCCATCTGGGTTCAGTGGCCAGATGTTCATCAGGACTACTGGAGATGACCCAGTATGGAATGGGAGACCCTGGCCCCTTTAGGCTAAGGCCTGTTCAGGTTGTCACTTTGAGTGAGGTTAACAGCCATTCAGTTAATACATTTCTCAAAGAAGTGAATCTAGGGATGGCCCCTTTAATTTAAAAAAAAGAGAAAAAAGTCACACTGGAAGGGGAAAACCCTCCAGGTTGCTAGTGAAAAGAGAAACAGTTACAAATTGACATTCACTCTGAGCCAGAAGGGCCCAAGATATAGCCATTAAGTGGTGCTTGGGCACCACTATTATGGTTCAATCTATGGAGCTAACAAATGGATTAAGCCTTGTGTATAAGTTGAATATATGGCTTCTTACAAAATTGAGTTTCAGGGATGCAAAGAAGGACCCCACTTACTTATTATGCGTTTAAATCTTAGTATCATCTAATTTTATAGTTGCAAGAGAAGCTAGAGAAAGTTTAGTCTAACTTCTTATTTTAGAGATAAGGGAATTGAGGCCTACATCAGGAAAGAGATAGGTAAGATGCTTTTTAGCTTAATTTTTCTATCATTATTAAAATGCAAAAACACCTCACCAAAGGATACTACTCTAAACTGGTATTGCTATTTATTTTCTATAGCAAATTGACCTGAAATTCCGTTCAAATTTAACTTAAAACTGCTCAAAGAAAATACTTTACATGGCTTTAGATTTGACTATAAAATAAGTAGCACATTTATTTTATTTCTACCCTTGCAGTTTGTCAGATTTGGGGGAATAGTAGGAACTAAGTAAATAAATATTTACTGTTTGATGGTTGAATTGACTGAATAATATAAGGGAGTCTAGAAAAAGTAGAAAAGTGCTGCTTGTTTGCTAGACCATAAAATTAGAGCTGAATTCTTAGAAACCTGAGGTTTCCTGACAATCTCGTAAGGGTCTATATAATTCATGGGGAAAAAGTCTATCAGGAGAATACTATGATGATCATTAATGTCTTATTTAAAATTTATTATCAAAATAACTCATATTCATTGATTGTACAAGATACTAAGCTATTTAACTATCAGAAGGTACAGAGATACAGCTGAATGCCCACCCCATGCTTTCCTTCATGAAGCCATATCCCTTTCATCCCTTTCATGGTTCAAAGCAATAGAGTTAAGAGATTTGATTATTCTTTATAAGTGCTTAGATCTCTTCCTTGTGGCTATAGTTAAAGTACTATGGCTTTTATTGCACAGTAAACTTTGCAAAGAAATTGAATCCTCTTATATCTGTTATTTCAAAACGACTCAAAAGAGTACTATAAAATCAATGAAAACAGCAATAAGAAAATTCCATTTATAAATTTTTGGTGTTTCTACCACCACGATAAGACCACCCCCCTTGTCATACAACAGTAATAAAATCACTATGACTTATCACTCAATGAATATTTATTGAGGACCTACTACGCTCCAAATACTGTGATTCCCCAGATTGCGGATGCAAAGAAGTGAAATAAGTCCTGCTCTTAAGAAGCTTAAATTATATAGTGGGAGACATGTAAATATATATGAATATCACAAAAATATAAAAAAGAGATACAAGATGATTTGGGCAGGGAGTACAATTACAACTAAAGGCATCAGGAAGTTCACAAGGTGGCTCTTGAGCATAGTCTTGAAGGAACCTAGGGATTCTCAGAGGTAGAGGTGCATTCACTGCACTATATGAGACCAGCTTGATCAGATAATATGGAACAGGAAGGGGAAAAATGTACAATGAGCTGGAAAGGAAAAGAGTCATGTTTTTAAGACTTTTTGAATGGCAGAGGAGTATACCTTGAGTTCTAGAGCTAATGAGGGTCAAAATGAAGGCATTGGCTATGTGAGTAGGGAGAAGGGGATATATACAAGTGCTACCAATGTGACCACTCTGTTCTTGACATTTCTGGACTGCAAAATCAAACCCCTACTGCTATCTTATCCTAGAACTTCCCTCAGTACCCAAGGCCCCCTCACCTTGGAACATCTTACTACCCTAAAGCCTGATCATCTTGGAATATCCTTCAAAAAGGACCATTCCACTTCTACCATTGGTGAGGTCCTTCTGGCTCTTCTGTTTTATGAAAGCACCAGACCAGCCCACTTTCCTTCCCTTCCTGCCCCCATTCATGAATTTCTGGACTTAAAAATCACACTTCATCTCTTTCCTTTCTGGATCCTCCCACATTTTTCATGTTTTCTTCCCCTATTAGAATGTAAGCTCTTTGAAGGTAGGGACTACCTTCTTGCTTGTATTCTTATCCTCTGTCTTAGCATCATATGCAGAACATAATAAAAACTTAATAAATGCTTCTTTCCTTTCTTATTGAAAAGAAGGGTCAGTACAGAGCCATGGAGTCCACAATTGGTGGACATGACTCATAAGAAGATTTAGCAAAATATCACAAGTCTACAGATTTAGAGCTTGAAAGAAACTTAGATGTCAATGAGCACAAATTCCTCATTTTATGGATGTGGATGCTAAAAGTCCAGTGAGGTTAAATAACGTTCCAAATTTTCTCCCCATTTTTTCCCTCCTCCCACCCTGAAATGGCATGTATTATGATTACCCCTTCCCCCACTCTGCCCTCCTTTTTATCATCCCCCCTCTTATCCCTTTCTCCTTTACTTTCTTGAAGGGCAAGATAGATTTCTATACCCCATTGCCTGTATATCTTATTTCCCAGTTGCATGTAAAAACAAATTTTTAGCATTTGTTTTTAAAACTTTGAGTTCCAAATTCTTTTGTTCTTCTTCCCTCCCCATCCACCCCCACTGAGAAGGCAAGCAATTCATTATAGGTTTTACATGTGTATTTATGCAAAACACGCCCATAATAGTGATGCTGTGAAAGACTAACTATATTTCCTCCATCCTATCCTGCCCCCTAATTACTCTATTTTCTCCTTTGACCCTGTCCCTTTTCTAAACTGTTTGTTTCTGACTACCTCCTTCTCCACTCTGTGCTCCCTTCTATCACACCACCCCTTTATCCCCTTCCCCACTACTTTCCTGTGGGGTAAGATACTCAATTAAGAGTGCATGTTATTCCTTCCTTTAGCCAAGTCCAATGAGAATAAGATTCACTCATTTCTTCTCACCTTCTCCCTTTTTCCATCCATTGTAAAACCTTTTTTCTTGCCTCTTTTATGTGAGATAATTTACCCCATTCAATCTTTCCTTTTCTCCTCCTAATATATTCTTCTCTCACCTCTTAATTTTATTTTTTAGATATCATCCCTTCATATCCAACTCACCCTGTGACATCTATCTACCTACCTACCTACCTATCTATCTATCTATCTATCTATCTATCTATCTATCTATCTATCTATCTATCATCTATCTATCTATCTGTCTGTCTGTCTATCCATCCGTCCATCTGTCCGTCCATCCATCCATCTGTCTTTCTTTCTGTCTGTCTCTTCCAAATACCCTAATACTGAGAAAGGTTTCATGAGTTACAAATAGCAGCTTTCCATATAAGAATATAAGTGGTTCACCTTTAGTAAGTCTCTTATGATTTTTTTTTCCTATTTACCTTTTCATGCTTCTCTTGATTCTTGTATTTGAAAGTGAAGTTTTCTATTTAGTTCTGATCTTTTCAGTGAGAATGATTGCAAGCCCCGTATTTCCTTGAATATCCAAATTTTCCCCTGAAGGATTATACTCAGTTTTGCTGGGGTAGGTGATTATTCATTTTAATCCTATTTCTGCTGACCTCTGGAATATCATATTCCAAACCTTCCAAACCTTTTAATGTAGAAACTACTAGATCTCGTGGATTACCACAATACTTGAATTGTTTCTTTCTGGCTGCTTGCAGTATTTTCTCCTTGACCTGGGAACTCTGGAATTTGGCTACAATATTCCTAGGAGTTTTCCTTTTGGGATCTTTTTCCAGAGGTGATCAGTGTATTCTTTCAATATCTATTTTACCCTGTGATTCTAGAATGTCAGGGCAGTTTTCCTTGATAATTTCTTGAAAGATGATGTCTTGGCTCTTTTTTTGATCATGGCTTTCAGGTAGTCCAATAATTTTTAAATGACCTCTTCTGCATCTGTTTTCCAGGTCAGTGGTTTTTCCGATGAGATATTTCACATTGTCTTCTAATTTTTCATTCTTTTGGTTCTGTGTTATAGTTTCTGGATTTCTCATAAAATCATTAGCTTACATTTGCTCCATGCTAATTTTGAAGGAATTATTTTCTTCAGTGAGTTTGTGGACCTCCTTTTCCATTTGGCCAATTCTGCTTTTTAAGGCATTTTTCTCCTCATTGGCTTTTTGGATTTCTTTTGCCATTTGTGTTAGTCTATTTTTTAAAGTGTTATTTTCTTCAGTATTTTTGGGGTCTCCTTTAGCAAGCTGTTGCCTTGATTTTCATGATTTTCTTGCATCACTCTCATTTCTCTTCCTAATCTTTTCTCTACTTCTCTTACTTGATTGTCAAAATCCCTTTTGAACTCTTCCATGGCCTGAGACCAATTCATATTCCTCTTGGAGACTTTTGATGTAGGAGGTTTGACTCTGGTGTCCTCCTCTGGTTGCATACCCTGATCTTACTTGTCACCAAAGTAAGATTCTATAGTCTTGAGTTCTTTTACAATGTTTAGTCATATTCCCAGCCATACACTTGCCCAATTCTTATTTTTAAGGCGTTGTTTTCCTCAATTAGCTCTTGCATTTTCTTTTCCATCTTGCCAATTTTAATATTTAAGGAACTGTTTTCTTCAGTGGATTTTTTAAAAATTCCTTTTCTCTTGGATTAATTCCAAGTTTTCTAAGTTATTGACTCTTCATTCATAATTCTCTTGCACCATTCTCATTTCTTTCCCATTTTTCTTCTACCTCTCTTATATGATTTTTAAGCTTCTTTTTGAGCTCTTCCACAAGTTCTTTCTGAATTTGAGACCACTTTTCTTTGGGGTTTGGTTTATAGGTGTTTTGACATTGTCATACTTTTCTGAGTTTTGTATCTTGGTCTTCAGTTTTACCATGATAAATTTCTATGGTCAGATGCTTTGTTATTTGGTCTTTTTCCTTTGTTTTAAATTTAAGCTCTGCACCTGGGGTGGAAGGGACACAGTCTCAACTTTCTTGTCCCAGTAGCTGTAGGCCCTGGCTATATACCTAGTGCTGCCCTTAAGGTACCCTGAGGCCCCTAGGTGACCCTTGTGTCAGATCCTGTGCTTAGTGGGGTGCAACAGAGAACAACTGGTACTGCTGGAGGCTATAGGGCTATAAGGATCTGGCACCTTACCTGGTGCTAAATTGGAGGTCCTAGTGGTGTCTGGCATGTTCTAAGGCTGGGTGGGTTATTTCTACATTTCCTGGGGCTACCCTGAAGAACATGGAAGTCACTAGAGAATGCCTGTTTGCCCTGGACTGTGCTGAAGCATGTGGAGCTCTGGTCTACTTTCTCATCAAGCTGGAGGATGCCTGTTTGCCTGAGGCTACACTCAAGCACAGGGATAGTTCTCTGAGCTGAAATCTACTGGTTCTTTGGCAATGCTAAGGCATGTGGGAAGTCCTGGTGTTGATGTTTGCCTGCTCCAGCACAGGGACTCAGGATCTCCCACTACTTTGCTGAAGTAGGACTGACTTCTGGTTTGCTGAGAGGCTTCCTGTCGTGAAATGTGCTCCCCTTTTACCCAAGTGAGACTGACTTGCTGAACTTCTAAGTTTCTTGGGCTAAAAGACTGGTAGAGACAAAACCTTCTAAAAGTTACTGTAGTGTTGTGCTTAAATAGAATGAGTTGTCTTTGGAAGTCATGAGTTTTCTCACTGACAGGTTGCAAGAAAAGCCTGAATTGCTACTTGTCACAAATCATGCAGAGGAGATTCTTGTTTGGATTAGAAGAGATTTGAGATCTGTGGTTTGGATTGGAAGCAATCTGAGATTCTGTGCTGAACTCCGTATAGGAAGACACCAGAGGAGAATTTCAATGAAGTTTTAAAGGAGAATAAAATAAATGTGCATAGCATCAAAAAACCGAGGCTATAGGGGCAAAGGTGTTGGCAAGGGGGTAGGCAGTTCAGACAGTGGAATGGCAGGTAAAATTACAATTGGATAGAAGGTATTCCAATCCTGGGTCTCTTAAAGGTTGAGCAGGGGGAGCTGCTTCTGGAAAAGCTGTGTCATAATGAAGAAAATCTGAAGATGGTCTAAGGATAAATATTTCAGAGGATCTAAAGAACATGAGAGTGATGGCCTGGAAAGGGAGAGCAGAGCACCAAAAGGCAATGCCTGAGGACAGTGGTTGCTATGGTGAAAGTACCTCCTGGAGAAGGGAGGATTTGTCCCCATCCCCATCATGTTGTCACCTTATAGTGAACACCCTGTAGCCTAATACTTGTGATAGCCCTGACATAAAACCTCTATTTAGTCATGCCAATTAATTAACAATTTATTAAGCACCCTATATAAATTGGGCATTGCACTAGGTCAACATATTAAAGGCATTAAAAGCGCCATAGGTTACAGTCTAAACAATGCTACCCCTTCACTGGCCAGATTTCAGGAATATTACCCATTTTCACATTATCATATTTCCCATTTTTCACATTACCCATATTCCCAGCCTTTATATTCAGAATGATAGACATAAAAATCATCATTCTTGACAACTAGAAAATGAGAGATGAAGAGGTTTGAATCAGAAAATAAAAACTAGAAAAAAGAAATGTGTCAAATTAGCACTACGTACTACCAAAGAAAACATACAGAAACACCTTGACTTAAGCCTTAAATCTGTTTCCTTTCAGTGAGATACATACTCATTTCCTCTTCTAATAAGTCGCCTTTCTGGTAATAAAACTGTACCACAGATGACTGTGCTAGTGAAGCAAATATCCCTATATCTCTATGGAAATTTTTAGACAAATAATTTAAATAACATCTTTCCACACTGGTAGTAGATGAGAAGCCAGAAGAGTCAGGATCACCTTGAGAGTACTAGGTAAGAGCATTCATCACCCATAATATCACCACATGAATGAGTTCATCTGTTAGCTCCCAGTACAAAATGAACCTCATAATTTGCCATGTACAGATGTTCGAGAAATATGTCAAAAAGGGGATCAAATTCTCCACATGTAGCCCATGTAAATAATATCCAAAGCCTCATTTTGCACAATCATTAATGGAGGCCTATTCAAATATATTGCTGTGAACCTGCATACAAATGGTGGCAATAAGAAGAGGAATTTTACCAGATTCGGAGACTGTCCTGTGGTATATGTCTGGTTCTGAATGCTTATCATCAGCTGGAAATCTAGTCTTTCAGAAACATTTATGCATTTACATCCTCAAAAACTGTTTATCTCAATTCAAAAGATCACTTATTAAAGCTTATCTATGTATTTGCTTATTTGTAGCTACTTATTAAGGGAGGTGAATGTCAATATTAAGCATTTTTAGTTCTTGAAAACATTCTAAAATGAACTTCACTCATTGGAAATTCTTATTTCTTCTTTTTACAAGATTTACCTGCATAATCAAACGTCAAAGAAGATTTGTGATTTTGACCTTTGTCATCCCATTTATCAGACTATTAACTCAGCTTCACATTCATTTTTAAAAGGTTAGAGCCTCCTTTGCAATGCCTACACTTCCAATTAAAATGAATAATACACAGACCTCAGCACTGGAGTTGCTGCTCTTTGCTAGTACAGATTTTTAAGAGTTCTTTGAGAAGAGAAATAGAAAACTTATGCAAATAAATTGCAAATTAATACATGGGGTTATCTGTATTTTTTAGGTATTAATAAGAATACATGTATAGCTTTCACAATAAAGCTATGTTAAATTTCAAGTATGTTATAATGTCATAAGCTAACTACCTTAATAGAGATTTTTATTTTAAAATACTTCTACATTTTCTCACCTAGATACAAAGCAACATATTTTCCTTGTATTTTCTGATGAAATTTCAACGAGAGGTGATTTCCCACAAGTTCTAAAAATGGCTTTTGGGTTAACATTGTGTTTCATTCTGTATTTACAGCATAAAACAATTTTCTCATAAAACTCGTGCTAATATATCAAGTCTGAAAGGTCAGAGAGTAGGTCTTACTTTTGTATTCCAGGTGAAAGCCAGCTGCTGCCACGCTAATATCTGATTGAAAGTGCAAATAGAGTTGATTGGAGGTACTGTTCAGCAGTGCTGGCACAGTAGTACCTGCAAGAGACAAAGTCGTTTAACCTTAATTACAATTCAGGCCACTTTTAAACATTATTTTTTCACACGTGAAACATTTGAATAGACCTTCTTATTCCTATGAGACAATTTAATTCTGTTCTTCAAATACCAATTATTTATTAACATGGTATATAGACTACTGTCCTAATGGGCATATAGATATTCTAGTAGAAGAGATAAAGGAAATACTCCCAATAACTTTAAAAAACAAGGCTGTAATATAATGAATAGATAAGGAAAGAATCAAAGAGAGTAGAACAGGAATCTAAGAAAGGAATGATCATTTATATTTGGGGAAATTAGGGAAAATTTTGTGGAGACAGTGGTCTGTAAACTGAAACTCAAAGAATGAGAAGGAGACTTCTTTGATGGGAGAACAAAACATAAAAGGATATAGAGTCAGCTTTGTACCATGCAGAGTTCAGTGGATAAGATGGTGAACTTTGAATCAGGAAGACTTATGTTCAAATCCAACCTGAGTAGTTCATAACCCTAGGTAAATCACTTAAACTCTCTGTGCCTCAGTTTCATTATCCATAAAATGAAGGGGTGGACTTAATGGCAGGACTGATCCCAGTATTTTCCAATTGGATTGTAGAAAACAGAAATAAGAGTAGAATATGCTAATGCTAAAAAGATATTTTGATAGCTTATGGAAGGCCTCAAATATCAGTCAAGAATTGTTTTTAATATATCTATCTTATTATTATCAGAAAATGCAAAAGACTCTTCAGATATCTGTTTCTCTCATAGTATCCGTTTTCATTATTTCTGTTGTTCAATATCCATTGTGTGTCCACAGGAATTTTTAAAACAGTTATCTTCTTAGTTCTCCTCCGGATGTTTTCTAAACATACCATGACATAGAGAACACATGCTGAACGTTCAAAATCATACAAAAACCACATGGATGCTTATTGCTTATATGGTTTATTCTCTATTTTGGTTTCTTTTTCCATTTTGAATGTTTGCCTTTTCTATTTAGTCAATTTGACAAGGCCATCAGGAGGAAAAACATTTCAAGACCACACAGAAGTCTGGCTGGGGATAGTCATTCGGGGAAGATGTTCCAATGCATTATTCATGGGACATAGCTTTTGACTGGTAACCTCTTTTCTATTCCCACTGTGACTAACACTGAATGATGTTCCCACAGAGGTCTCTGAATGACTTCAACCAAAACTGTGTGGAAAAGGAAGGTATATATTAATTTATATTGAATACTTAAAATGCCCTAGTTCATGTTATACCAACTGAAGAATCAGTAGGAGACACAGAGGAGCTAAGGTCATATTTGAAAAAAGAAATTAGAATACTGAAGAAAGTTTTGCAATAGGAAAATGACAAAAAAGGAAATTCTCAGGATAGTCAAAGACTTAAATTATAAAGTACAATAAAATGGGTTCTTTTAAAAGTGATAAGCAAAGTAAATTATTTTTTGGTTATAATACACAGATGAAGAAACCTTTATTAATGCTTTGCATTTTGTAATATTATTAAAATGATCCTTTAACTTTAATAAGGAAGCACAATTCAATTAATTGATAGAGATGAGTTATTCTTTGGAGGAAACTGACAATGATTTTAGGGTAGCTACTTCAACAAAAATCCCAGAGTGTTAAGTCAAAAATGAAATAACTATGTAACAACTATAAAATAATTTAAGAAGATAAAATAAATTCTCTTCAACAAAATGGTACTATTTCTGCTGATGTTAATCTCATCCTCTAAACAATATAGTGATGGATCTTAATGAATTAGGGAGTTATAAAATAGCCGTTTACTGGCCAAATTTGGTGAAGAGGCTCTTAGTCAGTAGCTAGGCTGAGTTTCATAGGAACTCTAAAGTTCTTATAGTGTGGTAGGTTTTGCCCAAGCTTGTGCAATGATGACATGATCTTCAAGAACCAACAGTCATCTTCATGAGGTATCAAATTAGGACTTTGGTGCATAAATAATTTCTTATATACCTTAAGTAAGTTAATTTATACTTTTTTTTTCCACATTACCAAATATTTACATGTTAACTTATACATCAGAAGGATTCATGTCTCAATTCAAAAGAAAGGTGTTTACCCTGGAAATATTAGTGCTAGCTAAGTCAAAACTTTTGAAAGTTATGTTTTCAAAAAATTTCTTTCTATGTGCAAATTGTGAAAGAAGCAGGATAATTTGGTGCCAGGAACACTGGAATAATTCTACCTCCACAACATCCTTCACATTCACCCCTTTCTCTCCATTTTTAATATAAGTACCATACTTTGGGCCCTTACTGTCTTTCACTCAGACTATTGACATACAATATTCTCTTAACTAGAACACATCCAGTCTTCCCTCCTTCTTGTTATCTACTACATAGCCACTAAATTAATATTCTTAAAGAAGATAGGATCTTGTCACTCCCTTGTCCAAGAAGGTTCACTTATTCCTTCTAGATATGAAGCCTAGTATCCAACTCAAAATTCTTTGTTAGGCATTTTAAATTGTTCATAGTCTAGCTCCAGGTTTATTTCCCATAATTCTGTCTCAAACACTCTGTATACATTTCCACTGTACTAGCAGCATGCTGTTTCTTGTAAACATCATTATCTTTACTATCTCTGTACCTTTGTACTGGCTGCTCTGTCTCTTATACATGCAAGCTATCCTTCAAAACATAGCTTATCTCCAGGTTCTAGTGCTCTTGCTTCCAAAAATTATTGTTATCTATTTTGTATTTAATTTCTGTGTGCATATATGTAGTGTTTCCTCCCATAGAATGTAAACTCATTGAGAGTAGGTACTGTTTAGTTTTTATCTTTGTATCTCCAAGCTAATATAGTACGTGGCATATAGCAGAACTTGAATGAATGAATGCATGAATACATGCATGAATGAAACAATGGGACACAAGACACTAGAGTTATTCTGATTCTGCCAAGCAATTAGTTGGATGATATTGGGCAAAATCACTAAAGGTTTCTTTTCCTCAGTTGTCTTCTTTCACAGATAACTGTTAGATTGGGTGATCTGTAAAATATATGTACAATTTTATGAATAATTAAAATATCTTTACTCAAAACTTGATATACATACACATATATATACTTATATATTACATATATGTGTATGTATATACATATATATGTATATATATGTATGTATATATATATACATATATATGTATATGTATACATATATCCATATATAATCCTCCCAGGGATATATATTATACACAGATTCTTCCAACATATTGAAAATTAATAAAATTTTCCGTAAGACAGTATCAGTTACTATAAACTGCTTCAGGAAAAACAATACTATTTATGATAGCTAAGAATGGCTTGTTACAGTATTTTGAAGCCTGTAATGTCACTTTTGTGAAAGTAGACAAGGAAGGTACAGGGAATAGTTTCTTATGCAGATTCTTATATTTGTTGATTGAGCAGTAAAATATTCATATTCCCTCTTACATTATAATTCTATGTACAGATTAAAGCAGTTATGTATTTGATACTTAAATAACCCTTTTACCAACTGATGTCATCACAATGAGAGAGCAAGCAAGACTATGGCATATTTCTGTCTGGAGGAATTTAGCACCTCTATTAGGGTGCTGGTATTGAGAATAGAAGGGAAAGTATGGATAGGACAGAAAATGATGACGGCAGATTGATGAATGACAGAGAAAAAGGAGAGGTTGCCTCTCCTTCCTCTGATTGGCTGGTTCTTCCCAGAATTTCTACTTTTAGGAAAATATCCAGGCCAGTCATTTCTCCATTCCTCTCCAGGACATACTCCTTTTTTGTATTCCCAGTGCTTGTACAGTACCTAGCACATAGTAAGCCCTATTAAATGCTTTTGGACTTGATTAGGATAAATCCAAGACCTCATCTATTGTCATGACGAACTCTTTCTTAAAGTATGAAAGTTTGAAGATGACCTAGATCAGAACTTAGTTTATGGTATTTCTGAGACTAGATCCTCCAGCTTCCCAGGCTCGAAGTGCAGCAGTCCTTCACAGGCCTGATCCCACTAATGATTAAGTCTGAAAGCTTTAACCTGCTCAATGTCTGACCTTCTTTGGCAGCATCCCTTCCAAGGAGATGTACCTATATGATTGACTTTGACCTGCCAACCTCATACTTCCTTGTAGTAGAGATAATAGATGTGGGCCACCACAGCTGCCTCAAGAACCTCACTTTACAAGTGAGAAACTACAGGTCTAATGAACTAAAAAAGAACCCACCCAAAATCATGGGAGAAGGTCAATAGTTTATCAGAGCTGAGAATACAGCCTGATTCTTTTTGTATGGATATAGAACTCCTAAATCTGTTATCTTTAGCCCTGCTATCAGTCCTAGGCTTTAGCCCCATTTTTTCATCGGTTGTTCTATCATCACCCAATACTCTATGTCTAATTTATGCATTTGTCATATTTTTTCTCTATGTTCAAGGATTCACTTTATCTTTGTTTTATAAATCTCCATGTACCTATTTCATTATCCCTACTTTACTATAAGCTCCTCAAGGGCAAAACTTATTTTTTTCAACACCACACCTCCCTCAATACTTCCCACACTTCCTTGCCCAGAGGAAATACTGAATAATTTTATTAAATTTAATTAAAAACAAATTTCCTTTTCTCCTTATTCCATCTTTAAAAGTGATTCCGTGCCTTATTTTTGTTAATGCTTCCATCATTTTTCCCTAGTCATTCAGAATTGAAGCCTGAGTTGTTTTGATTCTTATATGTAGCATCCTTCAAATGGCTCTTCTTGCTTCAACTCTTTGCTCTTCAGTTCATCCTATGATGACCACCATTTAAGAAACACCATCTGGATTATGTCACTGGATAATTATGTAAGCTGGTTCAATCAGCTTTTCAAGATGTGCTGGGATTCTCATCAACCCCACACAAAATTCCTGTACATGAGGATGTAAAAAGAGTTGATGGGGGGGAAAAGATATAAGATGTTCATGAAAATGGTCCAGAATTAAGTAGTTTATAAATATAGCCTTAGGAAGTCTAAAATATTTACTAAATAAATATTCTTAGAGAAATTCTAGAATGCATGTTCTATTACACAATATGCTAAAAGACTTGGAAATTGAGTGGATGAAAAGTGAATTTCCATCTCCACTTTTCATATTTATTACAACAACAACAATAAAAGGTGCACATTTTTAAAATTAGGGAAGCAGTACATTAAACATCCATAGAGAACATAAAAAACATCTCAAAAAGCATGAACTACTTATTTCCACAGAAAATTGCCTTTAGACAAAGCATAGACATTCTTTAGCTTTCAACTGAATGAACTATTTCCTCTAGATACTCATCGCCCCTGTGTATTATTTATTTTCTTATCTTCATGTCTGTTGATCTCTTTGGAGTTTAATGTAGAGAACCTTGAGGGGTTTGAAAGAGCCCTTATCAAGAGTTCCCCTCCTCCAAGGGAGAGTAGCTGACTTGAGGAGTTAAGTGATATATTGTTCTCAGGTGCATGTCCTTGAATTCGGGTGCTGAAGTTCCAGGAATCAGGGCCCCTGCTATACAGGATAACATTCCGATAAAGAGGCCCTGAGGCCTCCCTTTCTACTCATCACAATCTGTTCTGTTTCATGCCTCAATGGCTACCCTTATAGTTTTTTACTATTTAAGCACCCCAACCCCTAATTTATTGGCTCAGATGTCCAGAATAAACTCAGCTTGTTCAGACTGCTGTGTCCTGCCTGTCTTTTCATCCTCACTCTGTGAGCCCCGTAACCGCCCCGGACCTGCTGGACTGTGCTGGCCGCAGCAGTTTAGAGGTCAATGTCTTCATTTAATGTGTCATTTAATTTCTAAAATGTATGGGTTTTTTTTTTAAAGCTGATCAGAAGTTACATGTTGCTAATATAAACTTCAAATAAGGACCATATTGGTAATAAAAAACTGAATATTTGATTAATTTATTTGAATAACTAAGATACCTTAATACTTATCTTCAATGGAATTCAGTCCTTCTTAGGAGTCTTCAAGATAAATTTCAAATCACTTATTAATTGAAACATGTTTTATATCTGAAGGACTAAGAATCAAACTAATCTCACATACACACATGTGCATATACAGTCTCACATATTCACATGTATACGCATATACACATATCCACTATACTGCTACGCAGCATGAAACTTTTTTTTCCTATTTCAAATCCTATGAAAAATAGCATCTACTTAAGTTGAAATCTCACCTCTATGTCCCAATATGGGCTAGGTAAAGTTTCCATTTCTTTACTTATTGAATCTAATTACTACTTATGGTGATACTGAAATCATGGTTAGAGCATGGAATGCAAAGTGAATCTGCCATTTACAAGCAATCTTTTCCCAGGACTAATCTGTAAATGAGTTGGAGAGAAAGAGAGCTTTTCTTTACTGCTTCTACTGAAAACAATACATGTTAGTGCTTGGACATTATTCCTGTGTGTGTGTGTGTGTGTATGTATGTGTGTGTGTGTGCATGTGTACATATTTCTGTTTTTCTGATTGAAAAAAGGGAAATTTTTTTTAGGCTTTTACCTAAATGACTAGATTTATTTTTTTTTTCCAAAATGAATCTGATGTTCTTTATGTATATGGCACAAATATTCTAAACTCTACATGGATCGTCAATATCTTCTTATCATCATGAGATTTAAGCTGCTACCAACTCAAATGACAACTTTATAAATACTCCAAAAACCAACGAATAACTCCAAGGATCCTGGCAATTTTCACTGTTATGTCAAGGAGGAGACAGCACTGCTTGGGAATTGTTACCAAAAGTACCTGAAGAGGCAGCTATCATGTGCCACTCCTCTATCTCACTTTCTCTACCTGCAGAATCTATGCTTCACTCTATTCAAGAAGAAGACTGTATTTGATGCTTCATGAGGAAATAAAGGGAAAAAAAATTACCCTCCTTGAAGCATAAATAGTAAAATTTACAATATCAAAGAGCATCTTTTCACATAAGTATATATTTTTATTTAATTTGATATGGCATTTTGATGTATGTTAAACAATAATTTCTCAAGTAAATGCTTACTATTAACTTCATATCAAATATAAGCTGATAAAATTCATTAATACAAATGATAGATTGTATTCATGTAATTAAAATTCAAAAATTATATAGGCAAAAAGAAATGTGAAAATTTAAACAAATTTTAATAAGTTTTTTCGGGTGTACCATGGCTATTTTTGCAATTGTTTGGAAAGTTTAAGTTCTGTGGAATAAGAATTGATAGTTATATTACCTGAAAAACTTCCAAGTCTTGGTGCAGTCATATCTGCACCATCATAGATTTCTAGGGAATCCCAGTTTTGTTCTGTGGCAAAGCTGATTACTTGAATCTGGAACATAATGATATTAGGTTAACTGGTTTTTTTTTTAATGTAAAGACTAATGTTAATTAAATAAATATTCTTCATGAAATAAAGAAGGAGGATACAATATAAGTAACATCAAAGCAAGTAACCATGAATGAAAAAAAAATGAACCATATCATTAGAAAGTATTAAGATAACCCTAATCAAGGATAGACACATGAAAGATAAAGTATAGATATTGACTAGACACAGATACAAATATCATAAAAGTAATCCTAAAGAAAGAACCAAGAAAGAACACATTTGAATAGTACATGAAAATGTACATGTAGATGTAGGTATAATGAACGAATATATCATGAAAATTATATAATACAGTAACATCAAATAAAGCAACCAAAGATGGACATGTACAAGATAAAGCTGTAAATATAGATGTAGATATAGTTACAATAAATAAAATTACATAAAATTATAATAGTTAAATAACATAAAATAAAGTAACCAAAGTTAGATGTGTGTGAAATACAGAGAGATGGAGAGATTTAGATAAAAGTAGTCAGAAGTCTATAAGTATATAGACTTAATAAATTGCAGAAAATATAATAATCAATAGATTTGGCCTTCCTCTGCTATATTATTTTTCTAACCTACAAATAAGGATTAGAAGCTATGAATGGAAACAAAAAATACTAGAAAACAAATTATTTTCCACAGATTAAAAAAGATATCAATAAACTACTACAAAATCCTGAGCACAAGCATTCCCTATTTTGTAGGACAAGAACTTGCCTGAATTCCTGATCCCTCCGTGACTATGATCTTCCATATGCAGTTCAAGTTGTTGCCATATGGCTCAGGATAACCAGGGGAGAGGATAGTGCCTCTCCTTTGTGTGAAATTGCCACTGCAGGGAACTAGAAAGCATTATTACATTTAAGCATATTCATAGTTTGTGAACATAAAGTAGAATGTGATGTATTGCTTGGGTTTTTGAAAATGTGATCCACTTTTAAGAGGGTTTTCAAAGGTATAGTAATAATGCACATTTGGCAGGTTTTAATCAATATAGAAATTCAGCCATATTTTCTTAATTTTTAAAAACCAGCTGATATTTGCTCAGCTAGTTATATTTAATATATAGGCATAAATTATTTTGAAGACTAACCAGGATGGTCTATAATTACTAAAAAGAGTACTGTTTAGAATAATTAATCTAACACAGTTTAAGAACTTGGTATTTATTATTTTATATTAATTGTTATTTACACATATATAATATACATATAGAATGTATAGAATAATTATAAAATAATTATTTTGTATTAATGGAATTTATGAGCAAAACCAGAGACAAAATACTCCTAAAATGTACAAATGAATTCAAAGGACTAAGCATAATTCTGCCAGAAGCTCTTACATAGAATGAAGCAAACAAGTCACAAGTAACAGTACCATTATTATTTGTTCCGAATTAGCATATGACTTTCCAATAATTCATCAGCACAAACTTATTAAAGGGATAACACATAAGAGATCTATCAACATATTACTTTTCAAAAGAACCCAGAATAATGTACTATATTTATAGCTTTAGAATTGGTCACAGTTAATAAATATTCAAAGGGGTGGGGGAACATGCATCATACTTGTTCATCTAATGGGTTATTATAAGAAACATTATATTTCCTACCCTCCAGCTGGTACTCAATTATTTCTGACATGACAAATTGCCGTTTTAAATTGGACATGACCATTATTAATGATGGCAAATGAATATATAGGTGTAGGAAAAACTACTTTCTGAAATTGCTGTCCAATTCTGATTTAGGGCTCATGGGCACTATTAGACCCAGGCTATAACTGCTTACCTACACAGCTTGGTATTGTGTCATTCCACTGAGCTAACGCATTAGGCACTGACTGGCACCGGATTGCTTTGGAGCCTTGAAGTAGATATCCAGGGTTGCATTCAAATCGAACAATTGAACCAGCCGAAAATTCAGAGCCAATTCTCCTTCCATATCTAGGCTCTGGGACAGAACTGCATTGTGTATCACTTGTACGTGGAACAGCTAAGGAGTGGTGTTGTTGTTTTTCCCAAAGAAGGAAAAATAATATTATTTCCATGTCATAAAGGACAATGTATTTTAAATGAATTTAAAGTGAACATAGAAAAACATTAAACATATTAATACTTTATACGCATATCATACATCAGTTTAAAAAATATTTTCCCACTCATTACCTCATTTTAACCTTATAACAATCTTATAAGGTAAGCACTGTGATCCCTAGTTTATAAAATTTGTTAAATATAATACAGAGAATTTAAAGTCCTTGCCCAACACCACTCAGCTAGTAGCAGATCTAGGTGAAAACTGTCTCTGTGATTCCAGTGCATTAACTTTCCAGCAGATATGTTTGTGTGTGTGTGTGTGTGTGTGTGTGTGTGTGTGTGTGTGTATGTGTGTGCATGTATGCCTTTTAGTGCTACAGACACATCCACAAAAGGCACCTTGCAACAGTGAATTGAAAGCTTGTTTCAGAGTCAGAAAAGACCCAAGTTCAAGTTTCACTCTGTGTATTCCCTGCTTGATCTTAACCAAATCACTGAAACTGGCACTAGCCCCAGGCAGTTCTCACCCTGTAAGTTGTAGAGAAGCTTTACTAACCTGTATTGGTAAAGGAAGTTCTTCCTGAGAAGATTTCTAAACCAGTGAAATCATAGTCCAGTTCAAATATTAATACATATAGACATACTCACATATATATGTGTATATGGATGCACATGCATGTGCATATACATATATGTATACATTAATTCACTGAAAGTTTTTTGCTCTAGAATTCAAATAAATTGGTACAATTCCTTGTATTTCTGTTTTTTGTTATTAATGTCAATGTTTATTTAGTTTTATAACAGAGGCAAGGTAGTACAGTGGAAAGATTTGGGGTCAAAATCTGGGTTCAAATTATTTGGTCTGCTGCTAACTGTGTGGCCTTAGCCACACCACTTTCCTTCTCTGAGTCTCAGTTTCAGTAAAATGAGGGGATTATAATGATCTCTGAGTTCCATTCCAGCTCTAACATAGTATGATGTCCCAATCCTAAAACATCCAGAACTGTACATTCATTTATCTACCTGTTCACAATATATACAACTCTATGAGAAAAACTGCACAGTACTCCCTTTTTTTCAGAATTCATTCTTTTTCTAAGTTATCGAACCACTATCTGGTCTTGAAAATGAATAGTGATGAACTATGCCATAGCTAACATTATAAAAAACTGTTTTAGAAAAGCAATTCATGTAGAACAGTGGTAAGGAGATTATTTTGACAGACTTAAGTTCTATTCAGGATTTAAAATTATGTCCAAGAAGATGCTAAAATGAGTAAAATTGGGTAACAGACTTCAAGTTCTGATATTCCATGGTCTCAACAATGTAAAAACCAAAAACACTATTTAAGGCCTGGATCTCCTTTTTAAAATAATTAAAACAAGAAGCAAGACCCTAGATACCTACAATTTTGCACTAGGAGATACTATAATGTGTATTATTAAAATATCACTGATCCTTTTCATATTTCTCGGACATATTTTATGACTGCAACATAGCCATGGAGGAAGAGAATGATTTGCCAAATTTGTTTACAATAAACAATGCTTGAGAACCTTTTAAATGATGGAGAGATATCTCCCTGATTATTTTTCTATTTAGATTTAAATATTCAAAGAAAGAAGGAAGTCTTTGAAAGTATTTCTATGTACAAGATATAGTAAAATCTTCACTAAATGTTTTGGTGCATGAATATTGTATAGGGTTGCAGGGGAAAAGGCAACAAGGTGAGGCAACAAAGTTGTTTTTTTGTCATTGATATTTTTGTTTTTATGATACCAACTGGTATATTTAAAGCCAATTTAACTGAACCCATGCCTGAATAAAATTGGAGAGATTTGTCCTTCTGATAAGGAAGATTAGAAAGTACAGAAAAGAAATTAATTTGACATTTCTTAGAAAGTGGGACAGGAGTTGGGCATGGTTGTGTATACTAATCTCTACTACTATGGATACTGAAGTTGTTTCATCACTTCAGCTGGGATGTCTGAGTGGCAATAAGCTAATCTTATTGAGAATCAATAATTCAGCACAAAGTCCAGCACCAATATGAGCTCTAGGCCACCAGGAAGGGTGAAACAGCTCAAGTGAGAACTGAAGCAGCTCAAAGCCCTTAAGTCTGCCAAGAGTGGGATGGAGCCATGAGTTGCATTTTCAGTCTAGTTGATAAAGGAGAACGTAGCATAAAATTAAATTAAGATATAAGATAAAATAAAAGTGGGACAAGAGAGAGCCATGAAATCTAGACATGAAGTTATCGATGTGATCCGTGCAATATCTTTAGGGGAGGGGATAAAACAATGTCCTTTTTTTCAACATCAGCCATTCCCCATACTTCTTGATGTTAAGCTAGACATTTCTGGCATGAGATAAATTCTATTTACTGGAGTAATTATTCTCCATCTTTTAGTAAATGTTACACTGCTGTGAAACAAAATTGAAATCAGCCCAGTGGAAAAGTGAAAAGAAATAAGGTCAACCTGGAATAGAGGGTGATAAATGAAATGATTGACTTTGCAGGTCAGATGAGTGTGCTCAGATAGAGAGAGGATGCTGACCTCTGGGGGGGTGGGGGGGAGTTATGATGCTGGGGAGTCCTGCAACTACATGCATATTTTTTTAATAAGAAGAAAATAGGGAGGAAAATGTAGTAGGTTTATTGATAGTCATCAAATACTGAAAGTAGACTGAACTGCAGAAATGAATATACAGTGGCTTGTCCAATGTATCCCTCTTAAAACTGAATGTAGTAAAAAAATATATAAGTATAAGCATCAACATGCAAGTGAAATAAGCTGACTTGATTCATTTTATGATCCAAGGGTGGCATTTCCTATTTTCTAAAATCAATCTTTTCCAGTTACTAAAACTTTTTTTTTCAATTTTCCTGACTATGACTAGCAGCAACTGAATTCAAATCAAACTCACTGGGATACAAACTAAACTTTTATACTCCATCTTCATTAGGAAAAAAAGAAATATGTATTTCATATTTTCTTGATATAAATTTAAGTTTAGCATAAACAGAAAATAAACTACTAAACTTTCAGGTGTTTTTTCTAATACTGAAAAAAGAAATGAATACTAGGGAAAATCAACAGTAATATCAATTTGGAAGTCGATATACTACAAGAAAGAAAAACAGTAAGTAGACCCATCTACACAATTGTACATAAAAGCTTCCACTTTATATTTTATACTCCTACCTATGAATTGTTGAGGACTCTTCTAAGACTTGTTGAGTTCAGTTCTCAGTTTTAGGGACTACAAATCATAAGTTTGTGGACTTAGAGATCATCTTGTCCAACTCAGAGGAACATAGACCCAGAGACGTTAAGTGACTTTCCCAAGGTTAAATTGCTAGAAAGTATTTGAGATGTGAACCCAAATTTTCCTGATTCTGATTTAACTGTTCCACTATAACCATGTTGACTTGCAGATGTCTGAATATGCATTTCTGCACATGAAATCTGTTTTTGTGTTTTGCCCATTTGTAAGAAATTTTTATTTCTCTCAACTGAGTCAAGGAAGCATGTTCACAGATCACAATCACTGCAAGACAGTAGGGGTTAATTTATTTACTTGCCTTATTACACCTATGAGGAAAAAGAGCCCCATATAAATCAAATAATATATGAAAAATTATTATTTAGTTGAAGGTAGAACGGGAATTACAGCTCAATATTTTATCAGGATAGGAATATTTCTTGCCTACATGGCTTCTAAAATTCAGATCTCTTATTTGGGGGACTGGAATTGAAAAATAAAATAGTAAAGCCCCCTGCAGTTTTTAAGCCACCTGGTTAGAAGTAGTCATATAATACATCAAACATATATTCAGTGCCCACTATGTTCAGTGAGATATGACACAGACTATATTTCCAAGAAGTTTATAATCTAATGGAGGGTAAGAGAAGAATTAAGACTTTACTCACTCAAAAAGTGTCATCTCCCATCCTGAACCTTGAAGCTCCATGAAGGAGAACATGCTATGCTTAGTAATTATGGTATATAAACAATAAATATACTAGTCACTTATTGTACAATATTTTAAGTTGACAATAGATTTAAATGAATGGGATAGCACTACTTAGTAGTATATCATCTAAAAAAAAGAAAAAAATGAAATGAAAACAAATCTGTTTAATAAATGTAAAAGTAATGGTATTGAGTTGAAAGATACAGATACATTAGGTATATCAGGAATTAATGAAGTGACAAATGACAAAAGTTTCATTGATGAGAATACTTAAGCTGGAGTTATTTAATGTAATGATAAAGACCAATTAGAAAAAGTGAATGTGAATGAATACGCAGATTTACACTAGAAATGAAATCAGTCAATACCGCTGTTGCCTCTTGTAGGACAACCAACCTAATTAGTGAGTTTCCAAATGTCCTCAGAAACAAAACCAAAAACAAACAAAACTGATTCTAATGATGCCAAGACACCTGGCACATTGTAGAGCCCACTAGATAATCATTTATTGACAAAATGCTTGATAGATATATTAACACTGTTATTAAGGTCATTATTAAATGATCCTTGTGGCCTGATAAAGAAATACTTCTATGCAATATTTATAGAAAATTAAGACATTATAGACCCAAAGTCACCTGGATCTTTTTTGCCCTGCTATTATACCTGTTTTCCTTGAAATAAGTGTAATACATACATACATATATATATACATACACACATATGTACATACACATAAATACATATACAAACATATGTATTTATATGTATATCTGTGTATATATACTTACATATATACATATGTGTGTGTGTATATATACATATATGTGTGTGTGTGTGTATATATATATGTGAACTGTCAGTCTGTTAACAAAGTTTAGTCATCCTATAACTGGGATTTTTAAAAAGTCCTTGTATAGGTTCAAGCTTTAATAATTTATGAAAGGAACAAACTCTAAGTGGTATATGAAAACACTATTCATAAGAATTTTACATAATGTAGTTCAAATAATTTTTAGGCCTCAACATAACTGCTGTCTTTCATGAAAAAATGTTTAATTTAACTTTTCATATATATTGAAAACTTTCTCCAGTTGCTCTTGATTGATTTCTTCGATTGCATTTGGGATCAGAGACATGTTCCTCCATAGAATATGACTTTGATGAAAAGACATCAGTTTTAAGATGGCCCCAAGGGCAACAGATCAGAGAAAGGAAGAACACAGGACTTTTATAAAGTACTAAGTCGTATATGTGTATATGTATATGTATATATCATGCATATATACACATATACATATGTGTGTATGTATATACATATTTACACTCAAACACATAGATATATTCATCTGTGTTTATTATATATACACATATATACGTAGACACACATATAGATAGATATTTATTTAAATTGCTGGTATAACATCCAAGCTTAAAACAGATATGCAGAATTCTATTTTTTCCCATTACTCTAGCCATTTTTGGTTCACTAGTTCCTAAGCTTTCCTATTGCTTTCAAACACAATACTGAGAGGTAGGTGCAAAGCCTAGACTTGTACCCTACTTATGGAAGTTCAAGTTGCTTTGTTGATTTGCCACTCTATTCTTTGCATTTTTGGGAGAAGGGGATTGACATTGCCTCTCCTGCTACTTTTCTACTTTTTTTTAAACATAATTTGCCACAATGAGGTAGCCTCGACTGATTATATAACTAATTTTAACTCAGTGAGACATTACCATGCCTCAAACAGTTGCTACTTTCTTCAGCCCACTTCAGAGGCTCCTTAACTTTTTCTTGAGTCAATCAATCATTCGCTGTCAGTTTCTTTATTACAGTCAAGAATACCCCATGACTGAAGAGTGCAGAATTTTTAGAAGGAAATCATTTCTGGGCATGTATTTTGCATTGGATCCAAGCTAAAAGTATTAGAACTAATCTATAAACAATGTGACAGACTTTAATTCTAGCTTTTTTTTTTTTTTAATGGCACTGTTTGTTTTCTAGGAAGAGGCTTGATCAAGGAGGGGAACATAGCAACCTATTCCTTCCTCCCTCTCCCCACATGGAGAGGGAAAGAAAGATGAAATTTTTTTTTTTTTAAAAACCCCAACATACATAACATCTTAAAACAAAGGAAAACAATTTTAACAATTTACCAGACTAGACACTAGCAACATTTAACCTTTTCTCCCATAACCTCCTTCCTTGGTCACTCCTGTTGGTGATGATCTGTTTGATATTTTCTTAGCATTCATTTTGTCCTTCATCTCCCTGAGGTCTTTGACAGATCTCAGTTTAACTGGGACAACGACCATTCAGTGATGAAGGTTTAATAAGAAATGAGGTAAAGAATGGCCTCTTTACAAAAGAAAGCTAGCTAGCTAGACAGAAACAGAAAGAGAGGAAGGAAGGAAGGAAGGAAGGAAGGAAGGAAGGAAGGAAGGAAGGAAGGAAGGAAGGAAGGAAGGAAGGAAGGAAGGAAGGAAGGAAGGAAGGAAATCTCTAGTAATTCTGATCTTATATCTGACCACTGGGTCCAGATGACTCTGGAGGAGAAAGTGAGACTAGTGACTTTGCACAGCCCTCCCTCGCTTAAATATAATTCACTTGCATATCATGGTATCATCTATCTGATACAGTGATCCTCTTCAAGAACTGAGGACAAGCAGCACCTCCCTAAGGCATTTTTCATGTATTATTGTAATTCTCAGTGCTCAAGTCAAGTCACATCACCCACTTAAGCTACAAACTTCATGAGGGCAGGGAGAAAGTGTTATTCAAATCATTCTCTGCCACCTATAATGTCTCCTCTACTGACTCCATTTCCTTGCTTATTGTGAGGATAATGTGGAAGCTATTCCATTCCATTTTAGCTATGATACCCTAACAAGGTGAGAAAATCTATAAATTAATCAATCAAAAGACCTTATTAGGTGTGATACAATTCCTTTGGATAAAGTTAAATGTTACAAGACAGGAACTCTGTTCTAATAGACAGGGAAAGCTGATTATGCCCTGGTAGAGGAGGGGAGGAGGGGATGTGGAGGTCATCTAGAAATTATTAAGGAATTATGAACCTATTTATTTGACAGAATGGAGTTCTAGCTGAATTTTCTGAGAAGTAACCACCTTTAACTAGAGGAGGACCTGTTAGCTTCTAAGAATTATGAAAATGTTTAATTTGTTATATTCCCACCAATGCGTGAATCAGTTAGTGGCAGTGTGTGCATCATCTGGAGCCAAGGAGACTAGACTCATGACTCTACAAGGATCCAAACAAAAAGTCAACACTATGCTAAAATGGGAACTTCTTATGTACCCTATAAATGGGAACAAAATGGCTTCTGGCAATTAGGAAATGTGTTACACTTTTGCCACCTCTGCTCTCTAAACTTGAGTCCGTTTTCCACTGAACTCTGCAGGTAGTTGGGGGAAAGAATGATGCAGACTTTTGGGGATGTTTTATGCCAACTTTTCTTATTGTACCACTTTAGAAAACATCTCTTTCTAAAGGTTGCTGAAAGCTGTATTAAATGATCCTCAATTGCTAATCCTCCTGGAGGTGGGAGAATGGTAGGAATAAGATGATGGCTTCAGAGAATCACCCTTGTATCTTCTAGGAGGTATCCTCTAATATGCAGAGGGGGAGATTTAACTAAGCTCCAGGGAGCCCAGCTGTGAGGGTTGCTGAAGATTAGGATTCTCAGAGCTAACAAGACCACATTATAAATATACTAAGATCTTCCTTATCCTAAAACAAACTAGTGAAATTTCCCTTGAACCTTCTTCGCATACAAATTACTGTCTTAATCTTCTACCTTTCACAACTAATTTTCTAAAATGCAACCTAAAGTTGTTTTTTAACTTCCTCAACATCATGTCCTCCCTTGGCCTCCTGTCATATGGTTTCTGTTACATTAGAATGCAGACTCCTTGAGGGTAAAGGCTATTTAAAGAAATCTTTTTGTCTCTAATATTTAGAGCAATGTCTGGCACATGGTAGGCATTTAATAAATGCCTTTTGAATGGTTATTGAATCCCAAAACTCACCCGATTCTTATCTCCATAGTTACCTCATTATTACTAAACACAGTATCCCTCCATTTTAGTCCAAGTCATTTCCCCCCTTCTCTCTATTTGTATAGCCATCATCCTGCTTCAGACCCTCACCACCTCTCTCCTGGACTATTCCAATAACATTCTAAGTGTCTCCCAGTTGCACTCCATCTTCCACACAGCTGCCAAAGTTATTTCCTTAAAATATAGGCCATCTCCTCTAGGTAATAAACTGAAATAGCTCCCTATTACTTCCAAGATCAGATATCAAGATATTGATATTTAAAGCTTATCACAATCTAGTCTCTTTCTACCTTTCTAGGCTTGTCAAACTTTCCTCGCTTCCATCTACCTCTACCATTTATACTCTACTATAGGGGGATATTAGCCAGATTACTGGTCCTTGTTCATTCCATCTCCCATCTCTGGACCTTTATACTGGTTGTCCCTCCACTCTCATGATCTGAATGTTTTTTTTTTTTCCTCACCTCTGCCTCTTGAGATTTCTGGCTTCATTTAAAATTGAGCCACCTTTTTGGGGGGGACTTTTTAGTCCCCCTAGTGACTTGAGCTTTCCTGTCAAAGTCACCTTCTTTCTATTATATATCTTCATGTATACATCTACTTTGCTTTAGTAGGTAAGTTCCCTGAGGACAAGGATTATTTGTACTTTTAAAAATTTTTTCCTTTCTTTGTCTGTAGAGCATAATACATTGATTGGCACAGAGACAGTGCTTAACAGATATTTGCTTCCTGATTAATTAAACTTTGTATTCCAGTAGCACCTATTTGAAGGTTTTATACACAGCAAGTGATTAATAAATGTTTGAATTAGTAAGTGAAGAAGTAATGAATTTCATCTATAACAGCTTTGAACCTGAAAGTATGTGAAAAAGAAGTCTAAGTGTCCAAAATAGCTGTCACCAAGCCCAAAACAGGGTGGCAGGGGTAGGAGGAGGAAAATGTGAGAGAAACATTTTGCTCCTTATCCCCTAACTCAGAGATTCATTGGCTTGAACATAATATACAATTTTCTAAGTTATCTGGTTTCTCAAGCCACAAGAGAACAGAGGCAGCAAAGCAGAAGAAAGTGGGGGAGGCTTTTTGTGGCAAGTACATTGGCAGAAGAAATTGTGATTGTTGATATACAGAAAAATGATATAAATGAAACAAAAAAGTCATAGAAGTAAATTCTTCCAGAAAATAATAGTGCATGTTCATAGTAATGATCTTGGTTTAACAAGAAAAATAGACCCCAAAATGCAGAAGACACTTTAGAATGAATTACAAAAAATTAACTAGTTGGTAAAGGGAAGGAAATGATTGAAGCAAGCTTCAGTTATCTAGAAAATTTATTTTATCTCTACTGGTGGCAGATAAATGAAGCTTTATTATAGCCATGTTATTGAAATTAAAATCAATATTGATATTTATTTTAAAATTTAAATTTTAGAAAATTTTAAAATCAACATTCTGATTTCCTTAAGCATATTTGATTACATGAATGAAAATATTACCTGTACATATGCATATTAATTGCTAATTTTTCAATTGAAGCTTCTGTTGATATTTTGAATACCACAGACATTTAACAAAAACTTTCCTGACTACATTCACACAGATAATGCTATATATATATTAATAACATAATATTCATGGTATCATAACACTTAGAGCTGGAAGGGACCTAAGAGACCATTCAGTCCAATGTTCTATTTTACAATAACTAAAATAGAAGAGTTTGTAAAAATCTTTGCCTGAGCACATATAGCTAGTCAATGTGAGATTTGAGAAACCTTCCAAATTCCAGTCCAGTGCACTCTCTAGTAGTCTATACTTCCTCTCAGCACACAAGGAATAGACTAAAGTAAAATTTTATGCTAAATTTACCTTGGTAAACAAAATGAAATCCCCTGGCAGATGCACCACTTTTTGCACTGAACCGCAATAGAATTTGATTGGACGTAGCCAAAGGCAGTGTTTCCCCTGCAAATAAGAAGAGAAAAAATGAAAATAAAAAATATATATCAGGGAATCCAGAAAACACACTGATCTATGGGGTATAATAAAATTCCTGGGATGATGCCTAAAAAAATAATTAGCTATGCTTGCAATCTCACTTTTCTATATTGCCAGCTTTTTATAATTTTCCCCCTGGTTTTACCACTAAAATGCATTTTTTTGTAAGTCAGGTTTAAAACAGTTTATCCTTTTTAGAATTAAAAAATTTTATTCTTTCTGAAGTGATGACTTCTTATGAAATATAGCTGCTTGTAGCATTTTTTTTTCTATTAGCTGAAAATAATCTACAAATTGCTTTAAGAATCATTCAGGGCTTATTTCACCTAGAAAGAATCAACTCAAAAGTTTTGTTGAGAGTTGCTTGTGCTAAGAACCTTTCTTAGAATCTACAATACTCTAAAAGATTTAAAGGCATTACAAAAAGTCTTTCATAATTCCCTTACCCCACCTCAACCTTTAAAGTTACCTAAATTGATAGGCATCTATATTTTATTTGGAAATACTATTGGGGTGGTGTCTGGAAAGAGGAAGGAGAAAGAAAACCAAAGACTTGAAAGTAAAAGTAAATAATTTTCACTCCATTTCTTAGTTTCACAATTTAGTTTTGTCTGACAGGATCCATACTATCTTTCCACATACTCTTTGCACACACCTCAGTTAAATATACTCATCCCAAGTAAACATAAATTTCTGTAATTATTTTTAAGAGATTTGTACAGTTTTGTTTCATCAGCATCCAACATAATTCCTAACATACACTAAGTTCTTAATAAATAATCTGTACATATGTAAGTATAAATCCATAGAAAAATACACTTGTATTCCTACAAACTCTGTGTGTGTGTGTGTGTGTGTGTGTGTGTGTGTGTAAATACTTCCTAATTCCTTTCAAATTTCGGCCCAAATACCACCTTTGTTATGAATCTTTTCCATGTTCCCCAGCTACTTGCGGTATCCTTCCCCTCCAAAAAAATACCTTGTTTTTATTAAGTATATATTGTACTTTGTATATACTAATATATGTACACTCCTCTCCCCCATTAGAATATATGCCCTTTGAGTGAAGACGCTATTTCATTTTTGCTTTTGTGTTCCTACTCTTACCTAGCACAGTTACCGGTATATAGGAAATGTGTAATAAATGTGATTTGAATGAAAGATTACTATGAGGGGAAAATTTAAATAAATGAAATAAAATTTCCAATATGTTAAGTCAGCAGTTACTTTGTATCTCCCTCTGTCATTTCCTTGAAGCCATAATAACTCACCCTTATATTTGGAAATTTTCATTCCCTATTATGTTCCCCAAAGTGTCTTTGTGACTTCTTTACCTGAATGGAAACCAGAAAGTGAGCTGAGAAGTCTGGCCTGCGGATGTGCTCCATCAAATAGTTCTGCCAAATCATTCAGTGCTGTTTGAAAATAGGCAAACTGCCCAAATACAACTGCAAATAATAAGGGAAAAATGAGAACAGTTCCATTCAAAAGTAAACAATAAATAATATGTTACTGGGAAATTAGGTTTCTGCAAATTATAGATTTCCTGTTGGATTCTTAGCTCAACAAAACGCATATAAACAAGAGTTTGTTTTATGCCTTTAAAAATAAGTGAAATAAATTTTCCTCAGAAGTTTATAAATTAATCAGTTTGATTTTACTTTGTCATATTTGACACTTACTGAAAGTACATGTGCCATAATTATACCTGATTCATTCAACTATCCCCTTATAGATATAAAAGTCAGTAGATTATTTTTTATTTTGTTAACTTTGGGTTCATTTCTTCTCCAAAGTCTTTCTCTGTTATTTCTTTCTGAAAAACAATTCTAAAGAGCACGAAGTAAAACTACTTCTACCAAACTGAAAGAATTTGAGCGTAGAGAAGTTAATGAACTCTATGTCTGTCAACTAAAGGCCAGTTTAAGTTTAGACAGGCTTGTTGCCTTACAGGTTCCAGGGTAATGAGTATTCTAGCTACAAAAACTCAAGAAGATTGTCTTTGAAGGTACAGAGAACTCACACTGAACAAATCACAGATCCTTGAAGTACCAAAGTTAGTTGTAGCATTGAATCAAGTGAGAATATCCAGAGTTGTGGTAGTTGTTTTACCAATTTTAGAAATATTCCAAGAGTTTTTCAACCTTTAGATTATGGGGATAGGGAGAAATAGCATAAATCACAAATAAGTGGGCCTCAGGGGTCATCAGTCTAATCCCCTAATTTTACAAGTGAGAAAATGCAAACCCAGTAAATTAACTTTTCCATGATATTTGACTAGCTAAGTTTTCCAAGGTCACTTAATCAAGAGAGCTGCAAATCAAACTTAAGTCAACTGATTGTAGATCTAAAGTTAGGTTTAACTATACTATACTTATATCCAATCATACTATTATATAATAGTTATCTCAAAATCAAGCTTTTATTTATTTCAATAGCAATTATTTTTCCATTTAATATTTGAGCTACAACAACAAATTTCACAAGAAAAAATGTAACAATATTGGAAATTGTTTCACTAACACATAGTAATGATGTGGGTTTGTCCTGTGTTGCCGAAGATGACCATGCCATCAGAGAAATAATGACATGATTTGCACTTGACTTTGTTTTGAGTGAGGGCAGGCTGTGCAGGTCACCAGGCTCACTTCTCCTCCAAAACCATCTGAATCCAGTGATCAGATATTCATCAGGATGACTGGAGATGACCCAGGATGAGACAATTGGGGTTAAGTGACTTGTCCAAGGTCACACAACTAGTGAGTGTCAAGTGTCTGAGGTGACATTTGAACTCAATTTCTCCTGACTCCTACACTGATGCTCTATTCACTGCACCACCTAACTGCCAGTAATGATGTCTGATTGGTTTCTGAAACATGGTTGTAAATTTATATTTACAACAAATACACATATTACATGATATATCCAGGCATTAAACTCTAAACAGAAAAAATGAATTACATGACTGTTCTTAGTCATAACAGTACATGAATTGTATACCCAAATGACATATTGTGTAACTTTTTTCAAGTATTTTTAAAAATAAAATCAATGACTGTTTTCCTTTGTAAAGAAAAAAAATTGGAGCTTAAACCTGCATAATATAATGCTTTTTTCCCACTCTTACCAGTAAATGAAATTTCAATTTTGAAGAAAAGTAGTTCACTAGATCTAAATAATTTATATGCATTATTTATTACCTGAAACAATAAGATATGCATGGTTTAGATATAATTTACATAAGAATAGTATGCTTAAGAACAATGAAAAACCAATTTTGCTACAATAGCTTTTTAGAGTATGTTTATAAACATACTTAATGAGCTTTATTAAAAAAAATTATAAGATTATTTCATTTTATCAGCACAATAACCCTTTAAGGTAGGTACTGTTATTATTCCCAATTTATAGATGAGAAATATGAGGTAGCTAAAGGTTATTTGACTTGCCCTGGGTAACACAGCGAGTCAGTGTCTGAAGTCATATTTGAACTCAGATCTAATGACTCCAGGTCTACCATTCTATAAACTGTACTACCCAGATATCTGATCCTCCTCTTTAGGTTATGGTGGAAGACACAATGGCATTTTATTTTATGAATCCATTACCTTTTCATGAATTTCCCCCAGAGATATAGTCTGTAGACATATGAGTGACTCATAACTGTTAGAAGTATTTGAGAAATAAAGGTGACTGTTAGCAAATTACTGTGACTGTATCATTTATAAAATATTAAGGCTATGAGATTTCAGATATGCTACTTTAGGTGAATAATGCTTTTAGGTATCATTTAGATTTTAAAAACATTGAAAGTAGTAAAGTAATAGATATTCCCAATGAGATTATTTATCTAACAGGGAAAAGGTATTTATTTTCTGAAAGTAACATTTGCTATAAGCTTTAGAATATCTTTATGCTTTAGATTTACGGAAATGTTTATGTTCTCATCTTTTATGGATTTTATTTCCATATGTATGATAACCATAAAGCTCAGGATGTTTGAAAATGAGTCATTATTAGTTATACCTAAAATGATCAGGAAGAAAACAGCCTGGGAAGTGCTAAAAAGCTGTGAGCATGCCGACTTCAGCAAAGGGTTTCATTCCATGTTCAAATTTCCTATTTGTTAGGAAGGCAGGGAGAGCCTGGCAGAGTAATTAAGCACAGAACTAAAGAGGTCTTCTGCCAAAAGCTTACTTTCTTTCAATAATTGATGCTGATGTATAGGTAAAGGTCATGAGATCTAGGGAAAGATAGTGATTCAGGAATTAAGAACTTAGTGGAGTTTTTACTCTAATTTTGGACCAAGAAGTAGCATTTTTTTAAAGAAGAAAAAAGTTGAAGGGATTTTTATTTTTTTAAACCCAGGACATAGGGAGCAGAAAAATTCTATGTAGATAATGCGGGGTGGTTCCCTTTCAACAGGTACTTGATAAGTATAATAGATCTCACATGATGAAATGAGTAAACCAAAGAAAGAGATGACCTGCACAAGACCTACCATTGACAAGGTAAAGTAACAAAACCAAACTGAAGTAGAAAACCCTGCTGAGGATATTCTGCAACCCAAGGTTGCTTTTTAACATAAGTACCATAGGTTGCATGAGAGATCACAGTATTTCAGTACAGCCAGGATTTGTTAGTGTATCAGAACAAACTAGTTTTTAAAATAAAAAAACAACAAAAAAATACATAAAAGCAACAATGTAAAAAGCCCAGTATAATTATATAATTTGTTTTCCTAAGAAATGGATTCATAAAATAAAATGCTATTTGGAGCAAAAGAAAAAAATAATTAGAACCCAGGAAAAAAATCGCATTTCTATGTAAATTATTAAAATATATTAAGAACCATTGTCCCCTGTGATCTCTGAATTCTTATAGCATTTATTATAGCAAGCATCTGGCATTTAGGGTACGGTATTATTTATTATTTTTTTTGCACATTTCCTACCTTCTCAAATAAAATATAAAGTCCTTGAGAACTGGATATTTATGATTGCCACTTTAGATCAGTCTTACTCTTTCATAATTATATGTCACTTGCCTTGTATGGAGGAGGGAGAGATCACTGTGGACCCAAGAAAGGATATAATTTGTTCTTGGATAACTGCATTTCTCTAAAATTCTAGAGATCTGTTCCTGACTCTGTCTGACTGTCAGCCTGTCCTTCTATCAACCTGCTCTCTCTCTCTCTCTCTCTCCCCCTTTCTCTCTCTCTCTCTTTCTCTTTTTCTCTCAACTGTCAATAAACAAAATGAGTGGATGCCCCCATCATATAATTAAGATACTACCACTATCTAGTGACAGTATTACTTTTTTGGAGTGTTCAGTAGGAGTGGTAGGTGGAGTTGGGATGGGAGGCTCCAGAGCTGTGATTTCAATTTATGTAGACTAGAGAACTCTCCATAAGAAAATTCTATTAGTACAGAGAGACAACTTTCTTCAACGCTTGCATCATTGAGGGGTTAAGTGAGGTGTTTTCAGGTCACAAGGACATTATTGTCAGAGGCAGGAATTGAACCCAGGTGTTTTGGACTCCCAGGCTACCTCTTGCAGCACAACCCTCAAGTGCAGAGTGTCAACAAACTGAAGTATCTTTCCATGTAACTTTTGTTCTCCCTTTCCTATTTGTTCTTGTCCAATCGACTCTTACGTGCAGACTGTATTGCAGATACTAGAAATATTACTACTAGCTCTATGGCTTTTTTGTATATGTGCATATGACAAATAAAAACTATGTTCACATGCTCAGGGGCAGCATGAGATTGAATGAGATCACATATGTAAAGTGCTCCATGGAGGAAGCTAGTTGGTTCAGTGGATAGACCTCTGGACTTGAAGTCAGGGAGATCTGAGTTCAAATGTATCCTCAGACACTTATTAAATAGATAGATGGCCCTGGACCCTGATGGCCTGTTTCTTTATCTGTACAGCTGAGATAATAATAACATCTACCTTCCAGGGTTGTGGTGAGAATAAAATAAGATATATTTGTAAAGAACTTAGCATAGTGACCGGTACATAGTAGATGTTTAATAAATGTCTGTTATAGATCAAGTGAGATAATGTACATAAAGTGCTTTATAAAACTTAAATTGATATACAAATGCTTGCTATTGTACCTGTTGTTATTATTATTGTCTAGATATCTTTTCTCCATGTCACCCTTCCCCAACAGATGAATCTGAATGTAAAGAGGACAATCAAGAAAAATAGCAAAGAAGAATTAATCTTTCTACTTCTAAAAGTGGAAATAAATTAACCTAAGATTGTTTCACCTGTAATATCCACTCCCCTACATACCATTGCTATGTATTCTAAACCAATGTATAAAGAGAGTATCCTCTGGGGAAAGTTAGAGGCAAGTAAATAGATTGTTTCAGAAACACAGAGGTGACTTTTCATTTTTATTTTCACATTTGTCATCTATGTACTATAGTGGATACAATTCAAGTTCCTCTGGGAGAAGTGTTTGTTCACGAGTTGAGGCATCTGTTTGTATAAAGTAAGGCAAGTTAACACAAAAAGAGATAACTCTGAATTTTTAAAGCATATAAAAGGAATTTCTTACCAAATTCCTTTGGTACAGTTATTGAATAGTGGCACATCTGACCAGCTGTGTAATTGTGTGGGTAATTTGGTGACAAAACTACTCCTTCTGATCCAGTGTACTGTCCTCCACAGGGAGCTGAAAGTAGAATTAATCAAGACATTATATGCCTTTCATCTTTCTATAACTCTAAGATATAGCATCTCAGTTTCCCTTTGAATGCCTGTACAGTAAGTAATAGACAAGAGTAAAATCTCTAGATATGGCAAGAGTGTCCCATTCATCAAGATAAGAGAATCAACAATAATTTTTAAAAGTTAAGTAAAATATTTCCAAATAGCCTACAACATATTAGAAATAGTGTATACTATCCAAGCCATTGTGTTTATACCAGAAATAATTGGTTCAACATAAGGAAGACTATAAATATAATTAGCCAATTAATAATATTAGTCATATTCAAATAAAGAAAAACACATGATTATGCAAATAGATCCAAAAAACTTGAAAAAATCTAATTTTGTTCACTTTTTTGAATTTCTGTTAAAATACACTAAGGAACATAGGAATAAATAATATCTCTCTAAAACCAAGAGCAAATATTATATATAATGGGGAAAAATTAAGGCCTTTCTAGAATGATAAGAGGTAAATGAAGCATTCCATTATCACCACTAATATTTAACACACTCCATCAAATGTTAGATACAACAATACAAGAAAGAAATTGAGGGAATAAGCATAGGAATAAAATAATTATAGGTTTATAACACTCTTTTTAAAGGCTAATTTGCTTTCTGGCAGCTAGGAAAAGGGGAGTTGATGAAAAGTTAAGTTCCTCTTTCTAGTCTTAGAGGATAAACTCCCCCGTTCTTTTTTCTTCAGCTAGAGATTAAGTACAAGTTTAATAGCATCGTCTTCTAAGGTTGGATTTCCCATTTGGGCACCCGGAGGATGGGTTTGGGGTGGTGGTGACTGATACCTCCAAACCACAAGTTCCTCTTTACCAGTCTTAGTTCAAATTCCATTCCTCTTTAGGTAAACTAGAAAGTTTACCTAACTTTCTAGTTACAAAATACTACAGGTGCAGGGCAGAGATTCCTAAGGCAATTTCACTTTGACAGACAGGTTGATAGACACAGGATGAATTTGGGTTAAGGAAGTCTAAGAGAAAGTGAACTCATCAGATGACCTGCCTTGTCCAATTGAATTATACTCAAAACAAGTTTGCTGTAGTTTTTTTTTTAATTCCTCTTTTTTTTTTATAAAAATAATCTCTGTAAATCACTCTTTTGTCACTAATTATTGAGGAATTACTTGAGCTGACTTAAAGGTAATCTGTCGACCTTTAGTTTTAAATCATTACTTAGAAGCTTTGTGCCTCAATTTGTTTTCTATTTCAGGCAACTGATTTTAGCAGAAGAAAGGAGAAGTTATATTAGTACCAAATCTCAAATTATACCATAAAATTAATCATTAAAACAATTTCATATTAGCTAAAACATAGAGAGGTCAATTAATGAAACAGACTAGATAAACAATAAACTAAAGGAAATTAACACAGTGGCATAGTATTTGATATACCCAAAATCTCCACTGAGAGATGGAAGGACTCATTATTTTGAAAAAAAAATTGAGAAAACTGGAAAGCAATTTGACAGACATGAAATGTAGACCAACATCTCAATCCATATGATAAGTAGATACATGATTTAGACATAATAGGAGACAGACATTATTAAAAAAAATTAGAAGGAAGAATTTACCTTTCATATCTATGGATAAAGGAAGAAGTTTGTCACTAAGTAGGTAATAGAGGGGATCACAGAAGATAAAACTGGACAGTTTTAATTGGATACAATTTAAAGGTATTTGTATAAATGACTTGAATGCAGTTAAAGTTAGAAGAAAAAAGGAAAAAAAAATTCTGTATTTCCACTTGAAAATGGTCTTTATTCAGTCATGATCTCCAATATCAATATAGCCAAGTTTTTGAATAAATTAAATAGATGTTTTATGACAGATTAAAACATTAACTTAAACATATAGTCATTCTACTTAACGTTACCCGTATGTCCAACTTTCACTTATAATACTCCACTAGCATATGATTTCCTTAGCCTCTAAACCTAATTATAGGGCTCTCTCCTTTTCTCTGTCTCTGTCTCTCTCTTTCTCCATCATGAATGCTTATTGCCACAAATACAAAGCAGCTGATATGGAGTAAACCATTTATGTTATCATGCTGAGAATTTAAAAACAGTTTAAATGGAACACCATTGTCTCTAAGCTAAGCACAGTTAAATGAATGAATGAATAAATAAATATGTTACAGATGGTACAGTTAAATATATATGTATACCCACATATATATGTATGTATGTATATATATATATATATATATATATACATAATTTAACTGTGCTATACTTGGGAACAATGGAGCTCCAGTCATTATGTGTTGTTGTCATTTTTTCATTTGTGTCTGACTCTCTGTGACCCTATAAGGGGTTTTCTTGGCAGAAATCCTAGAATGGTTTGCCATTTTCTTCTCCAACTCATTTCACAGATGAGGAAACTTAGGTAAGCAATGTTAACTGACTTTCCCAGGGTTATAAAGTTAATCGGTATCTGAGGCCAGATATGAACTCACAAAGATAAGTCTTCTCCAAGGAGCTTCATTTAAGGGATTTTTAAATGTATGACATAATAGCATAAATGGTAAACTCCAAATCAACTTGATATTGGTGACAATATACATTCATTTTGGTTGACACTTTATTTCATATGAAAATCTTCAAGGCACTTCCTATACAGGCTTTTCTGACATTTTTCACGTGTTCAGAAATTAAGAAGACATGATGTGTGAAAACTCCCCTTAAAGTCTAGAAAACAAATATTTTCACTTTAAAAAACTCTGACAAAGCATATGTAAAAAAAAAAAAGTATATAGCTTTCAAGAACACTGAGTAACTTGACCTTTCTCTAGTTATTACAACTATAAACTTCAGTTCAGTTGCTGTTCAAATTATAACAAAAGTCAAATTACTATCTACTGTAGTAATTATATGTATAATGTGTGTGTGTGTGTGTGTGTGTGTGTGTGTGTGTGTGTATACACTCATATGTATAATATCATTTAGGGAGCTATAGTTTCTTTTTCCTAACCCCAATATAAAAACTGGCTAATTCATGAACACTGTTACACTTAAAATTTGCCATTTGTAGGGAGGCAGAGCCATGATGGCAGAATGAAAGTAGGGACTCCTCTGAGCTCTCCCCCAACCCTTCCAAATAACTTTAAAAAGTGACTCTGAACAAATTCTAGAGTGGCAGAACCCACAAAGAGACAGAGTGATGCACATTTCTAGCCGATGACACCCTGGAAGGTTGACAGGAAAAGTCAGTTGCTGAGAGAGGAGGGCATTCTAGCACAGCCTATAGTGGCCCCAGGAAAGCAGGGGTTGACCCTAGGGGACTGAATCACTGGCAGTAGTGGCAGTTTCCAGATTTCACAGCCCACAGACGCCAGAGACAACTTAGAATGTCAGTGGGAGGGTTCTGTCAGAACTGGGTGAGAGAGAAGCATGGTACAGCATAAGATGTGTAGATACAGCCATTGTCCCAGTAAATCAGAAGCAGGCCTTAAGAGTGATTGAATGGCAGCATTATCAGTGGTGGCAGTAACAGTAGCTGCTCTTGAGCTATCAGCCCACAGATAGAATGTATGAAAGTCACTTATTTTGACTTCCTGGAGCCAAGATGGTAAAGAAACAGTAAGTCACCCTCAATTCCCTTATTGACCTTGAAAAACCCAGAAAATACTGCCCTAGGAAATATCCTCAAATAGTGGAGCCAACAGAAAGGTGAGATGCAGCAGTCTTTTAGCTCAGGAGGCTAAGGGAATTCAGGGAAAGGTTCCTCTTGCTGTGGCTAAGGAAGATCAGTACAGGACCAGGTGTCTAAGCAAACCACATCAGCAAACCAGAGGGAAATCCTGAGCCCGAGGGTGATGAAATAGGCAAGAGTCAGCACCAGGCACACATCAGCCACCACCACCAACTCCAGCGCAGTACCAGGTAAGCTACCAGCCTCTAGCTACCAGCACCTGAGGCCCCAGCACAAAAAAAAAAAAAAGCAAAAAACAAAAAACAGTAACCAGGACCCTAGTCCCCAGCACCAGAAGCCTAGGAGAGTACTTTCTTTGCCCCAGAAGCAGAGATCAATTTTAAAAGCCAGAAAAAAGGCAATCAACATGAGCGAAAAGCAATAAGGAAAAACAGCGATCATAGAGAAGTATTTTGGTGAACAGGGAAGATCAAAACACAAATTCAGGAGGGGATAACATTCTCAATACCATATCTGATATCTCACAGAGGAATATGAACTGGTCTAAAGCCCAAAAATCCTTCTTGGAATATCTAAAGAAAGCTTTTAAAAGTCAAATAAGAGAGGTAGAAGAAAAATGGAACACTTCCTTTAAAAATACAATTGACAAAATGGAAGAAAAGTACACTGAAGAAAAGTAGAATTGGCCAAATGGAAAAAGGAGGTATGAAAGCTAAGTGAAGAAAACAATTTGTTAAAAATTAGAATTGGGGAAATGGAAGCTAATGACTCTATGAGACATCAAGAATCAGTCAAACAAAATTGAAAGGATGAAAATAATGTAAGAAAATGTAAAATATCTCTTTGGAAAAATAACTGACCTGGAGAGATAATTTAAGAATTACTGGTCTTCCTGAAAGCCATGATCAAAAAGAAAAAAAAAGCCTGGACAGCATCTTTCAAGAAATCGTCAATGAAAACTGCCCTGAAGTCCTTGAACAAGAGGGTAAAATAGTCATCAAAAGAATATACCAGTTGCTTTGTGAAAGAGATCATATATTGAAAATGCTAAGAAATATTGTGGCCAACTTCTAGAATTATTAGGTCAAGGAGAAAATACTAGAAGCAGTCAGGAAGAAACAATTCAAATATCATGGAACCAGAGGCAGGATCATGCAGGACCTTGAAGATGCTACTTTAAAAGATTAGGGGACTTGGAATATGGTATTCTGCAAGACAGAGTAGCTGTCTTACAATCAAGGATCAACTACCAGCAAAGTTGAGCACAATTTTTAAGGGGAGGAGATGGCCATTCAATGAAATAGGGAACTTACAGACTTTTCTTACGAAAAGACTAGAGCTCAAAGGAAAATTTTATCTTCAAATACAAAACTAAAAACAGGCATAAAAATGTAAACAGGAAAGGAAAAAAACAGAAAAAATTCAAACATGTTATTCAATAAGGCCAACTGTTTACATCCCTACATGAGATGATGATACAACTCTTGAGAACTGTGATGATATAAAATCAAATTAAGTAGGGGAAAGAGATTATATTGAGAGAAGAGGAAAGGAGGAGGCAGAAAAGGGTAAATTACAACATGTGAAAAAGCACAAAGACCTACTACAGTAGAGGGAAAGGAGGGAAGGAGATGAGCATTGTTTGAACTTTACTCTCATTTGATTTGGCTCAAGGATTTAATAACATAGGTAGAGAAATCTAACTTACCCTATAGGCAATAGGATGGGAAAGGTGAAAGAAAAGAGAAGGGGAGAATAGAAAGGAGGGCAGATTGAGGGAGATGGTGGTCAAAAGTTTGCCATTTGTAACATGCAGGAGAGAATATTTGAGGAGGAATTATAAATTAATTGTAATTCTTTTTCACTGGCCATCAGAGGCAGTAAGCGTATACTGTATTCAATACAATTGGTGAAGAACCATAAACACTGTATATATTGGGTGGAGTTGCAAAATACCAAAATATGCTTATGAAAATTTTGTTCCATTTAAAGAATTCCCATGTAATAGGAACAGCACTATTGAAGTGGTTAGTGTTATAAGAAACCAGAAACATTCAGTGTCTTTGATTTGAAATTTCCAGCAGAAGACTATTTTATTTTATTTTTTGTTATGTAACACATAGGTTATACTGCTGTGACTTTATTAACACAGTTTAGCAGAAGCTAGCTGGAGCTATGGAAAGCAAATCATGGAGTCCTAGGGAGACTATATACATTGACTGGAAAATTTTGATAGGAGGGGGAAAAAAAGAAATGTTTCAAATACAAGATAATAAACTTAGGACTAGAAGGGACCTTAAGGATCATTTTCTCCTTCCTCTTCGTATTAAAGATAACAATACTGAGAACCAAAGAGATTAAGTGACTTGCTTGAGGTCACATAGGCTGCAACAAAGTTAGTATTTGAGTCCAGATATTCTGAGTCCATATTCACTTTTCTTTCTAATGTACCATGTTGTCTTTTTATAGGTTTTTCTAGATTATGTCAGGGCAACTAAATGGTACAGTGGATAAAACACTGGGCTTGGAATCAGGAAGACTCATCTTCATGAGTTCAAATCTGATATAAGACACTTAGTAACTGTGTGATCCTTGGAAAGTCACTTAACCTTGTTTGCCTCAGTTGCTCATCTGTAAAATGAGCTGGAGAAGAACATGGTGAATGACTCCCATATTTTCGGCAAGACCCTTCTCCCAAATGAGATCACAAAGAGTTGGATATGACTACATATTAAAAGAGAAAAAACAAAAACATCAGAGATATCAGGTTAAGTTGGAACAGTAGAATGGAAAATTTGGTATGGTCAAAAATGGGATTTGGATTTCTGCAACTTGGCTTAAAATATATGACAGATTCCTGTCCAGAGACATAGTATACCAAATAAAAGCTGCTGAGATTATAATTACTGATTCTCTTACAAAGCTAATCATAAGGCCTTTAAACTAAAAAATGTATGGAGGAAGGAGAAAATTGCCTACCTATATACATCAAGTCAGATAACATAGAGAGTAGGTACAATGAACATAGAACAAAACCATTTGAAACACCCTTAAATTTATAGAATTTCAAACTTAGAAGGGACCATAGTACCCATTTAGTTAAATCTATAAACAAAATAAATATTCAGTACAATATAGTGGTCATCCTGCTTCTGTCTAAAAATTTCTAAGGAGGAGGAAACCCATCTTCTCTCAAAGCAGGACATTCCGCTTTTGACAGCCCTACTTATTAGAAAGCTGTTCTGATGTGCAACCTAATTTTGCCTCTTTGCAATTGCTGTCCATTGCTCCTGGTTCTGCACTCTGGGGTTCAACAGTCTAAAATCTCCATCAAATGACATCCTTCCTTCAAATACTTGAAGACAGATATCATATGCATACTCCCCCCTCTCCATCCACCCACAGGCCATACGGCATGGACTCAAGTCACTTCATCATCATGGTTTACCCCTTTTGAATACTATCCAATTCAGCTTATTAATGTCCTTAAATCATGGTGGTGGTATTTCTTCAATCCTTCCAGTTGTGTCCAACTCTTTGTAACCCATTGGTTTTGTTTTGTTTTGGTTTGGTTTTTTGGCAAAGATACTAGAGTGCTTTACCAATTGCTTCTTCAAAAACATTTACTCCATAAAAGATCTGAAGAAGACAGAGTACAGTGGGACTCTTATCTCTCTATTCTTAGAAGTTTTGCTCCTTTTAATGTCGCTCAAGATCACATTAGTTTTTTGGGGCTGTAGAGCCACACTGTAGGCCTTTATTGGGCTAGAAATTCACTAAAATCCCCACATAGTTTTCAAAATAATTGTTGTCCAACCATCCACTTCTATCTTATACTTATATGTCTTATACTTTTTATTTTCTATCCAAGAAAGAAGAAACAAAATCCAAGCAAGTAGCCAGTAACAAAAACCTGCTGCCTTGAATATACCTGTATACAAATATTGAGATTTTAGAAACCATAGGAGTCAGAGGTTCTAACTCGGGTTAAAATATGGTCTCATAGTCTTTATTCCAAATATTTAAAAGAGAAGACCCTTGACTGGAATATGGCTCTGCTTGGATATAACTTATTGTAAAGAAACAGACTTAGGAAAGGGGTGTATTTGTGAGGAGAGGGCTGTAGCACTGTATTAAAATGATACACTTGTGAAGAAATTCAAGAACTAGAGGAAGGAAATGAGAAGAAAATCTGGGAGAAGATCAATGGAAAAAGAAATAGGTTTTGTCATCAGATTTTAGTGGAAATCACTGGGACATAAAAATGAAATACATGAAGGATTTGGGAAACCAAAACAAAATTCACACAGAGGCATGACACAATAGTGGTAGGAACCTTCAGTTATTCCTGTATCAGAACTCTCCTTTTGCCTCAATTAATTCCTGCCACCAAAGACCTTGACACTGTCAAATGGCTCAGTATCAGAAAGTGATATTATTTTATGACTGGAAATCACTTTAAAAAGGAGATGATAATATCTGCTTTGCAGTTGCACCCTAAAAACCATGTGACTCTTCAATTTAATTTGCAGCTGCAACCCGCATATGTATTGGTTCTCCCATTAGCATGTCAGCTCCTTCAGAGTAGGGACTGGCTTACATTTCTATTTGTATCTAACACTACATGCTTTGTAGAAAGTAAGCACTCAATAAATGCTTTATTCATTCATTCATAATCATTTTATCCTTCAAAAAATAGAAATTCATAGTTATTTGAGTCTCACTAACAGGAAGGAACTTGAAATTAAGGTGGAAATGATTGAAATCCTGAAAGTGAGCACTCCTTCCTAGATTGTGTAATAAAAAGGAGTTAAGGCTATACATATTCTGACATGCACACTAGGTTTGGGAAAAACAGATTATAAAGGGTTCAGGGGAAAGGTAGATATAATCCAATTGCTGGGTAGGTCAGGAAACACTCAAGAATGAAATTCTGAAAATATAAGCAGATATAGTTTTGGTGAGGAAAAAAATGGGAGATGTCTAGAGACTGATGTGAAACAGAGGAAATTTTTGCAAACAATGTATTTCCCATAGACAGTTACATGGTGCTGTGGGTAAAGTCTGGAACTTGTAGTCAGGAAGACCTGCGGTTGAATTTTATCTTAAATACTTATGACATGTGGGACCCTGGGACATCATTTACCCTCTCTGTGTTCCAGTTTCCTCATCTATAAAATAGGTATACTAATAGCACCTATCTTGCAGGCTTGTTGTCAGGATCAAATGAGATAACATTTAAAGTGCTTGGCAAATCTTAAAGTGCCATAAAAATGTTAATCCTTATTATTAAAATAACTTTATGGAAAATGAAAGCAGAGATCCAAATATAAAAATAGGTCAAAATGCTATAAAAACTGTGTTGGGAACCATTAAAACTCACAAAAATCATAAGCTCATAACAGAAACAAAGGAAAATTTGAAAAAAGGGAATTTTGAAGCAATATTTGTAGAAAAAAGAGTATCAAAGATGGGATAAGACTGCTTGATGTAGATCAGGCAATGACAAATGACAATAAGGAGAAAACAGATGTTCTCCTTTCTTACTTTGTTTCTGTTTTTCTCTGAAAAGGAGAATGACCTCTACACTGTAAATAACAAAATAAAAATGTCTAACAGGGTGCTGATAGGAGAAATGAGATAATGAATGAGAACCCCTGATTTCATATGGCCCAAATGAATTATATAATTTTGTGGTTGTTTGCTTCAGTTGTGTCAAACTGTTCATGACATGATGTGGGGTTTTCTTGGCAAAGATACTGGAGTGGTTTTCCATTTTCTTCACCAGCTCATTTTATAGTTGAGGAAACTGAAGCAAGGTTAAGGGATTTGCCCAGGGTCACCTAGTAAGTATTTGAGGTTGGATTTGAAGTCCTGTGTTCCTGACTCTAAGCCCAACCCTCTATCTACTATGCCACATAGGTGCCAGGCAACTATATCCTTAGGAACTGAAATGACTTGCAAAAGTGGATGAGCCATTATCTGTAGTATTTGAAAGATTGCAGAAAATAGGAGATATACTTCAGATTTGATGAAGAACAAGTACTTGAAAAATGAGAAGGGATGAAGATGGTGGAGTGATCTGTAAGTGCTTGTACTCTCCCCTTGTTGACCTTGAAAAACCCAGAGAATATTTCTCCAGGAAAAATCCTAACATAGTCGGATCAGCCGAGGGGGAAAGAGTCTCTTACCTCGAGAAACTAGGAAAATCATTAAGGAGAGACTCTCTCACTATGACTGAAGGGGACCAGTGCAGGACCAGAGCTGTCCTAGACAGCCCCACCTTAGCAAACCAGCAGGAGATCCTGGGCCCCAGGGGGCTAAGAACCAACACCAGGACCTCAGGCATGCCTTAGCACAGCCAGGGGAATTGGGAAGACACTAGAACAGACAGGGGTTCACCAACTGCTGAGCCTGCCTGTGCTGTAGCTCAGAAGAGGAGAACTGCTGTGGCCAGAACACATCTCCCCCACACCTCACACAGTTAGCTCCAGGGTAAGTTTGGGGAAACTCAGAAAGACTTCACCTGGCCTCTGCCTTGGCACACCTGCCATCTCAGCATCAGGGAAGCTTCAGCATTCTAGTTTCTAGTTGAAAAGAGGCCATAACAGGCAAAGTCTCAAGTTCTCAGCACAAGAACTTTGGGACAGAGCTCCTTGTGCCCCAGAAGCAGAGCTCCACTTTGAAAGACAAGAAAAAGGCAGTGATCATGGATCATGGATTAATATGCTTTGCAAGAAGCAAAGCAGAAAAGACCACAGAATCTTATTATGAGGACAAAGTCCAAAACATAAATACAGAAGAAGTCATCATTGAGACTGTACTTCCATATGAAACTTTAGAAGGGAATATGAATTGGTTGTATGCCAAAAGAGCATTCTTGGAAGAGTTCAAGAAAGATTTTAAAAGTCAGATTAGAGAGGTAGAAGAGAAACTGGCTGATGATTTTTAAAATATGAAAAAAAGAATTCACTGAAGAAAACAGCTCATTAAAAAGGAAAATTGAACAAATAGAAAAGGAAGTACAAAACCTAACTGGAGGAAAAAACTCATTAAAAAGAACAATTGGACAAATGGAAAAGGAGATGCAAAAATTAACTGAAGAAAACAACCTATTAAAAATCAGAATTGGACAAGTAGAAGCTCATGACTCTATGAAACATCAAGAATCAGTCAAACAGAATCTAATGAATGAAAAAACAGAAGAAAATATGGAATATCTCATTGGAAAAACAACTGACCTGGAAAATAGATCTAGGACAGAAAATCTAAGAATTATTGGTCTACAAGAAAGCCATGATGAAAAAAAATCCTGGACTATATCTTCCAAGAAATTATCAAGGAAAACTACTCTGAGGTCCTAGTTTTAGAAGGCAAAATTGTCAAAGAAAGAATCCACCAATCACTTCCTGAAAGAGATGACAAATGGAAAAGCTAAGGAATACTGTTGCCAAATTCCAGAACTATCAAGATAAAGAGAAAATACTACAAGCAGCTACTAAAAAACAATTCAAATATTGAAGAACTACAATCAGAATCATACAGGACCTTGCAACTTCTACATTAAAAGATCAGAGGGATTGGAATATGATATTCCATAACACAAAGGAGCTTGGACTAAAACCAAGGATCAATTACCCCAGAAAATTGAGTTTAATATTTCAGGCAAGGAGATACACATTCAATGAAATAAGGGAGTTCCAGACCTTCCTTATGACAAGGCCAGAGCTTGTTAGAAAATCTGATCTTCAAATACAAAACTCAAGAGAGGAATAAAAACGGTAAACAAGGGTAGAAAAAACTTGCTATTCAATATGGGCAAACTGTTTCCAACCCTATAAGGAAAGATGATACTTGTTAATCTTGAGAATTGTATATTTATTATGATATTTAAAAGGGATACACGTAGATAGAGGGAGTGGGTATAAATTAACTGATTTGATGATAAATATAATTTAAGGGTGCAAAGGGATTGTAATGGGAGATATGAAAAGGAAGAGGCAGAAAATGATACAATATGGTACAAGAACATGCACAAAGGCATATTATAGTAAAGGGAAAAAGGGGAGGTAGATGAGGACTGTTTGAGATTTATTCTCATCTGATTTGGTTCAAGGAGGGAACCACAAACTCAGTTAAGTACAGAAATCTAACTTGCCCTATGGGCAGTAGGAGGTAAAAAGAAAGAGAGAGGGGAAGTTAAAAGGAAGGGAAGAAGTAGAAAGATAAAAGAAGAATAAAAGGGAGGGTTGCTAATAGAAGGGAGGGAAGACTGAGGGAGGCAGTAGTCAAAAATTAAAACTCCATTGTGGAGAGGAAGGGAGAAGGGAGAACTAAAAGTATAAATGGGGGTAGGGGGAATAAGATGGAGAGAAAGACACAGATGGTAATCATAATTGTGAATGTGAATGGAGAGTTCATCCCAAAAACAGAGGCAGAGAGCAGAATGAATTAAAAACTGTAATCCAACAATATGTTGTTTACAAGTAACACATTTGAAACAAGGAGATACACACAAGGTAAAGGTAAAAGGTTGGAGCAGAATATATTATGCTTCAGCTGATATAATAAAAGAAGGGGTAGCAATCCTAATTTCAGACAAAACAAAAGCAGAAATAGATCTAATCAAGAGATATAGGGAAGGAAACTGCTGGGGATGGAAGCTCAATTCCATGTGGACAGTCTCGGGCGGGTAAAGGTGGGAACTTCTAAATCTTAGAGTTCTCATGAGGCCCCCCCCAGGAAACGACTGGGAATCGAGGTGAACCGAGCTATCTCGTGTATTTCCGCCTCTTCCCGTGAGAAACGTGATGGGAGAGAGCTCTCCCCGCCCTCAAGATTGTCCCAGATCTGGGCACACTATTGTTATCTAACAGCACGGTATTCAGATGCAAACTATGCTGCTGAAGAGTTTAAGTAGGATTAGGAAAGCCTGAAAGTTCGCTTGGCGGGAGGGGCGCAGAGCGGACAGGACAACAAGGCTCCGCTTTTCCTCTCTCCTCTCTTCCCTCCCCCTCTCTCCCCGCTTATACTTCTACTTCCAATCTCTTATTGTAAGATCTTTGCCTCCTTGGGAGATTCTTCGCTCCCTCCTAAGGAAGAATTCCCCTGCACTTGTAACTAGACCCTGAAATAAAGCTCAACCCTTGTTCGACTCTGGAATGTCCTTTCTCTCATTTGAGCATCTGGTTTGGCCAACCAAAGACCTCCGATAGAGGTAAGGGAAGACTCGGGTAGCCCTCAGGCCTCTAGGCCTGGCAGTTGGCGCCTGAACAGGGACTGGGAGCGCAGATATCCTGGGTGCTTTGGGAACACCCGGAAGGGGCTGTGAAAGACGCGAGTCCCGAATCCTAGATTCGGAAGGAGAGAAAGAGTGAGAGTAGCTTCCCACACCCATGGGAAAAGGGCAGGGATGGGGAATCAATTGCCAGTAATAAAGCCAGAGGAACAGGAGGTCTGGGCTGAGATACTTTACAGGGAATGCAGGGAGGCGGGGGTCACTATAGAGTTAAACGACCTCCGAGAATTTTGTAAAAGGATTTGGAAAGTTTCTCCTTGGCTTGAGCAGACAGGAATATCAAGAGAATGATGGGGAGCGGTCGGAGAGCAAATGACCGCTTATGAGCAACTATGCCCCGGGGAGCTGGAGGATTTAGATTTCCTGATATACGGTGTAATTAAGAGCCTTTTGGAAGGGCCAGAGAGGCCAGGGCGGGATTGGAATGAGAGTGGAAGCGGAGAGAGGGGAGGGGAGAACCCTGGTAAGCAGAAAGTTAAGGAGTGTAGAGAAAAAATAGATTCGGAGCTCCATCTAGCTGATGGGAAAGGCGAAGCAGGGGAGCATACGCCGTGTCTTCCCTCTGCGCCTCCTTATAGCATGCTCCATTGGTAAGACAGTCCAGGGCCACAGTCCAGTTTGGAAAAGGGAATACGAAAGGCTATAGAGAATGGAGAAGACGTAGGGACATTTCCTGTGCTAGAAATAGCGGACCCCAGTGTCCCCGGTGGGGTTCGGAGGAGCCACATACCCATAGAGTGGAAGAGAGTAGCGACTCTTAAAGAGGCTTGTACCAAGCACGGCCCTAATTCACCCTTTGTCATAGCCCTGCTTGAGACTCTCAGTGGTCAGTTCGTTCTGACTCCTAATGACTGGAAGAGCTTAGCTAGAGCCTGCCTTACCCCTGGGCAGAATGTGATTTGGGTATCAGAATTTTCTCAGAGGGTAAAGACCACTACCAGTGGGCTGGGGGTTTAGGCCCCCCAGGCTTATCAGCAATTTACAGGAACAGGGCAGTTTGAGGCTACAGGAAATCAATTACAGTACTCGGCCGCCGATTATGTCTTGATTGCCGGAATGGCTATTGCTGCCTGGAAGGTTATAGCCTCTAAGAAAGAGAGAGAGTTTCCCATGACTAGGATTACGCAGGGAAACACTGAGCCATTTACTAATTTTGTGGCCAGGCTGCAGGAGGCAGTAGGTCGAGACATGGGACAGGAGAATCAAGGGACAGAGATAGTGTTAAAGACATTGCTGTGGCAGAATTGTCATCATGACTGCAAAAAGGCAATGCTGGGACTGCCAAAGAATGCATCTGTTGAAGAAATGATACAAAGATGTGACAGGGTAGGAAGTCAGGTCTACTTGGCACAGGTGCAAGGGAAGTACCTGGCTGCAGCCTTAAGTAATATCTCTTTGGAGAAAAAATGTTTTCACTGCGGAAAACCGGGACACCTTAAGAAAGAGTGTAGGAAAGAAATAAGTACAGGGAGGGGCCAGGACCCTTGTTTTTCATGTGGAAAGCCAGGTCACCTAGCTAGACAATGTAGGAAGTCAGGAAACGGGGTGAGGGGCCCCTCGAGGGCCCCGAAAGTGTACCCTTTGGCAGAGAATCGGGACGGCCCCTTGGAGGGAGAATACAGGAGATTATGGGGCCAGAGGAAGGAATGCAACACCTTTACAGCTTAGAGAAATGCCAGCTTGCAGCTCATCAGTTTACTATGATTCCCCTGAGAGACCCCATACAGGAGGAATCCCTGATATTACAGAACCCCTCTCATGCACCCGTAGTTATATATACAGGAGTTTATCCCACCGGCACCACAGCACTTCCATGCTCCAATGTGGTAGCCGAGCCAGCTCATATAGACAATCAGCTTCCCATAGCTATTGCCCTTCCCTTAAAGCACTCAGTTCAAATCCAGTTACTAAAGGAAATAGGACAGAATAGACCTGAGTGTACAATCTGGCTCAATGGAATTCCCATGACTGGCCTCCTTGATACTGGAGCGGATAGGACCTGCCTTAGCGGTCGCTCAGTACCCCGGCACTGGAAGCTTAAAGAAAGCCAGAGACCAGTGTGGGGAGTAGGAGGGTGCCAAAATACCTTAGAGACAATGCACCCAGTAAAGTGGGAGGCAGAGGATCGCCAAGGGACCGTATGGCCGTTGGTGATTCCAGGACTTAGTTTTAACATCTGGGGCAGAGACATCATGAGCCGCCTGGGGATGAAGCTATCAAATTTTTAGTAAGGGCCATTGCTGTTGCACTGGAGTCCCCACCCTTGAATTGGAAGTCAGACACCCCGATTTGGGTGGAGCAATGGCCCCTGACTCCAGAAAAACTCCAGGCACTACAACTATTGGTTAAGGAGCAATTAGAAAAAGGAAATATAGAGCCATCACAGTCACCCTGGAATGCTCCTGTGTTTGTTATAAAGAAAAAATCCGGGAAATTCAGGTTCCTTACAGATCTAAGGAAGGTAAATCAGTCTCTCATGCCTATGGGAGCCCTGCAACCAGGTCTCCCTTCTCCTAATGCCATCCCGGATGGTTGGTCACTTATAATCATTGACATTCAGGATTGTTTTTTTTCCATTCCTTTAAACAAAGTAGATTGTCCTCGGTTTGCTTTTACAATACCTCACCCCAATAACGAAGGACATGCAAAGAGGTATCAGTGGAAAGTATTGCCCCAAGGTATGAGTTGCAGCCCCACCATCTGCCAGTGGTATGCTAATCAGGCATTAGAAAGCCCCAGACAGCAATACCAATGCAAAATCATCCATTATATGGATGACATCCTTATAGCTGCACCTCAGCTCAAGGATCTGGAGAAGTGTTTCCAAGCAGTAGAAAGGAACCTTCTAGGACTAGGATTAGTTATTGCTCCTGAAAAGATACAGAGAGGACCCAGTTACAAATATTTGGGATATCAGATACAGGGCACCATCATTCAGCCGGAACCCCCAAAATGGGATATAAAGATCCAAACACTCAATGATGCTCAGAAACTAGTAGGAGCTATCCAATGGATAAGATCAAAGGTGCCTATACCTCTACCTCTCATGCAACCTTTATATTCACTATTGACAGGAGACTCTGCTTTAAATTCCCCACGAACATTGACTCCTGAAGCAGCCAAGGCCATAGAGGCAATAAAAAAACAATTTTTAGAGTCCACCACATTCCGGTGGGATCCAGGAAGAGATGTGGAGGTATCTATTATCTCCACCACACCTCCCTATGCTGTCATACACCAAAAAGAGAAGCCCCTAGAATGGGTATATTTAAGTAAAACAGGAAGCAGTTTACTAAACAAGTGGGAATTTCTAGGACGGTTAGCACTAGAGGCAGTAAAAAGGGCTACCCACATGTACCAAAGACAGCCAATTCTTTATGCTACACTCACCACTAAGGATGTAGAAGAGTTAGCTCAGAATCACGTTTCTTGGGCCACTATACTCCAGTGGGCCCAGGTGAAACCAAATTCGACTTTCCTATTCAAAGAGTTATTACAGTGGGCCCCAGCACCAATGAAAAGGTACTCACCAAACCCAGTAGAAGGGCCTAACATTTTTACAGATGCCACAAAACATCACAAGGCATCTATTTATAATTCGGCTTCCCAAGAGATATATATAGTTAACACACCCTACACCTCTACTCAACAGAACGAGTTGGAAGCTATAATCCAAGCTCTCAAAATATATAAGGACATACCCATTAACATTATTACTGATAGTCAGTATGCATCTTTATTAATTTCACGGACTGAGGACTCTATTGTAGATTATCGGTCCAATATTTTTTCACAGTGTGAGCGGCTATTGACCACCATTAATAAGAGAACACACCCTTTTTATGTTTTACATGTGCGCTCACATACTAATGGCACAGGACCAATTTTTGAAGTAAATCAAATAGCAGACAATTCACTATACCTTGTAGGGCACACTGTGGAACCACAGGAAAGGGCCCAAAAGGCTCATGATAGGTTCCACCTAGCCACAGAAGCCCTCTGCAAATTGTATGGGATAACTCAGGAACAGGCCAGAAAAATTGTTAAGAGCTGTCTCCAATGTATCCCATTCCACCCATCTCTAGACCAGGGTGTCAATCCTCGTGGCTTGGCACCCAATGAAATTTGGCAAATGGATGTCACCCATCTTAAGGGCCAGTGCATACATGTGACAGTTGACACATGGTCCGGATTCCTTATGGTGACTTTACAGCCAGGTGAATCAAGTGCTAAAGTAATTCAACATCTTTGGCACTGTTTTTCTGTTTCAGGTTTACCCTTAGAAATAAAGACAGATAACGGTCCTGCCTATACTTCTCAAACCCTTACACACTTCCTCCGCGATCTAGGGATTCGACATGTTACAGGAATCCCCTACAATCCACAAGGCCAGGCCATAGTGGAAAGGGCCAATCTCACCTTAAAGGCGATTCTCGCTAAACAAAAAAGGGGGAGATTAAGAGGTCGCCTAACACAATCAGAGCTTGATACAGCTGTGTATACACACAATTTTTTGCATGTCTCAAAAAACTCACATACTACTCCAGCTATGAGACATTTTGTGACTATTCCAAGACAACCCCGCAAGGAAAGTAATACCCAGGCTGGAAATAAGGACACATGGGCCATGGTAAAGGATATGGCCTCAGGGAAATGGAAAGTTCCGTATAAGATACTAATATGGGGTCCAGGGTATGTTTGTGTCTCCACAGGAAAAGGGAATGCGTGGATTCCCATTAGAAGGATCCGTCGGTGGAAACCGATGTCGGAGACAGCGGAGACGCAGGAGGCGGAGGCTCCGGAGAGCCCGGAGACCCCGGAGAAGGATCATGCATCACCTGAGTCTGCTGATGATAGCTTTAACCCTGCTGCCCAGAGAGGAAGCAGCACTCATCCCAACATTGCTGACCACTCCATCTAGGCATCTCTTTCCAGTGGCTGAAGGAGGACTTTGATATCACAAACCCAGGACATTGGGGGGGGGAAGGGGTGACCAACTTTTCAGGAGATGACCAACTTTTCGCCTGAATACCACAGGCTTGGCCATTCAGGCTTGGCCGTTGAGATCCATTTGCATGACTGAGGGGGTGGTGATGTGTAAGGCGCCAGCACTAGCTGCTTCTCTTAGAATATGCTTTGGAATTAGTGATTGCCCTTTCTCTTGTTGTAACTCAGCCATTTAGCTTCATCTTTGTTTTATTTGATGCCTCTCTTTGTCAGTTGTGCTAGCTGCAGATTTCTGTGTAAATGAAGTCTTGTTGCAGGGTACTCATATGCTAAAGGCCTTCCTAATCCACTCAGCCTCCAGCCACTGTTTGCTCTAGAGCCATGTGCGCGCAGCGCAAAACAAAAAGGGGGAGATGCTGGGGATGGAAGCTCAATTCCATGTGGACAGTCTCGGGTAGGTAAAGGTGGGAACTTCTAAATCTTAGAGTTCTCTCAAGGCCCCCCCAGGAAACGACTGGGAATCAAGGTGAACCGAGCTATCTCGTGTATTTCCGCCTCTTCCCGTGAGAAACGTGATGGGAGAGAGCTCTCCCCGCCCTCGAGATTGTCCCAGATCTGGGCACACTATTGTTATCTAACAGCACGGTATTCAGATGCAAACTATGCTGCTGAAGAGTTTAAGTAGGATCAGGAAAGCCTGAAAGTTCGCTTGGCGGGAGGGGCGCGGAGCGGACAGGACAGAAGGCTCCGCTTTTCCTCTCTCCTCTCTCCCCTCCCCCTCTCTCCCCACTTATACTTCTACTTCCAATCTCTTATTGTAAGATCTTTGCCTCCTTGGGAGATTCTTCGCTCCCTCCTAAGGAAGAATTCCCCTGCACTTGTAACTAGACCCTGAAATAAAGCTCAACCCTTGTTCGACTCTGGAAAGTCCTTTCTCTCATATGAGCATCTGGTTTGGCCAACCGAAGACCTCCGATAGAGGTAAGGGAAGACTCGGGTAGCCCTCAGGCCTCTAGGCCTGGCAGGAAACTATATCCGGTTAAAATGCACCACAGACAATGAAGCAATATAATTAGTAAACTTTTATGCAGTAAGTGGTATAGCATCCAGATTCTTAGAGGAGAAGTTAAGGGAGTTACAGGAAGAAATAGAAAATAAAACTATACTTGTGGGGGACCTCAACCTCTCCTTCTCTGAACTTGATAAAGCTAACCTCAAAATAAATGAAAAAGAAATTAAGGAGGTGAAGAGAACTCTGGGTAAGGTAGATTAGATAAAGTTAGATCTCTGGAGAAAACTGAATGGAGAAAAGAAGAAATATACCTTTTTTGTCATTATTACATGGCACATATACAAAAACTGACCATGTGCTAGGGCATAAAAACTTCAGAATCTGCACAATAGTGCAGAAAGGCGGAGATAGTCAATGCATCCTTCTCAGATCATAATGTAGTAAAAATTATATATAATAAAAGATCATGGAAAGACAGACCAAAGATTAAATAGGAACTAAATAATCTAATTCAAAAGAATGAGTGGGTTAAACAACAAATCATAGAAATAATCAATAATTTCATTCAAGAGAATGACAATAATGAGACAATCTACCCAAATTTATGAGATGCTGTAAAATCAGTTTTTAGGGGAAATTTTATATTAAATGCCTACATGAATAAAATTGAGAAAGTGGAGATCAATGAATTGGGCATGCAGCTGAAAAAGCTAGAAAAAGAACAAATTGAAAATCCCCAAGTAAATACCAAATTGGAAAGGAGAGATTAATAAAATAGAAATTAAGAAAACCATTGAATTAATAAAACCCTAAGAGTTGGTTTTGTGAAAAAAAAAAACCAACAACGAAATTTATAAACCTTTGGTCAATTTGATTTAAAAAAAAAGAAAGAAGAAAATCAAATAATCAGCATCAAAAATGAAAGCAGTGAACCCACCTCCAACAATGAGGAAATTGAAACAATAATTAGAAATTACTTTGCCCAACTGTATGCCCATAATTTTGATAATCTAAGTGAAAAGGATGAATATTTTAAAAGATACAAATTGCCCAGATTAATAGAAGAGGAAGTTAAATACTTAAACAGCCCCATCTCAGAAAAAAAAATTAAACAAGCCATCAATGAACTCCCTAGGAAAAAATCACTAGTCAGATGGATTTACAAGTGAATTCTATCAAACATTTGAAAAACAGTTAATTCTAATACTACATAGACTAATTAGATAAATTGGCAAAGAAGGTGTTCTACCAAATTCTTTTTATGATAGAATATGGTTCTGATACCTAAACCAAGAAGAGCCAAAACAGAGAAAGAAATTTATAGACCAATTTCTGTAATGAATATAGATGCAAAAATTTTAAATAAGATATTAGCAAAAAGAAAACAACAATTTATTACAAGAATAACACACTATGATCAGATAGGATTTATACCAGGAATGTAGGGCTAGTTCAATATTAAGAAAACTATCAGCATTATTGATCACATCAATAACAAAACTAACAGAAAACATATGATTATCTCAATAGATGCAGAAAAACTGTCAACAAAATACAATACCCATTCCTATTAAAAAACATTGGAGAGCATAGGAATAAATGGAGCCTTCCTTAAAGTAATAAGCAGTATCTACCTAAAAATCAGCAACCATTATATGCAATGGGGATAAGCTAGATGCATTTCCAATAATATCAGGGGTGAAATAAGGATGTTCATTATCACCTCTGTTTTTCAACATGGTACTAGAAACGTTCACTTTAGCAATAAGAGAAGAAAAATAAATTGAAGGAATTAGAATAGGTAAAGAAGAAACTAAGTTATCACTCCTTGCAGAAGATATGATGATATATGTGGAGAATCCCAGAGAATAAAGTAAAAAACTACTAGAAATAATAAGCAACTTTGGCAAAATAAACCCACATAAATCATCTGCATTTCTATATATTACTAACAAAGTCCAGCAGCAAACACTATGGTAGACACTATAAAATATCTGGGTATCTACCTGCCCAAATAAACCCAGGGACTCTATACACAATTACAAAACACTTTTCACACAAATAAAGTGAGATCTAAGTAAGTGGAAAAACATCAGTTGCTCGTGGGTAGGCCAAGCTGATATAATAAAAATGACAATTCTACCTAAATTAATTTACTTCTTCAGTGTCATATCAAACTACCAGAAAATTATTTTCTAGAGCTACAAAAAAATAATATCAAAATTCATCTGGAAGAACAAAAGGTTCAGAACATCAAGGGAATTAATGAAAAGAAATGCTAGGGAAGGTGGCCTAACCATAGCAGATCCCAAATTATATTCTAAAGCTGCAATCATCAAAATCACTTGTTACTGGCTAAGCAATCGAGGGGTAGACAAGTAGAGTAGGTTAGGTACTCAAGACACAATAGTCAATGAATTTAGCAGTCTATTTTTTGATAAACCCAGGGACCTCAGCTTCTGGGATAAGAACTCACTCTTTGACAAAAACTGCTGGGAAAACTGGATAACAGTATGTTGGAAACTGGGCATAGACCAATGCCAAATGGATACATGGTCTAGGCATAAAGACTGATGGTATAAACAAATTAGGAGAGCAAGGACTAGCATATTTGTCAGAATTGTGGAGAATGGAGAAATTTATGACCAATTGAGGTAGAGAACCTCATGAAGTACAAAATGGATAATTTTACTTACATTAAACTGAAAAATTTTTGTGCAAACAAACCCAATGCAACCAACATTAGGAGGGAAGCAGAAAACTGGGAAAGAATTTTTGCAACTTGTGTCAGTGATAAAGGCCTCATTTCTAAAATACATAGAGAACTGAGTCAAACGTACAAGAATACAAGTCATTCCCCAATTGATAAATGGTCAAAGGATATGAACAGGCAGTTTTCAGAGGAAGAAATTAAAGCTATCTATAGTCATATGAAAAAATGTTCCAAATCACTATTGATTAGAGAGATGCAAAGCTAAACAACTCTGAGGTACCACATAACACTTATCAGACTGGCTAACATGACAAAACAGGAAGATGCTAAATGTTGGAGAAGATGTGGGAGAGTTGGAACACTAATTCATTGTTGATGGAGCTGTGAATTGATCCAGTCATTCTGGAGAGCAATTTGGAACTGTACCCAAAGGGCTACAAAAATATGCATACCCTTTTACCCAGCAATATTGCTTCTAGGACTGTATCCCAAAGAGATCATAAAACAGGAAAAGGTTCTACATGGACAAAAATATCTATAGCAGCTCTCTTTGTGGTGGCCAAGAACTGGAAATCAAGGGAATGCCCATCAATTGAGGGATAGCTGAATAAGTTGTGGCATATGAACGTAATGGAATAGTATTGCGCTAAAAGAAATGATGAACAGCAGGACTTCAGAGAGGCCTGGAAGGACTTATCTGAAGTGATGCCAAGTGAAATGAGCAGAACCAGGAGAACACTGTGTATAGTATCAGCCACAGTGTGTGAGGACTGTTTCTGGTAGACCTAATACTTCACAGCAATGCTAGGACCTAAAATATTCCCAAAGGACTTGAGGCAAAATGCCATCCATATCCAGAGACAGAACTATGGAAATGGAATGCAGAATGAAATAGAATATTTTCTTTTGTGTTGTGTTTTGTTTTGGTTTGTTTTTTCTCACAGTTTCTCCCATTCATTTTGATTCTTTTATGCAATATCACTAATGTGAAAATGTGTTTAATAAGAATGCCTGTGTAGAACCCATATAAGACTGCATGCTATTCCGGGGGCAGGGGAGAGGGAGAAAATATAAAACTTATGGAAGTGATTGTAAAAAACTGAAAACAAATAAATTAAATTTTAAAAAAAATGGGAAGGGAAGAGTTTGCAAACCATGGAGCAGTGACCACTTCACTTCCTTGAAATGTTCTGCGTTGGATCAAAAAAGAGATGGCTAGTGACAATATAAAGAGGAAAACAGAAGCTACAAGGAGTAAACATACCTTCTTCAGCAATGGGTCATGACAGAGGAATATTTCTTGTGAGAGGAATTTCACTTGTGAGAGGAATTTCACTAAACTGAAAATAAGAGGAATATTGCTGTAATCCTTTACCTAGATTTTAGCAAAGCTCTTGATAAAATGTCTCATGCCATTCTTGTGAAGAAGATAGAGAGATACGGACTAGAAGATTATACAATGGATGGATTCAGAATTGGTTGAATGGCTCAGCTAGAAGAGTAGTTGCCAGTAGTTAGTTCATTGTGAATGTATAAAGAATTCTTCAGTATAGTACTACAAAAAGTGTGCTCTTTCACATTTTATAAATGGCTAGGATAAAGTACAATCATCAGATTTACAGATTACAGAAAGCTGTCATATAAGTAGTCAAGATGCAAAAAGATCTGTCAAGACAGGCTGGAGAGTATTGGACTTACATTGATAGATACAATTCAGTAGAGGTAAGTATAAAGTTTTATACCTGGATAAAAAAAAGTCAACTTCACATGGCAGCATGGGTAGATAACTGTTTATCTGAGACAAATCTGGGGATTTTCATGGAGTGCAAGCTCACAATGAATCAGCAGTGTGATGTAGCAGTCAAAAAAGCTAATGGGATCTTGAGTACATGAGAGTATATAACTTCCAGAAACATATTTGATGGCCTTCCTCTCTGCCTGTCATCACTTCATGCTCTTTTCCAACCAAGCTCTTTGCTCTTGAAAAAACTGGTCAATAATAATATCTTTTTAAAGTCTCCCACATAACACAGTCCCTTTAATCATTTCATAACCCATTGTTATGTGATTCCTTACCACAATGTCTCCCTCCATAAAAGTTATACGAACAGTCTTAGTGTAGTTTTGAGTTTTAATAACTTATAGTTAATAATAGCTTAATAGGTCTATTACTAATTTATTTAGTAATATAAATAATAAATATACACTCATAATAATAGCTTAACAATAAGCTATTAAAGAAAATAATAGTTCCATTAGATTTAAACTGCACCGACTTTAGGGACAATTTATTTAATGATATTTAGTTATATCATTTCCACTTGGTACTTAGGCTTATTTCTACTTAACTTAAACAAAGAATTACCAGAGCCCCAAATAGCAAATTTATCAAGGGCAGGGTCTGAGCTTTCAATTTCTCCTGTAACTGATGTGTCTTTTCTCTCGTTTAATAATTTCTTTAGTACCCCAACACTTGCACTTAATCTTGATCTTAAAAACAAACAACAACAACAAAAAACAAACTCTCCCTCACTTAGACTTGAAGATATCTTTAATTGTTAAGCATATTCCCTTCTATTTTACATGCAACTGGAGAACTGGAAAGGGTGTTTGAGAACATTTAGTCTATCCCTCTTCCCTTTACATCTGAGAGAAATGAAACACCTTAAATAATTAATTCAGTCTTATATAGCTAGTTAGTGGTGATGCTGAGTTTAAAACCTGACTTCTAACTTGGTGTTCTTTCCTCCACAGCATATTGTTTCTCAGTAAAATAATTTCTAGCTATTTTTAAAATGGTGGAAGAGAAATAGGCATAGATTATTAAATAATTTAATGCTTTAAAAGTCAAATACATTTCTCTCTCCTGTTTGTCTCTATCTGTCTCTCTTTTCAGGAAAAGGAAAACTCTAGGTGTGGAATACAATGCATATATTCACACGTCTTGTGCACTCTCTATTCTTAGGGCCCCTTTGATTGAAGGGTGGAGCTGAAAGTTCCTCCCAAAATCTCCATTTGAAGACAATATCCAGACCAGCCCTCTCTTTATTTCCTACACTACTGTAGTCCTTTGGGCTTCTCCATCATGTCTCTTGTACCTTTCTTCCCTAGTTCCCTTTCAACTTCCTTTTGTGTTTTGTTTTCCCCTACTAGATTATAAACTCCTAGAGAGCATTTTTTCATATTCACATCCCCAGCATTTAGATCAGTACCTGACACATAGTAAGCCCTTAATAAATCTTCATTGACTGACTTAGATAAAAATATAGGACTGGATTAAAGTTTTGGTTAGTTTTCCTGAGGCATTTTCATTTTTCCCCCTATGATATAAAGAAGAGCTCTCCAAGAGAAAAAAAAAGAAAAGGCATTTATATGCATACATGCATATATATGTATATATATATATATATATATATATACATACAGTAAAACAAGAAAAATGGATAAGATTTTAATTTTTTCGAAAAGGTAATTGATCTAGCAAGATGCTGATCAATGAGCAAGACTTGTCTTGCAATGCACTGTGGCATATGGATGAATTCTTTCATTCAATTTAGAGTCCGTGATGAAATTCCAAATTCTATGGACTAACTATGTTACCTTGAAAGTCAATGTATTATGTAAGAGCCTTAGGAAAATAACTATCTGGAGTTCCATTAGTATTTAAAAATGAAAACTATCTAAACTTAGTTTAGTTTTATCAAATGAAGATATCCCTTTGCAGTTGCATGCAATCTGTTCCTCTAACACTCTGAAACTATTCCACTGAGTCTTTGCTCTTACTCATAATAAAAGTTCAGTGTCACCTTTAAGTGGAGAAACTTTCAATAACACAGTTAAAAGCTTGCAAAAAGCTGGAGAAGACCAGTGAATGCTGATAGATCTTTAACTATGGAGATGTAGCTCTTGTCCCATATGTTTTCTAGATGCTGAATCACATAAACTTGACAAACACAGGGCTGCATTGTCTCTCTTGTTTTCTAAAACTCCATAGAGTTATAAACTAAAAGAGCCATGAAAAATAGGTAAGAAATCATTATCTCTGATAACTTTTTGATGTCAGCTCATCAGAGACCAGAATCCTTTTTTTGATCAAGGACACCTGCGGATATATTTTATCAAGTGAGACTACAAAGATTTCTTTTTTTACCAAGGATAAGATGAAAGAGTAGGATTTTTCAAAAATAGAGAACAATGTAAAAATCAAAGTTGAAATGAAATAAAACTTTCCTGCCATTTTATTTTTCATCTCCTTGATAAAACATGTTGAGGCTTCAAATTCTTAGCTGCATTTTAAAAAGACATGCTAAGATATCAGATCTTATTTCAGATACTAATGATCAAATGAAGACTTTAACAATAAAATAGTACATAATTTCTACATTTTGCATACTCATTTTCTTACACATGACTACTTGATTTAAGAAATATATTTGAATAGGAACAAACTGCTATCAGCATATCCAAAACTGAATTATAATATAGTAATATGATAGCACAAGAAAAGACATACATATGGTCTCACTATTTACTAATTTACATGTTAAATGGATCATTTCCTAAAGGAATGTAGAAAAGCAGCAATATTTGAAGCAGATGGTAGTAACTTAGTTGTGCATCTATTTATTTGAGATAAATTTCCAATGTAAAATCAGCTGAATAAAATATAGATTCATATTAGAAAATAGCTTCTCAAACATATAACAATGTATTCTGTCCATTTATATGTGCTGGTCTTGCTCCAGAGTATCTCTTACTTTTATAAAAAAATAGTTAATGAAATTACAGTATTTCAGAGTGGGAAGAGACATCAAAGTCGTACTCCAACTCATATCTGAAGACCTTTTCTAGTAATTGTTTGAGTAATTAATTGTAATAATGAATATTATAACCAATAGTCCTATCCCAAAATGTAATAGGCTATTTTGTAATGCAGCAAGAAGCCCATCACTGGAGTATTTAAAACATAAGTTGGATGAGCATTTATCCATGTTGGGAGATAGTGGTGGGAGTATGAGGAAAGATGAGAGATAGTGACAGAGAGATTTGACATACAGAGATAAACTGAGTGGAAAATCTACTTCTGTTATCTGTCACAGGAAATAAAACAACTTATATATTGGGCTTTATAATTATAATTTATATCATTACAATTATGATCACATATGTTAGGGCACAATTTTCATTCATTCTTCTCCAGACTGTACTGTCGACTCTGGATTTTTTTCTACCATGCCAAAGGAACCTCTTCCCCCAGGAAATTTATTCTGTCCTGGGACTTCTCAAACTGGAAATATCATTATCCCATCACTTCTCAGTACCTTTATTTAAGGAGAATAGTCCCTCCTTGTCTTCTTTCCATTTCAGGCCAAAGTCAGGGTACTCCAACCCTCTCCCCTTTTAATTTTCTTTTATGTATTGTCTTCCTCCATTAGTATATAAGTTCCTTTAGCAAAATTACTGTCCTTCCTTCTGCTTATATTTGTAGATCACTAGACCCCTGAGATCCAGTCCCAGTTGTCACTAATATGCTCTTATGACTGGTAAAATCAATCTACTGGTCAGAAACTGGATGGCCACTTCCTAAGGACTTTATAGAGGAGGCTCCTGTTTAAGTGTGGGTTGGATTAGTATCAGGGATTGTTAACCTTTTTGTGCTTCATGGTAGTCTGGCAATAACTATGGAATCATTCATAGAATCATGTTTTTAAAATTAATAAAATACACAGGATTCCAAAGAAAAACAATTATATTGACATAAAGATATATATCCTTTTTTCCCCATATAGTGTCACAGAACCCTTGAAATCTCTTGAACCCTTGTGAAGCCCCCATTAAGAACCCTTGGACTAGATATTCTTTGAGAGTCCTTTAGCTCTTAAATTCCTTAACGATCCTCTGACTCTTTCTAGTCTTAGTATTTTAATCTTTAAAATGTGGGAATTTTCAAGGCAATGCCATGTAATGGAAAAATTACTGAATTTGGAGACAAAAGCCTTGAGTTATAATCCCAGATCCAGCACTTACAACCTATGTGACCCTGGACAAATTATCTCCTTTCCCTAACCCTCACTTGCTTTATATCTGAAGTGAAAGATTTGAGTGAATTGATGTGTAAGATTTCTTTAATTTCTAACACGATTCTGGCCAAGGCAACAATAATAAACACTGAAACCAAGCTTATGAATCTCTTCACTGCCTTGCCTATGAGGCTCATCCCAGAGAGCTAGAGCTGGAATGTCTCTTCTAGGTACCTTCTTTGGGGCCAGCAATTCCCTTGAAATTCTCATCCACAGCTTAGTCTTGTCAGTATTCAAAGGAGGCTTATTTGTTCCTGCAGACGTTGGCTGTACACAAAAATAGTCATGGAATTTTGGCCCAATCATTGGACCAATAATAGAGAAATCATGTAGCTGGACTAATCTTAGAGCTCACACAATTGGATGTGCTTAGGATTTACAGCAGCTGCTGTGAAAATTCAGCACAACACTGAGGCAGCCTCTCACTACTGATGCTGAAGCATGTCACACTGCAGCTTGGTGCCTCTTGTTGGTATGCCAGTCATGCTACTAAGAACATATTCCATATATTTTCACCACTGTCATGGAACACTGATTGCAAAGCATTCCCTTTCATAGTTGCTTAGACTTGCACTGCTTGTCAGCTGAAGTTATTCCTTTTCATGGGGGTGGGGGAGATGGTGGTGGGGGTGGTGAAAGCTCATAATTGCAAACAATCATTTGATTTGTTTTTATTATGTTTATATATTCCAGTTAATCCCTTCCTTCACAGGATTATAATGAAATATTTGGCATACAGTTAAGAAAGAAATGGAATGGAAAGAGGAAAAGGTGAGGAGGACACAGAGGTGAGGAAAGACAATAGGGAACAGGAGTAGAAGAGAAGAAAAAAACTGTAAATACTTTACAAGTTGATTTATTTTGAACACTGCAATTTCCTTAATTCATTAACTTTTTTATTAATTCCAGAAAACTTCATCTTAGAAGATCAATTCAGCCCTATAATTCATACTGTGGAAATACCCTCAGCTCCTGTGGCCCCTCCCTCTAATTGGATGGCTCCTTTCAGAAACTCCATTTAAGGAGGGCCCTTATACAGACTTCATTTCTCTTTCAAGGGAATCAGTCTGTATTCCTCTGGGTCATCCTGATAAATGGACTCAGGTGGCTCAGGAGAAGAAAGTGAGGTTGGTGACCTTGCACAGCCTTCCCTCACTCAAATCAAAGACAACTGCAAGTTATCTAATCATCTTGATGTCATGGTCCTCTTCAAGAATAAAGGACAAACATAACAACCTCCTCCTCTTCCTCTTCCTTCTCCTCCTTCTCCTTCTCCTCTCCTATCCTCTGGTGTTCTACCCAAAGGAAGGTACACTCCATGCCCCAAAGCTGTCTTTTTCCTTGGGGTTCACTGGCTACATTTCTTGCTCAAAAATCAAGCCTTAAACCCAATATACTCTAGAGCTTGGAGACTGGACAACAAGTCTCCACCCACCTAGCACAGTGTGAATGTAATTACTAAATAGTAATTGTTTCTCTTTTACCCAAGAACCCTGAGGGTCTTCCCTTCCCAGTTTGATTGTTTTTTAATTTTATTTTTATTAAAGGGGCCATCCCTTGAGTAACTACTTTAAAAAAGTCTATTCAATGAATGGGTGTATCTCATTCAAAGTGAGAATGTGATAAGACCTTAGCCTGAAAGGGCCAGGGTCTCACATTGCACCCTGGGCCATCTCCAGTTGTCCTGATGAGTATCAGGCCAGATGACTCAGGAGAAGAAAGTGAGGCTGGTGACCTTGCACACAGCCTTCCTTCACTCAAATCAAAGTCAACCGCAAGTCGTGTCATCGTCTCGATGTCATGGTCCTCTTTGAGAACGAAGAACAAACACAACAATATTCCCCCATCATGCACCTAGATTAGAGACCTTCCCTCCACTTCCCTCCCTTTTTAGCCCCCTTTTTTTGTTGCCTTCCCTCTTTTAGAAGGTAAGCTCCTCAAGGGCAGGGATCAGCTTTCATTTACTTGTGTATATATTGCCAGGGCATAGAGCAGTACCTGGCACATAGTAAGCATTTAATAAATGCTTGCTGACTGACTCAATAGTATCATATTAGATATTTTAAAGTTGGGATAATAATTTTTCATCTAGTCTACTAACCAAGACAAACAGAAACAACTGGAGAATACAGTTGCTCTCTTGCTTCAATCAATCAATCAATCAATCAGTGTTAGTTTACATTATTTAAAATATCTTCCTAGAAAGATCTTGAAACACTGAAATGCAACCATATAAAACAGACAAATTAGTAAGTGATTCATTCAATCACCATTTAAGTAGTTCATTTTCCACATTTTTTCAGGTCTCATACAAATAATCACAGGCAAATTTCACTATGTAATCAAGAGCCTGATATAACAACTACAGTATGGGTCCTTTAAATTCCATAATTTAGTCATTTCATTTAGTTCTCAAGTTCTGCAGACTAAGGCCACAGTGTCACTGTCATTTAGCAACTAAAACCAGATACTTCTACAGAATAGATATAGACACATACACACATATATGGATATGTGTATATTGTATATATAGAAGCATGCACATATATAAATGTATGTATATATACATATACACATACATACACATATGCATGTATATATGTGTGTGTGTGTGTGTGTGTGTGTATATTTAAATATATATTTAATTGTGGAGGCAAATAAACTGTAATGATGAAGTCAAAGGAGGCATAGTTCTAGCCCAAGTGTTTCCACTGAAATTAGCTCACTTAAAAGGAAGAAGTTAATAAGCTTAGGTGTATTTATAAGACATGTACATAATATTTGTGTTTGCATGATGCTTGCTTATACTGTATACACATATATATATGATGCGTTATTATATCTGTGAAAATTTTCCTTCAAACATCAGCTTAACCATGGAGATATATTTATGTAGACCAAAAATTATCTTTCACAATGCTGCCATCAGCCCGCTCCAATTCTCCAGTGTAATCCAATTTGTTAGACTCAATTGGATTCCAGATATGAAATATACAAACGTACAGCCAAGTTTCCTTGTGAATACTTGGGCTGTCTTCTTGCTGAGGTACTTTAAAAAATTTACTATATATATATATATATATACACACACATACATATATATACTTCACTATATATATACATATACTTTGTGTATATGCATATATATAGTATATATGTAAAGTATACATATATACTTTACTATACATAAGCATATATATATGTATATAAAACAGCATTTCCTTTTATCATACTTTAAATGAAAGTTATTCCATGCATTTAGCATCTGAAAACTACCAAGCTGGGTAATGAGAACTATTTTTTGCTTGAGTTGATCTTTGAGTCCACCTTACTATCAGATATATTGTTCTATTAACTCATTGCTCTAAACTGAAATAATTTTAAATGGCAAACCACTCCAATACTTTTGCCAAAACAAATAAACAAATATGGCCACAGAGAGTTGAACAAGACTGAGACTATTGAATAACCACAGCAGCTACATAAACATATGTGTATTTGTGTGTGTGTAAATGTAAAAGTAAAATCGCTTTACTTCATCTCAGCTTGCCAAGTGATACAATAATATGTGTGTGCTTTTTTTTTTAGCTTAAGGAGGATTAAGTTATTGCACGTCTTATTAAAACAAGTTAAAATACTGAACATTTCAAATTTCTTGTGATCTTTAAATTTGCTTTTAATTCATTTCCAAGTATTTCATAATGAGAAGCTTTTGATATGCTCCCCTTCTTAAATTCTAAAAACACATCCTACATTTTTTTTAAATGACATTGATCTATCCAACAGGATTTTTCATCATTACTCCCTCTTCAGTCTCTAATCCTCCATGCTGCTCCCAAGTCAGCATTTCTAAGGCACATTTTTGACCACATCACTGCCCTGCCCCCAAAGAGGGGAACTTCTGTCTCACTTCTACCTCCTTCAGGAACTGAATTCTTTCAAAGCTCAGTTCATGTACTGTCTCCTACATAATACCCCCTTCCCCTTATCTCCTGCCTCGAAACAGATCTCCTTTCTGAAACTGGCTTTCTTTTACTTTGACTAAATTCTGTGTAGTTGTTGTTTATCCTTCGTTTTCAAAGAGGGCCAATGACATCCCAAAGTAAAGTCTGCATTGTGCATAAACTGGATTGAAATGAGGCAGAATTGCTTATTTTTTTCAGTCTTTTTCAGTTGTGTCCAACTCTGTATGACCCCATCTGGGGTTTCTTACTGTCTCCTTAAATAAGAATGTAAATTGCTTAATGACAGGAACTATGTTATTTGTGTCTTTGAATTCCCAGAGCCTACCTGGTGCCTGACATATATAAGATGTAGTAATAAATACTTGTTTCATTATTGTCAAAGTGACATTAAGTATATATAAATATATATACAAACATACATATATAATATGCACACATATATGTATACATACACATGTGTATATATTTTATACACATATATACATATGTTTTAACTTTTAATCTGAAAAATGTGTTTCCCGATTATTTCTAGATGCATTACTGAAGATATTTCCAAGGAAATACATGATAAATGCATACCATTGCAAGATGGCAAGACTCTATTCCAGGCAGGTTTTCCATCTACACCAATCACACAAGTTATGGATGAAGGATCAACAATCTTATAACCAGAATCACACTGATAAGTCACAGTTGAGCCGAGTTTAAAGTCTGTTCCAATTCTTGTCCCATTCATTATATTTCCAGGGTCAAAACAGGCTTCCCGAGGCTTTTCTATAAAAGAAAGGAATACAATATATCACTTCCGCAAAACATGGGGGAGTGGAAAATCTTTTGTTTCTTTTAAATTGTTTTGTTTTTGCCTTTACATCAGAAGGTTATTGACAATTAGATCACCTGATAAAGTATTAGAACATTATTTTAAAAATCTATTATCTAATTTTATGTTATTTCTTCAGAAATAAATTTTCAAGATACTTTATTAATTTTTTTCATTAACATCATTTCCCAATAGTATCTCCTGCCACCAGAACCCTGCCTGCAACCAACACGTACAGTTAAACAAAACAGATACATTGATCTCGTCATAAAATAGTGACTTCATTCTTAACTCATTCTTCACCACTTCTCTACCAAGAAGGGAGATATATTTTTCTATGGACTTATAATTATACTAAAAAAAAACACACAATTAGGATCACATCAGTGCTGCCATTTGAAGAGTAGTTGGCTCCATTTTTTTCAGCTTGCTCAAATGAAGTTAGAGTGAAAGGTATAGAAGTACAAAAAGAAACCTGCAATAGGAAGGAACTGGGAGAATTATATTCCTTTTCCTCCAGGAAGAGATGGCCAAAAAGTTGTGACTTCTGTAATTCTAGTGCATACTTAATAATGCCCAGAAGAGCTAGAATGGAAAATTTAGGATATGATTCCAATGTATGCCTACAAAGAACATTCAATGGCCACTGAATAATTAACTTTTTTGCAAATTTTCATCGAGTGTACTGACAATTTTAATTTATCCTGGTACTTTGATTAGGTCCCACAAGGCTTCTGCCCTCAAACTCTGGGGCTTTCTCACCCTGAAACATACTTCCACTATGCTGGTCCCCTTATCTCATTGGTGAGTTCCTTCTCATTGGGTGTGGAGGAGTCTTTCCAGTTTAAGTTAGGACTCAGTATGGCCTTTCTTTATTTCCCTCATGGCTGTGTGCCTGACTCTCCTGACTTCATAACCACGATGCTTTGTGGGAACCTTCTACTCACACTTTCTTATTTTCAGCTCCCTTTTATGTATTGTTTTCCAATTAGAATATAAGGTCTTTGAAGGACTTTCTTTTTGCCTATATTTTTATCACCAACACATCAGCATAGTACCTGGCAAATTTAGCAAATGCTTCTTGCCTGCTTACCTACCTGCCTGACTCTAGCTTCCCAGACAGAGTGGGCAAACAAAATTTAACTTTCAGTTTCATTTGAAATGGAAAGATCATGCTCTCATTCTTGTGTTTCACACCACTGACTTCATCTATCACCCACTGCTTGTTTGTACTGCTTTCTTCCATCAGATCTCAACCCATTTAAAAACTGGAGAGTATCTAAGGACAACTAAAATAATGAAAAGTTTTGAGTAAATGTCTTCTGAGGATGGGTTGAAGGCACTGAGAAGGTTTATAGAAATCTCAGGGTTTGTATTGGTTGGAAGAAACATGGTAGTTATCTTGAAGTGTTTGAAGGTATATAGGATTGTTCTGTTTGTATAGAACAAGGTAGAGTATAAGGTAGATAATATAAGTTGCCTAAACAGATTGAGGCTTGATTTTTATGGAGATATTATTAATTTTTAGAACTTTACAAAAGTGAATATTACTGCCTTGGGATGCAGTGAATTCTCCATCACAATGGGGTGGGATGAAGAAGGGTCTTCAAACAACATCTGGATGAACATTTGTGAAATATGCTGTAAAGGGAAGTTTTGTTCAGATATGAATAACACTGGATAACTGCTGAAAATTCATGATTTTATAAAATTCATGATTCATTCTATCATTTTCCTTCCACCCCTATGTAGCCCTGTGCAACATACAACTTTGCTCCTTATGTTATGCTTCAGTTAAAACACTTGTCAGGCTGAGTTTGACTGTACATCCATTCTCCTTTCATGATGCTGCACATATTAGAACATTGCTACCAGTTGTTTGGGATGTGCTTTCAGATTTATATTAACTAAATTGTGAAAGAGCAAGAAAACATTGAACGTTGCAGGGCAAAACAATGATCTTATGTGATAGTTGCTTTTGCTGACCTAATTTCTGAATTTTTGTTTCCACCCATGAAGTAAATGCTTTCTCAGTCTTTGGATTGATCCATGGTTAATTACTCCTGACAGCAAATTTCTCCTTGTACTAGATTTTCCAAAATATGTCATTTATAAAGAAGGAGCCCATCAGTAACTTAGCATTTCATCATTTTTATTTATATCCTCATTCATGTAAACTCAATTTACATTGCAACCTTAAAATGCTTGGTAATATGAACAGCAGGTGAAAATATGTTTTAAAATTGGCATAGGACTTCAAATTACCTATGTGAAGTAGACAGCTGGCCATGTTCATCCTAATATTTAGCTTAAAGTTATAATAGTGCTTGCTCAATGAAAGTCATAACAATGCTTTTAAATTCTTTATCTACTTAATATAGTTCCAATAATACGCAGAGAAAACATCACCCAAAGTGTTACTAGCATGGGCCTTGCATGCTTGAGGTACTTTCACATTAAATAAGGTCATTTTCTTTAGATATAGTCATAGAAATACTAAAAAACCTTTTTTTTGTTTTTTTTAAAGTAAATATAGTTTTCACTACAATCAGCCTTATATTTTCTGTCCTAGATCATAGTCTAATATATTTCCAATTTCTGTTTCAAAACTAAAGTTTCTTCATTTGTTGTTTGACTAAAATCCTATTTTTATATTTAGTATTTCATTTAATAACATGTATTTCAGCTAGCAGGCTTCTTTCTACACTAGTCCTCCATCTTTAATACTTTGTTTTTTATATACAATTGTCATGTCCATACATGTGGTGATAAACCCCTGGTATACTTTTTGGATAGACACGGTCATTGTTTTTCTTTCTAGGTTGGTTACTTTCTAACGTTATGGCTTAGATCTGCTACATTTAGAATACTTTGTAAGTTATGCTGCTATGGTATCTGACTGGTTTGTATTTGTCAAGATATGTTTAGTTGCACATCATGATCATTTTGTTTTGCTTTTCCTTTAATTTTCTTTTGTCTCCTGAGGAAATGTAGTATCAATTGCTTCACTGATTACATCATAAGCCTGACCTTTTGTGGAGAGAACCAAAGTTCCTACACCCACATTTCCTATAGTTTTATGTTTTCTTTGTAGCAATAAAGAATTAACTTTCAAAATATTAATGGTTGGAATACCTTTTGCGGGGTCTACACTACTGTCCCATCTCCAAAGGTATCACTTAACATAATAGAAAAATAGGATACAGAACTGAATTTTGAGATGGTTATTCCATTACTTCAGTAGATATGTGATCTCAATGAGATAAGCATTCCCTCTAACAATGCAGATGATAATCTATCCATGGCTGGTCATTCTTTGTGACTCTTGTTCATGTCTTACACTATTATTACTAAAAGGGCTCATTAAACATTATTTTGACATCATTAAGGATTTGAATGCAGCATTCTTCAATTATTTCTCATTTATCTTTTTCTACACAATCTACTTTTTTGGTCATACCTTACTTGGATGACAACTTTGATCTCAGGTGAAAGAAATTACAAAGAATCAAAATTCTATAGTAGATTGAGTTCTTGCCATTTTATTTTTCAGTAATTCAAATAGTTCCCTGAAAATAAGTTTGGCAATACAAATTTTACTGTTTTAATAGGCTCCTTCCCCAAAGTTTTGCTTGGTGTGTTCTCAGATTATGTAGAAATTCCACTCATGCAAAGAGACAAAGGAAGAAAAGTTTAAACATTTTGCCTAGCACTTAGAGCAACTTGTATCTTATGCAACCAAAGCCCTTCCCTTCCCTCCCCTTCCCCTTCCCTTCCCTTCCCTTCCCTTCCCTTCCCTTCCCTTCCCTTCCCTTCCCTTCCCTTCCCTTCCCTTCCCTTCCCTTCCCTTCCCTTCTTTTCCCAAAACCTTAAACCTACTGCACTCTGAAGCACATAGAATGGACAATAGGTCTCTGCCCAACCTCCACTTAAGGGCTGTGTTCTGGACCTTCCTGGTTTAAGAGGGATTATCAATAGTAACTGTTGCTGTTTCCCTCTCAGATTGATTTGGTTATTTTTGTTTTGGCTTATTAAAGGGACCATCTCCTCACTATTTCTTAAGCAGGACTATTCACTGAATGGGCCTTACCTCACCCCTAAATGAGCACCAGAATAGAACTTGGCTTAAAGGGACCAAGGTCTCCCACTGCATCCTGGGCCATTTCCATTTATCCTGATGAATATCTAGTCACTGGATGCAGATGGCTCAGGAAGAGAAAGTGAAGCTGGTGACGTTGTACAAACCTCCCTCACTCAAAACAAAGTCAAGTGCAAGTCATGTCATCATTTCTCTGATGGCATGGTCTTCAAAAACAAAGGACAAATACAACAACAATTCTTCTCAAGGGATAGCACTAATTTACATCAACATCCAATAAAGAAATATATGACAGGGTTTTTGAAACTAAAGGTAAGATCACTTACAAAAAGGCTTTCAAATAAATTAATTCTATTCAGGTTTCTTTCCACATTATGAATGAATATATGTGAAGTTACGATGAAGTTAAGATGAATACCTTTAAATTCAATGGCAAATCCAGATAGGCCAACTGAAGCATCACTTCGAAAAGCCAAAAACAGACTATTTCCACTGCTCTCTATTCTTTCTGGTGCCTGAGAACCTTGAAAACTCCCAATTAAAGGACTATTGGAATCTTCACCTTCATAGATATGAAGAAAATCATAACTTGGTTCCATGTTGAAACTAAAAAAATATATAAAAATTTTAATTATTTTGTGTATTGATCTCTCTCTCTCTCCACACACACACACACACACACACACACACACACACACACACACCTGTTTCACATGTGCATGGGCACACATGCACAACAATTAACTCCCACATTTCAGATAGTTAACAAAGATTAATTAAAAATAATAATAAGCAATTTCATTGCCCCATAATTTTATCTGGGGGAAGTTCAGGTAGCACCGTGACCTATAAGCTAATAAATGTGACTATCAGTTCTTTGACCTCTGGTGAGCTTATTTTAAATGCTTTTCCTACATAGTGGAATTGAGCTCAATAATATGATTTCTGCTTCATTTTATGTCAGTCACTTATATTTCAGAATAATCCATCTTCTTTATGGTTGTCCATAACAAATTTACATTTCATTACTTTTTAGGAATATACGCTATACATCTTAACTGAGTGGGCAAATATTTCTGATAGTTGCTGAGATTTTTTTTTTCACCTCAGTAGAACATACTTCATCTTACAGAAATGAATCACAGTGTTCTAAATGATTTGCCAAAATTTATACCAAAGAAGGAGGGACTGATTGTGAGAAAGCTGAATGTACGGAGCAGTTTGTTTAATACAAGCTTAACAGTTAATGTATTCTTTGCAATTATTCTTGACAACTACACTCAAAAAGAGTTGCACTGAAACAGCAATTATGGTATATTTACTGTAAATGTTAACCAGTGGTGGAAATGATAGGGGGTGTAGCAGAAAGGGCTCCAGAACTTCTTGATCCCACTAGCGAGCAAATCAATTAACCACAGATATATGGTCTAATTGCTCAGGGTCCCCAGAGAAAATCATCTGCTTTTCTTCTATTTTTTACTGTTGTGTTCAAAGTATGTCTGTTTAGCTAATCATGTTATATTATTTTGACAGAGTTTTTCAAAGGTAATTATAATCCATAGTCTTCATAGAGACTATCCTTATAATGTAAGTAAGCTTGGTGATATGAACTGCAAAGTATAAAAATAAGATCACATGGAACACAGGACTTGGAATATAGACAGATAGATACATACATACATACACATATATGTATAGATCTCTTTCCATAGAGATCGACACACATATATATGTGTGTGTGTATGTATATATACATATATATCATGTGTGTGTATGTGCATGTGTGCCTTAACATTAACAAGGAAATTAACATTTCCTTTCAGCATCCAGAATCTTTTATTTCTTACTCAACTCACCAATGACTCCAATATATTTGTAGATTCAGTCAGAGCCATCTGTGACAATTCACCATGGCTTACACCTCATATGATCAGGGCTGTGACAAGTTATGATTGATTATAATTATAAAACAAAACAAAAAGTAGAACCCTTGTAATAGTGCTAAACCAAATCTATGCTCTGCTGTGTGGTTACTGCAAGGCTAACATATTTGGAGGATTCATTCAAACTTGTATTGGTGTAAGAACTCTGAGTGAATTTATTAGACGTAATTTCTCAGTCTTTCTTGGCTAATTAATAAAAGGGAGTCAATTGACCAATTCAAATTGGTCCAACTAAGGAGAATTTTTGTGGAATTGATGATCTAAAAAGCTATTTTCAAAGCTCTGGTTATTTCTTATACTTAGGATGCTGAAAGAGGGGTGAACATCACTTTATTGCTACTGGTCATTTATTGATCTTCAGATACATTTATGCCCTAGATTCTACAGGAATTTCGAAAATCTACATGACAGTTAAGGTGATGTCAACATATTGTGATGGCATCATATTTCTATATTAGATAACAATATAGAGAAGATCCACAGTAACATATTGAGTCATTATATTCTGGTTTAGGAGAATATAAAATAAAATGGTAAGCTGATCTGTAGTAATGCAATTCCTATACACCCTAAAAGACGATTGACTTTGGATAACTTCACTAAATGACTCTTGAAACTGAAACTAATGGGAAACCAGCTCTTCAGACATTTGTGTTAGTGAGCCCCTTTCTCTACTAGCAACATTTTTTTTTGAAAGGAGTGTCCTTGAGTCATAAAAGAAAGGCTGAAATTTTGATTACCAGTATAAGGGTTGGCCAACCGGCCAGGCGAAAAGTAAGGACTGTCTTTGTATAGAGGATTGATCGGTAGTTCCACTGTTATAGAATGTATATTTACCTAGCATCCATAAAAACTGTCTGCTAGGATGATGTAATAGCTCATACTGTGTGATTACATTGTTAGTAAACTCAAAGCATGCTAGCTTGTCATTAATAAGCATAGAATCAAAGGCATAAATACAAAAGCAACATTGACAACCTTCATTAAAATTGTATTTTGAGAGGAGGTGGCCACACAGGAACCTGATTTGTTTAATCATTAAACAAATATTTTGGAAGCAAATAGATTCAGTGTATTGGTAATTAAAGTGTAGTTGTGGGAAACATGTTGTGGGACTCTACTGGACTCAGTCTAGACAGAAGCACAACAGTCATTTAACTGCATAAAAATCTGAAAGCAAAAATTTAAAGATGGAAAATAAATCTTTGATTTTTAAAAAGTAATTTTCAGCAGGACACTACAAAAGCAATTTTAGGAAAAATATTAATGACTTATGAACTTTTTTCAAATAGATTAGCAGAATCTATTTTTTAAAATTAAGACTTTTAATAGTCTGAAATTAAGCCTTTATCAGTAATCAAATTGTTGGAAGGTTCTTTTCCCTATATTTCCAAAAATATCAGTGCTATCTTCATGATAGTATCAATACTAAATTTGGGAATTTTAGACAAGTAATATTACTAAGATATATTAACTATCACCAAATCTAGATATTATATTAATGAGACAATGTACAAAAGGTATCTAAAGCATTTTTCAATTACTTTTCCTCAGTATTCTATGAAGTAAGTTTTCTATGATGGAACCAATCATGTTAGTTTCAGCGCTCCAAAGCTAGGTTTGGTATGTCATACATGTTTTTTTTTTTTCTGTTTCTGGTACATATTTTAGTACATGTTGAAAAGAACAGTAAAATAAAATGATCTATTTTCCTTTCTACCATTCTCAATACATGTATAGAAGGTAATAGATATGTACTTTGATGCTCAAGCGGAAAATAGAAGTAGAGATGAAGTAAAAAATGGTGCAATTTTTTTTGGTGTGACATTTAAAATCCTGCTAAATAAAGGTATTCTTCTAGAAATGGTACCTTTTGAAAATCAGGGCAATGACAAAGTCTGGGTTTACTTTTATTCTCCAGTCACATTCTTTCCCAGGAGGATATGGTTGTGGGTAGTTAGGTGATAAAATGACACCTGCTGGACCTGTCAGATTTCCTCCACATGCAGCTGTCACAAAAAAGGAAAGGGTTGGGAGGAGAAAAAGAAGCTGATCAATTATGTTAAACTATACACTATAAACTTGTTATAGGAAAATCAATATTCCCTAGGAATACTCTCATACCCACCCCCTCAGTAATCATTTAACCCTTTGATCCTCAAGAAGTCTATACAATTTTTTTTCAGCTTTCTGTTAATCAACTGTGTGCAATGACTCTGCCCTAACCTCATTTTCCCCTTATATTTTCATTTTCATAGCATTAAAAAAACCAAAACCACGTAACCCTGAATTATGAATTGCATCCCTATCAATTCACAAACCAAAAATCTATCTCTTCTTCTATGTTGATTTCATCTTGACCATTTTGTTAGAAAATTGATTTCCAGACACATTTGTATCATTACAAAGTTCATGTTTTGTATGCTATGTTCAAGTTAATACTTCATTCGGTATATTGAATCATAGAACAAGAGTTGAAAAAGGGACCTCAGAAGCCATGTAGTCCAATGCCCTTATTTTACAGATAAGAGACTTATGGAGGTTAAGTGCCTTATCTTGCCCAAGGAAACACAATGTGAGAAGTCAGATTTGAAAATAGGCTCTTTGACTCTAAAGTCTATATATTATCCTTTACATCTGCCTTCAATTTAATAATAAATTTTATAAATTGTCACTTAAGCAACATATATATGTATATATATAAACATGTATATATATACACACACAATATTTATCTATATATAACAAAAAATATATAACAGTATAATAAAAGTTATCACCATCATTTGTAGTTATAGGTATAGAAACTAGACTGGTAATTTAAAAAGTGAAGAAATTTCCTGTACCAATTTTGGTTTGTATCTTCTCTGCAACTTGGAGTGTGCCTAGAAGTTTTGATTCAGAGTCAGACAAACAGTATGACCAAAAATTGGGATGTGAATCCTGTTTGTCCTTTCACAGAAACCAGATAACTATGTTACAAGGTCTTATACTTACATAACACTTACATTTTAAGAAATCCATTCTCATTTTAGAGAACAAGAAAAGTTATTTAAAAATCAATTCCCCAAAGAGAGAAGTTATTTTTCCTGTATATTATGAGAACAATTTACTTTTTTATTCAGCATATCCTTATTGAGATTCTACTAAGTACAAGACAAGTTATATGATGAAATATTACCAAAACCCAAGACCATCCAAAGTTAATAAGGTTACATTTGATATAGATGTTGGTAAAGAATCATGTGTGTTATTAAAGAAAAATAGGAATTTCTAGATTCGTTGTTGAAAAGTCATATTTAGAATAGCATGAGATCTTTAAATTATTATTTTTAAATAACATTCATCAGAAATTATCAAATGTGATTTCCTTGCTCTGCTTGGTTTGGACTTTATGGAACAAAGATGCCCAGATAACCTAATCACTTAAAATCTCACCACCATACTATTTAACTCAACCTTATATATTCAACATTTCCCCCAACTCCCTCACTGTCCCTCCCTTAAGGAGAGAAAGGGAATAATCATTTATATAATGCCTACTATGTGCTAAGCTTATGTATAATGCCCAATAAGGGTGAGTGGAGAAGAATTACCTTCTACCTGAATACCTTTTACTGAACTAAAGAAACAGAAAGAACTGATGTTGATCGTTTTTTAAAAGGTTGCAGGGGAAGAGAAAGGAGGGAGACAAAATAAGGAGTGCATGCTAACTTGAGAAAAGAAAGTTTTTGAAGATCTAAGAAGCAGATTTGACTCAATACAGGTTTTCAGATATGGGAAGTGACAGATTCAGGCCATTGGCTCCAGGGTGCTCTGAGGGGGCGAGTTCAGATATAACATTCAAATACTGACTGAAGAAAAACAAAGGGAAAAATCATGGCTTTGTTCCCTGCAGGTCCCAGGAGAGGCTTTGGGTTGAGACTGTTTAAAATCTTTAAAGTGGAATTAAGTAGCTCTTGCTTGTTTGTTCCCTCCTTTATTCTTGCTTTCCCATTTTAATCTCATTAGGTTTTAATTAGAGAACTTGTGCAAATATTTTGAAGACAGATTAGAGGTGAATATGTAATACAACTAAAGAATCCACCAACTTGAATGGACAGTGTTACAGAATTATAGCCCCCAAAGAATTTGAATGTGGGGACCTTTGAGGGTTATAGGACTATAACTAATTTATTCAATTACCTGTCCTTTCCTCTTTATTCCCCAGTGCTACTCTAGAGCAGGCTGCTTAGCTCTGACTTGGGGTAAGGCCTGAGCCTCCTAAATAGTCAATTAATCTTCACATTGCAGTCAATCAACATGCACTGAAGTGCATTCTAAGTGTCAGGCACTGTGTCAGTCCCTATCCTGGCAAATTCAAGACCTGCCTTCAAGGAGCTTATATTCTGCTGAAGAAATACAGCATATTTAGTAGAAAAGGAAATACAGTGATTTGAAGGGATGGCATTTGCAACTGGGATTAATAAGGAAAGGCCTGTTTAAGAACATGACTCTTGAACAGAACCATGATGATGTCAACATCTTTCCAAAAGGCTTAAATCAGGAGGGAGGATATTTCCATGAATAGGTAGAGGGGTGGACAACTTGTGCAATAAAAGGGAGAGAAAGCAAAAGAGGAAGAGGAGGAGAGGAAAATGAAGCATTTATTCAGAACTCACTATGTGCCAAGCACTGTGTTAAGTCCTGAACATACAAGATAAGCAAATAAGGCAATTCCTACCCTAAGAGCTTACTTCTAATGGGGGAAGAAAATATATGAAGGGGAGGTGGAAAAGCAAGGACCTTTAGGTGGTCAAGGCTGCTAGTAAGGAAGTTAGAATAATTTATAATAATCACATTACCTTTCCCATCATGTAGCTTCCTAATTTTTAGCTAATTATTCATGCTGACTAGATGCTAAACTCAATATCTGTATCGTGCCAAAAAATATGGGGGTGGAGGAGTGAGTAATCTTGTGTTTACATCTAAGCTAAAGTTGTTCTCTGTGTCTTGAATGTCTTCTTTTTACCTGTTTAATTAGTTTTCATCCTTTAAATCCAAAAATAAAAGCTCCCCTCCTCTATGAAGTTTTCCACATCCACCCTACTCCTGTCCATTAACTATATTGGTGTTTATATCCCTCAGTAGATTGAGGTTTCATAAGGGTAGGGACCATCTTATCCTAACTATGTATCTTTTCCAGCACCTAACAAGATATAAAACTTTTCAGTCCTTTATGAGTTGTTAACACCTCTCTAATTAAGTTAAGCAAGGGAAACTTAGAGTAGCTTAGCAAACATCAGCTATACCTCTGGGGGATATTAAGTAACTAAACCCCACTGATTTTCAGAATTTCTGAGTAAGAGAGATGACAAGGTGGGATTTGATTGTAAAGGAGGTCACCATGGGGGAGAAAGAGAATTTCTGCACATCCACACCACCACACCCATAAATGTTGACATAGGGGACATGCTGCTTTAAAAGAATGCTATGGACCAGTAGGAGAGATTACATTGATCAGGGAGCAGAAATACAGTCCAGACAGACATAGATACAGAACTATATTTACCAGAGAGAGGAAAGAGTTTCAAAGAAATTAACTCCCTTAGTAGGAGAGAAGAATGACATCTATGGACTCAGGAGGGATCAGACCCCTCTGAGACTTAGCTAGCAGTAAAAATGCTTTGCTTAAGAGGAAGCACTGAAAGGATTCCACAAGGTGAGGATTTCTAGTTACTGTAGTTCTTGAATTGTGAGATACTTTTGTCATGATACAATATACCTTTGCCATATTACCCATGTGCCTCACTACTGTGATATTCTTAAGTTTGAGCTCAGTTTTCCATGTATTTGTGGGAGATTTTATCCCAGCTTTATGTAAGAAATGTTTTGTCACTATTTTTACTAAGTCATCTTAGTACACATGGTTGCTTACAACTAATTTTGTCTCCTGGGTTATTATTAGGGAAATCCACGGACAAGAGATGATCCTGATGTACAGGTACAAGATTAGTAATGAAAACCTATAGTTATCCCTAGGACCAGAGATAACAGCTGCCCTCTGAGTACCCAATCTTGCAGTGAAAGTAAAAGCTGAGAAAGTAGCCCAATGCAGGTGTAACATCTAGTCTACAAGACCTTTAGGCCCTTAAGCCACATCTGGAAATGAGTCAAAGGTAAGATGGTGTACTAAGCACTAAACTGGGAACAAAGAAGGCTGGATTCACATCCCAGCTCTGACATTGTGTAAACTTTGAAATCTGACTCCTTTCTGTCAGTCTCTTGATCTCAGTTTTCTTCTTTATAAAAATGAGAGGGTTGGACTAGATGACCTCTACAGTTTCTCGCTGTAACATTATAATATTCTGTGACACTAAACGAGAATCAAGAGAAGCACTGATATAGTCAGTCTTCATTCAAATGCACTCTCTGTGTATATATTCAAACACACACATACATATATATATGAATGTATATATTCATATACACATGTATATGGGTATATATTATATATATGTATATTTCTTTTATCTTTCAAGAGGAAAACATTTATAGAAAGATCATCATATTTCCCCTACTAGTCTTTAAATTCCTTCTAGGCAGGGTGTATGTTTCATCCAAACTGTACATTTCCCTAAGCTCCTCCTAGAGTGCTTAGTATGTAAAAAGTCCTCGATAATTGTTTGCTGATTTGATTTTTTTTTTAAACCAGACTGAGTGCCCTCTAAAAAAAATAAAATTAAAAAAAAAAAAGAGTGAAAGTTCAGCATCAGACTCCTACTTAGTTCTCCTTGGAGTTACAATAGGTTTTCCATTTGTCACTGGCAATCACAAGACTAATTTTGGAGCCTGAATAGCAGTATAAATTAGAGGGAAAGATATGTGAATTTGGAATTAAGTGTTTAATTTGATCTAAGCAGAGGACTATTTGTAAGACATTAACTGGTAGCTGTTTAATGTATTCTCCCCCTAGTCAAAAATGCAGCGAACAACCTGAAGACTTCCTTCATTTAAAAATAGACCCAACTAACAAGATGGTTGATTTTATAGGTAATTACTCCAGTAAAAAAAATCACAAATCTTGCATGTCTTCTGATGACTCAGCTTGAGGTAAAACACATGAAGATTCCCAGGAAAGTTATAAAGTGTGAATACAGCCTGAAACATTAAATAAACATGAATCGTTGTCTGAGTGTTTGGAATGCTAATAAGTACTGCTATTAAATAGCATCTATCCTCAGTATTCTACAATAAGTGCTTTGTGAGAATTTTAAAAGCTGTATGTCATTGCTTTATAGGACTACTGAGAATTTCAATGCTGCCATGCATGTGACAATAAAAATTATTCTAAACTTCAAAATCCCCTCAAGGTTACCCTATGTAAAATGGCAGATTAACTATGTGCGTGTCATTTCACTATCACTGACTCTCCTGAGAACTTAATTAAATTTTACATCATAGGGAAACACAAATTGAAATGTGACAGATCATTAAAATAACAATTTTTAATGTTCTTAGGATGAAACTCTAAAGTATTTATATTCAAATAATTAATGTGAGAGGCACAATTTATGTTTAACTACTATTTTTTAAAGTATTCTACTACCATAAATACACTATTACTTACAATTATATCAAGAATATATTCAATAGTTGCCCTAAACAAAATAAAATTTGTTATGGGACAAATTTAGCTACTCAACACATATTGAGCAAAAATTGAAATGTTTTTTAAACTATCAAATAATTTTTCCTCTTACTATTTTCTCTGTGAGTCCTCTTCTGATTCTTTATACTTTACATTTCATCTGTATACACAATTTTCCCCCATTGCAATGTAAGCTCCTTGAGGATGGAAACTTTTTCTTTTCTTTCCTTTTCCCTTTCTCCTTCTCTTTTCCCTTCCCTTTCCTCTCCTTTCTACTCTCTTCTTTTTTACTTTGTATCTCTGCCCCCTAGTGCGACATTTGGCTTCTTGTAACTTCTCTGTGAATTTTTGTTAATTGGTTGGCTGAAAGTGACTCTCCTCTCATATTGAGGGGAATAATTTCTAGTTTTCAATTAAAAAATTTTAAATGATACTCAGTATTTGAGAAGTAATTTCAAAGAAGGAAATGATTTTAAGTTAATTGAGTATATTAGCGAAAACTTTCCATATTAAAATTAGAGGCAAATTTAAGGTCATAAATCTGTAACCACCCGAACTTTGAAGTGTTAGTGCTGGGATGTATTTTTGTTTTTAATAAGAGGATTTTCATTGTAGGAAATATTATACAAATCCTAGTTACCTTCACACTATTTGAGCATCCTTAGTTATATGTCAATAATCTAACCACATAATCTCTTTAAGCCTCCATTCTCTTATTTGTAGATCAAGAATTTTCATGCTTACAGAATTTACCTCTAATATTTCCAAGCCAGATAAGAAAATCTACATCATTATATAAAACTTAGTTATTATTATTATTACTATTATTTTAGAATATAGGTCCAAAATCAATTTCATAGATCATTTCATATAAATCTCATACATTTCACAGAAATGGAGGTCCAGAAAAGGAAAGGTACCTATCCAATGTCACAAAAGGATAATAAGGCAGAACCAAGATTAGAACTCTAAATCACTTGCTTATGGTACTGTGCTACCTTGCCTCCTCAGAACATTATATAAAATATTCACAAAACTTTGAGTGTCTCAAGCAACAAATTTCAGAGGTTGAGATAAGATGTAAGACATAGTTTTTGCAATATAAATTAATTGAAATAATTATAAAGGCAATTTAATCTTAAGTTAAAAGTTTTAATGGTTTTTTTTTTTGCTTCTTTTCCATACACAACCACCCACCTATGTCATTAGCCTTTTTCAAAAATGAAAATCAAACAACAAAAATTGCAACCTACCTATGCATGTAGGAGGGTCTGGTTGCCAGAAGAATCGGTTATTCAGTTGCACACAAGTGATTTTAGCTTGTCCTTGTAGCTGATATCCAGGATCACATTGAAAAGTTATGGTATCTCCAGGTTCTCGGCTATCTCCATAGCGAGTGCCATTTTGAGGCATACCAGGGTCATTGCAAGTGGATGCAATAGATGCTACAAAGAAAAGTTAGTTAACAGATGAATGTATTTAGATCATATTTACTAAATTCATATGATCACAAATCAATACTTCTTTGTTAGAGCATTTCTTAGATTATCATGACATCTCTTGATCTGTAAGAACATGAAAGTGATTTGTCCTCCACATAAATACATTCAATAAGATATACATTGCTTGTGATATAATGTGGTTAGCTGTTGGTGAAACAAACAGGCATAAAAACTAATATTCATTTTCCTCCCTATTTTAACTTAGCAAATAAGCTAAAAATTCATTTCAACATTCCAACTATATATTTGTTTAATGGCCATATGTGTCATAAGTCAGAGTTCCTATTAGAAATACAAAACTTTTAAGTACCATTTTGGGTAGGAGGGAGCACAAGACAAATTTAGTCAGGAAATTCAAACCCAAGTTGCCAGCTTATTCATGTGATCAAATAATCTGTGTCATTATAGTACGGGAAATGGCCTAAGAAAGGGAAGAGCCAAGACGGAGGAATAAAAGGAGCTCACTTGAACATTACCAAATTTCCCTCCAAATAACTTTAAATAATGCATCAAATAAAATTCTGGAGTTGCAGAACCAAGAAAAGATGGCTGTGAAACAATTTTCCAACCCAAGATATCTTAGGAAGTTGCTATCAGGAAAGGTATATCTTATCAGGTAGTGGTTGTGGGCCCTAGAAGTACAGTGCAGGCTAGGACTTGGGGATAGCAGCATTATCAAGGCAGCAGCTTTGGGAGCTCTCAGCACGCAGACTGTTGGGGTATGGTACAACTGGTCAGCAGGAGATTGTAGGTCACCCTTTGCTTGTACTGGGAGCAGGACCCTTTTGTGTTGTTTATACAGAGTTCTGGGTGAACTCCAGAGTTCCCAGGGTGAAAAGGAACATTAATGCACTAGTTTGTAGCTCTAGGAGAATAGGTCAAATTCCAAGGCAAAGAGAAGTGCATGTGGCCCCTCAAAGAAGAGTGTCTCATGTTCAGAACTGAGAAGCACACTATTTCTTTCCCAAGTTGTATTTACAGGGTCAGAAGGACCAAGAGCATTTGCAGTAGTAGTTCCAGGGCGTAGAGGAGTGCTCATGGAGGCTGGGATGCCAGCGTATAGGTCAGGAAAGTAGTGACAATACTTCTCCTTAGCTCATACCACTTTGGAAGAACTGAAAACTTTCAGATTTCTAGAAGTGTCTTTGAAAACTGCATCACAAGAAACATAAAACTTAGAATAGAACCTCAAGAGCAAAGCTGAACTTTAACATAAAGTTAAAAGTTAAGAAATAGGCTCAAAAATGAGCAAGCAACAAGAATAAAAAAGTTGACCAGAGTTATTATTAGAAAAGGGAAGATCAAGACACAAACTGAAGAAGACAATTCTTTTTGGGAGAATCAGAGGAAAAATAGTGAGAGATGAATAAACAGTGGAAAATAGGATGGAGGTAAATACACAGGAATCAAAACTGTGAATATGAATGGGATGAATTCACTCATAAAATGGAAGCAGACAATCTTGTTTATAAGATATACACTTGAAACAGAGACACACAGAGTAAAAATAAGGGACTGCAGCAGATTCAATTAAGTTTCAGCTAAAATAAAAAAAAGGGATACCAATCATTATCTCAGACAAAGCAAAAGCAAAAGAGATAAGCAGGGAAAATACATTTTGTTAAAAGGTACCACAGACAATGAAGCAATATCAATACTAAACATATACACACAAATGATATGCATCAAAATTATTAAAAGAAAAGTTAAATGAGACACCGGATGAAACTGAGGGGACCTCAACTTTCCCCTCGCAGAACTTGAATGTGGATCAAAGCCTGCCTCTTAAACTTTATTTTTCTTGTTTTGTTTTTTTTTTTGGTCTGTGTTCTCTTTTGCAATATGGCTAATATGGAAACATGATTTACATGACTGCACATGTATAATCTTTATCAAAGCATTTCCCTTCTCAAAGAGAGGGGAGAGAATGATGATAGGGATGGAATTTGGAACTCAAAAAATCATTAAGAAATGTTAAAATTGTTTTTACATGTAATTGAGACAAACAAAATAAAAATAATCTTTAAAAAAGAGAGAAGAGGCCTAGAGATAATATCTGTGCATTTTATCATATCAACAGTGGTAACATGAATGATAGAAATTTCAGGACTGAACTAAGATAAGTCTGAGAAAGAAATGATATAATTGAATGATGGAAGTGTTTGAGTATAGTCATCAGCTCTGACAGTGCCCATGCCTAGTCTCAATCCTGGAAAATTCCTTAACATTTGGTCTTTTTATTGACATTCTGTCTTCATTATCAAGAATTTCAGAGGTGAAAGGACCCTCAGGAACAAATTATAACAACTCATTCCTGAAAAATAACTTTTATAACTTCTACTTTGTGATTTTAGTGAATCATTTAAGTACCCCCGGCCTCAGTTTCCTCATTTGTAAATGATCTCTATGGTCCCTCCAAGTTCTACGTCTATTATCCTATTGTCATCTAACCTTCAAAGAAACTCTTAATATGAAAAATTAATTACATCCAGAGGTAGTCCATTTGGATTCAGCGAATTGTAATTTTTTTCAGCTATTTTTTTTTTCTCTCTGTTTCATCAAGCCTCTATTTGCCTCTCTGAAACTTCTACTCATTGCTCCAAGTTCTGCCCTTGTGGGTCAAAGGTGGAGGGGACTAAAGTCTAATAATCCCTATTCTATATCATTATTTAATGAAAACTTTACTGTATTCTGTCTTCTCACCAGCACACACACACACACACACACACACACACATGCACACATGCACACACGCACACACACATAATCATCCATTCACTCACCCCTTCTGGTATTGCTTTTAATTACTTGTATTGCTAATAGACTGAAAATGATACTATGTCACATAATCGGCACTTAAATGCTTATTGAATTGACCTGTTACACATAAAGTTTTCATGAGAGGCAGCATTAGGTAATGAATAGTGATCTGACTTTGGAATCAGGAAGACCTGTGTTCAAGTCCTGCCTTGCCACATAGTAGCTTCTGTGACTTTAAGGAACTCACTTAACCTCTATGTATCCAGGAAACCCCCTAAATCCATATTGCTGCAGAAAAGGTGCTAGCCCTATACTACTGAGGAAATTTCTCATCAGAAACTCCCCACTCAGATGAAATTACAGATCCAATCCCAAAGAAAAAAAAATGAATTTAGAAATTTTCTCTTTATCTTCTTGATCATTCATCAAATGATTGAGGAATGATGTTTTTATTTCAGATGATATCTTTTTCCTTTGTTTCACTAAATGTGTTCCAGAAATTCTACTTCTTTTAAATAAAGAAAAATACATAGTCATTATTATTCAATATTTCAGATCTGAAATTCTGAGAATGGTGACTTAATAGTTTGGCAACTTAAAGGAAAAGAGTAGTATAATATTCCTGGAGGATCTAATTAATGTGATTGGTCAGATGAAATCCATCAAGACATAAAAAGAAAAGCTGTCAAACAGTTATGAGATTTAGAGCTGAAAGAGATTTTAGAAGTCATCAGTTTCAAACCCTCCATGTCTGAAAGATAAAGAAACTGAGGCTCAGATAATGCACATGGGCTGTAATTCAGACATGACTCCAACGTGTATTTGTTTCATGTAATTCCTATAAACACATCTGTAGGGTGATTTTTATAGGTGTGTGCTTTCATGGTATTGGAGTGGAAGAGATATATTAGGGCTGAATATATGCATATATGCATGTATATACAAATATATACACAATACACATGTGCATACATTTAACCATATACAAATATATAGATATAGATATCTATATCCCTATATCTATATCTATCTGTCTATCTATCTATCTATCTATCTATCTATCTATCTATCTATCTATCTATCTATCTATCTATCTAGCCACCTGTAGGCATATACATGTATATGCAAAGAGAGTTTCCTAGATTTGAAACCTCTGAGAGAACAATCATGAGAAGTTTCACTGAATAATATATTAATATATCTATGTATATGTGTGTGTCTGTGTGTGTGTGTGTGTGTGTGTGTACACTCTGAATCAGGAAGATGTAGGAAAAAGTCTTGTTTTTGATATTTATTTAGTGTCAGTGGGACTAAAGTGGGACCAAATCTCTCTGAGCTTCAGTTTCACTATCTATAAGATGGAAAGAATAATATCTGTAGTACCTACCTGACAGCATTGGTGAGTGGCTGTGATGGCAAGCAAAGTGGGATCTTGTGCTGTTTTTGTTTTAGTATAATCAAGTGCCTCTGATTGAATAATGTGATAAAAGGAGATCTCCCCCCTCCTCCCATTAATGGGCCTGGGAAGATTTGTAGGAAAGCCCCCATTAATTGTTAATGAGGCACTGGCTCTTAAGGCATGTGATTCTCTCTGGCTCAGAGTCTATAAATACTCTGAAGTGTGGTTTTATTGTGGAACTTAGTTTTTGGAAGAAACTTTATGTGCCAGATGAGACTCTGGGAAGCTGCTAAGCAGCCCCCTGGCTTTGAAAACCCAGATGTTGTTGCTTCCCTCTCTGGTAACAATGTATGTATGGTCAGGCAGTTGTATCTATCTGTTGATTTGTCATGGTATGTATTGCTTACTGTCAGGCAGTTTGGAAATGATGCCTGTTGATTTAGATTTCTGTGTTTTCTCTGAAGTTAAGGGTGCTGACTTTTCCCCCTAAACTAAGTGAATGATACATGTACTTGATTAAAGTGATTGCTGACCCCTCAAAAGTTGCCTTTCCTTTAATAAATGCAGATCTAAGAACCTGTGATAGCAGGTCCCCTTGTATATGTTGGGGGTACTTACTGATATAGTTGCCCAAAGAAGATAGTATGCATAAAATGTTTTGAAGATTTCATAAAGAAAATATCAATGGTAGGTACTAGTTAATTAAACATAACATAAATTTAATTATCTTCAACTTCCCAGAAAAGAGAGGAAAGATAACATGCCCCTGGGATGTTAATGAAAGTGGGCCCGAAGGAAGGTCTTGGTCTTAGAAAGAAAGGACCAAATCCCTAAGGTACACAGCTAAATTCATTTTTCCTAGAACCCAGACTTTAAACTTATGCTAATTATTCCATTTCTTTCAGGATTTTGAATTTTTTTTGTTTAGAAACAAAAGAAATTCAGCCTTTGCTGTTTTATATGTCCACATATTATATGTATATGTTAAAACTTATCTTAAACCAATTATCAGTCAGGTATTTGTAATGGCAATGAAATTAGGATCCTTTGCTATTTTTATTTTACTAAAAGTGCCTTCAATTGAATGAAGTGATTGGGGAGGATCTTTCCCACCCATTGATTGGCCTACCCATCTTGGGAACATTGATTGAGAAATTGTTTTGTAGGAGGGTTCCAAGTATCTTTTGTATTTTTCTGTTGATGCACTGGGTCACAGATTAAATACTCTGAAAGTGAGGTTTCACTTTGGGGCTTACTGACTGGAAGGGTTTCTTTAGCTGGAGAGACTCTGGGAAGCCATAAAGGAGCATACCCTTTCCTCCCACCCCCGCTAAAACTGAGAAGTTGATGCTTCCCTCTCTGGTAGCTATGTATGTATGTAATGGTCAGAAGTGTATTTTTGTAATGGTCAGACATTTTGGAAGCATGTCTGTTGACTTTTGATTTCTCTGTATTTTCTCTGAAATTTTGATTTTGATTTTCTTGGATACCTGTGCTTAATTAAAGTGACTGTCAAGACCTTGAAAGTTGCTTTCCTTTTATGAATGCAGATCTAAGAACCTGTGGTAGTAGGTCTCCCTGTGTATGTTGGGGTGCTGATACAGCATTTAAGTAATTTACTTTGTAAAATAATAGTAATCTCAGAAAACTAGGTGGCACAGTGGATAAGGATCACTGGACTTGGTACCAGGAAGATCTGAGTTTAAGTCTTGCTTCAGATCCTTACCAGCTGTGTAATCTTAGGAAAGTTGATTAATCTTTCTCAGTCTCAGTTTCCTTACCTCTAAAATGGGAATTTTATGTGAGCTACACACAGTAGCATAGATATTATGGAAAGGAGTTTGGAATTATGAAAATAAAGTGAGTAAAATGCTCATTTGACTCAGAGCTTCCATTACTAAATTTGTACCCCAAAGAGACTGTTGATAAGAAAAAAAAAGTCTTAAAAACACTAAAATATTTATAAAAGCCCTTTCTGTGAAAGCAAAGGATCAGAAATGAAGTAGATGGTCATCAATTAGGGAAAAGGTTAAATAAATTGTGGTACATGAATGTAACACGATATTAATGTGATGTAAGAATTGATCGGTTTGATAAATACAGAAAGCATGGAAAAAGCTACATATAAAGATGTAAACTGAAGGACACAGAGCCAAGAAAATAATATACACAAATAACTATGACAACGTAAACAGAGAAAATAGTTACACACACATACACACACATGAGTAAAGAACAAGAACAGCTCAGAAGAGGATCTATGAGAAGACTTTCCCACCTCACCCCATTTTCAGAGGTGGAAGGTCCAGAACTATTGTCCATGTAACATATTTTCATAGTTTTGTATGTATTGATCAGTCATGCTGATATTTTCTTCCTTTCACTTCTTCTTTTGTCTCTAAAAATGGGATGGTTTTGTGGGAAGTGAAAAGGGAGGGATGATGGTGGAAGATATGGTTCTATTTTTTAAAAAACAAAAGATCAATAATAATATTAAAAAATAAATAAAACCACCATAACCTCATATAGTTGTGAGGAAGAAATGAGATAACTTATGTACAGTACTTAAACTTTAAAGTTCCATACCAATGCTGGATATCGTCACTTGTTGTTGTCATTGTTACTGTTGTTGCATGTACATAACCTGCCTAAGTTTAATGCAAAGTACACAAAAAATGCACAGGATTTTACACAGGCATCTAGGGAGGCATCCTCAAGGTCAAGTATACAGGAGTATGTAGGGTCACTAAGAAATCAATTGCCAAAGTTCAGCAGAGTTGAAGTGTGCTCTCTCTCTCTCTCTCTCTCTCTCTCTCTCTCTCTCTCTCTCTCTCTCTCTCTCTCTCTTTCTCTCTGTGCCCCACCTCCCACTCCACCCCATTGTTAGCCAGTCCCCTTTTTACTTTAGCATTATGGCATAAAAAGAAAGAAAGCTCTTGGGATTATTGTTGGTCAGATTACAAAAGCAATAAAAAAAATAAGAAAAACAATTTTAAGCAATGCAGTGGGAAATATTATAGTTTACTCTGAAATAAGGCCTGTGTTATTTTGTTTTTGTTTTTGAGTGGCTAGAGGATGTTGCTTGGGCAATGGCAATAAGACTTATACAGAAAGTACTATGAGAGCTCCCAACAAAAGATGTTAAAGTTGGGGTCAGAAATTGCTATTGCACCTTCAGGGTCATAACAAAGTTAGTAGTGAAATATGCATTTACTCTATTTTTTATTGGAATATTCATTTTATGTGCTGTGAGATTAATTTTACTTATTTTTTCCTTAAGTATTTTTTCTCCATATGGGATTTTGGTTACTTTGAACATCTCTAGGTTTTTGCCATAAAAAAGAAAGCAATAATTTTGGTTGCGTTATTCTGGTTCTGCCATTGCCTTAGAAAGGGAATTGAAGTGTTGGACAATTGCAAATTTGCACACTAGTTCCCTGAACATTTTAGGTCATAAAAATGACTCTCAAAAGCCCTTGAATATCTTGGGTATATGTCTACTCTATTGTTCCAGTGGAATTCCTCATCATTTTGATTCACTGTAGCCATGGAGAAAATGTACTGAACGGAGTTTAAAAGCACTAGGCCTACATTTCATTTTGCAACATAAAGTGACAAAAACCACACAGATAGATGGAATCATACAAAGTAATTCTAGGCATTGTTTTCTAGATAATTATAGATTATGTCATTGTAGGCTATAATGATTCTCTAAGATTTTTTTTACCTAATATAAATTCAAACACATCAAATTCTTCCTTACCTCACTAAAAGCAAAGAAAATTACAATACAGGGAGCAAATACTACCAGAGGCACAAGTTTTTCCATGGATCACTTGCTATTTTTTTTTGGAAATATACTCAATGATGTAGTTCTAAATGTACCCCTAGATAACAGCAACTGCTTACATTTACCTAGCAATTACAACTTATTAGGAAAATATAAGCTTATAGAAGATAAAATGGATAATTACGTTTATACAAGATTACAGTGTTTTGCACCAACAAATCTAAAAAGCTAAGAATAAAAGGTAAACATTTAGGTTAAAAAAAAACAATGCTTTTGCAGCAAGTTTCTCTAACATATGTCTCATTTCCAAGATAGATAAGGCACTGATTCAAGTTTATAAGAAAAAAAGATACATTTTCCAATTGATAAATGGTCTAAAGATATGAACAGACAGTTCTCAAGAGGAGAAATTCAGAATATCTATAGTCAGATGAAAAAATGCTCCAAATTACTTAGAAATTAGAAAAATAAATATTAAAATTATTTTGAGACTCTACTTTCACAGTCACTAGAATAACAAAGATGACCAAAAACTAGAAAATGATAGGTGTTGTAGTCACATACATTCCTTGGAAAAGTTCCACTGCTACATAACTACTATTTTTAAATTGTTATTATTGAAAATGTTACCTTTTATAATCAGTAGTCATGTGTTATCTTTTCTCCCCAAAGTAATGGGATACCTTACTTCAGATGAGGTGATTGTGAAATGTATATAAAGCAACATTCCAATAGCTTGAATTGTATTATTAAAATAAATTGGGATAACCTTTTTATATAGGAACTTAGTAAAGAATTCTTTAACAAAGTGAAGAAATATTTCTAATTAGTGGGGTTTTTTGTAAGATCTGATTTGGGGGTAGCAGGTATTCTTTAAAAGATGGTCATTGACAGATGCTAGAAGTAAAAACTAAGCTACTTGTGCTCATCATGGGAATCAAAATAACATAGCAGAAAGAACAATGGATAACAATCAAAGGATCTGGGTATGAATCCTTATTGTTTCAGAGCTGGAAGATCACATAGAACCGAAGAAATCATCTCAGGGTGAAGAGACTAAATGAGGCGTTATGGCTTGCCCAAGGTCACACAGGAAGCAAGCAACACAGCCAAGGTTAAAACCTAAGTCCTTTCACATCAAATGCTAAGACCCTTTCTACTCTATCTCCCTTTTTCCCTCTTCTGTGGTAATCTGAGTCCAGTCTATACTATTAGCAATAAATATAATTGTTACAGCAGTGTCTTCTACTTCTATACATCTAACCCACACTCTTCCCCTCCACCCCCGTAACTCTCCACCCCCAACTTAGAATATTCAAATTTAATCTTTTTTAGATTGCTCTTTTTGCATGGACCGCATGTAATAGTTTTAGTGCAACTACATATTCTTCAGATATTTTAAAGTTATCAGTTGGATTTTTTTTTTATTTGGAAAAGATCTTTTGAAAAAAAAGAATACATTCAATGTGAGTACTATTGCCTCCCCCAAATGTGATCATCCTCTATGTGTGAGACATAGTAAACTAGAGTTACCTTAAAAGAAAAGCTAAGATAAAAGTTGTCATGAATTAAATGCAGGAACACTTTTGATGAAAAGAAGCAAACCCAGTTAGAAATGTCATGAATTTATGATACTTGTCTCTGTATTTAACCCCTCTATTTTAAGTTTCAAAGCTATGCCAGTTCCTATCTTGGTAAAGAAGTCATTTTTGCAGCCCAGAAATGTTTAAATAGGGTAAAAAAAAAAAAAAGATTTTCATTTTATTGCTACCCTGGGTCTTTTCAAGGCTTTATTTGAGCTTGTCTTCTTTCTTCCCCCAACAGGAATAGCTCTTTGGTAGACAAGACATACATACAATAATACCACACAATTCCAAGGCAAGAGATAGCTAGTAAAAGGTAAAATTGAATCATGTGCCGTATATGTCAGTCTAAAGGATTTTGAGTGAGAAGGGAAGATTATTTCAGAAGTATTTCCTTTAGGATCTTAAAATATAGGTTTTCAAATGTTAGATAAGAGATTTCAATATTATGCATATGCACACAAAAACACACAGAAGAAGAGGCAGCAAGATTTTTCCCTGATAGAAGTAGAGTACAAAAATGTAGAGCTTTAATATTGCAAGATATGGTGTTGTGTTTCCTCTGTTTTAGAAGATTAATTACGTCATGGGGTGATGTCTCAGCTTATGTGTGAATTAGATTTAAGTGAAGCAGAGGTGCACAAAGTCATGTTGCAAGATATATTTAATAAAGGAAGTAACACTGGCTAGGTGTGTAGCCTCTGTCATTAACATTTTGCTTGTCTCAAAATTCACTTTGACACCAAGACAGAGAGAATCTTGGGAACTTCTGGTATTCTCAAACAGTTATCTGAGACCAATGACTGTGATTTCTACTTCAGAAAGATGTTAAAAGAAAAGAAAAATGGGAGATGGAAGATATAGAGCAACACAAAACCTCTCTTCTAATTCTTTCATTTTACATTTGAAGGAATGAAGGTCCAATAGGCTAAGTGATTTGCTCCAGTGTCTTTAAGATAGTAATCTATAGAGATGGTGTTCAAATCCAGGTCCTTTGTCTGTAAATCATAGTCTTTCTACCATACTTGCTGCTTCCCATCTTACTCTGGAAGGATTTTTCCTGGCTTTTGCTTACTTTGGTTCTGAGTTTGGCAGTCTGCTCTTATCAGGGAGAGGCTTTAAAGCCATCACAATCTGTAAGACTAGAACTCAGGTACATTGTAGGTGGTTCTGAAAAGGGCAAGTCCAAAATCTTCTAGCAGACAGTATTTTTCAAAAGACACAGAAAACAGTGGAGTGATGTATCCAGCGGGAAACAGTAAAGTCTAAGAAAAACAGAAATGTGGGGAACCACAGAGATGTGACAGTATATATTCTATGTGACAGACATGATGCCTGCCAAGTGCAGACATAGGACCAGCATTGGCAGCTCTAAAGAAAGAACTGAACGATGCTATTACCAGGTCATCCTGGAGCCCTGCACCATTAGCTATGTAGTTTGCTCCTCCAAAAAGTGCTCCAGGCATGTTTTCCTGATATATGTCTCCCTCCATACACCCATACACTGGTCACATATTCCCTACTTGTCTATTTTTGTATATGTGACTTTTGTGCAACCAGTGTTCCCCTGACATGTATTTGTGTGAAAGAATGATGCAGATTTGTATGGAAACTATTCCATTGTTACTTCCTTATCATGCTATTTTATTAAATAGCTTTGCCTTGAACTTGTGGTACCCTAGAAAGATTATACATCTCTTGGAGAGAATTCGAATTTGCATTTAGAATTTGGACTTAGAATTTAAACTTACATCATCTGTAGTCAGAAGATCTAAATTTAAAATCACCTCTGATAGTGCTCTGTGACCTTGGTCAGGTATCTCAAACTTATGATACTTTTGTTTCATCATGAGTAAAATGAGGGAATCAGACTAGTTTTCAGCTCTGACCAACTCCAGAGATACGATCCTATGATTTTAAGAACTATGTCCTGTAAGTAATTATGAAATGTAAAGTCGTTAGCATGGGCTTCTAAGATCTGGTATTGAGTGGGCACAGGCTCTGAACATGAGATACCTATTCCGAGGGTCTAATATGTGAGAGTGGAGTGAGCAAGGTTCTACATGGATAGGTGGTCTACAAAACCATTTTTTAAAAAATAGAAAATCCCTCCACTGATAGAGAATGAATCAGAATGATGATGCTGAGATTGGTAGTGATCATGATGATGGAGATAATGGGCATTTATATAGACCTTTAAGATTTACCAAGCACTTTACAAATATAAGTTAATTTGATACTCACAAAGATCTTTCAAGTTAGATATTATTATTATCCCCACTTTTAGGAGAGGAAACTGAGGTGGACAGAGTTTAAATGACTTGCTCAGGGTCATGTAGCTAGTAAATGTCTGAGGCCAATTTGAACTCAGGTCATCCTGATTCCAGGTTTAGCACTCTGTCCACTGTATCATCTAGCTTCCTTTAAAGTGTTTATTAAATTAATGTGCCAGGAGGCACTGATGGTGGTGGTGAGGATACAAACTTAAAAAAAGGAAAGACTCCCCTCTCTCAAAGAGGTTACAGTCTATTCAAGGAGACATCAACTCATCTATAATTTATCCTTCTAGAGAGTTTCTTAGAGGTACCAGGAGGTGACTAACCCCTGGTCAGACACCTGGAATGTATTAGAAGACAACACCTGGACCCAAATCTTCCTGACTTCAAGGCTGGTCCTTAACCACCATAGCATAATGACTTTAATCATAGTAAAGTATAATAATATACTATTTTAATAGCTTTGATTACAGTACTACAAGGTTACAAAGTACTTCATAACAACTTTTTAAAATATAAAATAAAGTATTATTTTATAGATGAAACTAAGGTCCATAGAAGTCAAAAGACGTGTAAGATCAACTAGTAAATATTAGAGATGATCATAGAGCACAAGCCTCTGGCATTCTCTTTTATTTATATCATTATTAGAAATGTAATTGTGATTAATAGTTACCACAAGTGACATCCATAAAATATGAAATGACCTAGAGCAATACCTCCAGTATTATGGGTGTGTCCTTAATGGGAGACTTATGATAGGACTGGACAAGGATAACACAGGATGAGGAGTCAGGAAGCATTGCCAGTTGTACTATTGGAGGAAGAATCTCATTCCATGAGCTCATTGTTCCACTGAAATAAATGTAATTGTGATGAAAAAAGATGAAGGCAAATGGAAGATCAAAGCTGCTAATTGCATCAGTCTTTGAATTGTTAAAGAAGCCTTTACCATTTTCACCTTTTTAATCAGTATGTGAGAAGTTCATTGCAGAAGGTAATGCAATAGAAAGAAAAATACTTGGTTAATAAAAAGAGTGATACTTCTGCCTTCCTTCTGGCAGGCTCACTTAGCAAGAAGACCAACAGAAACTGAAGAAAATGAAAATTAAAGCATAGTTACTTTGAAAATATTGCAATCATCGTGTTGAAAAGTATTTCAGCCACTGGAAGTACTGAATTTAAATAATAAAACATTTTACTCACACAACTAAATTAGAAAAAAACATAATTGAGTTGTTTTTAGCCTCTTTGCCTGTTGCTCCCCCATCCTTTAAAGCCCAATTGAAATACCACCTCCTCCAGAACTATTTTATTTCTTTCAAGTGGTAAAAACTTCTGTCCAAGAGTTAGCTTTGCAATTCTCTACATCATGTATAGTGTCATACAATGTTGTGTATTACACAGCTGTCTATCTTCTTTTTCCATTACTAGTCTGTGAGATGCATGAGGGAGGGGCCTTCTTGAATACAATCTTTATACTTTTTCTAGTGCTTAGCACAGGCATACGCACAGAGTACTAAATATTTGGTGTATGATTCCTTATGGAGTAATCAAATATTTTATTTTTCACTACTTCATTCTTCCCTCTCTTTTTTTGTCTTTCACTCTCTTTCTCCTCCCATATTCTCATTCTTCATTCATTCATTCTTTCCTTCCTAGCCTTAGAAAAAATTTTAAAGAAAAACAAGTAAAATGATGTAAAGTTATGCATTTTGTTTCACTCATGGTTTTGAAAGAATGGTATAGTGTGAAATTACGAATTCAAGAAAAGGTACATTTAAATCAAAACACAGTTCCATAATTTTCTGCATTGTTAAGAGAAGCAACATTGTAGGGATGATGTTATACTGAAAATGAAATTTAAAAATTCTCCTCACTTTCCTTGTTATTTTCACAAAATAAAAAACAATAAGCATAAAGCTTGTGTTGATTCATGGGGATAACAATATCCCCATGATATTGTTCATTTAGAGACTAGAATTAAGAAAAATCCTCCAGGAATATGAATGCTTAGAATGAGCTTGTCCCAAAGAAAATACTTTGAAATGTAAATGTCTAATCATTATGATATTGTGATCATAAATGCAGGAAGGATAATCTTCCCTGAACTAGAATTGTTATATTTTGAATTCCGATTGCCAAGGACAGTAGAGAACCATTATGTTTGATTTGTGACAATAGGAACATTGAATTACCGAGAAAAAAAATTCAGCTTTCTCAGCTTAGGCAACTGTGGTGTGCTTTGGTCATGTCCACTGATACCTGATTGCTATATGCAAATAAATAATACCTTTAAAAAATGGGAAAAATGGAAAATTTAGCTAGGTGGGAACAAGAAAAAAAGTTGTAAAAAAAGTAAAATAAAATTATCTTAAGAGATACAGACAGTTTTGAGAATTGCCTGAACAGCTCTGGGCTGATTCAGGATCCAGGATCCAGCATTTGGGGATGAAAGTAATCACAGGGAGAGGGGGTCCTCCTTCAGTTGGCTTGTTGAGACTCACTTGCATCTGGCTCAAATGATTAGGACCTAGAGATGAGCCTCATTGTGGGTGAATAGAAAGGAGCACCCTGCATTCACCTCCTAACTGCAACTATTCGTGGACTTGATTTTGCCTTGTATGTCTTTGACTTACTTTTGAAACTGTAACCTTACCAGCTAAGTAAACATACTGCATATGCATATGCTTAGTTGTATCCTACTATCTATGACTTCATGGACCATATCTCCATGGGATTTTCTTGACAAAGATACTGGAGTGGTTTGCCATTTTCTTCTCCAGTGGATTAAGGCAAACAAAGGTTAAAAGACTTGCCCAGGGTCACACAATAGTTAAGTGTCTGAGGCAAGATTTAACTCTGATCTTCCTGTCTCCAGTTCCAGCACTCTATCCACTGATCCATGTAGCTGCCCTGCATAAACAGGAGAAAATGAAGAAAACCTACACGGTATCAGATTGGGAGAAACATTTTCTCCCCAGAAAAAGTAGCCTTGGAGGTCAAAGAAAAGAAACTAGAGGATTGTGTAACTAGATATTCATTTTGTATTTTATTCGACAACAAAGTAAATCTATTATCTCTCTGTTGAAAGAGACCTCCATAATATTTTAATGGGTTAAACTAGAGAACTCTGGTCCCACTAGGAAGGTCAGTGGGATTAACCACAGAGAAAGGTATCCACCAGAACATACCACTTTGGCAAATCCTTAGACAATAAGGTTAACAAATTACAAACCTAAGGTGAAGATGCTCTCTCCCTTCCGCCTTTCCCCTCTCCCTGAACCGCCCTGCCCCATCCTATCCCAACTATTTAATCTCCTAAATAAGTAAAGAGACTGTAATGCTGCGCTAATGCTACATTAAAAAAATGCAATCTATTTATGTGTGTATCTCCCTTTATTCCTTGTCTGGCTACATATCTGTAAAATGCCCATCAGGTAAAGTTAAATTTATATTGTAGCCCTGTTTCTAAAGTTATTGACGGACCAAAGTGGAAAGAATTCTTTCCTGGAGGATCCTAGAACCTCTAGGTTGATGAATTCTCCAGCAGTACACACTCATATGTGTGTTCTGGGTCATTTTCATCATCTCAATGCCTGATATTAAGACAATTCCTTTAGTCTTTTAGAATAAACACTTTTTTAACCCCCAAATATTGTGATACAACTAATGTCTAGGGGGGAAAACAACACTCAATTTGGAGACAAAATCTGGCATCTGATCTTTGCTCTTCTATCTGTGTGAATTTGGACAAGACACTTCATTACTCTGAACTTACTTCATCTCTTAAAGAGGAAGGACTAGGTAACTTATGAAGTTCCTTTCAGCTTTAAAATTATGAAGCCACGAAATAATAGTAAAACAGTAGATAGCAAGTACTTAAATGCTGCAAAGAAAAAAAAGACCTTTCTATCATACATAAAAAACATAAGTAATGATGGCAAATTGTCTTGATGAAGAAGCACTCTTTTAACCTAAAGAGCACTAATTAGATTTGTGAGACCCTGATTTGAACGTTTGCTTTCCTCATTACCACCTGTGCAACCTTAGACAAGTCACTTAACTTCCCTCAATCTCACTTTCTACATCTCTTAGAAAAAATGAGTATTATAAAAATTTCATTGCCTAAAATTGTAAGTTACTCAAAAGCTAGTTTCTAAACTGGGATAAAGCAGTTTTGAAGTGTCAAATGTTTAAGCAATTTTAAAAAGTGGGATTATCTCTTTTAGGATAAACTGAAGTAGCATTTCCCTATGAACTGGTGTCTTCATTATTTTTTAAATTAGTGGGTAAAGCAGTTTGCACCCTAATTTATACCTGTAAATCTAAGAATCTAAGATAAGAATCTAGTCTGAGGATGTGCTAAGTTATGGGAAGTTCTAGTAAAGAATTTCTCTCATTAGGCTGCACCCAAAATTTTTTCTTTTATTGCTGGAAAATAGACACTTTTAGAGGGGAAAAAAAAATGATCCCTAAAGGTACTTTTGACATGTTTTTGAAATGTTAATGATAAGTATGCACAGCTGTTAGCTTTGGAATTAACAGCTACTCAATTACTTATAAGACTGATAAAAGCCTTGGGCAAAGATGTGTAAAAACACTTTCCACAGGCACCTTTGAGGTTTCTGTGAAGTGTAAGTAACAGAAGTGAATAGCCAATTGCTTGGAATTCACAACTATTCATTCCTTCTGAGGTATATAAAGCATCCACCTGTGAATACCAACTTGTGAAACCCTATTACCTCAAAGTTGGTCTTCTGGAGTCTTTCCTCAGTCTTTAACAAATTCATTTCACCCTAGATCTCTCCCTTACCTAGTAGCCATCTTCTGGAGCTCAGGGAAGGAAATCTGTCTTTTTTTTGGAAGATAACTTATCTCCAACCACTTTCTCTAATGCTGATCGTTCCTCTCAACAGTTCTTGCTGATTCTCATAAACAACATTCCATCTCCTAGTTCCTCCCCTTTGGACTAGCAAACCATTTTAATGTATTCCCGCCTAACCTCTGCCTCTTAGAATCTCATTTTCTTTAAAATCTCCACTCAAAAGCCCTCTTCTACATGGCATCCCTGATCCTTCTAAGATTCAATACCCTTTTCCATTACTTATATGTACTTGCATTTAAATATAAATGGTGGATATATAAATATATGTATGTATATATATATGTACATGCATCTACAAATATATATGTATGCACACATTGTCTCCTCCCATCTAATCTGTTTCTTAAGGAAAACAAGCGTTCCAATTTTGCCCTTACATCTTTAGTGCCTAGCACAGTTCCTGGCTCATAGTGAGCAATTAATAAATGCTGATTGATTGATCACCCTATGAAGTGGAGTGGGCATAATCTTTACCGCCACTTTTAGAACCTTCTTTTGCATTATTCGGGTTTTTTCCCATCTTTCCAGATTCTTGTTCCAAATTGCTCTCCTCTTAATGTGCATGGTGACTAAAGTTCCCTCAAACTCTCTGTTCTTCCTTGAAAAGCTCTGAGATTTCCTTTCAGATGATAAGCTCCTGTGGCTGTAGACAGCTGGGCCTGGAGTCAGGAAGACCTGAATTGAACTATGGCTTCAGATATAGCTATATGACCCTGGACAAGTCACTTAACCTCTGTTTGCCACAGTTTCCACAACTGTAAAGTAGGGCTAATTATAACACTTATCTCTCTGGGGTGTTGTATCAAATGCATAACTATTATTTATAAAGAACTTAACACAATGCCTAGTACATAGTTGGTGCTTAATAAGTGCTCAGTTCTTGCTTATTTCTTTCCTTCCTTCCATCTTCCTGGCTACATCACTTCTAACTGTATTCCTCATCCTCACCACAACCTTGATTATCTCCTTCCTTCTTTATTTTCTTAGTCCATTATCACTGCTCCAATCTCCTTCTCCTCCATTCACAGTTTTGGCAACATAATTAACAGTTTAAAACATTTACTGTTCTCCATCCTTGAATACTTTGAGTTCAAATCTTATCCTTCCAGTCCTTAATCTTGAGTCATCCTCAATATTCACCTTCCTGTCACCTACCTTGGGCCCAGTGAGTACTGTTGGAGGAAATTATGCACACATGCTGAGGAATTCCACTACCAATTTGATATGCATTTTAACCTGGCTCTCATTGTCACATGGTAATCTTCTATAACTGACTCAATCACACTCCTTCCCCAAAAGGTGTTCCAAATTATCATTCTTTTCAAGGTTCCTTTACAACCCCAAACACCTCTATCAGAGTAAAAATCCTCCAGCTTCACTGAGAAAATTGAGTCAGTCTATCTGCTCACAGAGCTGATGTGTTAGCCTACCTAAAGCAGCTAGGTACCCTGAGGGATGTACAGGATGAAGCATGTTCCAAGTAAGTCAAACCAACACCACCATCTTGATTACTAACTTCTTTTAAACCCCAATGGAGATAGCTCTGAGTCCAAGAGCCTTGGGAATAGCAATGCTTCCAGCACCATGGTCACAGCTGTCATCCTGGGAAGCAGCTCCTGTGGAGATGCAGCCTGGCAAATGTTGTTCCAAGTGCTACCACTATAGTTACTGAAGACACAGAAAAGAAAGTCCTTGCCATCAAACTTCTTGGCACTGTCAAATAGTTCAACATCAGAAATATATGTTTGTAACAGCTGAAATGACATTAAAGAGGCATTACTAGCTGCTTTTCTGCTGTGCCCTAAGGACTATGAAATATCTCTAACTTCCATCTGAAACCTTCCATACATATTGTCTTCCATATTAAAATGCAAGTTCCTTAATCCCCAGCAGGAAGTCTCATTTTTTTTTTTGTTTGTTTGTATCCCCAACATGTATTAAATGCTTTTATCATCCATTCCCCTATCTCTCCTAATCTATGCCTCAAATTTCTTCCGTATCTTCATCTCTCTTTTTTCTCATCCTCAGAAGAAAAGTTGTTATGTCCTATCTTTTATCTAACTCCTCTATTTTACCCTTGATGCCATCTACTCCATTTCCTGTAGGAGCTTGGTCAATCAGTTCTTCCTATCCACAGAAACCTCCCATTATCTATATTGCTGCATTCTGCTCCCTAACATATTTATACTTCACAAAGTGGTTTCTAATTGCTGAAGCTATTCTCTCAAGACTGTCAAGGATCAGTTAATTCTGTATCCACAGACCTCCTCTAATTGATTAGAAATATCACATATTGACATATGCATAGTCTCTATATATGTATATATACACATATACATTATTCTCATGCATACACATATACATATATGTATATATACACATGTGTATGTATGTGTGTATACACACATATTCATTCTCATCTAAAGTTTGGAGACAGGATTTTTTTTTTAAGTCTAACATATTTTTTCTATACTTTACATTTCAAGTTAACAAATCCTTGACTTTCTCCTCTGTAAATGGGTAGTGTCATATCTCAGTTATTCAGACATATTTTCTTGCTTAAAATAAACATAGGAAAAGAATGTATACAACTTGATCAAAGACTGTCACATCGTAATGAACAATAATGATTAATTCATTTGACTAATGCTTGGTGAGAGGGGGTTGATGATTTTTCCAATGTTTCCCTCACTTAAGCTTCCTCAGAACCCTGAGTTTAAAGGTGTGGTACTATCACCATGCAATTTTACTGCATCCAGGAAAACGGAACTGTTGTTTGATCTGGCTTGTTATTTCTGCATCAGATAGGGTATTTAATCTGCAAGTAGGTGAAACATTGTATCTGTGGTCAAGTTAATGGAGTGATATATCACTCAAAAGGTGGGTACTGGCTTGCATATCTCATTAGATTCCATAAAATTGTATTTAGAAGATGAACACCATCCTAGTTAAGTTGAGCTTGAGCTCTTTTCCAGTCTGGGGGTTTTACTACTACTGAGTAGGATACAAAACCTCAGATAATAACTGATTTATTATACTTTTTATTAATATTCTCAAGCCATAATAATAATAATAATAATAATATTTTGAATTTGCAGAACAATTTCCTTCCATTATGCCTACAATATTTCAAAAGCATTATCTCATTAACTCTCATAAGACTTCTATCAAGTAGGTAAAAGGCAAAATTGTTTTATTTCTGGACCCTGACCCTGGGTTCGGTTCTGTAGGCACTGGACGAGAGCCTTTTTTTCAGAAGAACTACTTTGGCTGTCCATTGTTGTGAATGCTGCCTCTGCCCCTTAGAATGGCAGGTTCCTTGCCAATAGGGATGGTTTAGAACACTGTAGTTTTATTTCCCAGGGCTTAGCATAAAGCCTGAGACATTGTAGGTGCTTAGTAAATATTTAATGATTGATTGATCAAATAGATAAATGTATTGCATCCAGCCACTGAACAGAATTTTTTTTTTAAGTTGCATAAAATCTTTCATGTCCTAAGAATGAAATGACTGATAATTTCCATTTAAATCAATTCATAATCTAGCTCCAGCCAGACTTTCTGTACTCATTTCATATTACTCCTTTTTATGGACTCCACATCTTAGCCAAACTAGCTTATTTGTGATTCGCTGAACTTGACATTCCATCTCATAACACTTTCCCTTCACACAGGCTATCTCTGTTACAAGAAATGCCTCCATCCTCACCTCAAGAGTCAACTCAAATATCACCACTTAGGGAAAAAGTTTCTTGACTCCACTAATTATTAGTTCATTCTCCCTCCTCAGATTATCTTGTATTTACTTATCTGGGTACAGTTTGCATTCTTCCCCTGCAGAATATAAACTCCCTGAGGGTAGAGACTCCTTTGACTTTAATTGAAATGGATTAGCAATTAATAACTTCTTGTAATATAGACTTTAGGAGTTTAAAGGATTAAAACACAGCTAAGTCTACTTACCTCATGCCAATAGAGGGTGTATTTTCTAGGTTACTCATGGGGTTTAGATTTGAAAGGGAGTTTGAGTTTATTTATTATAACTTCCTTATTTTGCCTATGCAAATGAGTTAAAGTAATTTGACCAGTGTTACATTGGTAGTAAATAAACAAACCACTATTTAATGTTTCTAAATGTACTGCTCTTCCCCATTATACCATGTTGTTTCCCACTATATCATTGGTTGGCAACAAAACTGAGAAAGATCAAGAAAAATCTTGGCCCCAAAAATATAGGAACTGGATCTGATCTCTGTAATTGTCTACATGATTTAAATGGTCAATGACCTCACCATTGATTGATGATGGTCCGTTGGGAACACTTTGGAAATGTTCTGCCCATCGCTCTAGGATCATATCCTTGTCACTAATCAGTGTGGCTCCATCTGCACTGAGCAGTTTCGATGTACCACAGGTTTTTGGTCCATAAATAGTTTCAGGGAATCATAAAAGTGCTTTGGATTGTTACTCTCAGCATAAAACTGAATTTCATCTGCCTTCTTACTGAGCCAGGAATCCTGCATCTCTCTAAGCTCTGCTTGTACTTTGCTTTTGATGGTTGCCTGGAGAAGTTCATCAGTATTGAATGTCAATTTCATGATCGCATGTTTGCCCGGGTTCTGGACAATGGACAATGCTCTCATGCCTTCCCAGTCACCAATGGAGTGAAATAGGGCTGTGTGCTTGTTCCCATGTTTTTTAGCATGATGTTTTCAGCTATGTTGACAAATGCTTTCAATGAGGATGAACATGGAATCAAGGTCAGCTACCGTACTGATGGTAAATTCTTCAATTTGAAAAGGCTACAAGCCAAGACCAAAGTGGAGGGAGTGTTGGTGCATGATTTTCTGTTTGCAGACGATTGTGCACTCAATGCAGCCTCTAAAAATGAGATTCAACAAAGTATGGATCAATTCTCTGCTGCCTGTGCTAATTTTGGCCTAATAATTAACACCTACAAAACACACGTGCTCCATCAGTCACCACCACATCATCTAAACGTGGAACCATCAGTTACAACAAATGGAGAAGTTATGAATGCTGTGGACAAGTTCACTTACCTTGGGTAGTATACTTTTCAGGGATGTACACGCTGACAATAAGGTTGATGCATGCATTGCCAGAGCTAGCTCAGTGTTTGGGAGGCTCTGAACAAAAGTTTGGGAGAGAAGAGGTATTAGACTATCACACTGAAGGTGTACAGAGCCCTTGTGGCAACCTCATTGTTCTATGCTTGTGAAACATGGATTGTCTACCAGCCCCATGCCAGAAAAGTAAATTGCTTACATTTGAACTGTCTTAGGAAGATTCTGAGGATCACCTGGCAGGATAAAATACCAGACCCTGAAGTCCTTACTGGAGCTGAACTGCCAAGTATTCAAACTGTGCTTCAGAGTGCGCAACTCTGATGCACTGGCCACATTGTTTGAGTACAAAATGTATGCTTGTCAAAAAGACTATTTTATGGAGAACTCTCATGGGGCAGGTAATCACACAGTGGTAAGAAGTGATACAAGGACACTCTCGAGGTCTCTCTCAAGAACTTTGGATTTGACTGTGCAACATGGGAGACAATAGCACAGGACTGCTCAGCATGGCGTGCCCACATCAGAAAGGGTACTGCGCTCTTTGAGCAAAGCAGAATTGAGGCAGCACAAAATAAATGCAGGATGTGCAAATTTGGGATATCAATCCCAAATATTCACATGGACTATCTGTGCCCAACCTGTGGTAGAGCATTCTGAGCTTGTATTGGTCTGATCAGTCACAATTGGACACACTGAAATTTCACTTTATCATGGTGATGTCATTTTGGTCTTCTTCAAAGATGAAGGAAAACAACAAACCAACCAACATGATTTTAATCTTAACATTAATGTTTTTGACTCCACAAATGTCAGAATGCTTCAAAAACTCAACATTTAGTGAACTGATATACAGTTGGCATTGTGATGAAGAGAGCTTTTCAACTCTTGAAAAGAATGGGGATGGAAGACTTTTAACAAAACACTATGCAAAGACGCTCCACAAACAGAAATACATTTAAAATATGCCATATGACTTTGATTTCTTTACAAAAGAGGTCATTTATTTTCTGAAATGTCTCCCATTAGGAAAAAAATATGTATTTGGTTATGATATTCAAAAGAGTGAAAAAGAATGCCTGTTAGGATGCACAGAAATCAGAAACTTTTGAGTAGGAGTTTGAAAAACAAAGACAACCTTCTTCATGAAACTTTTATGCAAAACTTAAGAAATTAGATAAAGAAATTTTCCTTCTACAAGGATCTGAGCTCATTATTTCTGGGAAAGAAAAAAATAGCAAAAACAAACAAAAACACCAACCCTCTTTTCCTTGCTAATGAAGGTTTTACAGAATCAACATTAGGTAGCAAAGATATATTTACTCCCTAGAGAACCTATTAGCTTAATAGGGATTGCACATTGACACTGGGGCTGGGTAGCAATTGTGGATGGGTAAGCTAGAGGGCCAGAAAGAGCAAGGAACTCAGGTAAATAAAAGATTTCCCATTTGATGGACAAACTATGGGTCCTCTAGAACATGAAAATCCTTTTTTGTGTCTGCTAAAACATATAATTCATAGACTTGAGGACTGGTAAATCATTAGACATAGTCAAAACATGCTGTCACTATGAAATACCATTGAACTCAGTTGACCCCCTTGAAGTGTCATGGCTTCAGAGTGTTTCAACAAAGTATAGTTCTCTCACTTACCAAGTACTTACTTAATGACCATTTAAATGTGCCCCTAGAATTTACAGAGCTAAGAAATCTCAATATACATCTAAAACAATTCCATTTTAGTGAGGTATGATCACTTTAACTTTGAGGACAAAACTCAGCCTGGATTCCACAGAAATATGCCTCGTGCTAATTATTGTTTTTGATTTTCAGTTAAAATTTATTCGAGAATTCCTTGATTTTAATTTTTCTTTTTATTCTTTACTTCAATTTATTCTTTACTACCAATTCCAAATAGTCATCATATTAATGAGAGAGCATTTCATTTCATTTAAACTCACCAAGTATCTATTTAGTACAAGTGCCTATTACTTGCCCAATACTGTGTTAATTGAAGAGGATACAGAAATAAAAATGAAACTATTTGCTTTCAAAGAGCTTATATTCTACAAAGCAAGTGTGTGATGAAGAACAGAGCTATAATAATGTATGTCGTACTTAGATAAATGGAATGGTAGCTTACTGTATTGGTTCTTCCACAAGCATATTTAAGGTTAACATGTCTAGCATATCGTAAATTAAACTGAGTAACAAAAGACAGTGAGACAGTGTGTGTGTGTGTGTGTGTGTGTGTGTGTGTGGTATGACAGAACCATCCACTTCTGAAGAGAGGAAATAACGGCTGTGATTGGAAGGAGTAGTGAAACTGCAACATATCTGTTTCTTTGACTTCTCTCAAGACATTACTGCACTGAATGAGGAGCCTGTGCATTAATGCCAGGCCACAATGTTGAAAATGCTGCTTCAGAGCTTTCACACAGTAGGCAGCAAAATCTCAGAAATGGTAACAAATGGATTTTTTAAAAAATCACTAAATGCTTCTTATGTGCTAAGTACTTTACTAAGTGTGCTAGGGATACAAGTAAACCAAAAAAGATAGTCCCTGGCCTCAAGGAACTTACATTCTAATTTGTCAGAAGACCGCACACAGAGAACCACTAAAGTTGAAAGTAGGAGTTAGGCAAGTTAGTTGGGCAAGAATAACTAATTGGCAAAATACAGTGAAAACTTATCTATCAGGGCCCAGGGTTCCAGGGACAGGGTCTCAGTGGCAGTAAGTAGAAGAGGGCCAGAGTGCAGATGGCATAGTTTAGAAATATCTAGAAAGCTGCATGGTGAGCTAGTCTCAGGCAAGAAGATTTTAAAACTTATCCAGCAGAGTGATATTTTGTGTTTGGAATCTACAGTAGTGAGAAAAGCATATCTCATTTTTGTCAAAATGAGGTGAATACATAAAAGTACTTTATAAAGTGTAAATTATCATTTAAAAATGTAAAGGTTTTTAATAAGAAGCAATGTGGTATAGTGGGCAGTGCACTAGATTTACAATCAGCAAACAGATGGATGTGAATGATGACAGCCCTACCACTTATAAGCCATATCATTGTTCATGAGTTATATATTCTGAGGGTTGATTTCCTCATTTGTAATATAGTGATCATAATTATCAAAGTAGCTTTCTTATAGATTTAAGAGGAAAGTGCTTTTTAAACTATTAAATGTCATATACAAGTGAAAAATTGTTATTCACAACCATAATAAGCAATCTTAATTACATTTACTAATTAGCATTGTGCACTAGACAAATCACTGCCTCTCCCTATTTCAATTAGGATGTATTTTTAAAAATACATCCCAAAACATTAAAGCTGAGAAACCAAATTTGAATCTATAATCTCACTTTCATTTGTCTCCCAAGCATTATTATAGAGAATTGCTGATTACAGTGGTCAACATCCAAATATGCTATTACTTTGAAGATTCAAAACAATATTAAAAATTTCATTAGAAACTCTTTGGACCTATAAAGTGGAATTGACAGATCAGCTGAAGAAATGGTGTTAAGATTAATATTTTGTCCTGTAGTTGAAATTAAAAAACAAAGCAAAACAGAAAAGTTCCTTGAATCTGTGGTTCAAGAGAGATTTTACTGACTCTAAGTGCAAAATTAAGATTAAACTCTTACATTCAGCAATGTCTCCAAGTTAATTTACAACATTCAAGTTCATTTTATTAGTCAACTTAATAGTAAAAATTTTTGCTTCTCAGTGGGAAAGATAAATAAAATTCTGTGTGATAAACAATTCAATTCAATCAGTATTTATTAAATATAGGCCATTCAACTGGGGAAATTCCCAGTCTGGTAAAGAAACCAGAACTGTATGAGGTTTATGAGTTGGATAGCTCATTAGTCTGTGAGAAGGCAACATTTAAGTCTGTAAATGCAAGTGAACCATAGAGAGATGCAAGATTCTTGGCTCGTCAAGAAGGTAGATGAGATTCAATTCTACCATGATAGCAATAACCCCAATTACTTTTATGATGTCCTGAAGACCATGGGCCAAAGATCTCTGGTGCATTTCAACTATGCAATGCTGATGGACCCACACTGATCATTGACAAGGACGTGATGCTGGAGAAAAGCGTAGTGTTCTTAATAGACCATCATTAACCAGTGTTGAAACCACTGACTGCTTGCCTCAGGTTGTAGCTGAACCTCCAACTGAAGAAAAGGTACTGAAGGCCAACAAACTTCTCTCAATTGCCAAAAAACCTGGTGCTGATTTCATCACAGCAGAAATCTACAAGACAGGAAGTCTATTCCTCATGCAGACATTGACAGAAATCTTCCTGATTATATGCAAATGAAGTTATCCCTTAAAAACTTAAAGATGCTTCCATTGCCCATTTTTATAAAGTAAAAGGAAACAGGTTGTCCTGTGACAACCACAGGGGGTGTCTCTCCTAGTCATTGCAGGCAAGATCCTTGCCAGAGAACACCTAAACCATTGAAAACTTATCTGGAAGATGGTCACCTGCCACTTCAGAAGGGTGCATGGAAATGTCATTTTGGTGTTTGCTACCTGACAACTCCAAGAGAAATGATAGGACAACTGTGTAAAATGTTTGTCAATCTGACCATGACTTTTAATACTGTCAGTCACAAGGGCCTCTGGAAAATCATGGTGAAATTTGGCTGCTCAGAGAAGTTCATCAGCATTGTACACCGGTTTCATGATGGCATGCTCACACAAGTTCTGGATAAATGATGCTCTCATGCTTTCCCAGGCAGCAACAGAGTGAGGCATGGTTGTGTACTTGTTTTCATACCCTTGAGCATGATGTTTTCCACAATGCTGTCAGATGCCTTCAACAAGGATGAAAAGGGGATCAAGAACACCTTCCACTCTGAGAGTAAACTATTTAACTTGATAAGGCTACAAGCCAAGACCAAAGTGGAGGAGGAGTTAATGTGTGACTTTTGTCCACAGATGATTGTACCCTCAATGCAGTCTCTAAGGCTGGGATGTAACAAAGAATGGATTGATTCTCTGCTGCCAATGCTAATTTTGGCCTGTCAATGAACACAAAGAAAACGGAAGTCCTCCACAAGCCAGCACCAAACCATTCATAAGTGAAACCAGTGGTCACAATAAATGGAGAAATTATGAATACTCCGGATAAGTTCACTCACCTTGGCAATATACTCTCTAAGGCTGCCCACATAGATTAAGTTGATGCATATAATGCAATAGCTAGCTCAGCATTTGGGAGACTTCAAAAGAAAGTGTGGGAGAGAAGAGACATCAGGGTTCCATACCAAATTGAAGGTCTATAGAGGAATTGTGCTAACTACACTGTTGTATACCTGTGAAACCTGGAGAATCTATCGGTTCCAAGACAGAAAACTGAATGGCTTTCACTTGAATTGTCTCAGGAAGATCCTGAAGATTACTTGACAAGACAAGGGTACTTGACAGGACACTCAGGTCCTGTGTAGAGCTCTACTGCCAAACATTCAAACTTTATTGAGGATAGCGCTACTCTGATGGGACAGTCCTGTAGATGAAATGCCAAATGTATTATATTACCTAAAAGACTATTTTATGGAGAACTTTCACAAAGTAAGTGCTCACATGGTAGTCAGAAGAAGTGGTATAAGGACACTCTCAAAGCATGTCTGAAGAATTTTAGTACTGATTATGAGATATGGGAAACTTTGGGATAGGAGCATCAAACATGGCATGCTTACATCAAAGAAGGTGCTGTACTCTGTAGGCTAAATAGAATCTTACAAGCACAAAGGAAATATGAGCTGTGCAAATCCAGAGCTACTTCCACTCTTAAATGTTCTAACAAACCATTTGTGCCTGATCTCTGGTGGTGCCTTCCAAACTTGTACAGGTTGTATGGGTCTGATCAGCCATGACAATACACTGGACCCGTACTCCAGTATTGTGATGTCATTGGTCTTCTTTGAAAAGTAAGGACAAATGACAACAGTCTTGAATAGAATTTTAATAGGGAATTGAAATATTTCCTTGGTATAAATCTCTCATTTCCAGTAATGACAACTGCTAGTAAGATCTGTACACTATACTTTCAGTGTGATTAACTTTCAATGGCATGTAGACTACACATAAGCATAGCATTTCAATAGTCTGTATTCAACTCTAATTTGAAACTCATAATATCCATATTAACATAATTTAAAGGTTTCTGACACAAGGAGAGTATGGATGAAAGAGAATGAATGCACCCCCCCCACACACACCCACACACATTTATTCACATGGATGCTGTACAGAAATGTCCCACTGAGCCTCAGAGGAAATCTACTGCCAGCATTTTAGAAAAAAGTATTTGTGTACCTAACACTTTCTGTGATTATTGCCAAAGATTGTATTTTTATTACGTAGAAGTAATTTTCACCAGATTTGTACTTTGTTGAGACAACTGAAACTATAATTATTTTGCGGGTTCAAAGATTCCAGGAGTCCTGGTACTCTGATTGATTTAGGTGTCCAGCAGTCACAACAACTAGTGGAAGGTGGAAGTTAGAGTTGGGGTGGGGTTGCCCCTTTCTCCTTCCAGGAGTCTCATCCACTAAATTTGTAGAAGGGTTAGATTTTTTTTTTCTTCTTGTTTCCAGAGTTCAAACAAATAAAGAAAAACAAAGGCAGTAATTGCAAGGGTGCAGGTTTCAATCAATGTTAGGGGAAGCTGCCTATCATTAGGACTTTTTAAAATTAAAATGGACTGACTTGACAGCAGCAAGAGAAGTCCTTTGGCAAAGATTGGATTATTACCCATTATGGTTGCTTTGGAGAGGATTCTTGTTCAAATATGGTTTTGCTTAGATAACCTCTGAAGTTCCTTTCCTCTTCATATATCTATGAAGTCCTACCAAATTGGAAAGCTTTCACATATAGGATCAATGACAGACTATATTGTTATTTGTCCTTCATTTTGAAGAGAACCAATGACATCATAGAGGGATGACTTATATATGAATTGGATTTAAGTGAGGTGGGGGATAAGGAGGGATGTCTTTACATGTTTGAGTAGACATCCCCCCACTTACTGATGGGCCTGAGGCCTGTCAGTTATCCTCGACCTGGTTTCACCTGTCTGCCAAGACAGTTTTACCAGGCTATGGCCATTGCACATGCCCTAGCTTCTTGGAATCACAGGTAAGAGTAGAGTAGTAGGTAGACACCAAAGGTGGATGAGCAGCTATGAAAAGGGCTCACACCAAATCCTCTCCTTGAACATCCCATGCACCCTGATAGACTACACACACACACACACACACACACACACACACACACACACACACACACCACACACACACACACTCTGTAAAAAAGGATTAGTCCACTTAACTTCAGAGAGCCTTATTACTAGAATTCTAGTCACCAGGTGATTACTTTTTTTTTTTAAATCAAAACAACCCCTGGAATGTGCAGAACCACAAAATGGCCCTTAATCCTATCTCGATCTGCTTCTATAGTGACAACAGTAAGGTATTCAAATACCTTGTACACACAGTAGGCACTTATTTGTTATATCATGAGATGACTTGCCAGTGAGTGGCTAAACCAAGTATAGAACAAAAGTCTTCTGATTTTTAGTTCAACATTCTTTCCACTTCACTTTGTTTTTCTTTGAGTGCAACTCAAGGAATGTAAGATAAATGTTATCAAATCCCATCTCACTCTTCTAGTCTTTCTAAAGTGAAGCTCCTGGGAAACTTTCAGGGCTAAAGGCATGACAGGAAATGAAAGAAATTTTTTTCACCCCAAGCCAGATCTCAGGCAGATATTGGAATTGTGACTATTAAAGAACTATGAAAGAAGTTAAAGTTAAAAATACACATTTGATCTATTGGCTTTTGCTAGTTAATCAGGTATAACTACGGGGGTCTGTATCATATAAGAACTGAAATAACCCTAGAAGATGAACTATTATACAAAAGAGTTTTAAGAATTCTTCAGTGTGGAAGAGGTCAAACTACAACTAAAAATTCAATGGACAACTAGCTATATTCCTTTGGACTGGACTTTATTGTGATCATGGCTCCAGGAACTTTGTCATCCTGAAAGACTGCGTCAGTCTTGGTACTCTATCAGTACTCTCAGTACCCCCTGTCTCTCTGGTTGAAGGAGGAGCAAAGAACTCCCAAAAGTTAGTTCCCAAAAGAACTTCAAAGAAGGCTCACAGGTTAGTGATCTCATCATTTCCCCATGGCTATATTCTGCTCAAGACTACATTATGATCATGCTTCCCCTGCGCCAACTCATGCATATATAAAAAGTCCTTTCCTCTTAGCCTTTTCAGCTTCCTTTTGTATGCTGTTTTTACCATTAGATTGTAAAATTCTGTAGGAAAGGAACAATCTTCCCCCCTCCTCCATATTTCTATACCGAGTACTCATCACACTGGCACATAAGCACATAATAAGTACTTAATAACCATTTCTCAACTGACAGACATGTGGCACTATAGCTTAGTTGATCATTAGATGATATCAGGTGTTCTGGAAAGCAGCAAGCTACAGTTTAGAAACAGAGAAATGTTTCAGCTAGGGCACAGACCCAGAACAGTAAATTTTCTAGGCTGCACATTTTTCTTTCCCACCGTGGGAGAGTAGGTATCTTTGCATGTGTGAAGATTGTCCTCGTTATTTAGGTCGCTAATATATTTTGATGAAATTCTTTTATTTTGAATTAAAGAATTCTCTGGGTTACTCTAAAAGAAGATGGACATTGGGAGACTTCTGAGAGCCAAGATGGCACAGTAAGCAACAGGGGAACTGGCAGACTCCAGCATGGAAAACCACCACTTGTACTGTGGCCAGGTGTTCAATATCTGCTGAACCTACCCATGCTCTATCACAGCCCCCAGCAGCCAGACCACCAGCACTCACCCACCTTACCCTGAAACTTCAAAGTAACCCTTGGGGAAACACAGTAAAACCCCAATGGCACACATCAATCCCTACGACCAGGCTCTACAGCCTCTAGCTATCAGACCTTGAGGCCCCAGCACAAAAAGGTCAATAACCAGGGCCCTAGTCCCCAGCACATTGTTGATGGAGTTTGAATTGATCCAACCATTCTAGGGAAGCAATTTGGAATTATGTTCAAAGAGCTATAAAAGTGTGCATGCACTTTGACCCAGCAATACTACCTCTAGATCTGTAACCCAAAGAGATCAGAAAAATGGGAAAAGGACCCACATGTAAAAAAAAAAAATAGCAGCTCTTTTTGACATGACCAAAAACTGAAAATTGAGGGACTGCCCATCAATTGGGGAATGGCTGAACAAGGTGTGGTGTATGAATGTAATGGAATACTATTGTGCTACAAGAAATGATGAGCAGGCAGACTTTAGAAAAACCTGGAAAGACTTATATGAACTAACACTGAGTGAAATGAGCAGAACCAGAACATAGTACCCAGTAACAACCACATTGTATGATGACTGAATGACAGACTTAGCTATTCTTAGCAATGCAAGGATCCAACTCCAAGACTCATGATGGAAAAGGCCATTCACATCCAGACAAAGAAATATGGAGTCTGAATGCAGATGGAAGCATACCATTTGCTCTCTTTTTTCTGTTTTGTTTTTTTTTCTCTCAGAATTCCTCCCATGCATTCTAATTCTTCTATATAACATGAGTAATGTGAAAATATGTTTAATAAGAATGTATAAGTAGAGCTTATATCAGATTGCACACCTTTTTGGGGAAGGGAGATGGGAGAGAGGTGGAGAAAATTTAAAACTTATGGGAGTTAATGTTGAAAACTAAAAATAAAATAATTTTTTTTTTAAAATCAGCATATATAGGGGAATGTGATTTGTACTTTTTATTAGAGACTTATACAAAAGCTACCTTAAAATTAAGTCTACTTTTTTAGGGTCAATGTTGGAAGGGGGCTCTACATTCTGATCAACAGTATACTATCAAAGACCCTACCTCTTTTCTTGCATCACTCTATAAATGTCTAAGTAAGTAAACTTTTCTGTATCTTGATTGCATATAATTTAAAATTTATTATCCAGTATAATTATATTTAAAAGGCAAATCATTTTAAATAATCAAGAGTTCTGTCTACTTTTTGTACGTATAATCATTGATAGAACATTTTCACTATTTTCTAATAACTTTTAGTGGTAGAAAGAAGCAGCATAAGCAAAAGTAAATATTAAAAATGAAAAATTAATTTTCCTATTTTGTATTCTTCACCTGAGTAGTTATTATTAAGAACAAGCAGCTAGGTATACAAGAAAAAACCAAAAAACTAGATTTGGAGACAGAAGACCTCGATTTGATTCAATGGGATGTATGGTAAGATGTGTGGACAATTCATTCTCCAACTACTCAAAAGTAAAACACTCATCCCTTTCATTGCTCCCCAAAACAGAAACCTTAGAAACTAATATATTTCTCTGGTGCAAGAAAAACAAGTCTTGATATCTTTCTGACCTCAGCTGCTATTATCACTTAGAATAAACAAAAGCTTTTTAATTAGTGAATTTTTAGAATAGTTCATATTTATTTAGCCAGCTCTGTTTTTGTCAGATCATAGAATTAGAAAAGGAAAGAAGGAAGGAAGGAAGGGAGGGAGGAAGGAAGGAAGGGAGGGAGCAAGGACCTATTAAGAATTTGCTAAATGCCAGCCACTTTCCAGGAGTTTCACAAATATCATATCCAAGACTTCCAAAAATATTATTTTATTTGATCCTTACAACAAAGGTAGATGTCATTATTATCCTTATTTTACAACTGAGGAAACTAAGGCAAGTAGAGGTTAAGTGACTTGCCTAGGGTCACACAGTTAGTAAGTGTCTGAGGTGGGATTTGACCAAGTCTTCCTGATTCCAGGCCCAGCACTCTATCTACTCTGCCACTTAACTGTGTTGGAGGGCATCTGTTTCAACTGTCCAAATTTACGGATGAAGTACATTAGGTATAGAGAGGGTAAGTAATTTTGCATGGTGTTTGTTTGTTTTGAGAGAACAGATATCAACCACAATTCACAGAAGTGGAAAAAGATCAATTAATCTTGTCTTACTGGCTATCCTCCCTTGAATAAGTTATTAAGCCTTAGTTTTTTCATCTATACAATGGGAATAATTATACCTCCCTTGTCTATCCCTGAGGATTTTAAAAATCAAATAAGAAAATATATGTGACAGCATTCACACTATTCAGATGGAAGCCATTATCTGACGCAATTTCATCCTTTTGTCAATGAGGAAACTGAACCGTGGGAAATTAGGGATCATGATTTAGATGTGGAAAGGAACTCAGATTATTTAGTCCAATTACTTCATTGTGCAAATGAGAAAGCTAAGAGAAAGTGACCTACATGCCTTCTGTTATAACCTCATTTGTTTACTAAATATATAGAGACAAATTAATGTATTTTCAAAGCAATGGGCCAGAATCTGGCTGTTAACCCAGTTTTTCTCCAGATCCAGTATTGAACCAAATCAGAGAGAATGTAACCTATTGGAGTATGTTTTCCCAAAATGTCATGGAAAATCATAGGCAGGCCTGGTAGATAGAACCAGTTAGGGCTGGTTCTGGAGGCTCTTACCTTTTAAGAGGCTACACTACAGTTTCTTAAGTGCCAGGCTGAAGTGTAGGTTACAGTTCTCTCAATCATGCCTTTCATGTAATTCAGACATTTGTGATTTCCTTGTGAAATTAAATAATCTTTAATTTCAGAAAAAAAAGAAGGGGTCAGGGCACAGGGTCAGAGCCAGAACCAGTGGTCAGGTGTTTTTATTCCAAGTTTTCTGTATTCCTCCTACAGCATACTTACTGTCATAATTTACCAAGCCCCAAATTAAACTGATTCTCTCTTGTCTCCACGTCCCACTACACCAAGCTGTTTGAAAATCCTTTTGTTTGAGATTAACAACTCCGTTAAATTATTTTATAAAAATGTATAAATTCATGTTTCAACCAAAAATGTTCATAAAATTAGAACAATGCAATTAATTTTCATTTAAATCAAAGTCATATTGTTTAATCATTTTTTCACATTTGAAATGTGATTGTATATACTAGGTCCTGAAGGTTATTTTATGGGAAGGATATGCTTCTAGGAGTGTAAAACCTATTTAAACGTAAAACAATGACTTCCTTATTTCCCTTCGCTCTTCCCCCTCACCCCCCAATTTCTGGACACAGCTGTACCTGACCTATCTCTTGCAATCCTGGCCAGCTGGCAGCCCTTTCCACACCAGCCATTGCTGCCTCCCAGCTGCACTGGCTCACCCCCTATTCCTTCTGAGTGGACTCATAGAAACTGATCAAATTGTTTTGAGCCAGAAGGTACCAATTTTATGGCTCAAAACTACTCCACTAAAGACAGTGGGCATCCTAGTTCCTTCTTTACTTCCTGGCCACTCTGTCTGGCAGCTGGTAGCTCTGACTTCTCCCTGAAAGCCTTGCATTCATCAAGCAACATCCCCCTATTTTGTCTGCAATATTCTTTTGCTAAAAACATAACTTTATAATTCAATAAAATAAAATAATAATAAATAGTGGATATAGATGTTACATTAATGCCAGGATATTGATTTTTTTTTAAATGATACTAATTCTCAAAGTTCAGGACTTCAAATGTATTCTGAGTTTATAAGAAAAAACAAGACAAAACACTATACTATTTTTTTTTTTTACCTCTATCCTTTCTTTTCAAGGAAATGCACTACTTGACAATCTTGGTATGTTACATGTAGCATAAGAGTATTTAACCCTCAGAATAAAGGTCAGTTTTGTATGCTCAACTCCATTTTCTTTTTTTTAATGCATGATTAAATGGTAATTAAGTTTTAATGAAAAGTGTTGGGCTGATTACAATTAACATAATTATACTAGTCAGTTCATGTCCTCATGTTCTACATGCTGTGTTGAGCTGGCAAGACAATGGACCTTTAATGGGGTCTAAAAGTCTTATGAGTCTTCACAATTTACATTCTTCTGTTCCAATAAAGGATGAACACATTTACCACAGAAGAGTACAGTAGTCAAAGCTAATGCAAATAGTATTTATTTTTTTAAAAGAAACATTATTTTGACAACGCATCGGCTGACAATCAAATACTTACCATTTTTATTAGACTTTCAGTAAGTATTTTTCCTCCCTTTCTCATTATTTTCAAAAGTAAAAATATTTCATCTTGTAATCCAAATTGAAAAAAAACACTATGTAAATGAATAATTTTTGCTTACAATGCTTCAAGCAAGTGGAATACCAGTACAGATAAAATGTACTTTTTCTTTCTCAATTTCTAATGTAACCAGATTATAGAGTACTTCCATTGACAATCTCAAAGCTCACTTTATTTTAATTTTTTAATGTGAATCTACTGTTTACAAAGAGCAATGGACCCATGACAGTGAAATGGAACAGCACAACCTCCTAGGATTAATATGAGGATAAAATGATAAAATATTTGTAAAATGCTTTGAAACTGTAAAGCATTCTCTAAATGCTTTCAACACAAGCTTCTGACTCTAATTACAAAATGATGCAATTATTAGGATCTGTTCAACAATAAGGCATATCATTGCCCCTATAAGAAAACAGTAATTCAATAAATCAAGTATATATAGGGGTCACCTCCTCCGCTCTCCTTCCTATGTAGAACATCAACCAGATACCTTGACCCCTAGCTGTTTTTTTTTTTCTACTAATGTTTTCTTTTCTGAACAGGTGACTGAACAGTTTTGAAAGCTGAAGTGTCTAGTGTCAGAGAAGACCCTGTAAGTGCAAAGACAGTAATGACTCTAATGAGAGGAGTAGCTGGCTGTAGTAGATAAAGGAGGAATTCGTTTTTAGCAGATGCAGGAATATTGACTGCTGAAATGGAAAAGCGCAAGATTCAGTGAAGGTCTGTGTTTGGGGTAGAGAAAATATGCAGAAGCAAGGCGAAATATGAAATGCCTCATCAGTAATATCACAATCTGCTCTATGCTCAGGTACATTTTAAACAGTATCCCTGAAATATTTTTAATTATAAGTTACTCAGTTTTATTTTATTAATATGCACTTGTGAATCTTTATATTTGGCCTTTTATGCATTTGTAGGAATAAATGATGTCTCTTATACCTTACTCATATTGCACAATGAGCACCATCTCTTTCTTATTCCCTCTTTTTGGGGTAGCTCTAGATATGAACAATTAGTAAAAGTGTCTCTGGGGTGATAGGGCAAGGGGTTCAATGAGCCAACATGTGTGAGTACAAAGAGCTTAACTCCTTGTATTAGAATTGGAATCCCTAAGACTAACCTCAGATCACACTTCATACCTGGACATGGGAGATTTGCCCTAGCCCCAGTTTACCCAGAAGAAGTGCCTCAAGGTCAGACAAAAATTTGGATTTTGAGTATGGTAATTATTTTGCTGACTTGATAGATGGTCTTTACGAATTACCATGACTGAAAGATATATCTTACAATCAGTCTGGTTGAAGAGTGGAATTTTTGAGATTGAATAATAAAAAACAACATTAAGGGTAATAATCCATAATAAAATCTGTTTTAAAGTAGACAACGTCTTCTTCTTAAATTGGAAAGATGAAGGAATGATTCTTTATAAAGAAAAGAGAAACTTCTCTCTTTCGAGGGGGGCAAATTTTACTAAATTAAAAAAATATATATTTATAGCCAGATCTTAATTAGTATGAATAATGGATATGGTAACATAGTTGTATTATTTGAATTTGCACTTAATATATCCATTAGACTGGAACCAATGACCATATTTTACATATAATTATAATGTGACCACTTTAAGGGATTCATTATTTGAACTATTAGGGACCTAGCAACAAGGCAATTATAAGAGACTAAGACAAGCAAAAACCTAAATCAAGGGTAAATTAATTTCTTAATTTTCTTCACAATGTCCTAAGCCTCTGATGAAAAAGGAGTTATTAAAAGTAAAATAATGCTCATCAAATCAAATATTGGTATAATCACAAAATCATACAACTATTTAAAATCAACAAACATTTTTTAATTGCCTACTGTGTCTAGAACATTATTTCAGGCACTGAAAAAGATAGGAAGCTTGGATGGTAGGCTGATTGGTGTATTATGTACTATTGCATTGGCTTTCAGTTTATTAAGGGGATGGGACATATGCACAGATAACTATAATATTTGATACAAAATTCAGTGATAGCTTCATGACTTTTATTCCCCAAAATTAAAAAAAGAAACTATTATATCATGAAATAGGATAGGAACATAAGAAAAATACAAATACCTGGCACTGCCATCTGGAGAGTCCATGAAAAACAAAATGAAAACATAATCATGGCCCTGAAGGAGCTCATCTGAATACTAAATTTGATCTGTGTCTAGGAGTGGGAAAGATTGGCATGGTAACCTTATAAAGAAAATGGCATGCTTCCTTTGACAGCCCCAATGATTTTCATTCTTGAAAGGGGCAGTCCTCCTGTTAAACATAGGCTTAATTATTGAAGCCCTTGATGATCATGAATATATTCTAAATAAATTGACAAATCTGCAGCCAACCCTACCCAGTTTTGAAGGAAGGAAACTAAGACCCCCAAAACTACTCAGTATCAAACAACAATCCCCAGGCAACATCAGGCAGTGCACAGTCCACAAATGTCCCTATAAGGCATACTTTCTTCTTCCCACAACAAGTGCTGGACCACAAATAATTTTAACTGTTATGCCTTTCATATAGCTAGCTAACTTGCTTATATTTAAAAGAAATAAATGTCCGTAAACCCCAATCAGAGCAGAAAGAGACATGTTGGACAAACCCTACTAGTTTCTCCTTGTGAAAGCACAGGGATACCAATAATATTTTATGTAGTTTGTATTTCAGGGCAAAAAAGCATAAAACTGAGTAGAAAAGACAGGTCTTCTTAATATAACATATACAGTGTGAGCTCTGTTACACATGTGGGAAAACTCAAGCAGAGGTCATACCAGGGTTCAGTAGTTTGGTGATTGTTAAGGACCTTGACTTTCTCACACTGTTTTTGGAGGCTTCTGAGAGAAAGAAACTAGAATACAGTAGGAAGATCTTTCATCATGTTGATCTTTACATCACAAGAAAGGGACCTTAGCAGGAAATGCCTGACTGGTGAGTGTCTGCCTTGCAAACTCCTATGACCAAGGATGGCAATCAGAGGCTGAAGAGTAGTTCTTTCTCTAGGCTAAGAACTGCTGTGTCTGCAAGTGAAATTGTAGAGCAGCCAGAGGGAGCTTTGCTTTCCCTCACCTCCATTCAGCCCAGGTAGCACATACCTGCTAAGCCAATGGGCAATGTCTTTCTGGTCCCTCTTTGTCATATGAAAGATGGAGTTTATACATCTTTAATGATTGATTGAGTCTTTTCTCTGTTACAGACAGCTGTTTTCTTACCATTTGTTCCCTAATTGATTACCACTGTTGTTAGTAGTTATGAATGAATGCGTTTTCCTTTCTAAACAGAAGAAAAATATAGCTTCCAAATCCAAATCCTAGTCTGGTATGATTAATGATAAAAGTGGGTAGAGATTCACTGTAATGAATGATGCCTATAGGTAGAGATTTGGGAAGAAGTATTGATTACTGTAGGATTATATATACATATATATGCACATATATATGTATATATATATACATATACATATATAAAATCTTCTCAGGAGAAAGAAAAGTAGGTACCCCAAATTTTCATATCCTTCAAATGAAGATATCAGAATGATATCCTACCCCTAGGCAACCACAACTTTCTAGAAATAGGAATACCCATAAAAAGAGAGAATAATGGAGATATATTAGATACAGGTAAATCACAGATAGATAGATAGTATAGATCCCTCCACCCTACCCTGCACCCCTCCACCAGAATAAAATAGAATTCTCAGGCAATAGGAAGCCAAATCTAGATCCCCAGGATCTAGATCCCCAAAAGGATGATGCTATTTAACTCTTAAATCTGATACAAGTGGGAACCAAGTAAAATCATAATTTCCTTGCATTTCTTTTGGTTCAACCTATTTTATTAGCTTAGTGAGGAACTTGGAATAGAATTGTTCTTCCTTTTTTTCCCCTCTTTTTTAATTTCCTGAAGGCAAGTTTGAAGAATGGGAAGAAGTTCACCTTCTTTGAGTTTCTGATAGGCAGTATTTTCTTTCTGTCTGCCTCTTGAACTCTGTCACTATCACTTTCAGCTTTCAATCTTTCTAAGGGCTGGCCTTTTGTAGATTTTCTTGTTCTCTCTATCTAAGCAGGAGTTTGGATATACTCGAGCAAAACCAGTTCAATAAGACTGAAAAAAGACTATCTATCTTTGCTTTTATATCCCATTTTCTTGTAAGTTGTAGCCTATACTTTTGTCTCCTTGTATTTCTCTTCATGTAGCCACGTATATGTTCTTTCTCCTGTGTATTTAAGCCTCATCTTCCTTATCTCTATCTCTATATATGTATATATATGTGTGTATATGTACATCTGTGTATGTATGTATGTATGCATAAAAGCTTCAAATGAAATGAATAAACCTAGGATCTTCTTGCAAATGAGTTATATGATTAGTCTCATTGCCATTCTGATGGGGGAAAGGGATGTCACAATTCTAGGAATAGGGAATTCTATTTTAATTTCTTTTATTCCTACTTGTTAGAAACTAGGTTAGCCTTTAGTACAGTGAAGAACTCTACCTTTGGTTAGTTATATGAAAAAGATGGAGTAACGAGGGAGTAAGGATCAAATGGGACAGAATTCTCTTTAGTTTGATCATAGAGCTGAAGCTTTTGGTTATTGGAAATCACCTCTTATATATAACTCCACCTACTTCCCCACTCCACACACAACCATTTATTGAAGATTATAGAGTATGACCTAGAAAGGATTTTGGAAACCATCAAATCCATCCCTTCTCATTCTTTCAATTAGGAAGCTGAGGGCTGGAGAGGTTAAGTGACTTGCCAAAAGTCACATAAGAAGAAAATATCCCTTTGAAATGTGTCATTCCCTGATCTGATGATGAGAAAGCCTTCAGAACAAAAAGAGACAGAAAGTAAAATAGCTTTCTAGGAGGAAATGATGCATAATCTCTATGAAAACACAAACACACTTTCCCTTACAATAAACTCACTTTCCCTCTATTAAAAATGCCTTTAAAAAAGGCATGGGGTCAAAATAGAATCAGGAATTATTTAAAGATAATCCACAGTTAAAGGGGCTTTTGCCACAATGTTACCTACTTATCCACCCTAAGTACATCATTTTTTTCTTTTTTAGTTTTAAAAGGAATAGATTATAAGAGAGGAAACATGAAATAGTAGATAGAGAGCCTGAGAATCAAAGAAACCTGGGTTCAGATTTCATGAGGGATACATTATGGTTGTATGACCCCAGGTCATTAATTTCCTAATATCCTCAGGCAAACCATAGTTTAGAGCAGTAGCCAGTCTTCATTTGTCTAGAGATTCAGAAAGGGTTTCCTCACTGGGAGCTCTCTAGGCCACAGAGTCAATCTCTAATCACACACACACACACACACACACACACACACACACACACACACACACACACACACACACACACACACGACCTGTGATTTCACTGGTATAAGGAACTTCCACTGAGGAAACTCCCTTTATTATTGTAGTTGAGCATATTCTCTGCAATTTCTATTTTTAAATAATTTCTGAGGACACTGAGATTTTCAATGACTTAACCAAAGTCCCTCAGCCAGTATGTGTCAAAGGAAGGTCTTGGGCCCAAGTTGTTCCGATTCTGAGGCTGGTCTGCTCTTACTGCTGTCAGGCACTTGTTTATAAAAGTAAAAATGAGTATATTGTTAAGGGAGGAAAGAGATTAAATTTGTATATGTGGTTGGATAAAATACAAAATTCTCATTATGGTAGCTTCTACAATCTGGCTCCCATTTACTTTCCCAGCCTTGCTTCATTTTAATCCCTTTCATTCACTCACAGGGCTAGGCATGCCGTTTGAAATACTTGAAATTCCTTCTCCCACCCCTGTATCTTTACATAGGTGGTCCCCTATTTCTTGAATGCAGTCATTCTTCACCTGCTTCTCCTAGAGTCTTATCTTCTTTCAAAGTACAAGTTAGGCTCCTTGGTCTGACTGGGCTTCAATCTTCTGTGCTAAAGTGAGCACTGGGTGCATTTATTGATTCCTGTTGGTATTGGCTAAGAGAGCAGCTTAGTGTAAATAACTAAGAAACTGTTGGTTTGGGACTCACACAGTTTATATGTATGTATGTGTATATGTATACGCACATGCATAAGCTTTTCCTGATATTCCTTAATTCTAGTGATTTCCCTCATTTGATCATCTCAATTTATCATATATGTATGTATATATTAGATAATGCATACATATATAATATATGTATAGATCTTATTTGCATAGTTATTTACATTTCTGTCCCATTAAACTATGTATATATTTTTGTTTGTATGTTATACCTATGTAATTTCCTTCTGTTTTATGAGTAAGATTAAATAAACTGTTTAAATAAACTAAACCCATTTTTTGTGGTTAACTCTATGAGGCAAATCTCTTGTGGTTAGAGTCCAAAGAAATGTGCTCCAAAGGGAGAAACATATCCCAGTAGGTTAGACAGAAAGGGAAAGATCTGGGGCTGTCTGAGTGCCACAGAGACAGGTTGGAGTTTTCCGTATTGTCTCTTGATGTGGGTGTGGGAATATCAGGGCTTTTAAGTGATGCATTGGATAGAATGCCAAGCTGTAAATCAGAAAGATTCATCTTCCTGAGTTCAAATCTGGCTTCAGACACTCACTAGCTGCGTTACTCTGAGCAAAATCTCTTTACCCTGTTTGCCTCAGTTTCCTCATCTGTAAAAGGACATGGAGAGGGAAATAACAAACTACTCCAGTATCTTTGCCAAGAAAACCCCAAATGGGGTCATGAGGAGTTGGCCATGACTGAAAACAAACTGAACAACAAGAAGAATGCTAGCTCCTGGGCCCCTCATTACAAAAAAGATCAGTTGTACCTTCATACCAGGTATTGGAGATGGGGTACATATTTTCATGAAGTTGCACTGAATTCTCCACTGACACATCTATCCCAATATCTGTAGCTTCAGTTGAAATATCAGAGTCAGGCATTTTTAAACTTTACTTATTAATCATATAAACAATAGGCAAGTACCAATGCCAGCTGTTTTGTGGGTCAGTTTTTGCTTAAGTGGACATAATTCCAGTTTTGATAGAGAACCATGGAAAGATGTGAGGAGAGATTTTCTTCTCTTCTATTTTGCAGATAACCTTTTTTATTTAGCTCTACAAAACAAGAAAGGGTAGATATGAAGAATATCACTAGTTTTTATTATAAACTTTCCAAAGCATCATGATCCTTCAGAGCCTAGAGTAAGTTTCATATGTTATCACAAGAACAGTTCAAAAGTAACTTGTCAGACTTAGACTGCATGTAAATATATATTCATTTTGGGATTAAATACAAATTTGTTATATGATAATTAAATTGTCAGAATTTATATAATGATTTAAAGTTTGCAAAACCTTATTAAAATGTATTATCTCATCTGAGCCTAACAAAAACTCTATGAGATAAATGCTATTATTATGCCCTTTTGGCAGATTATTAGAGCAGCTAGGTGGTGCAATGGTTAGAACACTGGGCTTAGTAATCAAGAAAATTCATCTTTATGAGTTCAAACCTGGTCTCAGACACTTATTAGATCTGTGACCCTGGGCAAGTCACTTAACCTTGTTTGTCTCAGTTTCCTCATCTGTAAAATGAGCTGGAGAAGGAAATGGCAAACCATTCCAGTACCTTTGCTAAGAAAGCCCCAAATGGTGTCACAAAAAGTTTTGCAATTAAAGAAATTGAGGCTAAGAGATTTAAAGTGACTTGCCCAGAGTTACATAGCTAATAAATGTCTGAGACAGGATTTTTGACTAATATCTTCCTGACTCTCAGTCAACAAACATTTATTATGTACCTCCTATGTGTCAAGCACTGTGCTAAGTACTGGGGATACAAAGAAAGGAAAAAAAAAGCAGTCCCACTCTCAAGGAGCTCACATTCTAATGGCAGAGATAACATTGAATCAACTATGGGCAAACAATATTTATACAGCATAAACTGGAGATAAAGGAACAGAGAGAAAGCACTAGAAATAAGGAGGTCAGGAAAGGCTTCCTGTAGGAGATAGGGTTTTATCTGGGACTTGAAGAAAGTCAAGGCTGAAATGAGAAAGGAAAGAATTCTATGCATGGTAAGGAGGACAGAGAAAATGCCCTAGATTGGGAGATGAGTGTCTTATAGGAGAAATAGCAGGGAGGTTGTTGTCACTAGAGGATAGAATTTGTGAGGGGGTCATAAAGTCCGTAAGAAGATTGGAAAGTTCAAAGAGGGCCATATTAGGAAGGGCTTTGAATACCAAATGAAGGATTTCATATTTTATTCTAGAGATGATAAGGAGCCATTGGAGTTTATTGAGTAGGGAAAGTGATATGACCAGACCTGAACTTTAAGGAGGATCATTAGTGGTATTCCAGGAATACTGAAAGATACTCAAGGAAAATGATTTCCATCATCCTCCTGAAATTCCTACCATTTGAATAATTATTAGAAACTCATCATTGAAATGAACATGGTATCTAATATTAAGTAGATTATTTATTGAGTTATTCATTGACCCCTAAACCAATAGGAAACAATACATAAATCTTAAGGTGGGCAAGATAGAAAAAGTTTTTAAAATATCAAAGGGCGGTATGTGAGTTTCAGATCAGAGAATACAACTCTAATGAAATAGAATAGTACCTGGGAAGGATTTGTGATTTAGGCAGGCTGAGTACAGAAAGAAGTGCCAAAGACAAATCTTTAATATTTAACAATTTTGTCTATTACCAGGTTCCAATCTGTGGCCAGGGACTCAGATCTAGATTCTGATATATACAAGTTAAGGGGAACATTTATGGTCTTATAATTACTGGGGTGAATTATAGGTACTTCTCTGCCAGTGACCAAAATCTATCAGACAGACCTAATGTTTTACAAGCTCATATTATTTACTCTCAGGACAATCTGTCTGTTTAATGAAACATTTAAAAATAAAAGAAAAAGAAGGCTTTTCTTCCCCAATATAATTCAGATTTAAAGAAAAGTGTAAGTTCCACCTACTTGAGAACTGAATGGAAAATCCTGACTTGCTGATGAAAAAGTCACTGTCAAACTGAAGGGTCAGTGAGTTGAAGGTGCTGTGGATATCCTCAGGCAGAGCGGACCCACTCCATTCTTTCAGGAAAATGTTGCTATCTATGGGACCATCCCAAACCTTGAGTATGTCATGAGCCATTTCGGTGTCAAAAACAATGAAATGGAGACTGTGAAAGAAGAGGAAAAACAGGCAACATTAATGGGTTATAAATTTAAGAGAAAACAACCTCCTTTTAGATCTTAAAAACCCCTATCTTTCAGAAATAGCCATTACAAAATATTATTATGCCACAGCATTAGACTAAGGAAGTGTGTCTCATTGTGATGAAGCAAGGGTAGACTACAAAAACCTGCAGTCAAAAAGCTATCAGTGTTTTCTCAGTTCCCCACTAGATGGTAGTATATATAACATGAAAAAATAATGTCTCAGATGTGATTTCCCACTGAGAAACACATTTTGCATCTGTAGGATTAGATCAGCTATTATATCTGTTTCTGTTCACTTACAAAACCAAATAAATATGCTTGAAATACCAACATATAGGCAAGAATGTGTTATATCCCAAACATCCTTTTCTGTAACAGTTTTGCATGCTTTAATTTGATTGACTGATGGCAGTTAAAGATTTGCTGTGCTTCAAGAAACAAAAAATTCACATGTGCCAGTTGATCTTTATGCCTGATCTGTAGCCCTGAGGGTTATGCCATAAACATGTAAAGGAGTTTAGCTAAAATAACAATAACAACAAAGAAAATCTATGGCTTGGGAATTTTCTGGTTTCCAACACTTTCACTTATTATATCTTATGCATAAATAGTAATGTAGCTGAATTAACAACATGATGTACATCCTGAAACCTTATAAATAAACCATACTTCTTTAAATTTACATACGCAATATTTTTAAATAAAATATCTCTTATTATTCATAAAACATGGGGCATCTCTTTTTTAATATAATACTACTTCTTTAGCATAGTTGAAAAAAAGCTAGAAAAATATAAATTACAACATACATTTATCATTGTCTCCTCCAAAAAGACACAGTTCTTGCAAAATTGTCAATTCAACCTCGATTGTTTTTAAAAATAGGAAACTAAATCAACAATCAATTATTGCATAGTTTTACAGAACCAAGTGGAAATGGAATGCCTTATTTTTAGAGAGAACACAGCACTAATTGAGAATTGGCAAGGTAGGTGTATAAATATTAAGGTTGTGACATATCCTGCAGAAAACAGCTGTAGTTGAAATATGTGGACAGCTCTGTTCCAGTACTCAATATCAGGTTTGGTATGGGGCCAACTTCTTTCTAGATGTGTAATGTATTGTATTGGTCATGAAAGGTGTTCTGGGGGTGGGGTGTGGAGGAAGAAAGAACAAAAACTAGCCATAACAGGTTGGAAAGTTTTTTAACTTTCTTTCAATGATAGGAACAATTATGACATTAAATCCTGAAAGTGGTGGGTAAGGACTGCTAAGGAGATGAATGACATAAAGGAATAAAAGTAGAAACCTAGGAAAGTCAAAGACAGAGTCCATCCCCTTCATTATTTTAGTGAGGCCAAGTACTGGCATCAGAATAGGGTAAGGTAATGGAAAGAACACTGGAATTGGATACAGAGGATCTAGATTGGCATTCTGGCTCCGTCTCCTGGTTTCCTACGCAGTCTTGAACACACCTTGATGCCTTCAAGGTCTCAGTTTCCTTCTCTATAGAAGGAATTCTATAGAGGGGGTTGTTAGATGATCTGTAAATTTACTTTCAGTTCTAAATTCTATGAACTTAGTACACTGGGATGGACATAATTCTAATTCTGAAGATAGCATAATGGATAGAGCATTGGATTGGAGTTGGGAAGATCTGAGCTATGAATCCTGTTTCAATACATATTCAGCTGTGTGGCAATTCATTTATTGTTCTTGTGCTTCAGTTCCTTCATCTGTGAAATGGTGATAATAATAGTACTTAACTGACAGGATTGTTTTGAGGATCAAGTATATAGCATGTATAAAGTGCTTTGCAAACCTCAAAGTGAAAACACTAGTTATTATAATTATTACTCTGAAAAAAATGTCTTTTAACTTTACATATGGTCCATTGTTCAAGCCACTGAATACATTTTCTTGTATGAGATTAAAGAAAAGAAGCACTTTCAAAGATAGTTTTCCAGACAATTACACTTACGGAAAAGCAATTAAAACTAGGGAACAACATACACATAACATTTATGTAAAACACAGCCTTTAATGCTGCTTGTTGAAAGATGTTTATATTAGCATTACCTTTATCATATAAATTATAGCTGTACTCAGCGATGATATATACTGGGTCTCCTACAGAAATGTTTACAAAGAACTCTTAATGTGGCTTAATTTACAATAACCTCTTGTGATTAAACTTTTAATTAAATTCAACTCAGGTAGCTACTTCCTAAAGTACATGTTTAAATTACAGAACTCCTTCAAGCCCAAATCGCCCATAACAATGTCTTTTTCCATTAAAGAAATAAAACACTTTTAATAACCTTGTGTAAGGAGATGTGGAAATAAACAATAGAACTAAACTCTATATATATATATATATATATATATATATATATATATATATATATATAAAAACTAAGCCATGGAACTAAAACTTAAGAGAATAAGTGAATGCATTTAACAAACTAGGCTAGCCGAAGCATAATCGAAAGCTTCATTCCTTTTTGGTCATGCATCCAACAATCCAGGTGGATAAAAATTTGATAGAAGATAACATTTAAAAAGCTTCAATTTTAAAAAGGACAAGAAAAGCAAGAGAAACTAAAGAAAGAAAAATAAGATAGAAAGACAAGGAAGCTATATATAAAGGCATGATAGAAAGGTAAACAAGAAAGATCAAAAAAAGACAGAAAGAAAACATAATGAATATTACACTGGAATGCCTAATTTTGCTTCACACAACTGTATTATAGCATTGGTTTTCCTATATATTCTGATAATTTATGTCATGACAGTTCCTCTAAACACCAAACCACTTTCTAGCATATGTTTGTGTTATGGCAATAAACATCTCAGCTGCCATACTGGGACATTTCTGCCAATCCTCTGAATTCAGTTTGCTTATTTTACTGATGGTAAGGAGAACAAGATGAAAGTTTATAGCTCTAAGAACTGTGAAACCAGAAAATGAATTTAGTTTAAAAGCAGGAAGAGTTCATTTTGTCTCATTTTAATTTGAAATGTGACTTTTATTGCAACCCGATTACAGGTAAAGGGAAAGAATCGTCATTGTTTTTCTAAACCTGGGTTGGGAATGCTATTTTAGTGACTTCCTCAAATCTGTGTTAATTTGTGAGCTTTTTCCTCCTTAAAATTCAGACATAAAAAGTCTGGCTATCTCTGCTTTCTAAATAGAACCCTTAGAGATATTCAGATTTATACTTATTTATTTTGTTATTCACGTTCTAGACAGAACTCCAGTGCATTTATATGTGCATATATAAGCATATCATATTTTAATAATAAAATAAAATACAAATTCTCTGGATTTTTCTGTTACTTAAGAGATTAAAAATTTAAAAATGATTATTTTTGAAACAACTAGCCACAATAGAAAGTAAGCAAAGGCTTAGTGCGGTTTTAAGCTTTCTTAGCTAATGCAGGGATATTGCAAGCATTAATAATTTAAAACTGCACTAAGACTTTGAGAACACCCCGTGTAATTGATAATAAAAATGATGTTACATTTATAACCTACTACATTTGAGAAATACTGAGATGCTTTGTTTGAAGTTGGAGAAGTACTATTTACCTTCAAGTACTCAATCAATTAGCAAGCATTTATTAAATGCTGACTATATGTTTAGCACTGTACTAGGAGCTGGACATACAAATATAATAAATGATGGCCACTGATTTTCATACTATATGATCAAATACATTCTGTCACTCAAACACTTGCCATTTTGTTATTCCCCAACATTTATGTTTTTAAATCTCACTTCACTTTGAGAAAATGGCAGATGAAAATATCTTTCTCTCTATTATCATTTGCTGGTTATTATGCAATAACCAATAACTGTTCTATTCACATGGTTACAATGAATTTTTATAATATCTGCTGTGACTAATTCTACCTTGATAATAATAACTGTTAATATTTATATATTGCTTACTATGTTCCAGGTACTGCGTTAAGGTCTTTACAATTAGTATCTCATTTGATCCTCAAAACATCCCTGGGAGAGAAGTGCTATTGCTATTCTAATTTTATAGTTGAAGAAATTGAAGTAAATAAAAGTTATATGACTTACCCAGGGTCATACAGCTAGTAAGTCTGAGACCAAATCTAACCTATGGTCTTGCTGACTTCAGGCCCAGTGCTTTACCCACTGCACCCCTTTGCTATTTCTAGATGCTAGATATTGATAGATGAAGGATCTTTTTCTGAAGGGCTAGAGACTGACAGTTAGATTATAGGTTTTAGAGCTTGAAGGGACCTTAGAGTCCTTTAGTCCAGCCTGCTTATTTGACAGGGGAAGGTACAGAAGTCCAGAAATGGAAAGTGAGTTAGGCAAGGTCCCATTAATGCTAAGAAATAGATTCAAGTCTTAATTATCTGATTCCAAGTCCAGTGATCTATTATACCATTACTTTACACTTCCTATAAAAAAAGAAGCCAAGTAAGTGTCAGGAAGAGTGAACTTCACAAGAGAAGAGTGATGAACTTGAAATAAAATATAGATACCCTTTCACTCCATTCTATTTTCCCCACTTATTGAATATTTTTTTCACATTCACTTGGAGGTCTTCATAATAATTATAATTCACTTTTATACTGAACTTTAGAATTAAAAATATGGTGAGACACTAATATGAATTATTTAAGGTTTTGTTTGACATTTTTTCATAAAAAGTTCCCTAGAATCAATTCAGATTTTTTATTATAAATAGAATAATTACTTTTTTCTTTCTTCTACAGTTTTGTATAGTTTAATTATTTTCTTCTTATCTGTAGCTCAGGGCTGAATTTTTTTGTGCCATCATTTTAATATACCTATAAACATGTATTCTGGGTAAGTCTGCTAAGTACATTTTAATTCAAGATTTCCAAAGGTATTTCCAAATGAGAAGTTGAGCCAAAGAGAAGTGTAGAAACTCCATCTAGGGCAGTCTTTGGAGCAGGTGGACAAAAATCCTGGAATGTTTATGAACTATCTTCCACAGCTAAAAGATAACTGCCTAATTTTATGTGACTCCTCCCTTTTTTCTTCATACATAGCACACAGAACCTACATACTTCAGCATAACACACAATAAAATGACTACCTGATGGTCTTCCCTGGGTCTGCCTCTATGATCCATGTGCAATGAAGATTATTATCATAAGGTGCTGGGTAACCTGGAGACAATATCCGCCCAGATGTGGCAGCATGGATTCGACCACCACATTCAGCTGAGGAGAAAACAAAGGCATATCAATATGTAATCCTATTTTGGATAAGACTAGTGTGTTGCATAATTTTCTGCATTGATGAACATTTTAAGGAAAAATAATTTTTGCCATTTTAGAACTTTTTAAGAACTCCTCTATTTCTTTAGCCTCATCTTCCCTGAAAGCTCTTCATATTATCAACCGAGAAAGCTCCAATTTCTGATATAAAGTCAGAAGATATGAAAATAATGCAGTGATTTGGGTCTCAATAAACATATCTATATTAAACATCTCAATATGATCACTTTAGAAAGTATTGTTTCCATGTTTGAAAAACCCACAATCCAAACAAGTATAAGGGAGAGACTGGAAAGAACTTCTCAATTTGATGAGAAATGGAGTTTCATCTTAGCCAGAGTATTTCCCAAGAAGGGATGAGGAAAAAAATCACAGACGTGACTAAACATCTTTGTTACTAGAATTAGAGGTTGGCAGTGGGGTATGGTCATTCTGTATGACCTATTCAACATTACCAATGCAAGAAGGCAAAGGCTTGTCCCACACTCTTCGGTCTCCACTCAGGCAGGTCATGGTGCTACTACCGTGCATTGCATACCCAGGATTACAACTGTACTGGACGATGGTGTCAGTAAAATGTCCTTCATCTCGGATCTTATAGCCATAATTTGGGATTCCCGGATCCTCACATTTTACTAGATCAAAACCTTCAAGTGGAAAAGAAACAAAACCAAAAACAGGGAATACATGTTGTCAGTAGAAAAAGGAAAAGGTAAATTCTTAGAACTTGTAGCTGGGAGCAGCCTTAGCAATCATCTATTCCAGATTCCTTAATTTATGTGTGACAGAGGAGACTTATAAAGTTGCTATAATTTGCCTTGAATTGTGTGTGTGTATGTGTATTTATTTTTGAAAGAGAGAGAGAGAGAGAGAGAGAGAGAGAGAGAGAGAGAGAGAGACAGAGAGAGAGAGTGTTTGTCACGTAGGATTTGAACACATATTCCCCATACTTGATATCTAGTTTTCATTTCATTACTGCAAAGATATTAATTACCAAGTGCCTAAATGTTTGCTAGCTTATTGATCAGTAAGTTTGTTACTTGCTATTTCAGTTTCTTGCAGATTATTCTTCCCTCCATGAATTCTATATAATCACTTGCTAAAGCAATTTTAATTAATACCCACCAAGTGGTAAATTAGGAACTGTCAGTATACCAAACTTACCTAGAAGAATTCCCAACTAGTCACTGCTGAACTCTCTACCTTTGCCTCACATTGACCCAAACTTTTTTTGTTATTGTTGTTATTTTATTTTACTTTTTCTTAATTTTTTCAGGCATTTACATCCAGAAGGGGAACTGTATTTAGTGGTACTTAGTCTCCAGATAGTTCGGAACAGGGACTGGGAATTGTTAGTACCAGCTTTGAGCTCAGACAGTTTATTCTCAGACTTTTTTCTTCAGAGATCTTACGACTTTGGAGAAAAAGAATATAGTTCTTCCCCTGTGAATGTATGAGGGTCCCTAAAATAGCCACATGCCATATTCTTTTTGATGCAGGACTCTGAGTTGAGCAATTCCTTCCATAACAGAAATTCAATAAATAAATCATTATAATGAACGAGAGAATATAAACTTTTAAACACAAAGAAATAGATGACTGAAAGGAAGATTTAGACTTGCCTGCACCTAAAGTTGTATATTGTTTTTATGTGGAGCAATATTTTGTAGACGATATCAGAAGACAGCCTTATACTTTCACATATTTCTCCCCCACTTCAAGATGTAAATTTTGACAATTTTTAAAAAGTACTGTTAAAAACTTGGTGTAGGTCTTGCATGGGTTATTTGCTCCTTCTTTCAATGTTCCTGAAAGTATATTCCCATTTGTACAAAACCATGAAGGATTCCTGTTGGAACATCAACTTCTTAGAAAACTTCTCCAGTCATGAAACATCTTATTTTCATATTCAAAAAATCAGTTTCTGTATTACTACTATGCATGTAAGGTGATTGGGAAAAGCACTTATATTTTAATCAGAATGGTAGGAAAAAGATAATTTGCATAGGTGTGGGAATGGCCTTAGTTTTTTTTTTTAACGTACTAATTTTGCTTCATTATAATTTTTACACAAAGAGTGAATTTAATTATGATTCAATATACACATGACAGACTAAACAATATTGTATATATTAGAACTACTAAAAAGTGAAATATTCAATTTCCACATGGAAAATATAGAAATAGGGAAAGGACAAGCAAGGGCAATAGTGCTCACTTTCATATGGCATTGGCCAGAAATAAATATCTGGTCCAAACCAAAAGAATGCAGTCTCCCTGAGGACCAAGACTTTCATTTTTGTGTTTTTTTATCCCAAGGATCTAACACAATGCCTTTGACATGTGAGATGATTAACAAATGGCACAGTAGAAAAAAAGACTGCCTCTGGAGTCATGAATTATGTGTTGTTCAGTCATTTCAGTAATATCCAACTCTTTCTGACTCCATTTTGCGATTCTCTTGGCAAAGATACAGGAGTCAGAAAATTTTGGTTCAAATTCTTTCTCTGATATTTACTACCTATGTGGCCTCTGGTATGTCATGTAACTTCCCCATTTCTTAGTTACCTCATCTATAACATGAGGGGAGTTGAACTAAATGGAAAATGTGACTTTTTGATCAAAATCCTATTTTGCTCAAATGTACTGAACACAAAAAATCATTGCAATGTGGTTTTTTTTTGTTCAAAGCATCTATGTTCATATGGATAATAGAATCTAGCTCAACTATCTTGTTTTCTCCTCTGTATTAACATTCCTGATATCCACAAAGCCCTGTGTGTGATTTACCTAATTTTTTTTGATCTTGAGGTGGGAGAGGGTCAAAGTTGGAAAAAATGCCACCTACAAGGACAAAATAAATAGGAATCCCCACATCAACATACCCAACAACTGGTTATACAGAATTTAAGTTGGAGAGTTAGATTAAACAATATTTTCACTCTCTTCTAGACCTAACAATATAAAAATTCATTATCTTTTTGAACTTTTAAAAATCAGTCATTGGATAACTGATTTATTGCTAGAAGAGACCTCAGGAGTCATCTATTCCAACCTCTTTATTTTATAATCAAGGTAATTGAGACCTAGGACAGTTAAATGACTTGCCCACCATAATATGGTTAGTATGAGAGAATACTTTATACTTTTCCCTTCATATATTAACCATTAGTTTAACCTTGCTTTTCACCTTTTTTATTTTGACATCAGAACAACAGACTTTGGTTGGCATCCTTGAAGGTACATGTGTGTATGGGGATGGAATCTGAGAGAGGTTAAGGGGAAGAAAGGGGAACTTGAATTATGTGAATGGATACTATATGACTCCCCCCCAACTATCAGTTTATTAGGTGAGGGGAGAATATCAAGTAATCAATTGTTTTGGGTATACTTCAAATAAAACAATTCAAATGGCTGATGCATTTTTTCACTTGTCAAGCACCAGTGAAAGGTACAAGCTGAAGTGAGAATTATGGGAACTCCATCACTTAAGATTTTAAAACAAAGGAAAAAAGCAGACATTTTTTTATATCTTCTGCAGGTGGTTAAAATGCTAACACAGAGAGATTATCAAGATTACTTCTTCCCATCTCTGACAGTAAGAATTCTCAAATAATTTACCTGCTTATTAAGAGAGTAACATTCCCTTCTTTAGAGATCAACAAGGTGTGATCATGATTGAAAACTCTTCTTATTTGTGGCTTGTAAAAGCACTGTCAATACCTTTTGTAAAGGTTTTTATTTAAACATGAATATCTTGTGAAGTTGTTTAGAAGCATGCATGCATGAATAAATGAATAGAAAAGCAAATTTCATTCATTCCTATTTATGAAATCATCCAGGTTTATAGGATAGTAGATTTAGAGGTGGAGAGGACCTTTCAGGTCATTAGGTCCAACTCCCTTATATTTCAAATCAAGAAAATGAGGCACAATCAGGTTAAGGTACTTGCCTAGGGTCATACAGCTAACAAGTATATGAAGATGTATTTCAACTAAGATCTTTCTGACTCTAAGCACAGAAGACCATACATATAATTCAACCTCCAGAATGTACCACCTCAGCCAATGAATATCAAAGCTTTAAGAATGTATGTGTGTGTATGCAAATTAGTTTAGACTATTTTTTTCAGAGTCTTTTTTGGTTGCCATTAAAAAAAAAAGAAATAGAGATATGCAAATATAGGCAGATATTCTTTGATATTATTTGGGTTGCTATTTTGTAGGGAAACATCTGTCTTACTATTGCTCATACTACTTAATCCAAAATATACCTTTTTTTAAAGCACAGCTTGTCATGCAGATGTTCTTTCTTTTTAAACCAAGTTATTAGTGATCTGCCAATCACTCTTTCTGCAACCAGCTGTCTTTTTCATATGATGTAGTTCTATTATACTTTTCCCCTAGGGAACAACTGTGTCCTTGATGTCATCATGAAAATTTTGTTTTCTGTTCAAAATTTTTTTCCTAGATGATGAATTCTATAAATAGTGGCATACTTGTAGTCCTCCACAATATAATTATCTGAAACATTTTTCTTTGAATTGTCAGAAGTCTTACAAGTATATGGAACAACTAAGAATGTGTTTATTTCTTCAGCTTTCTCAGCCTAAGAGAGATAACATCTTCTCCTCAAGATTTCTTGAGTAATATGAGATTTTCAGGACTAGTTGAAAAGAAAACCTGAGAAATTTTGGAATTACAAAGCAGTATAGAGGTCTACTTTAAGATTAAATTACTTTGCCAAGATCATACAGCAAAATTAGGGCAGGATTAGGACTAAAAGTTAGGTAACTTGGATACCTATGCTGTCATCTTTTCACTACATTACAAGCAATACTTATATATACACTCAAAGAATGGAAACAGTAGTTCAGGACCTCATTAAGAAAAAAATCAACACATTCCTTTGACTCAGAGTTTCATAAACAGCTTGATGTGTAAAATTTAAGCAAATCCTTTAATATCTGTGTCAGTTTTCTCATCAATAAAATTAGGTTAACAAAACATGTTCTAAATACCTTGCAAAGTTATTGTGAAATCTGACTATAAATCTATATGTATGAAAAGTTATATGTAAATGTAAGCTGTTTCATGATGATGGTGATGATGATATGATTTGATATAGCAGAGTCGTTGTTGATCTACACTGGAATACGTGATTTATTCACTCTTAGATCCCATACCAAGGAAATTACAGATATTGCCAATGATGACTTTTGGTATTACATGTGTTGTTATGTTGTCCAAATTACCATTGATTTTTGCAAAGGAACACTTGAAAGAAGAGGCAGTTATGTGGTGCAATGGATAGAGTGTTGGGCTTGGAGTTAGGAAGACATAAATTCAAATACAGCCTCAGATACTTAATTAGCTGAATAATCCTATGTAAGTCACTTCATCTCTATCTACTTTAGTTTCCTCAAATGTAAAATGGAGATAATAATAGACCCTACATCACAGAGGGGCAAGTAAATGGTATGGTAGATAAAGCACTGGACCTAAAGTCAAAAGGATGAGTTCAAATCTGATCTCAGACACATATAGCTGTGTCATCCTGGGCAAATAATTCTGTCTCAGTTCCTATTTTCATTGATTTGACTATAGGCATATAGAGCATGCCAATAAACTGGATAGCTGACACAAATATGTGAGAATAGAGAACATTTTAGATCACAGAACCACAATCCCAAAGCATGCTGACAGGCTAGAATAATAGGTCAAATTCTAAAAGATCACATTTAATAGAGATAAATGCAAATCCCCTTAATACCCCTAACGATAACTTTAAAAATACAAGATGGAGAAAGTATAATTAGAAAACTCTTGATGTATAAAAGAAACGAAGATTTTAAGGAACCATAAGCTCAATATGAATCAAAATTATATCATGGCAAATAGTTAATGCAATCTTAGGATACTTTGGAAGACTGAGTGTCCAGAATAAGAGAGGTGATAGTAGGGAGATTCAAGATCATGTCTTGAATAGTGTACTTAGTTTGGGATGCTACACATTAAGAAGGATACTGAGAAGCTGGAGAGAGTCCCAAGAAAGACAACAATATGGTGAATGGGATTGAAGTCCATGGCGAATGAGGATCAATGGAAGGAATGAAGAATTTTTAATCTGGAGTAAAGAAGATTTAGGGACAATAGACAAATTATATTGGAGTATTTTAAAGGGCTGTCATGTGGAAGGGACACATGGAATCAATTTCCTAACAAATCAAACCATTTCAAAAACAGAATGTGCTGCCCCCAAGTAGTAGTGCCTGTCCCATCACTAGGAGTCTTCAAGGAAAGGCTAAATCACCATTTGTTGAGGATATTGTACAAGAGATGCATAGTCAGATATGAGTTCAATTACAAGGCACCTGAAGCACTTCCAACTTTCAGATTCTCTGGTTCTCTTCATTGAACAGAGTTGATTAGAATGAGATTTTCTTCCAACTTATATTTAAATGGCAATATACCTTGATCTTCACATAAAACTGTAAGATACTGTTTTAGTTATTACTTTAGAAAAGAATCCAGTTCCTATGGTAGAATCATCTAGGTGAATCCTGAAATATATTAAAGACAACTTGTACTTAAACCTACTCAAGATTAACTTGTCAAGCAATATAAAGATTATCTTCAATTTGAATTGATATAATTTAAGTAATTCAATGTGATGAATTCTGGGTCTTCTAACTACAAAGGAAGCAGAGATAAAAGTCTACATTTTTATACTGGGTCTTTAGATTATGAACTCCAGTTTACATATATATATATACATATATATATATATATATGTATGTATATATATATATATATGTCTATGTTTTCCACTTTGCAGAAATTGAAGGTCTTGATAAGTATTAATAGATTTTTTTTTTTTACCAAATCTTATTTTATATGAAGGATAAAAAATGGAATTGTATTAAAATGACTTAAAATTGCCCTCTTAACTTGGGAGCAAATACTCATTTCCAGTTTCTAATGTTCTAGTCTGAGGGCAAATAAAAAAACAGAGATGCCATTAATAGAATTTTCCTGGTTATAATACATGCAATATTCACAAGGATGGAAGGTTACTACTGTCATAGTTTTTTTTTCAATTATCCAGCCACAATATTTGTAAGAAGCAACTTCTTTGCCTATTCAAAGTATAAAAAGAGTCAATAATAAAGGATATAACCTTTTAACTTGCAAGTATTTTGTCTAGTTCTTATCTCTAGAATGAAGCACTTCTGTGTTTAAAGAAAATGCAAAACCTTCTTCAGACATAATCCATTTCATTCACCTAGACTGAACAATGAGAATTATAGTGATTAGAGAGCTTTTTCCACTGGTCTAATAGCCCTTTAGAATGTACTTTCATGCCCAGGTGAGTTTTGAAAACATAATTGAGGAAGAAAAATACTTGTAATTTATGATTATCTGATGTATTCTGTCATGAAGAACTGAAAATTCTCAAGTGTTTATAAGGATCTGTTCTCTCTTTTCTTATTTTATTCAAACCTGTTTGTTTAATTTTGGGTAAGCAATTTTCTCTATTTATTTTAAAACTCCCTTGATGTAAGGGATATTGTCATGTGTAAAGAACTAAAAGCGATTTCATCATAGTAAGCAAACGATCAAAAAGTTATATTAATAACTAATTTAAAAATCTTAACTAACTGGTTTTCAACTCTTCAGAAAAGAACTGAAAGGAAGATACTGCTCATTCTTTCCCTTATTTATTTATTTTTGTTGTGCCCAAGCAACAAAGTTCATCCATAGTTTATTTCCTACAATATTCAACCAATCTATTTTATAAACACTACTTCTGTCGATCAAGGGATGGGATTTTTTTTTACTTTTAAATTATCTTCTCCTGAACAGTATATTCATACTCTATTTTTTATAGATGTGCCATCTTTTAAAATAATGCCCTTAGCTGCTTTTGATTTAATTAGCTGACTATTACTTCCCCTTTGTATATTCAGCTTGTATTTTTCCCTGTCCTCTTATGATGTTTTTAAGCTGTGAACCATGAGGCACTGCAATTTTCAAAAAAAGTCAACGATGAAAGTCACCCAAGGGGTCATGATACAATGAGTAGAAATTACAGATGTTGACCTGTATATGAGAAATGGTTTGAAATAAATGATTAAGAAGATTTATAGTCAGAAAAATAGGGAGGGGGATCATATAGTGAGACCAAGGCATGACAGATAAATAGCCTATGTGCTGCTCTGATGTCTAGCTATGAAATATAAAAAGAAGTAGAGAATTCATACCTAACCAATTTTTGTGTCCTGGACTACTGCTATGCCTGGCAAAACCTATGGACCCTTTCTCAGTTTTTAATGCATACAAATACACAGGTTACATAAAAATTATATTAAAGTATATTTTATTTACTTATTTGTTTGTTTGTTTATTTATTTATATTAAAATGTATTTTTTTCAATCTAAGTACATATACCCCTGAAATCTATACATGATCTGTGGACTCCAGGTTAAGAACCCATTTACCAGAGAAAGGCTTTCCAGGGTATTGGATAGATGATTTATGAAGGATTTAGGGAAAGACAAAGGCAAAAACCGTAGAGGCTTCACTAGTGAAAGAAATCTTCATGCCAGTTAGATCATAAATGCAACAGAATATCATGCTACGCTTGCTATGAAAATGATTTATCAAAGAAGAATCTGATCTTTTGGTTATAAGTTGAAATCACTCAAAAAATCACCCAAGGTCATCATTAAAGTCAAATAATAAGCCTCATTATTGAATTTCCAGTGGAGAGGTAGGTATTTATCAAATGCATAATTTGAAATAATGGAACAAGTAGAGCACAGTATACACTGCCAGGAGTCATTCCTGGAGTTGTCCATCATTTTAAGCATTCTATAGTTTCAAACTGGAATTGTTCAAGTTTTTAATATCCATTGTACTCTGAGCATGGGGATGACTTGGCTGTAATCCAAGGTATAGAACATCATTTTTTGACATGGCAAAAGCTGTCATAAATGACCTCATGTCATCAAGCCTCCTTCATTGCCTCCAAAAATAACACAGGAGAACTTTCTCTGAGGCTGCAGTGTACAGGAGTCTTTTAATAGTGAGGACCTGTAGAGCTAAGGAACCAGGAGCACGGACAGGCACCTAAAAGTGACAGAACAGATAATAATGGGCAATTCTATAGACCTCTAGATTTCTCATAAACTCATTTTATATTACCTACTGTGTGTTACATACCCCAACAGTCACCACGGAGGGAATTTGAAGTTAATGTCTTGGTGGTGGGGATTGATCAAGGGATCTCTTATTAACTGATTTTACCCTAGCTCATTTGATAGTATCATAAAATATAAAACTAAATTAATAGAAACTATGAAGAATTGATACAAATGATATATTTTCAGAGTGCATGGGGCAAGTGATGGAGAGAAGGTGGTGTTAAGTACTTAGTATTTACCATTTTTTTTTAAGATAGATAATGGTTTTCTATTAAGTTTGTCATCAGCTAGCTACATAATTGACCTTGAGCCTTGAGAGGGCCTTTAAAAGACCCTCTGCTTAGATTTAGTTGGAAAATAGTACTCAAGAGTGTGAGTACTAGTAAATTAGAAGACAGTTATCTATGGAGGAAAAATCCAGTTCTTGAGACTGAATCACTCCTACTCTCCTAGGAGGGAGTTGGGGGAAGGTAAGAGTTATTTCTCTCCTGCTCTCTACTACTGGTCACAGCATCTTTCTTTGGAGGTACCCAATCATTAGGAGACATCATACTCATCAAAGAGCAGGCATAAGAAGTCCAATAGACTAAGAGAACCATCAGAGATGCTATGCGCAGATTGAACAGCACAAGCACACCACAAAGAAGAGAAAGATAATGAGGGCCCTGCAACGCTAGGTGCCAAAACATTTTATTCAGAAAAAAAAAAAAAACCAATCACAGGACCCTCTGAAGTCTTCTCTCCTGCATTTCAGAATTGCGGACACTGAAGTCCAGAAATGCTAAGTGTCTTACTCAGCATAGGGAATGTTAGACCTCAGTTATAAGTCCACGTCCTCTGACCAACACTCTTCTCACTGCATGCCAATAATAAAGGAGAAAGCATGTAAATTTTATGTCCACTTAAGGAAAAAACAAATGAATTCAAGATATTCAATATAAGGGTCAATTTACTGGGACAGACTAAAGTATGGACAACGTTATAGCTTTTAAAAAGCAAGCTATGATGATTAGATTCTCAAAATTCATCTCTTCAGAAAAAATGTTATCAGGCATTGGGACTTACGGAAAAGTCCTACATTTCACTTTTTGGAGGGCAAAATCTCCCAGAGTAGGTCTTTCCCTCCCCACTCCACTCTGATCAGAAGCTAACCAGCTTCAAGAGTGAAAATAATAAAATTTTAGAGTTGGAAGGAAATTTAGAAATCATTTTGTCTGATCGCCTCATATTATAGGTGAGAAAATTGAGAGCCCAAAAGGCTAGGTGATTTGCCTGAGGTCACATACTTGTGGGACTAGGATTGGAATTCAGATCTCCTGAGTTCTTTATCCATTATTCTTCTCAATTCACCTTTATTACTCCCCTAGATTTCATGATCTTTGAAAGGAATAGGTAGAAAGTGGGCAGGTATTAATAAATACAAAAACCTGAAGACATAGAATATCATTCGCTATAATTCCTGCAATCAGATTTGCAGGTATGACAATTTAGAGAATGATTACAAGAAGGCTACGTGGTACTGGGCTAAAGGTGAAGGACTGAGCGACAACTCGGGCAGTAAACATAAAGTTGAGGGCAAAGAGTGGGGGTCACCCCACTCAGGTGCCAGACCTATTGTCAGGCACCTGGGTCCCTTTTGGCAGAGTTGGGAGTTGGGAGGACAGAATAAAAAGTGAAGGGCATATTTGAAAGGACAACTAGAGCCTTTGGCATTTCCATGTTAAGGCAGTAAGTAATGCTTCTACTTCCCTCTGCTATTTTTCCCTCTTTATTTTCCACAACTCTTAAATGAGGATGACTAAAATTATTCTCATTTTTGTCTCTACCATAGAGATTTTTGAAAGAAAGAGTTAGGTATTTATGAAATCACTTTGAACACTTTGAGACAAATGCTGTATTTATTCAAAGGGTTAACAACAACACCTGAATTTACTCTTGGGATCATTACTTATGTGTTATTGCTCTTATTGTTTTGTTACAAATAAGTAATAAATAATTGCTAAAACATATGACATAATGTGAAGGCTGAAGTAGTGCACCCTACCCATCAATTTCTGAGAAGTGACAGCAACTACAATCTCACCATTGGTTTGCTTTAGTAACAAGAGGAAAGAATAGCAGCTCTCATTTTCAATATTTCAGTTTTCTAAATACTTCTGAGTGAGTGATTCCCATACCTTAGCTTAATTGTGACTTCTAAATGCCAACTAGCTCTCTCTTAGTGTTCCTCTGAAACATTCATCACATAACCTAACTCAAGGACAATGGTCCAAATCCCAAATGACAGTCACTGTGACTATAAATAATGCTTATCCAGTTGTAATTCTCTGAAAATAGGGAATGTATTTCTGGATTTTAGGTATATCAGTTGAACAACGAGGAATAAAAAGACAAAACACATTAATCCCTCCTACATAAATCTACTACACAATTAAATTGTTATCTTCCTTCCCAGATTCACTCTTCTTTTGGATTCCCCATTTTTGTTAGTGATGTCCTAAGAATCCTTTTTCACATCAACTTGAACTTTTCCCTACACTTAGTCTCTAAGCTCATCATTTCATCTTTTTGCCATCTCTCTCAAATTTGTCCCTCTTTTCCATCTCCACAGCTGTTTATCTACTCCAGACCTTCACCCTCTCATATGAATTACTTTAGGAGACTTCTTATCTGTTCTCTAGCCAAACATAATATAAACCCCTGTGGCAAGGGACCAGAATAGGTGACTTATTTAAGTAACATATGCAAAGTCAGGATCAAACTCAGGTTTTGGCTTCAAATTTTCTGGTTTTTTTTCAGTATGCTCTGCTCAATCTTCATGTTTCTGCTATTCAATCAAATAAACATTTATTAATCTCCTAGTTTGTACCAGACATTATGTTACTCATTGTTGTCGTTGAGTCATTTCAGTCCTGTCCAACTCTTAGTGACTCCATTTGGGATTTTCTTGGCAAAGATACTGGACTGGTTTGCCATTTCCTTCTCCAACTCATTGTAACTGAGGCAAACATGGTGAAATGACTTGCCCTGAGTCATGTAGCTACTAAGTGTCTAAGGACAGATTTGAACTCATATCAGTCTTCCTAATTCCAAGCCCAGTGCTTTATCCACTAGACTATCTAGCTGCACTTATAATTGGGCTATTAAAAAATTTAAAAAAATGTTAGTCCCTGTCCTTAAGCAACTTATATTCTCCTAGGAGGATTCAACATGTTCACAAATAAGTATTTATAGACTATACAAAATAAATATACAGTGATTTGGTTCTGGGGCTCAGAGAGAAAGAGACAGACAGACAGACAGATACAGAGAGAGACAGAGAGAGAGAGAGGCAGAGAGACAGAGAGACAGTGAGGCAGAGACAGAGAAAGACAGAGAGACAGAAAGAGACAGGCAGAGAGAGAGAGAGAGAAGGAGAGAGAGAGAGAGAGAGAGAGAGAGAGAGAGAGAGAGAGAGAGAGAGAGAGAGAGAGAGAAGGTCTTTTAATGGAAGCGATACTTAAGTTGAAGCTTAGGAATTCCACTAGGTAGAGGGATCACCTTTTCAATGAGAACAACAAATCTGGCTAAGACAAATATGCAGGAGAAGTTTTATAAATGGAATGTCAAGGGAACTGGTTTGGTTGTAGTGGAGTGTGTATTAGGGAGAGTAGTAGAAAGGTAGGTTGAGGTCAGATTGTGAAAGGCTTTAAATGACAAATAAGGAGTTTGTATATGATCTCAGGGTCAATAGAGGGTCAATAAAGGTTTTAGATGAGAGGTTCAACCTGGTATTACCAGTTTATTGGGAATATTAGTTAAGAAGCTATATGTAGAGGGGCTTGAAGAAGAGAGAATCTACAGTCGGGGGCCCAAATAAGAGGCTATGGCAAGAATACATAGGAGAAGTAATGAGGGTGATGACTATGGAGTCTGGGTGTGAGTAGAAAAAAGGGGAAATGTATAAGATGTTGAGGATGGGAATTAGTAAGATATGGAAAATTAGACTTGCAGGTAGAAGAAATGGAAGAGTCGAGGATGACATGAAGGTTAAGAAAATTAGTGCTTAGAATGATAGTATATTCAACTGACATGACAAAATTAGGCAGAATGATGGATTGATGGGGAAAGAATGTGTACTACATTAGATATGTTCAGTATTTTCTGTAATATACAGAATGGTGCAGGGCACAAAATTAAGCACCGAAGAAACATATTGACCTTTTCAGTAGCTCTGATCAAACAAAGAAATATGAATATATAAAATTGAAAATAAAAAGATATAAACAAAAAAAAAACACAAAGAAAAATCAGTCTCTGACTTCGACAATCTTATATTTTATTGGAATGGATTCCTTCACTAAAATAATGTTTAGCATTTTTAAAATTTAAAAGTACTTGTGATTAAATGAAAAACTGAAGTTTTGTTAATAGATTATCTCCAAGTATTACTTAAACATATAATATTTGTTTAGAAATGTTTCATTCATTACCAAGTAACAAAGAAATGTGTCTTAGAAATTTAATTGCTACTTAATTGTGACAAATTTCATTCTCTGTTCCTTAAAATAACATTTTTTATCAATAGTCTAACAAACATGCTCTTGCTGGTGGTACTGCTGAATAGATATTTTTTATTCTTGTATAATCCTAAAATGTAAGAAACATAATGCGTCCTCTTTTTCCACAAAGAGATAAAGTACCTGTTCTTAGTGCATATTGATGGGGAAATCTTCAAAGAAATAGTAACATAATAGAATGGAAATACCCTAGATTTGTTTTGTATTATACTTAAATATTGAAATAAATCTATAAGCTCATTAACTTGATCACTGACCTAGATGGCTCAGTGAACAGAGAGAACTTGACCTGAACTCCAGAAGAACCAAATTAAATTTTGGTCTCACATACATACTAGCTGTATGACCCTAGGCAAATCACCTAACCTCTGCTTGCTTCAGTTCCTTTATCTGGAAACTGGTAATAATATATCACCTACCTGCCAGGTTTGTTGTGGGGATAAAAAAAAATATTTTAAAAGCTATCTGCATATCTTAAATACTATTGTTTGCTACTTCTTACAGATCACAACCTATGCATGACCACTCATTCTGTGTTGGTCTTATAGATGTTTTCTCATAAATTCAGCATAGGGAGTCTCACCAGTATCTTGGAGGTTTTCCTTGATCTCTCCTGATATCACAAGGGTACCACTGAAAATGTTCTGGCTATCATCCTTGGACCACTCCATCTTCTCTATTATATAGTTTCTTGATAACATCCTTTACTCATATTCTTCTTTGGGGTTCTTCATTCACTATTGGTTGGGGTATGGTTACACCCACTGTTGCCCTCTGTGTGATGTTTATTTTTAATAATAAGGAACTTGGTGTATTCTATATCTTGGTACATATAGCAGCAGCAGTCTAATTAAGGTTTTAAAAAGTAGGCCTTAGCTATTGTGGGAATCTTGAGGTCATTAGAAAAGTTATGAAGTTTTCCAAAAGAAATTCATTCTACCCTACTCCTCTTCTTTAAGTATAGGCCCAACTCATCATCCATCTGTATTATCCATCATCAACATATCCATTTCTCTCTGTCTCTCTGTGTCTCTCTCTCTTTGTGTCTCTCTCTCTCTTTTTCTCTCCTCCTACTCAAGCTTCATATTTTATATATGCAAAATTAGATTTTAATTTGGGAAATAGACAGTCTTCATCCACTTGGTATTTCCTCTCTGAATGGTCAGGCTAAACTATTTTCATTAATTAAAGCACTTTTCCAGAAAGGGAAGGAATACAATGTTCTAGAAGTTAAAATGATCATAAGATTGTTATCCACAAACAGGAGTACCAGGAAGACCCTATCATTCACAGGGAATAAATTTTCAATTTTAACAAAAAAAAAAAAATTGAACAAATTCCAAATAGATTAACTACTCACAAATATAGTATACTATTGTGCCATTCTTTCCAAATGTCTATTAATTGCTTCAGTTGAGAACTTGCTATTTATATATTCTTTGATTATTTATTTATTAAGGAATGAAGCATTTTTCCTTATGTTTAAATCATGACGCCCTTATCAAACAAACTTACAGAAGAGAGGCTTATTCCTCCAGTTAACTTTTTTAGCTTCTAACTTTTAGAGCAATGATTTTTTTCTGTGCAAAAACTTCTAACTTTATGTCATAAAACTCTCCATTTTCTCTTCTGTGATGATCTTTATCCTTTGTTTGGTCGTGAATTTTTCACTTACTCATAACCATGAAGGGCATTTTCCGTCTTCACCTTTAATTAGTTTGATGTGACCTCTTATATCAAGGTCCGTCTCTCACAATAGTCCTTTACTGAACGTTTTACTTCTTTTATACTGATTTTACTCTTCACTGCATTTTTCTTCTTTATGAGATTATACTTCTGATAAACATCCATAATTATTCATTGTGACACTTTACAAATGAGTGTATATTCTCAACTAGTGTTACCTTTGGAAGCCATATCTCACCATTTGAGAAATAAATCCAATGTGTGTTGACAAAGGAGTTTTCTAGTCTTTTTTGCTCTCTTTGTGGTAATTAATTTGTGATGTAATTTCCTATATAAGATTATTATATTATAGTATTAGTGTGATTTCTGTTGTCCATTTGGCATTTTTATTGTTAATTAGTTTTTTTAATAGTTCAAGATTAAGTTTCAATAATATTCAAAAATGTTTTTGCACTCATGATTTTTTAAAACTTCTTCTTACTAAAGGCTAACTGACTCAGGAAGAACTCCCACATGCAGCAAACCTTTTTCCTGTCAAAATAATCTATTTCATTTTGATGATGCCATTTTTTACTCAGCATGCCCAATATTTACCTTTTTAAAAAAGTATTCTTTGATATAAAGGTGTATAATTTGTGTTATACATGTTTGAAATAATTTTTTTTCATAGAAATCTTCCATCTTACAGAAAAGATAGCAGAGGCATTTTAGTCAAGTCTATTTGACTTGGGAATTATAAAAAAGACACCAGTCTCCATGAGATTTTGACCGAAAATATTTAGAATAATTTATGGTAACTGGCAAGATGAATCACAGAACAAGTTTCCTGAAAGACCAGGAGCTATTCTTCACAGTATTATTTTGAAAAAAAGTACTTATACTTGTTTTTCTTCTCCTTTTTTCCTTTAATATTTTCCTTTACTTTGTATCTAAGTTCTATTATATAAGTTTCCAAAAATTCTTTTAAGAAGTAGTGAATAGGAAGAAAAAGTAACTTAAGTTAGTGATAAAGCAATAAAGAAAAATGCAAAATGTCTCTTAGTACTACTTAGCCTCCATCTGTTTCTGCACTGACAGTAGCAAAGTGTCATAAAAATAGAAGGTAGAGAAAACCACAAAGATTTTGGACTCTCCTTAAATGTTAACTTTCCATAGTCTAAATGTGAGATCCTTTCCCACTAATGAATGAGTAAATGTTCCCAAAGGAAATAAATGTATCAATCTTGATATTTTCACCATACATGAAACCAGATGACAAAGAGCATTTGGTTCTAAATAGAAGATTGGCTTTGAGATTTCCCTTGGAGAGGCAAAAGAAATAAAAAAGTTTTGACAAAATCTATTTTGTCATGGACCCATATGTCAAAAGTCAACAAGAAATACTATTTTATGAAATATAAACATTTTAAATTATAGTGAATTCAATAAATATTTACAAAAAAACTATCAGAAGAACAACTGCAGCTTATGTGCCAACATTGGCTGCAAAGCATAAGTACAGAAATTCCATGAAAAAATTAATAATTCCAACCAAATTAAATCAACATATATTCTAATATTCAGTGACATACAAGAAAATGTGGACACAAAGAAGGATGGTGAACATATTAGAAACATGTCTCAGGAGTAAGAAATCAGAAAAACTTTTAGATTTTATTGAAATCTAGTGAATGAATACTTTTTTTTTCAAGAATTAACAGTTACTAGACATGGTGAATACCAGATACACACAAAAATTGCAATAGATTATATTTGTACAGCAAGTGGCTGGTTATTGATACAGAATTCAATTCTGAATCAGACTGCTTTGTTAGAGCAAGGCTCAAGATCAGTACAATACTACAAAGAATACAAATGTTAAAAAAAAAAAGATTTTATTAAATTGAGCCAATCCTAGCTGGATCTATTTAAACAAACAGCTAATGGTTCACTAAGGAAAATTTATGAGGCATTGACAACTGATTATTTTTTTAACAGAGCTTAATTAGGGCAAGGATGACACCTGTCAAAAATGACCCAATAATTCTGGTAGTTCAGGTTCGAGATCAACAAAATGAGACACTTGTAATCCATGAAACAGTTAACAAAAGAAGATTTATTCACCTAAAGCAGAGAAAGGATATTCAACAATGATCTTTGTTAGTACATCCCCTTTTCAACTGTATGCAACTTGCCCTTGCCTTTGAATGGCCCATGATGGCATGAAGGGCTTAAGCTGTAAATTCACTGATATAGGAATCTCTCAATGAATCTCTCAATCCTCTTTCAAAGCAGAGAGATGAATATTTTCCAATGTACAATCTTAATTCCCTCAGGCACTTAGAAACCTTAGCTAGAGAGGAACCACAATTGGTATGTGTCCAAGGCAACACATGAGGTGAGGTTTCATTAAATCTGAGATCAGTTCTCTATTTTATTCTAAATCTCAGTTCCTCTCATTAGAAAATTATGAATAAGTTTTTGTTATAGTTGTTATTTGTATATTTGTTTTTGTTTGAATGTGGAGAATGGTGTACGTCTAGAACTGTGATTTTATCAGTATAGGCAATTTCTGATGTAGAAACTTTATAGCAATGAAGATCTAAAATTTAACTGTCACTTGTAGTATTAGAAATCTGCCTGGAGTAATGAGTAGTCATGTGACTTGCCAATGGTGGCATGGTTTCTGTCAGAAGTAGAATTTATTATGATAATTATTGGTTACTGGTAAGAAATTTTTATCAATAATCAACACTACCCTTTCTGATTCTATGTACAGTCCTTTACCATGACATGATTCCTATTTATGAACAGATTTTCATTATATAGAGGTAAGAAAAAGACAAGAGAAAAATGTAGAGCTGATGAGAGACTTACTTAAGTAAGCCCCAGATATCTTTTAAGGAGATGAAACTGAAAAGAGGATGGCAGAAAAAAAAGTGAAAAAGAATTTCTAAGATAAATGCTAAAAGAATTTCCAGTAATAATTTGCAGTTCCTTGTACAATCATCTCATTATTGTACTTTATGGAAATGCTTGTTTTATTCCATAAATTAAAAATAAAATAAAATAAATTCTTTTAATGCACAGATGAGAGTAGAACTATGGCATTTAGACTCTAGTATTACAGTGTAATTTGATGAAATGAAAAAGATATTAAATATAATAAAGACAGGATGAGTAGTAGTACTGGACTGAATATACATAGAAGAGTGTTGTGTTGGAAGCAACTCAACTCTAAGGGTACAGAGGGATCAGTTCTCAAAGTGCCTGAAAGAGAAGCTTGGAGGGGGAGGACCTTAGACTTTATTATTATCCCAAAAGGGAGAATATCTCTAGGTACCAAATCACATTCTACTTTCTTATCTGTAATTTTTAGGAGAATGTATACATATGTCAGGTCATTTCTGATGAAGGTATAAGATGGGAACAGTCAGTCCCAAATGACATTACATACAGCAGAATACACAATTGTATTCCACACAAGTGATTCACTATAAAATCTCATTTAACATTTGTGGACAATAAAAAAACATTTGATTGAATAGAGCAAACTACTGCCTTGAAGGCCCTTCTCTCAACAAGTGCCCATGAATATAATAACAACAGCTATAAAATGCTTATCTTAGGTTGGCCTCACTCATAATGCTTTGGAATTGAGGTTGTGACTCTGGATTTGGGATCACCTAGGGGACAATGTTATGATTTGCATGTGAGGCATTGCAAAGAAGTAAGCTGGGAGGAAAAAAGGGTCATTATCACAGAAACAACGCACTTTTTCTTCTCTAGGGCAATTTTCCATGATACGATTTCAGTAGGAAGACCTTATTATTTTGATATTAACAAGCTAAGAATCAAGTAATGAAAGTGTATGGCAGCTTGCTGGTGGTAATGTGAATGATGGTGGAAATGCCTGGAAAGCAATTTAGAACTATAGTCAAAGGGATACAACGACTAACTTATACACCAAAGACATCAGTTTTTATTGTAGCAATAAGTGGAAATTAAGGGGGCACCAATCAACTGGGGAATGACTGAAAAATTATGGTATATGAATGTAATAGAATACTATTTCAGCATAGGAAAAGATGAAAGAGACGGCTTGAGAGAAGCTTGTAAGGACTTTATAAACTGATAGGGAAATTAGAAGAACCACACAACAATTTATACAATGATTATAATATTGTAAAAATACAAAATCAAAACAATGTTGAAAAATTCAAGGCCTAATCAATGCAACAACTAATCACTGATCCAGAGGCTCAACCTTGAAAAATGATTCCCATTTCTTGATAGTGGTAATGGAGCAGAGGGACAGAATAAGGCACACCTCTTCAGATTTGAAAAATGGAAGGACTTTTTGTTTGTTTAAGTATGCTTATTTATTACAAGGAAAAATTGGGGGCTAGTGACACTAATGATAGAAATGTGTTGATGAAGTATTTTTTTCTAAAATTCAGAAAAGAACACAGTTGTGATCAGTGAGAGATTTCTAAAAGTGGGACAACTTTGGAGATAATATACTGACTTTATTATACATAAGAAAAACTAAGGTATGAATAAGGGAGATTTGGTTTTCATGTATAATCCCTTGTTCCTATTCTTTATGTAATTAAATATTCAGAATACTGATGTTTTTCAAATTCAGAATAATGAAAAATGTATTTTAAAAGCACAATGAGCATACAAAAAGACATCTAACAATAGGAGCTGGCCAAGACATAGAATGTCTTGAGTCATGTCACTTTGTAGGTGACTCAGGCCTTTGCCTGCCTATAACATAAGAAAGAAAAGTTTGAATTTTATTTTTTCAGTGTGTTTTGCTGAATAACTGGGTCTCACCTTGCTTGCTGAAGCAACTTGGGGATAGTTTGATTTGTCTGGGAAGTTATTGTGGATGCTGGGATGTATTTGAGTTTATTCATTTTTTCCTATTGTTGTGGTCAAAGAATCCTATAGAGTTATGTCACACTTTTTTCCAGCAAATTCCATTGAAACTCAACAGGAATAAGAAGAAGGGCACAATTACATCAGTGTGTGGAGACACCATAAATCAAGATTTGAGTTGGATAAATCTACAGTAAACTCTGAGGCTAATGAGTTAAGTGCTGCTATCCATATAGACTGAGACTGGAGAGGAAGGTAGCTAGTTCTCTGAAAACAAGAGCGGGGGTATCTTCTAATATTGGGTAATTATATGACTGATAGAACTTTGTTCTTATTACTGAATAAAACCACACAGCTCCCCTGCAGTTACACGTTCAGAAGTCCTTAAAAGATATACCAATAGGGATAATAATGTTTCAAAAACCCTCTGAATTTTATTTAAAGCAAAGTATCAAATAGACTTACCATAGGTATTTTCTACTCTCATGGTGATGGTTCAGCACAAATACCAATGGAAGATACTAAGGTGCTTTATCTGTTCTAATTGTTGGTAAGGCAATAGTCAATAAACATTTATTAACAACTACTAAGTACTAGGTACTTTAATGAGTTCTGGGGATACAAGTAGAAAAAAAAAGAAAATCTTTGGACTCAAGGATCTTACAATCTAATAAGGGAAAGCAACACACAAAAGAATGATGAAAAGCTGTAACTGGGAAGTAGGAGGGGTGCCTGGAAGGGGGAATGATGGAGAATTCTGGCCTGTTTGGAAATAAAGAAATGGTTGACCTGGGCTTATTTTTAAATGGAGGCACTATCCACCCTGCCCTGTAATCTGAGAGGTCCCATCAGCAAAGGGTGTTGATAAGGTTGAGTATCAAGGTTAATGAGACCTTATAGGATGAAACATATTTTGGTGGCATGAGGGAAAAGTTGAAAGGTGTGCAGGTATATGGGAAACAACACTGTGATGATATCAAGTCCTTAGAGAGTCCCCCAAGTTAGATCCACAATCACTCAAATGAGTTTAGTTGAACCATTCATAAAAATGAATAATAAGTATTGTCCAGATTTATGATATACAACTGCACATACATCCCATAGTCCTGGACTATCAGAACAAATCTATCTTGGATAAACACTGGTATTAATCAATAACTAGACAGAACAATAGTAGGTCAGACAAACATTTGGAAATTGCATAGTGCTTTTCAAGAGCCCAATGCTCTTAAATATTTTGAAGAAATTGAAAAACAGCATTAATCTATTTAACAGCATTATTTTTCTGATGATTTTCTGTGACTATGGATAATGGAACCTCCAGTCTCTAAAGAATTAAAGTTGAAGGTGATGAAAAGATAAAAGGTATTATCAGCACTACTGAGCCACAATAAATTATCAATAAAGAATTAGAATCAGTAAGAATACTGTCAAAGAGATATGTGATGCAAACAGAAAGTAGAAAGAGAGTGACATAACTGATGGAGAGCGTACATGCTCCATTGATTAAATATAATAGTTTAAGAGTTAAAGGCCTATCATGTTAGCCCCCCCCCCCCCAATTAAAAGATTCATAGAAGGACATGTATTAGATTTTCATAGGATGAGAAAGCAGGGCCAAGTTATAATTGGCCCCAGTGATGGGAGTTGCCACATCTCTGGGGTGACTGATTCATTGAAGCGTTGACATAAAAGACATTCACAATTCTCTAAACTGTTGGATTGGGATGCTGTAGAGAGGCTTCCTCTTTTAGTATAGTTTGAACCAGATGACATCTGGCATCCTTTTCAACTCTAAGAATGTGCCATTTTATGGTAATAAGCAAAGATAAAATATAACTTGTTTGTAATTCCCTTCAAATGATTTGGCATTGTGAAAGATTAAGGACACTAACACATTATAGTATAAAAATGCAAAAGAAAACCATTGTTCCAACATATACTTTTCAAGTCTGTATTCTGCTTCCAGAATTGAATCAATCTAATATCCTTGAGAAACTATTACTACTTCTTAAGAAGTACAACTAGCAGAATGTTGACGAATTAATGGTTGTAAGGGGCCCAGAGGGTCCCAGGGGGTGCAAGTCAGAGGCAAAGCCTGTTCCCGTGGGAACGGTGCTGATGCACACCCTGGCAGAAGCTCTGTGTGACCCTGGAACCTGATGTTCCTGCAGATACCAATGTCCTGTACAGTAACGTTACAAGTGAGCCTGGGAACCCAGGAACTAGCTGCAGGAACAAGATAAGCTTTCTTCCTTACTGCGGGTGTAAGGATGTGGAACAGTCATGAGATGGTGAAGTAATGGGATGAGCTCAGCATGTATGTGATTGGTGGATCAGCCTTTATAAACCCTAACCCTCAGCTGAATGGGGGGTTGTTGTTGCCTGGATCATCTTGTCTCCAGTCTCCTTCCTTCAGGGCCCACAGAGTAGAAGCCTGTGGGTCAGGGGGATCCAGGGGTTCGGGCTCTGACCCCGAACAATTGGCGCCCGAACAGGGACCGGAAGGGAAACCGAGGTCCCCCTGCAAGGCGTGGGCTCGGAATCGCACGAGAGTGATGCCACCTGCATGCTCCAGTCAGTGCCCCGGTGGTTCTGTGGAGCTTGGGAGAGACGTGCACTCGGCTGACTGGGACAAGAAGAAGAAAGTTACAGACTGTGAGTAACCCTGCTTATAGATAAAACAGGTAGAGAGCTTAGTCCAGAGAGATTATATCCAAAGCTACAGAAAAAACGAACAGGAACTTATACAGATGGCAGAATGGCTATGACAGGATTGCCCAGAACTGCAGGAGTGGAAGAGATGATGCAAAGGTGTGAAGATGTAGGTTCGGCAACATCCGCAGCTCATGTGAAGGAACAGGTAAAGAGACAGTATAGAACTGAAGCTGCCAGCATGAGACAAGGACAGAAATGTTATAGCTGTGGAAAAACAGGTCATTTTAAACAAGACTGTAGGAGCAGGCCAGGAGTGAGGCCTAAAACACCATGCCCAAAGCGTAGAAGAAAGGGTCATTGGCCCTCAGAATGCCGAGGAGCCCTGCCACAACAATACTCTGGCCCAGGACCTGAAGGAGGGACAAACCTGACAGCATGGAGAGCCAAGCCCAACAAGGAGACTCAACGCCTCAGACAATGGTACCGAGTGGCCACAGTGAAAGAAAGAAAGCCACATACCTAGGTTGTACATAGTGTCTGTGTCTGTGTTCTGTCTTTCTGTAATTTGTGTGCATGTGTTTGTGTGTTTATACCGCCGATGCCCTTGTGCTGGTTGGAATGCAGTTATCTCTTTTCCTCCCCCTCTGTTTCTCTCTCTCTGATGGCTGCAGCATCAGGGAAGAGAATGGGAGAGAGAAAGAGAGGAACTCCTCTTGTTTAGTTTCTGTGCCTGCTAAAGTCAGTTCAGGTCAGGTCAGAAACACGTACCAAGAAACAATGTATGTACAGTTTTAGTAGGGGCTGCTATCTAAGCCCACTAGAATAACTTGGGTAGTACCTTGAAAAGTTGTTGGTAAAATTCTCTCTCTCTTTCTACCTTTTAACCCTGGCCAGGTTGTGAAGGTGGGGAGACAGACCAGAAATTGGGGAACTTTTTCCCCTCATCTTATGGAGGCAACCCAACTAGTGTTTTAATCATCTCATGTCTCACCAAAAAGAGAATAAGTTTCTTTGCTGTAATTGTTTTAAGTGTATGATGTCACTTCTCATTGGATAGTTCAGACAGGGCAGATTCACAAAGTTTTGGGGACTGGGGTAAGTACAGGGACCGAAGGCCCCCCGTAGCTGGGAAGAAGGACCAAACGCCCGTAAGCGAGTAAGGTGAGCCCCGCTGGGAGCGGGAAGAAGTCGCTGTTCATCAGCGCAGAGATCCCCGCTGACCGCGGGAAGAAGTCGCTGCCAGGCAGCGCAGAGATCCCCGCTAACCGCGGGAAGAAGTCGCTGGACAGCCAGCGCGAGTCCCTCACTGCGTGCAGTGGGGAGACGGGGGAGCCCCGCTGGGAGCGGGAAGAAGACGCTGTTAGACAGCGCAGTGAGCCCCGCGCGCGCAGCGGGAAGAAGTCGCCGTCAGCCGGCGCAGAGATCCCCACGCGCGTAGTGGGAAGAAGTCGCTGATTAACAGCGCAGAGAGAGCCTCGCAGGAAGCGGGAAGAAGTCGCTGGGTAGCAGCGCCTCGCAGTTAAACGGGAACCATGGGTCAGGGGTATAGTGTCCCACTGATCAAGCCTGAGGAGAAGGCAGTGCTTGCTAGTCACTTATGAGTGTATATTGGAAATGTAAATGATGGTACCTACAGTTCACTGTTTGGGTTACTATTGTGTTCCTAAACTGTAATAACACTGTCTTGTATTGTACATTAAGTGATCGTGGTATTCCAGAAATTGTGTTACAAAAGGCTAGAGATGTGGGGAAGCTCGTGTAAAGCAAGTTATGTTATTGTAAACTTTACCTGTCCTGTACCCTTGTCTTATAGTGTTATGTGATTGCCCTTCAGAGTAACCAGGTATTTTCCCCCTACGTTTTGCAGTGCTAGACTGGTTCTGCCCATTCAGAACAGTCCTCCTATATGTTTGGGGTTTGGCAAGCATGGGATCCATGACTTTTACATCAGGACAAGTTTTACATTTGAGAAGGAAGGATTGTAAATGAAATCCCATATGTATGTGAGCCCTGTTAATCTTCATTGCTTATTGCAACTCCATGAGTATAGAAAGAACTGTGTCTGGTTCTGAGCTGTGAGCAGTGAAACTTGCTGTTTAAGGTAAAGGCATTTGGGACTATAGCTAGTTTCATTTTACGTTTGAGTTTGAATTTGGGTATCGTTGCTTGCATTAAATCAGTATCTGAGAGAATTGCCACAAGTTACTCAGAAGGACTGTGATCCTGCACTGTTAGCAGGTGGAGTTTGTATCTGGATAGGAAACACCGAGGGGACAATTCTAGACTCACTCTAGGATGGGATCCTCCTGGTCAGTTTTTCCCTTGTGTCCTGGAAAAAGGAATGTTTCTCACCTGACTATTCCTGAGTCTGGCTATGGAATAGATACTGCATGGTTTGGAGTATTGCACTGTTACCCAATTCAAACAGAGTCAGGGATGTTTTACCCTGTCTTAGTTGGTATGCCACATGTCCCTGCTTTTCCTTCTATAGCAAATTTCTCTGAATATAGCAAGTGACCAGCAACATATGTGAGCCCTTTTGTACTGGGAACACCAATATTAGTTTTATCGGAACACTGATATTATTTTACCTGAACTTGGTATGATCAAACATTTCTGTACATTCCTTTCACCCTAAGATGTCCTCATTGTGTAGAAGCATTTTAAAAGAAGTACCATTTTTCTGTACTCAGTCTTATACTGTTACCAACACGAAATTCCCCTGCGCCTTTTCCCTGGGCATTCTGTGATGATTACGGCTTTGGTTCATTTGAGGAATGTTACTTTCGCCTTCCCTATCATTGTAAACGGTTTTGTCTTCAAGTGACACTGTTGTAAAGGCACCGGACAGATTTCTGGAAGATGTGCTGCAGCAGAAAAGATCTTGCTATTTTGACACGCAAAGGTTGAAATCCATGTGTGCATGTATTCTCCACTTCATTTCTACGAGTTTTCTTCCAGCATGGACATAAACAAGCCTGTGCAACATTGCTGGACGTCTCTTCAGTTGTGCAGTTCGAGTTAGGGGTCTCTTTTGTGTATGGCCCTACAGCTCTGGTAGTGACGCTATGCCTTGTGTGCTACCTGTCTGTGGTAGGAAGGTTGTGGAAGGTAAAGCAGTCTGGATGGTGGGTTCAACAGCTTTGGATGCATAACAGGTTTGATTGACACTAGGGAAAGCAGACGGGAAGGTGGGGTGTGTGGGGTCATCAAGGTCCTTCATATCCCCCGATCGTTGCTCCAGGTACTTTTGTGCCAGTTTCAGGGGGTTTAAGCATGTAGGGACAGTGTGGGGACGTATGTTCAGAAGACAGCAGAATGATGTAACTACCATTTTTAACCCCTTCTGGTCGATTTTGGCCTTTGCTTGCTTCACCTCCTTGCCAGCTTTGTCTCCTCCAGGTTTCGTGTCTTCCACTTTGGAGGTACCGGTTCTGGCTCTATGTGACTTACTGTCTGCGGCTCGTTACCCTCTGGACTGCTGTGGCCTCTCCACTATCGGGACCTTGTGTGCCTGGGACGGCTCTCCGTCCCCTCTCATCAGGATGCCGGCTGCCTTACGCCGTAGATCTGGGTTCTTCTCTTCATCAAAAAACAAAAAGGGGGAGTGACGTGGGCCCTCAGTTTGGCCGTAGTGGGCCCTCAGTTTGGCCAGATGTACTTGGGCCCAAGACTGAATTCGCATTGTATACAGTTGAACGTATGTCCTCGGACCCTAATGTACTTGGGCCCTAAGACTGAATTCGCATTGTATACAGTTGAACGTATGTCCTCGGACCCTAATACTGAAGCACTTTTCCCAAATACCATCTCAGGCAGTTTCTCCCTCAAGGACACAGTCTGCCCCAGCAGCAGCCGTTATCTCCCTCAAGGACACAGTCTGCCCCAGCAGCAGCCGTTATCTCCCTTCCTCCTTCCTCCTGTAGTAGTCAGCTGAACCTATAGGATTCATGTGCCAGTTACGTATTACTGTTCACTGACCAGTCATGTGTATCCTAGACTCAGTTGTATTTACGTTGTCACTCAGATGTCAGATGTATGTATATTGTTACTCAATTGGAACAGGATCCTCACTTATTAGGCCACCACTCCTTCAAGACCAGACACACCACCATGAGGTATTAAGGATGATATGTATTGTACTTTATCTCGATGTATCAATTCTCAATCAGACCCCTTTGCTATGATTATACAGCAACCCACATATGCTATGTTCCCTGCTAAGGTAAATCATACTTGGTATCAAACTCAAGAGTATACATTCTCTGTAGAAAGAGATGGTGCAACATCTGGCTGTTAGATGTGACAAAAACTATGTATTAGCTGTGTTGTGATTGCTTGTTTCTTTACATCTGCTATGGCCTTGGGCCTGCTAATTAGCTATATGCACAATATGTAGGAGGGTTAGCAAGAATGTGGGCAGAGGATTCAGCTCCGATATACGAATGTGCAGAGCAGTATAATAGAGTGATTGTGATGGGACAGATACCAGACATCACCTGTATAGGACTTGGATCAAAACTGTGGCTCCCCTGGAATTGCTTGTATGGTACCTCAGAGCTGCAAAAACAAAAAGGGGGAGTTGTAAGGGGCCCAGAAGGTCCCAGGGGGTGCAAGTCAGAGGCAAAGCCTGTTCCCGTGGGAACGGTGCTGATGCGCACCCTGGCAGAAGCTCTGTGTGACCCTGGAACCTGATGTTCCTGCAGATACCAATGTCCTGTACAGTAACGTTACAAGTGAGCCTGGGAACCCAGGAACTAGCTGCAGGAACAAGATAAGCTTTCTTCCTTACTGCGGGTGTAAGGATGTGGAACAGTCATGAGATGGTGAAGTAATGGGATGAGCTCAGCATGTATGTGATTGGTGGATCAGCCTTTATAAACCCTAACCCTCAGCTGAATAAGGGGTTGTTGTTGCCTGGATCATCTTGTCTCCAGTCTCCTTCCTTCAGGGCCCACAGAGTAGAAGCCTGTGGGTCAGGGGGATCCAGGGGTTCGGGCTCTGACCCCGAACAAATGGTAACCATAGGAACTCCTGTCACTTTTCCTCTGCAACATATGTGAATTCTTTTATTTCTTTTCAATTCCAGAGTTCTTTTTACTCTACTTTTAAAATAACATTTTATTTTGCCCAATTACATATAGAAAACAATTTTCAACATTTGTTTTTTTATGTTGTTTGTTCATTTTAAATTCTCTCCTTCCATTCCTCCCATCACTTCTCCCTCAGAAAGTAAGCAACCTGATATAGGTTATATATGTGCAATCATCTGAAACAAATCTCCATGTTAGTCATTTTGTGAAGTAAAACATGAATCAAAAAAAAGAAGAATGTGAAAAGCAGCATGTTTCAGTTTGCATTCAGACTCCATCAATTCTTTCTCTGGAGGTGGATAGCATTTTTCATAATGAGCTCATTGGGACTGGTCTTGTGTATTCTTTGATTTAGTTCTGCAAAAGGAAACTTGAGGTCCCCACTGGTATACTTTCATTATTTCCTCTTGTAACTCATTTAATTTCTTTAAAAATTTGGATGCTATACTATTTGGTACATATATGTTTTATATTGATATTACTTCATTATTTATGTTAGCTTTTGGCAAGATACGGTTTCCTTCCTTATCTCTTTTAATAAGATCTAATTTTTTCTTTTGTTTTGTCTGAGATAATGATTGATACCCCTGCTTTTTTTTAACTTTAACTGAAGCATGATAGGTTCTAATCCAGCCACTTATTTTTAATCTGTGTATCTGCTTCAAATGTGCTTCTTGTAATCAGCATATTGTAAGATTCTGTTTTTTAATCCACTCTATCTGCTTTCTTTTAATGGGTGAGTTCATTCCTTTCACATCCAGGGGAGAGGGACTAGATCTCTGCTTCATTTGTATAGGGAATTCTCAATAAGAAGACTCCCACTGCCAAAGAAGATTGACACTATCTGTTCTTTAAACTTCTCATCTATGAGAGTTTCACTGGGCAACTCAAGTGATTTCTGCAGGGTTAGAAATGGGCATTGAACTCAGACCTTGAAGGCTTTGAAACTAGTTCTCTATACACTCTACTATGCTGCCTTTTGCACATAGTAGGTTCTCAATAAATATATGAAAATGAATGAATAAAGAAAAATGACAATGAAGAATAGGATAAAAATTATAAACTAACTTTGAGTACGTTTGTGATAGATTAGACCCTCTCTTATTCCTCTAAACCACTTTCTTTATCTACACTTACCTCTCTCCCTCTTCTTAGAAAATGTTAGATCAATGCTAACGTACTCTAAGTAAACTATCTTTAATTAGGAGTGATTTGGAATACTAAACTAATTTCTGACTAGTCTTTTAAAGGATATTTCAATCAATTACTCAACAAGTCTTTGTTAAGTATTTATTATGTTCTAGGTTCTATGCTAAGCGCTAGGGATGTAAAAACAAAGCTGAAAAAGAATCCTTCCCTTAAGGAGTTTACATTGTAACAGGGACAACATGAACACAAAAATACTATACTATATGAAATATAGAAAATGAACACAAAGTAGTTTTGCCTTCACATCTTGGGAACTAGAAAAGGCTTCATGCAGAAGTTGACTTGAGCTGAGTCTTAAGGGACATGATGAATTCTAGGTGGTAGAAGTGAAGTGGAAGAGCATTCCAGGAATGGGCTACAGCCAGTATAAAGGCACAGGGAGAGGAGATGGGGTGTCACAAGTGTACAATAGCAAGCAAGCCAACAGAATTTCTATTTCTGCATTCTTTGTAACTGAGCTAGTTGAGTTCAACAAACAGAGACCTTTAGAAGCCTCCTCGATCTCTTTAATTTCCTCAGTCCTCCCTTGTCTCCTAATGCACATTAATTTGCATTCTTGTTTTGGAATCTTTAAGATTATAGAATTCCAGACTATCCCTATTTGTTCAAGGAGGTTGCAAAATCATCAAAATCAATTACAACTGCTTTTGAGTACTTCTCAAATTATTGCTTTGTAATTTATGAAAAGGAGTTCTTAGTTATTCCCTATGGTTTTCAGTTGGAAGGAGGAATTTCCCCCTACACGTAGTCATTTATACAGCTTTATCAAGTCCCATTCCTGGAACGTTTCATTGGGCTTCTGAGGTGGAGGAGGAAGCAGAATAAAAAGCTGAGATTTCAGTTTCTGAAAATAATTCCATAAGATTTTTCAGACATATCTCAGTAGTTAAAGCCACTCTTTGAAAATACTTTTAAGATTTAGAATAATTTCAATAGCATGTCGCTGTTATTTTCAGGTGATGGAGACTGGAAGTATCACCTGATAAAGAAGGGGTTCACAGGCTTCATTGTCTTACCACAAATGTCCATCACAAACCAAAAAACCAAAACCTCTGCACTAGTCTCAGGCATCTCCAGGTCTGCCCCCCAACCCAATTATAAAATATTTTGAACCACTAACATGTATTTTTTTACAGCATTTATGACTGTTATGATGTTGTTTAAGGGCATACTGTTTAAGGACCAAAATCATTGTAATTTTCAGGCTCAATACTCTCACTAACCTAAACATTCACTTATAACGTTTGATCTAATTGCATAGCATATTAATTCCAAATAAGGAGTTATTTCCATTACCACTAGTGCTCCTAAAACATTTACTTAGTAAGAAACAATTATTCCCTTTGTCAGGGTTAGAGGCTTTCTTCAAAATTACTTCCATTATTTTAAGCTTCTACTCCCTATTCTATTCCTTGAGGGAGGGGGAAGCAAAAATACAAAGGCTGTACTGTTTGTCTTGAATACTTAGCATTTCATCTTCCATGTTCATGCCTTTGCACAGTCTTTCTTCCATGCTTAGAATTAGTAATATCTAATTATAATAATAACTAACATTTATGTAGCATTAATGATATTCCAGACACTATGCTAAGCACTTTATAATTATTACCTCATTTGATCCTCACAACAACCCTGGAGGGAGGGTACTATTATGATCCCCATTTCACAGATGAGGAAGCTGAGGCAAATAGAAATTAAGTGACTTGCTTAAGGTCACACAGCAAGTTCCTGCTTGAAGCCAAATTTGAATTCAGGTCTTCCTGACTCCATGCTGAGCCCCCCATCCCAGGTACCATTTAACTGGTCCTAATTAACTCCTTCAACTCTTAGAATCTCTGACCTCCTTTCAGATATCAGCTTAAGTACTACCTTCTACATGAGGTTTTTCCTGATTCCCCCCAATTGCCTAGGCTTCCTTCATACTCCCACACTACAAAAATGATCCTATATTTTTTTATGTGTCTATTATTATCTATATCTTCTATATCTATATAGCTTTATGTAGTGTGTGCATGTTTATCCTGATAGAACGAAATAATTGCCTTTGAAGGCTGGGATTGTTTTGTTTTTAGCTTTGAATTTACAATTTTTAAGACACAGCCCCCCACTCTATCTTCTTCCACTTATATTTCTTACTGTGAAGTGGCCCTTCTCCTTGATATCCGTGACCCTATCTTCCCTTGTCTTTTTAGGCAAATTGTTCCCTTTATCATCTTCACAGGACCTCCTATCTTTTGTCTGTCTTATCTATTGGCACCGTCCCTATTGACTAATAAGTCAATTGACGTAAGTCCTCCATTGTTAATAACAACAATGAACCTGTTCTTCACCTGAATGTGCTTGCTAGCTACAATCCTAAATCTTTGTCTCAGTTTAACTGCTCAAGAAAACCATTTCCACTACTTGCCTCTACTTCATCTCCTCTTGCTCTGTTCTAAACTTTGCATTCTGGATTCTAACCTCATCATTCAGCTGAAAAAGTTCTCTATAAGGTTATCAGTAATCTCTTAATTTCCAAATTTTAGTAACTTTTTGTTATTCTTCTTGGCCTCTATGCCTCCTTTGACATTGTTGATCACTATCTCATCCTAAATATTTTCTTCTCTCTAGAGACCATGATAAAGGTCTCTCCCATTGCTCCTCTACCTTGTCTGACTGTTCTTTCTCATTCTCCTTCACTAACTTTTTCATCCATACCATGTCTATTAACTGTGGGCAATATATTCCTAGGCTTTGTCTTAGACCCCCTTCTCTTCTATTTCTGTGTTATTTCACTTAATGATCTCACCAGATCTCATTTTTTTAAAAAAAAACTATCATCTTTATGCAGATGATTCCTAAATCTATATACGCAGTACTATTCTTTCTCCTGAGCTTTAGTCTCACATTACAAGACATCTATTGGATATTTTGAACTTCGTTTCCCACAGGCATCTCAAATTCAACATGTCCACAACAGAATTCATTATTATAAATCCTTTCTTCTTCTCAACTTTCCCCTTTTCAATATTCCCTGTCAGTTTAACATCATCTTCCCAGTCAAAAAGTCTCAAAACCTCTGTATCATTTTCAACTCACTAGTACTTGGGACACAAATATCATCTCAGGGCTTCTAGCTGCCTGACCATAAGCAATACATACATCACAGATCAACAGACAGATTCAACTCTCTGACCATTACATACATAGTTACCAGAGAGAGAAGAAACAATATCTGGGTTTTCAAAGCCATAGGGCTCTTTAGCAGCTATGTAGAGTCTCATCTGACCAAACAAACTCTTCTAATGAGTAAGCCCCAAAGTAAAATCTCACCTTAGATTTTTGTACACTTTTCAGAGCCAGAGGGCATCACAACCCTTGAGAACCAGTGCCTCATTAACAAAAGGAATGGGCTTTCCTATAAATCTCCCCTAATCCAACACCCCTTAATGGGCAGGTCCATTAATGTGTGGGGAAGATCTTTAATCTCATTATCGTTATAGGAGAAGATGAAATTTGAGGAGATATGAGAAGTATGCACAAATTCTCTAAGGCAAGTGAAGGCATGATGCCTTTGCAATTAGGAAATGAAAATTTGGGGTTCAATGGTATATAGAGGCAAAGTGGCAATCTTCCATAGACTCTTCATTCTCATGATGTCACTAGCAAAGACTACTGAGAGTTTAGGAGTCATCAACTTCTCTGCAGTTTGACAAAAAAAAGAGAAGGTTGATGACTGAGCATAGGCACTGCTTTTTCTTCTGCCATAATTGGGAAAGAAATGTGGAACTATAATTTAGAGCGATAGCAGAAAACCTATGGCTTATCTTGGAGGTAACTATGTGATATAATGGAGTGCTAGGCCTAGAGTCAGGAAGACCCGAATTTACATCTGGCTCAGAAGAAATCAGAGATTTTCTTGAGAAATCTACCATAATTCCCACAAAGCAGAGAAAGGATAAACTACATATGATTCTAGACCAATATGGATTACCCTTTGCAGAAATGAGTTAGCAGTGATAAGAGAAAGAAGGTTTGATAAGGGATAAGCTTTTTCCTAAAACTTTTTTGAGGTTATTCCCAAGAAATGGAGTAAAGAATGAGTACCAGAAAAAGACAGTGTGTGTCATTTCTGAAGGTAAGAATTGGAAAAAGCAAAAGGCACTCTGTACATACCAAGGGGAGGACCAGATAAAGAGACTAGTTGATTTTCTTCTTCAGTCCAATAATTCTATACTCTTAGCCAATGACATATTTGATTTAGCCTATACTAGTCTCCCTCCTCTGGATATATCCCAATTTGTCAATGTCCTTCCAAAAATGTGAGTCACCCTAAAACACAGTATTTGAGTTGCAGTCTGACAAAGGGAGAATATAACAGTACTATATGCTCCCTTGTTCTAGACACTATGCCTATTGTTTTAATAGTACCTAAATTGATTTTTATTGTTTTTTAATGTTTATGTCACACTGTTGACTCATATTCACCTTGCTGTTGATTAAAGCTCCCAAATATTTTTTACATTGTGTTGTCTTCCCACACTCCTCCATTGTGTATTTAAGAAGCTGATTTTTAAGGCAAATTTAGCTAACCTACATATAGTATTCATTTTATACCAAGCACTGTGCTAAGCACTTTACAATTATTTCCTCATATGATCCTTTCAACAACCCTGAGAGATACATGCCATTAACTATCTTTACTTTTACAGATAAGGAAACAGGCAGAGGGAGAGCAAGTGTCTTGCCCCTAGTCATACAACTAGTAATGTCTGAGGCTAGATACAAATTCAGATCTTCCAGACTCTAGACCCAGTGCTTTTTGCACTATGCCATGGGGTTGCCTCTTTAGTGCTGACTCTTTGAATTTCATCTCAGTTGGTTTCTGTGATATTTTTGATTACTTACATTGGTTTTTTAACATGATAGCTATCCCTCCAGCATCATATTATTTGTCTTAACATGATAGCTATCCCTCCAGCATCATATCATATACACATGCTATCTGCATCTTCATCCAGATCAGTTATAAAAGCATTCAGCAAAACATGACTAAAGACAGATTCCCAGAGATATCACATTATGATGTTCCTTCTACATTGGCACTGATCTATTAATAAGAATTATTTATATTTAAATAATACTTTATATACATTATTTCACTTGGTCTTTACAACATCACTGTCAGATAAATAGAACAGATGTTATTATCACTATGTTATGGATAAAGAAATTGTGGCTCAGAAACAGCTAATAAATATTGCCGTTAGGAACTAAAACTAGTTCTTTGCTGATTACAAGTCCACTTCTCTTTCCATTACAGTTGTAATAGCCATTAAACCTCTTCAGAATCCACTTAATGCTGTTATGTAGTTTACTTCTCTCCCTCTTATCCAAGAAGACAATATAAAAAGCTTCATCAAATAGTTTTCTGACATATAGGTAGATGATGTCTACTGCATTCCCTTAATATATCAGTCTACTAACACTTGAAAAATGCAATTAGGAAGACTTCACTTGTTTTTAATAGAATTGTACTTTTAATTCTTTCCAAATACTAAAAAAAAAAAATCCTTCTAATACTATATCCTAGAATTTTGCTAAAAACACAACTTTGTCATTCTATAGTTTTAAAAATCCACTCTTTTAAAAAATGAGTTGTTTTGCTGTTCCCTGTGCTCTCTTGTTCTCCATGATTTTTCAAAGATTAGCAACATGTAGAGATTCATATTAAATTCTTAGGATCACAGGATCATAGATCTAGACCTAAAAGGGGCTTCAGAAGTCATTTAATTCAATCACCTCATTTTGCATATGAGGAAATAGTCTTTCAGTGACCTGGTATTTTTCATCTGAACATGGTTATATAAAATCTTCAAAGATATGTAGGTTCTCTATTATATTTTCATTTGACTTACTATTAACTGTTTTTGTTGTATCTTTCTCAAGCCAAAAGCAGTTTTTGTTAAATAATCCAAATCCTTTTTTTAAGCTTAATTATATTTCTGGCTTGAATTATCTCATGATAACAATTCAAATATTAATTATTTGTTCTGTATAAAAGCATTTCCTTTTATCTATCCAAAATTATTTACTCCAAATATCAAGTGTTTGCTTTTAGTCCAAGTAATATGTAAGAACAAGTGTGTATTCAGCCCATTCAGGTGATTTATTATTTGTCACAACTGTTAAGGCATTCCAGTTGTTCTTCTCTAGGTCCATATATTTTGGGGGGGGTGAACAGCATAGTATACAGCGTTACATAACAATTAAACTGAATACAAAATGTATAAAATAGAAAAAAATATAAATGGAAAGAACATGTAGAAAAAATGAGTTATTATGTTGTCGGAAAATGATCTAACTAGAAGCGAGCCAAAGAGAAGGTTCAACTATTTTACTAAGATTTCAATAAACCAATAAAAAAAAATTCTCACATTTCTTTTGACGATGCCAAAAGAGATAGCCTCATCAACAATAGCTGCCTCAAAATCATCATTAATATGTTTACGAAGATAGCAAATCAGTCAAAAATTTGAAAGGTTGTTCTGTTGTCCTATATTTTCCTTCAATTTTTTTTTAAAACAATGAATGTTGGCATATTTCATCTTTTCTGCTCATGTACATATATTATTGGGGCAGCTGAGTGGATGGAACTTCCTATTAGAAATCAAGAGATTTAGATAACTCTTTTATCACCATCACTAATTTGCTTCGGGACACTGAGTAAATCAATTAGCTTTACCTGGTGTCATTTTTCTTCTTCATAAGGAAGGTCATAATGATACTTTGTACTACCCTTCCTCCAAGAAATGCAACAAGGATTTATGATCCTGTTTGTATGGTATCTTCACCTTGAATCAGTTGAAGGGCAATCTGTTAGCCTCTTCCTTCAGTGACAGAGATTTCTACAACATGCTTTTAGATCTCTCCAGGATTTTATCATCCCATTAAGAGTCAGACAAGTTGTTTTTCTTTATTGTTGTGACAGCATACTATTCAGCTATACAGATAAAAGCTTTATCTTAAAGTTTCTGTTTAAAATATTAATGTATGAAGCACACAATGTGCAATTAATGTTAAAAGCTAGCTTGCACTTATACTGATGCATGAACTTGTCATATGTGAGTCTGTGGCCTTTTTTTGACAGTGATGGTACGGGTGTCTTATATCATTTTCTTTGTAAAAGTCCCTTATCATATTTATTAGCACAAATATTTATTTCCCATGAGATATTTGAAGAAGGACTGAGACAATATAAAATTTCTAGGGTGTCTTTTGCCTTAGTGATATTTGTGCTAATAAGTAAATTTGTTGTAAATAGTATGACCTACAGTTCATGATTCTGGAGACTCTCTTTTTTGCTAAATGACAGGAAAACATGCAATTTGCAAAACTGCCTGAACAAATATAGAATACAAAGAATAATAATATAATATGATATTCATAACCAGGAAAAAGAACATATATTAACTTATTGGAAAATATAATCTGCTCAAATGTGAGGAGGTGGCACACTGTATCAGTGAGAGGATTATATACTGGTATAATCATAATTTCTCGTAGTACACAGAGATATGTGCATTTATTAACCACATAAACATATAATATAAATGGTTAATAGATATTTTTGAGAGAGATGCTTTCAAATTATGGTTTCTTTTCTTTGATTAGAAAAAAAGGTCCTGTAATAAACACTTGGGACTAGAACAGCTGTCAAACCCCATAAAACATATATATACATATATATGTATATATGCATAAACATATGACTACATATGAGATATAGATATTTGTATGTACATTCACCTATATATGCACCCATATATATACTATATACATATGCATATATATATATTATACACTATATTCTTATATATATACACTATATATATATATATATACATCTATATATACTCAAATTAAACAAGGTATTAAAGCATTTTGCAAACCATAAAAAACTATACCAAAGTCATATTGTGTTTATTGTTATAGTTCACTGAATACATTGTACTGAAGTCCTATAAAAATAATTTCAAAATTCATCTTGATATTTAAGAAAGATGTCATGAACCAGGCTCTGCTCTGAAGGTTCCAAAATCTAACTATAGTGAATATACTGCTGACTCTACCTGTATAACAGATTCCAAAAAAAATTATGGAATTGAGAGGATTCGGGGAAAATGGAGGAATAAGTCAGAAAATTTCAAGCTCTCAAGATTTTCCTTCACAAAAGAGATAAAATAGTACCTCTGCGTACACACAGAGTCTTGAAAACAAATAAGAGGATGGGCAGAACAGGGGTCCCCTTGAGACAATCTGAGATCTGCATAAAATTTTGCAGACTAGATTTCCTCCCTGTGAAGAGTAAATACTTCCAGGCTAGGGGCTACTTTAATAAGAAGCAACAAGCTGTTTAAACAACAAGCAGCAAGCCCTGGAGTTAGCTGGTTTGGAAGGCTGCCTCAGCCTGCCATAGGAACTTTTACCCCTTGGACAGTGAGGGGAATTGGGCCTCTGACCTGAGGAAGGTCTGGGGAATCTTTGCTGACAAAGAACACCAGACCCAGCTGTAGTGCAGAAAGCAGAAGGGTAAAAAAGAACCAGCACATGTTTGGTGAATGCAGAAGTGGTGGGGTGGGGATGACACTGCTTGTGGGTACATGCAAGAGGCTGGAGGTCTTGGTTTAAGTTCAAGTTCAGAGGGAAAAACTGAAGAGGACCAGAGGCACCATCCCCCATACCCCAGGACTAGAGGTGATTATATAACTAAATTATTACCAAAAAAAAAAAAAAAATGCACAGGCAAAGGAGAAAGAATCCAACCATAGACAGCTACTATGGAAATAGAGAAGTTCAGGGTTCATCATCAGAGGAGGAGAGTGAAGCAAAGAAACCCTATTCTACCCTAAAGAGTAGTATCAAATGGTCACCTGCCCAAAAAAAAAATCCATTGAAGAACTTAAAAAGACTTTAAAAATCAAATGAGGGAGATTAAGGAAAAAAGAAAAAGAAAAATAATGATTCAAGAAAAACAAGAAGATTATGACAAGAAAGTTACCCAATTAGAAAAGGAGATCCAGAATCTTAAGGAAGAAAATGACTCCTTGAGAATTAAAATTGGACAAGTATAAGGCAGCAAAATTATAAGAGATGAAGGAAATTTTACATATATATATATGTGCATGTATATATATGTATTAGAAGAGAATGAGAACATCTCATAAGAAAAACAACAGATCTGTAGAACAGATCAAAAAGATAAAACATAAGAATAATTTCACTACCTGAAAATTCTCAAAAAAAGAATATTGATACAATAATATAAGAAATAAGTAAAGAAAATGGTCTCAAAGCATTAGAACAAGAGGGAAAAGTACAACTAAAAAGAAAAACCCACTGATCACTACCTAAAAGAGATCTTACAAGGAAAATTCACAGTAATATTATAGTTAAATTTCAAAATCCCCAAATCAAGGATAAAATATTACAAGCAACAGCAACAATAACAATATGATGGTACCACAACTAGAATCAAACAAGACCTAGCACTGGCGACAATAAGACATCACAGGTCTTGGAACACTATATACCAAAGAGAAGAAGAACTGGGCCTGTAGTTAAAAATATCATACCCAGCAAAGCTAAGCATAATTTTGAATGAAGAAAATGAACATATGATCCACTTTCAGGAGTCTGTTAAAAACAAAAAACCTTCACTCAATAGAAGATTTGACATACAAGGAGTCAAGAGAAATATAAGGTACATACCAATGATCAATTACAAGGAAGTCAATAAGGATAGAATGTTTACCTTTTATGCGTGGAAAATGTAAAACCTATGTGTAAAATTGTTTCTAGTAGTTAGTAATAAGGAGACTGGGATAGACCTCAGTATGATATGACTTTTAAAAGTAAAACGTTCAAGAACAGCTAAATGAGTGATTATCCTATACACATGAGGTGCAAGAGGAGGAACCAATAAAAAGGAATTAGATGGGGGCTGGGGGTTGTTAGTTCTGGAAACCTGCTTTGATCAGGAATGGGTTTAAGAGGGGAAAATACATATCTAGAAGACTATAAAAGTCTTCTAAATTTGAAAAGAAATAAAACTCCAAGGTGTTAGGGAGGGAGCAGATGATAAAGGAGCCATCATTAGAGGGGAGGGTTAGGAAATAAGTTAAAAGAGGGGTATTGAAGAGTTTTTAGATTTAGTGCAATGGGAGGATAAGGGAGGGAACTTCAGAGCGGAGGGGGATGGAATAGGTCAAAGGGGTGTAGAAAAGGGTGTTTAGATTTAGGGGAATGGGAGAGTAAGGGAAGGATTTCTGGAGTGGGGGTAGGTTAAGTAATTGGAGGGTAAGATCAGTTACAACTATGAGAAAAAGATAAAAGGGATATGCACAAACATAAAAACAAGATTAGAAGTAGAAGGTCATAGGGAAAATATATGTTCATATATGCATGTATATATGTATGTATGTATGTATATATGTGTGTGCATACATATATGTATACACACATATATGTATATAAATATATATATAAATTTTATATATATATATATAAAATATATATAAATATATCCATGCTCAATTGTAGCCCTGGGCTGTTGGGTAGGGTGGAGGAAGGGGGAAGAAAGAACAAAATAAAAAGTGTACAGCAAAGTACAAAAGAAAACTTACAAGGAAGCAAAGAAAAGATGGAAAGCTTTCAACTTAACACATAATATTCAATATGTAGGTTTTTTTGACATGACAAGTTATGGCTATATATTTTGAATTCTCTCCTGTGTTCTACTGTTTATGACATGTTTTTTTCTTTTCTTATTTTATATTTAAGTTTAATCCTTAAGTTTGTAATGCTTCTTTTTTCTTTTCTTATTATGTATTCAAGTTTTACTATTAGTCTAAAATAAAAAAAAAATTAAAAAAAGAAATATGTAATTTTATTATTCCTACACACTTCAGGTTACTTTTCTTACCTTCTTTCATTATTTTTCTTACATATATGCCTCAGATCCTTTTCTCATATTTCTGATTCCTATTATGTTTTATTTTAATTGTCCCATTCATATGCAGACTTTCTGTGTTCATAGTTTTCACAGACAAAACATTTTTCCATGATCCACCAATATCCTTCTTGAATTAAAGTGGTTTTATTTGTTTGTTTTGTTTTCTTTTAAGTTTATCTCTAATCTCCAATGGTCTTGGCTTTTTTTTTAATCATTAGTACATTCCAAATCAATGTTATTAACTGCTCTCTATTTTGTCACTTTAAAGGCATATCTGTGTGCTTTGTAAAATTATGTACCCACAATAGTTTTTGCCACATGCATCCAATTAATTCTATCATATTTCTATGTTTTTCCCAATAATGTAATGTTTCATTCTTGTCTTTTCAGGTTTCATCCTAAATCAAGCTCTCTTCTATTCATTTGTGATTTAGTGTTATCTTTGAAATACCTCCCCCAGTATATCCTTTCTCTTTGAAAAGTATGTTGTTCATAGTGAAGTAAAACTCTTGATTTATCTATTTATACCTTGATCCAAATCTTTCTGATTTTCTTTTCCTGAAGTGCTATTAATTTATTTCTTTACAAAACATATTCCTTAAGCCAGAATTTAGGATATGAATTCATGGCTATTATAAAAATATATAATGAATTCACATTATTCAATATATCAAACAATTCATTATAGCCAAGAAATATGAGGTCACATTCAGAATGTTTAAAACTCCTCAATTGTGAGGAAATAGATAAATTAAATCACAGGCAATTGTATTTTAAGTAAGTCTCACTTGGAATTTTTCTGAACATTGTCTTTGTCACTATCACGCATGGATTTTTAACATATACAGATACAGGAAGGAACTGTGATTTCCTCCATGTGGGGATCTTCTGGTGTGGGGATTACTTCTAAGAATTCAGAGTAGATCCCAAGATAGCCATGGTTTACAGATATGTCTTAGGGAGTTGCCTTGAGGCAAAAGGAGATAAAAATCACTTGTCCAGCAACACAACTGTTCATCTTTCTGTACTTCAAGAGTACTAATGACATTATAATGTCTGTGTCAAGGTACAATGTGTTCAATTGTGACTGATCAATCTATTATGAGCTCAGAAGGCTCTACTATAAGTCAGGTAGAAATAGTTCATTTGAACGTGAGCACTTGTTTTCTATGAATTATCTGAAAAATAATATTTTAGGTAATGGGTTTGGCCATTCAGGCTATGTGGCCAGTCCAACAGAGTTGAATTCTCTGCAGTAGAGTTTGAATGCTGATTGTTCAGCTTAAGAGAAGACCTCAGTGTCTGGTGCCTTATCCTGCTAAGTAATCTTCAGAATCTTCCTGAGACAATTCAAATGAAAGCATTCAATTTGCTGGCATGGTGCTGGGCAACTCTCCAGGTGTCACAGGCATACAAGGAGGCCAGCACAATGGCTCTGTAGATGTTTAGCATGATAAGCACCTCTTGTCTCCTACACTTTATTTAGGAACTTCCCAAACAATGAACTTTCATTAGATGTAGGCTTTGAAACCAGATCTTCCTACTTTCTAACTTAACACTTTCTAAACAGGACATTGCCTCTTACATTTTAATATAGACATTTAAATACAGATATAGAAAAAGGCACAAAGTCCTATGTGACTGAAGGTTAGTCATCTTTTAATTCTTTTCTATTATTATGATACAATCTGCAGAACAGAACAGATTAGATACACCTCTGCTCTTCTTGATTCTAACATTGAAATATGATTTGAGAAGATAGTATTTGCAGGTTACATTTCAATGGAAGAGTTTTATTTTTCTTCCTATAACAACAGAAATGGATAAATTCTAGTTTGACTACTGAAATTATTAGATCTAATTAAAACTGCCTCTGAAAAGGGATTTTCTTCCATATCAATATTATTTCATCAAATTATTATTATTTTATTTTTATAGCTGAAATTAATAATATATTGAGTGATTAATGGCTCTCATCTCTTTTCTATTCTTATTAATTGAAATACATATTTCAAAGGTGGTATTAACATGCTCTAATTTATTGGTGCTAGAAGTTTTTTTTTTTTAAATCTGTAACATATATTTCAGTTAGCACAGGGATCTTTCTTTAAAACGAAGTAGTATGGCACAAAATTACAAAGATTGAAACAGCTATTTTGAGAAATTTCTCTACTGTTTTTGGTCAAGAAATATTTTGAAGTAGTTTTTCTTTCAATGATACCAATTGTTCAGGAATCATCCTTTCATGCTTGTTATATTTTCTTCCTCATTAAACCTTATTCTCATCAAAGAATTTTGTATAAATATACATAAAAGTATAAATGTATTAGTATAAGAATGTAAATGACTAAGGTGACAGCATCATAAAGAATTAATTAAAACATCTATTTATAAAACATTCAATATTTACTGTTGGTCAAGCCGTAGGGTTATAGATACAAAATCTAATAACAAATATAGAAGAGCAGAAAGCCACGGAATGGTGTTTTGGTCTGAGCAATCTTTGAAGTCATAGGGATGGTAAGTAAAATCACTCAGTAGTTGACTGACATAGTTTTTCCAATATCAATGGTAGTACTAATTTGCTTATAATTCCCTAAGCAAGAGGGAGAAGTGGAGGGGAGCTGTATACTTTCAGTAATAGAAATAGATAGAAAGGATATGATGGAGATGGATAACTCAAAGCATTATATGGGGATCTGGGGCTAATAATCAGGGTAAGTCAAAACATTCAGTAAGCACCTACTATGTGTTGGGTACTGTGTTAAGTGCCAGGATATGAGGAAAGGCAAAAACAAAACAACATAGCAACTACAAAAAAAACAACAGAAGTCTCTGCATAGAATTAAATAGAAATAAGACATATACAGAATAAGTTGGATCTGAGGGAAGGCACTAGCACCAAGGTGGGGGTGGGGTGAGGAAATGATTTATTCGGAAGGTAGGTTGTTTTTTTTTTTTCCTGATACTTGAAGAAAGCCAGGGAAGCAAGAATGCAGCAATAAAAAAGTATATAAAATTCAGGTATAAGGGACAGACAGTGAAAATGTATGAAGTTAAGAGGTGTGTCTTGTATGAAGAAGAACAAGAAGGCCAGGGTCATTGTATCATTGAGTATGGGGAGGGGAAAAAATGAAAGAAGACTGGAATGGTAGGAAAGAAAGAGGTTATAAAGATTTTTAAATCCCTGGGCCTCAGAATGGATGTCTCCAAACTGACTAGATTAAGTACCTCCTGGTACTCAAGAACCAGGTACTCAAGTCTTGAGTATAAGAAATTGCAATAGTCAGATGAGAAGAAATTGGGAAATGGACTTGACTAAATCACACAAATGATGAACAGCAGAGCTGGAATTTGAACCAGGTCTTTTGAGTATTTACTGTATTCAGTGTTTTTCCACTTTGCTATGATCTCCTCAGGCTATTTACATTTTAGAGAAAAAGAAAATCTTAAACTAAGTAAATGGATCTCTAATTATGCAACTTCAGGAATACGCAAGTTGTTAGAAATGTTTCTGTTTATTTAACAAGGAAATTCTTAGAACCTTTAAAATCAAACCCTGCTCCTACTTATGCAATCTTGAATTGTGAGGTTAGAAGGAACTTCAGAAATCATGTATAGAAACCTTAGTATTCTTATAAGAAGACATAATTGGGATTGATTGGAGCCTAATTTGCAATCATGACCCTAATTTCTTTACTGTTATTTAATGAATGATGGCCTTTTATGTTTTCTATTTCTTAGCTTCTGCTAACAATAATCAGACTGCTTGCTTTACACCAAAGTCCCACAGATGGTAGTATACATTAGGGGGAAAAATACTGGAGTTGGAGTCAAATGAACTGAGTTCTAATGTTACCTCTGTCTATAACTCTTTTTTTTTTCTTTAGTAGGGAGTAGACTGGACAGGGCAGAAGAATTCAGATAATGTTTCAGGGCCAAAGGAAAAACTTCTGGGGTGAGATATTTATTCAACAAGCAGCCTGAGCAGGTAGGGAGGGAATGGGGTGAGAGAACACACTAGAGAATGGCAAACCCCGTAAGTTGTCCCAAAAAAAGGTACTGAGAGATTCAGAAAGACTCAGTTATTTCTCTTACAATGCAATAGGGGCTTTAGGCTTACCTTTGGGTAAGTAAAATCTCTCTTGTCTTTTTTAGGAAGGTGAAAGTTATTTATTTAATCTGTCACCTAAAATTAGTCATGCCTCAGATAATACTGTATCTGAGGGAATTGAGGGGATTAGAACAGCAAGTAGTTAACTGTGGGAACTGAGTGAAACATACTTGATTCCATTTTGTGGCTCAGTTTTGGAGTTAGCTCACTTCTCTTTCTATTCCTTTATGGGTTTAGTCCAACTTCTGTCTTGAGATAAAAATATGTTTTTTCCCATTGTGGGAAGTGGGAGAAAATCTTATTGTCTTGTTTGAACCTATCCCTGGGTGGCTGGGAAGCTAGATAACCTCAATCTGCTGTTTATAATCCTTTAAAAACTAAGGACTTATGTGATGCTCATTAGAAACCCAATCAGCCCTGAAGACTGATGCAAGTTTTCTCACAATCCTCTGTCTCAAGCAACCACAAGTCTTATCTGCAAACTGGCCCTGTATTGATCAATCAGTTATTATCTTCACTTTTCCTAGATTGTCCACAGATAGTTGAAAGAGTTGGAATAGCTCCTAGAGAAACAATTATTTCTCTCATATTTATAATCAGTTATTGAATTAGGACTTGTAGGTTGTTCAGGGCATTGAAATGAAGGACATTGTTGATTAATGAGATTGCTTTTTGTTCCCTGGTGGGAGATGCTACAGAACCTTACAAAGAATTTAATCCAAAGTGAATTCTAGCTCCTGATGTTCCTCTCAGCCTGATCTAAGTAGAGTGGACCTCCTTTTGTCCAGATTGTTCTAGGTTGGAGTACTCTGGATAAGAGATAAATCTCTTTATCCAAGACTGAGTGATCAGTCACCTCCCCCAGCCTCTCATTAGAATAAGCATACCTCTCATTATAGCATTGATTCTCCTAATTAATTGTTAACCAAACAGAGTTGATTGCCCCGTCCAGGAACCCCCATTCTTCCAAGGGCAAATAATCCTTGAGTGGGTTCCAAGAGGAATCTTTGGCACTCAAGAGTGTCACTGATCCCTTTTATCTGCTAGCATGATTAATGAAATGATTAATTACCCAGAAACTATGTCCCTTGAACGTTTTATACGTCACAGTTCTTTTTTGGATTTCAAGCAATTGTACCTGCTCACTCTCCCCATCTCAACTTGGAAAATTTCTAATCTTTCCTCCAATTAGAAATCCTGTTGTCTAATATTGTATCCTAATTGTTTTATTTTAATTAATTGATCTTATTTGATTGTTTTTAATTGTATTCAGGGTCCAGCCCTATGCTGAGGAACGGACCTCGTTCTAATTTGTTAGGTAATTGAAGTATGTTGCTTACCAAATAGATATGTCCAGAAGCTGAAATCTTTTGTTTTCTCAAGCATTTAATCTTTCAACCACCATACATACACATATTTCAACAATGCTTAAGGCCCCTGGCTAGCTATAAAGATATGTTGAAATTAATAATATATCTCCAGTGTTCTTCCACATTCTTTTCTAGTTTCCTCCTCATCTCTCATATTATTATGATCTCATCTTCTTCCTTGTCATCAAAACTTGCTTTCAAATAGTTGATACATTGAAAAGGATTTGAGATAGGAAGTCATACTAAGATAAATGACTCTTAACAAACCTAGAATAGCGTGTGAGCATGTGTATACAACACACATTTACATATGTGTACTATATATTTCTGCATGTATATATTTAATAACTTTAATAGATGCTTTTTCTCTTTACATCAAAGTCATTCTCCAATATAGACCTATATGTTACTGATACATATATATAATGATATAGATATATATGTAACAATATAGAATTGAACTATTCCTTGAAAAGAAGAATATATATATGTTGATATATGTAACATTCTATATCTACAATGTCCCACTTCTTGAATGAGATTCTTCTGAGGCATGTATCTTTCCTAAAAACCCAAACTGGTTATTATAATTGTTCAGAGTTCTTTTCTTTAGTACTCTACATTATACATTCTTCTGGTTTTGTTTACTTCACTTAGTTCATATAAGCTCAATATAATATTTTTGCGATGTCTGGCCATAATGAATATTTCCTGAATGAATGAGTGCTACTTTAATGTGTTATTACTTCCATAGGTATATTTCAAATGAAAATGTTTTAAACTGCCACTTCTCTAGAATTTAGTAGAGACAAATTTATCTTGCTTCTTCAGCTCATCACGGACTTTCATTCATTAAATAATACAGATTTTATATGTTGAATTATGATTGCTTCTTACTTTACTGCTTGCATAATGAACATGAAAAATTCTAATCCTTTCATACATCCATCTCAAAGAAAGAACCCATAAGAAGAGCTTAATACATACATTGTAATTACTAAATTAAATGTTTATGAATCAAGTCACACTTTGTACACATCATGAGAGATTATAATTTAAAGGAATAGAGTTGAAAATATTTTTTAAAGTGAAAAAAAATTTTCATAAACAAATTTTGGAAACCCCATAGTCTACATTTTTATAACAATTCATTTATCCAACAGAGTTTTGCTAGGGTTTAAAAAATTAAAGCATATTCCTTCTATTTTGACTCCATCTAAGAAGTTTTCTGGTATCAGTCATTTGAATGATCAGAAAATTCAATATTTTAACTTCTATAATTAGAGAGGTGGCTATGCCCTTCACAGGCGCATATTATGATTCATCTACAATTTCTTTTACTGGCTGTATTGCATCTTTCAATAAATCCGCTAAAAAGACTGTATCTAATATATTACTTGAGGGATGCTTCTGGGTATCTTGATATTGATCAACATTCTCTGTTTAACACTTTTATATATCTAATATGCTGGAAAATGAAAAATGATTTGTATAATATGAGCTCTTTGAGGACAGAAATAGTTTTCTTTTTTCTTGTACTTCCATTAACGAACATCTAATCTGTAGCAGCTATATGGCTCAGTGAATAGAGTGCTGAGCCTGAGTCAGGAAGACCTGAGTTCAAATCTAGCCTCAGATACTTAATAGCAGTATGATCCTGGGCAATTGACTTCACCCTAATTGCCTCAGTTTCCTTATTTATAAAATGAGCTGGAGAAGGAAGTGGTAAGTCACTTCACTATCTTTGTCAAGGAAAACCCCAAATGGGGTCGGTGAAGAGTCAGACACAACTAAACAACCAAAGTCTCTAATCTTGTACATAGTAAGTGTTTAAAATATTTGTTGCATTGAAATGATATTCATGCTAATCATGTAGATGTACTTTCTTTAAGATTTCTGAACCATTGAAATGTTAAATAATTATCCCTACTTTAGTAATTGCATATCTTTATTTTATCGTTAGAGTTCTGAAAACTGGTAATCCACTTGTAGCACTTATAAACAGTAATTTTATTAAACATTTCTTTACTTATGGGAACATGATAAATGTCAAAAATATTGAAATATCAACACTCCATTCTTCAAATTTTTGGAATAAAGGAAGATTGCCTGAATTCTTTCTCCACCCTCTTATCTGTGATTTAGGTTTGAACCTGAAAGTAGTCTCTTTGACATGGGTCTGAAATGTGCTTTAGTAAAATTAAAAAAAATCTAATTCAAACTAGTATTTATTTCCTAGTATATTATGTCACTTATGTTCCCTCTAAAACATAGCTTTGTTGTGTAATATTGTGCTTCTAACCAGTTTCAGACTCAATAGGTCTTATAACAATTACTGAAAGACACAATAGTTAACTTCTATTCATCATTATTTTCATTTTGCTCAGGTGTTCAAAGTGGCCTAAGGCAAAGCCACTGGATTCCTGTGTCTAAGTGACTGAATAAGAATGAGTTTCCAAATTCTTCCTTATGAAGCTCTGCAGCATCTGCAGTATGTATTTAACTTGACCCCAATTCAACCCAAGTTTTGATTTTGAGTCTGAATTTAACTTTTTAATTCAGTTTTTTTTCAGTTGCCAACTTTTGCCTCTAATTGATCTTCACTGGAAAAACCACTGACCTGGAAAACAGATCCAGGAGAGAATTTAAAAATTATTGGACTACCTGAAAGATATAATAAAAAAACTGAGCTTAGGCACCATCTTTCAAGAAATTATGAAGGAAAACTACCCTGATATTCTAAAACCAGAGGAAAAATGGAAATTGAAAGAATCTACTGATCACTTCCTGAAAGAAATCCCAAAAGTAAAACTCCTAGAAATATTGTAGCCAATTTTCAGAGTTCCCAGGTCAAAGAGAAAATATTTCAAGCAGCCAAAAAAAAAAAAAAATCAAGTATTATGGAGCCACAGTCAGCATAACACAAGATTTAGCAGCTTCTATGTTAAGGAATTAGAGGTCTTAGAATATAATGTTCCAGAGGTCAGAAGAGCTAGGATTAAAAGTATGAATCACCTATCCAACAAAAGTGAGTATAATACTTCAGGTGAAAAATAGACATTCAGTGAACCAGAGGACTTTCAAGCATTCTTGATGAAAAGACAAAAGCTGAATAGGAAATTTGACTTTCAAATATATGACTCAAAGGGAGCACAGCCAAGATGGTGGAGTAGAAGCAAGGACCTGCTCACACTCTCCCCCCAGACCCTTAAAATACCTGTAAAAAGTGACTCTAAACAAATTCTAGAGCAGCAGAAGCCACAAAATGACAGAGTAAAACAGATTTCCAACCCAAGATAGCCTGGAAGGCCAACAGGAAAGGTCTATCACACCAGGCTCAGAGTGGAGCGGAGTCCAGTATGGGCTGAGCCAGCATAGACAGGACTGGAGCAGGTTTCAAGGCACTGAATCACAGGTAACTGCTGAGGTTTTGAGATTTCTCAACCCACAAATGCCAAAGACAGCTTCAAAGGTCAATGAGATAACTTTATCACCTGAGTCAAAGGGGAGCTCAGGCCCCAACCCCAGCTCCAGCCCCAGGGTGGCAGTGGTCACTCCTGGAGTTCTTGACAGACCCTGGGGGAATTGAGTGACTGATCAGGGTCTCAGTCCTGAGTGGGGGTCTGGGGGTAAGGAGGAGCTGGTGGGAGCTGTGGAGAGGGAATCCTACTCCCAGTTCCAGGGCAGAAAAGAGTGCTTGTGATTGCTCACAAACAAGAGTACAGACAAGGAGAGGAGTAAACTCCTCTCTTTTGACTATGCCACTTTGGAGGAACTGAGAACTTATAGGTCTCTACAGATATCTCAGAGAACAGCTGCACAAAACCTCTGAAGCCTGGGGTAGTATACCCTGCACTTGACAAAGGACTCTAAAGTCAAGGAACTGGCTGAGAAAATGCCCAAAAGGGGGAAAAAATGACTGGAAAAGGTTACTTTCTTGGTGAAAAGGCATTTTCTTCCATCCTTTAGTATGAGAAAAAGCAAAGCATACAATCAGAGGAAGATAGCAAGGTTAAAGTTCCTATATCCAAAGCCTTAAAAAAATATGAAATGGTCTTAGGTCATGGAAGGGCTCAAAAAAGATTTTTAAAGTCAAGTAAGAGAAGTAGAGGAAAAATTGGGAAGAGAAATGAGAGTGATGCAAGAAAATCATGAAAAATGAATCAACAGTTTGCTAAGGAAATCCCAAAAAATGCTGAAGAAAATAACAACTTTAAAAATAGATTAACTAAAATGGCAAAAGAGGTCCAAAAAGTCAAATGAAGAGAAGAATGCCTTAAAAAGCAGAACTGGGCAAATGTAAAAGGAGGTCCAAAAGCTCACTGAAGAAAATAATTAAAAATTATAATGGAGCAAAAGAAAGCTAATGACTTTATGAGAAATCAAGAAATTATAAAACAAAATCAAAAGAATGAAAAAAATAGTAGACAATGTGAAATATCTCATTGGAAAAACAACTGACCTGGAAAACAGGTCCAGGAGAGATAATTTAAAAATTATTGGTCTACCTGAAAACCATGATAAAAAAAAAAGAACCTTGACATCATCTTCCAAGAAATTATCAAGGAAAATTGCCCCGATATTTTAGAACCAGAAGGTAAAATAGAAATGGAAAGAATTCATCAATTACCTCCTGAAGAGACCCCAAAAGAAAAACTCCTAGGCATATTGTAGCCAAATTCCAGGGTTCCCAGCTCAAGGAGAAAATATTACAGATAACCAGAAAGAAACAATTCAACTACTGCGGAAATATAATCAGGATAGCACAGAATTTGGCAGCTGTTACACTAAGGGATCAAAAGGCTTGGAATATGATATTTCTGAGACCAAAGGAGATAAGATTAAAATCAAGAATCACCTATCCAGCAAAACCGAGTATATTACTTCAGGGAAAAAAATGTAATTTCAATGAAATAGTGGACTTCTAAGCATTCTTGTTGAAAAGACAGAGCTGAATAGAAAATTTGACTTTCAAGTATAAGAATCAAGAGAAACATGAAAAGGTAAAGAGGAAAGAGAAGCCTTAAGAAACTCATTAAGTTGAACTATTTACATTCCTACATGTGATATTTGTAACTCATGAGACCTTTTTCAGTATTAGAGTAGTTAGAGGGAATATATATACACACACACATACACACACACATATATGTGTGTGTATATGTGGATATTATATGTTTCTAGGTATGAATATGTACAAGGGTGTATGTATGTATGTATATATGTGTGTATATATGTATATATGTGTGTACATATGTACATATTTGTGTGTATATATGTGTGTATACATATATATGTATAGCCAGAGGGCACATGGTGAATTGAATATGAAGGCAGAATACCCAAAAAATAAAATCTACTGTTGAGTGGAATATACTAGGAGCAAGAGAAAGGGAGAGGCAGAGTGCAGCAAATCATCTCACATATGAGTCAAGAAAGAGGTTTCACAATGGAGGGGAAGAGGGGGGAGATGAAAGGGAATAAGTGAGCCTTATTCTCGTGGGATTTGGCTTAAGGAGGGAATAGCATACACTCAATTGGAGATGGAAATCTCTTTTACCCTGTAGGAAGGCAGGGAGGAAGGGGATAGGAGAGGGAAGACAAGAGAAGGGACAGCAAATTGTTGAAAGGGATCATCAGAAGCAAACACCATTGTAGGAGGACAGGTCAAGGGAAAGAATGGAATAAATGGAGGGCAGGATAGGACAGAGGGAAATGTGCTTAGTCTTTCACAATATAACTATTATGGAAGTGCTTTTCATGGCTACACATGTATGACCTATATTGAATTGCTTGCCTTCTAAATGAGAGTGGGTGAGGAGGTAGGAAGGGAGAGAATATGGAATTCAAAATTTTCAAAATGAATGTTAAAAATTGTTTTTGCATGCAACTGGGAAATAAGATATACAGGAAATGTGGTATAGAAGTCTATTTTTGTCCTACTGGCAAATAGAGGGTTAGAAGGATAGAAGAAGGGGGTGATAGAAGGGAGGACAGACTGCAGGAAGGGGTGGATGTGGCGCATGCTGTCCTGGGGCAGGGGTGGGGAGAGATGGAGAGAAAATTTTGGATTCAAATTCTTGTGGAAATGAATGTTGAAAACTGAAAAATAAATTATATATTAAAAAACCCCAAAGACTCAAGAGAAGTATGAAAAGGTAAACAGGAAAGAGACATCATAAGGGACTCACTGAAGTTGAACTGTTTATATACCTACATGTAACTCATGAGACCTTTCTTGGTATTAGAGGAGTTAGAGGGAATATATATGTGTATGTGTGTGTATATATATATACATATTTGTGTATATATATACATTTATATATACCCTCATATGTATATATATATATGTATTACATATTATAAATACATATCTATGTATGTATATACAGAGAGCATAGGTTGAGTTGAATATGAAGGGATTATATCTAAAAAATAAGATTAAAGTGTAAGAGAGGAATGTGCTGGGAGGAGATGAGAAGAGATAGAATGAGGCAAATTATCTCACATAAAAGAGTCATAAAAATAGAGGAGAAGAGGTAGGAGGTGAGAGGGAATGAGTGAACATCACTGTCATTGAATTTGGCTTAGGGAGGGAGTAACATGCACACTCAAGTGGGTATGAAAATGTATCTTACCCTACAGGAAAGTAGGAGTGAAGTGGATAAGAGAGAAGGAGATCGTAGAAAGGAGAGCAAAAGGGAGGAAGGGCGATCAGATGCAAACACTTTTAAGGATGGTCAGGGTCAAAGGAGAAAACAGAATAAATGGGGGTTGGGATAGGATGGAGGGAAATATAATTAGTCTTTCATAACATGATTGTTATGGAAGTGTTTTGCATGACTACACATGTATAGCTTATCTATATTGAGTTGCTTGCCTTCTTAATGAGTGTGTGTGGGGAGGGAGGAAGGGAGAGAATGTCAAACTCAAAGTTTTAAAAATAAATGTTAAAAATGTTTTTTACATACAACCAGGAAGTAAGATATACAGGCAATAGGGTATGGAAATCTATCTTGCTCTAGAGGAAAATAGAAGGGAAGGGGATGAAAGAAGATTGATAAGTGATAGAAGGGAGGGCAGATTGGGGAAAAGGTTAATCAGAATGCACCCATATTGGGATGAGGGAAGGGGAGAGATGAGGAGAAAATTTGGAACTCAAAATCTTGTGGAAGTGAATGTTGAAAACAAATAAATTAATAAAAAGAAAAAATAAGAAGTTGTACATAACAGATTTGCAGTTTCATTTGCAAACATCTTTTAAAAATTATATTGCTATGTAAATATTTGTTTTGTTCAATAAATTTAAAAAATTATATATACATGTATATATACTTATATATATATATATATATATATATATATATATATATTTTTTTTTTAATTAGAAGACCTGACTAACTCTAGTTGGTGTCCTCAAGTAACTCACTCTATTTATATGACCTTCAGTTTTCTCATATTTAAAGTTGAGGAAATTACTCATCCTTACCTATCTTGTAAGGTTGTTTTGGGGATAAAAGAGATGTGAAAAACAATATAGTTACTTTTGAAATGTCCTATTTATGCCTGATGTGGGTTCATATATATGCCTCTGTGAATATGGGCTCTATAATGCCTGTACTCATTGATCAAATATTCTAGGTTCCCTTTTTCACAGGGGAAGCAGACAATGGAGTACCAGGGATCCTTTGTGAAGTAAACTTTAGCTGAACTCAGAGATGCCTCTGAAATCAACGGTGCTCGATCAGTTAAGAGAGAAAAGTAAACATCTTGGTTCCTGATTTATCTAAAGAGTAGAAACCTCCTGCATTCCAGTTTATTGAATTTACAGGTATCTTCTCCCTAGACCCCCATTTCTCACCTGACATGTTATAAACGCTTCACCCTTTTCCATTCCCCTCTGAGCAGATGTGAACATTGTCCCACTGCTCCAGCTCACAAGCTTTTTCTTAGTTAATAATGCCATCATAATTTTTGTAAACTGTGATTGGAATCTGGGTCATTGCGGGACTCCCTTTTGGACCCGAGTTTCTTCTGCTTTAACAGTTCATGGGGATTTTCATTTCAGCACCTCCTATCTGATTTCATTCTTTCTGTTGAAAGTGTGTATATCAACACAAGAACAAGCTTGAATGATGAGAATTCTATTGCTTGTATTATTATGATATTTCATTAAATGTCTTTAAATATTAATATTACTAATATTAATAATTAACAATTACATCTAAAGATGATTTTTAACATTCATTTAAAAAAATTGTGTTCCAAATTTTCTCCCTCCTTCTCCTTCTCTCTCACCTCCCTAAGAGAGTAAGCAATTTGATATAGGTTGTGTGTGTGTGTGTGTGTCTGTGTGATCATGTAATATTTTCATATTGGTCAAAATGCCTTTATTTTGAACTGTGTGCTCTATTAAATTTATAAGTGGAGGCTTATTAATCATAATCTAGCAAGGATTCTAACCTATAAAGTACATAAGATGTGGACCATGTTTTGGGATAAGGGGAAACCTGGTGACTAAATTATTATTATTATAAGAAATTAACATTATAGGTAACAGAATGTGGAGGGAAAAATCTTGGACAGAGAGCCATGACCCCTATGTCCAAATTCTTGCTATGTCATTAGGTGACTGGGTGAACCTAAATAAGTCATTTTCTTTCTTTGACGTTCACTTTGTTATCTGTAAAATAAAGAGAATTCAGCCTAGGAAGGTAAACTGGTACTACACACTAAGGACTTTGAATACCAAATGAGGAGTTTTATATTTGGTCTAGGAGGCAACAAAGAACTACTAGAGCTTCCTGAATAAGGCATTGACAAGGTCAGACTCTTGTTTTAGCAATATTAGCAGCCTTATGGAGGATGCTTTAGAAGAGAGAAGAGACCTGAGGCAGAGAAACCAGTTAGGAAGCTATTATAATATCCATCCAGATGATGAAAGCCCAACATATTTACTAGAAAAAAAACCATGTTGGGCCTCCCTAGATTGAGAATCAATTCCTGGCTCTCACACTTAATTGCTGTGTGATTTGGAGGCAATTAATTTAATCTTTATAAGCATTAGTTTCTTTATCTTTATAATAGGATTAATAATTCCACCATCTTTATCACAGGGTTGGCATTACAAAAGCATCTTAAAGTTGGGTAAATATGACAGTTATTATTAAAATATTATCTCAATAGAGCCACATTCACTCTTCGTGGATTTTAGCAGAATTGTCCTTTTTTTCACAGAAGGTCATTTCTAAGGTTAAATATCTTGACAAATTAATTCAAGCCATGTGTGTCATGCATTAGACTAACAATTCTGTGCTGGAGGATATTGCTGGTGAGAGAAAAGTGCAGGCAAGTCCAGCTAGAGGGATGCCCGAGGTGGTACCATCCTTGTTCTACCACCAAGGCAGGAAGCTCAGCAAGTGAGCTTTTAATTACGACTGGGGAAGAGGACAAGGAATGATGAAACCACACAGACTCTGAAAACTTTCTGATACATTCAAATATATATCCTGCTGATCTCTAAATAATGATTTTGTTTACTTTTGAGGATATGCCTCTGAATGATTATAAACTGAAAGCTTTTTAGAAAGAGTTCAATCAGGAAAAATACAAGTGTGTGCATTTTTAAACAAAATGCATAAATAAAAAGTAAACTTCACTTTTTCTTTTAAAGAAGACCTCCTTAACTCTGTGAGAGTTCCTTTTCAAAGAATTGTGACCAGAGGCAAAATGCAGAACTATCTAAAGAACTATCTAAAGAGAAAAGAATCCAAACAGTATTCCTGTAAAGAAAGAATCCCCAAAAAAACCCCACTATTATTTTAACTATCTGTATAAAACTGATTTTTAGTTTGTCTAAGAATTGGAAAAAAATCCCATTTTTAACATAATTAGCATTATAGTTATTAAAATAAAATAACATTGCTTCATGAATTTTATTAAGTAATGGAAAATAATAGTATCATATGAGGAGAATTTAAAATAACACCTTGTGTCTAGCTACCAACATAACTTTTAGTAAAATAAAAATGATTTTGATTTATTCAGTGCTAATGTAAACGTCAAATGAACTCTAATACATCCCATTGTTTTCAGTACACCTTTCCTCTCCAATTCATCCTACATGCTTAAAAAACCAAGCTTCCTAAAACCTCTGTAGCACTCCTTTGTTCAAGAAGCTGGTATAATTCCTATTGTCTTAGAATAAAGTACAAACACCCCAAGCACACTTTTACAGTCTAGATAGTCTGTCTTTCCAGGCTTATTTCCCATTACTAGTTTTCACACATTATGTGTTCCAGACAAATTTCCCTATACTCAGCCTCTGTATCACCTACCTTTGTGTTTTGTACAGACTTTGCCTTCCCCTTGGACTGTTCTCTTTCTTTATTCCACCACTGAAAATGTCTAGTTTCCTTTACAGCTCAGCTCACATTCCATCTTTTCCTAGAAGTTATTCTTGAGCCCCCATGTTGGTGCTCTCTCCTTTCTCCTCAAATAATAATGTATGAACTATTTTTTGTTTTTGTTTTTCAGTTATATCTGACCCTTCATGACCCCATTGGGGGCTTCCTTAGCAAAAATATTGAAGTGATTTGCCAACTTTTTCTCCTGCCCATTTTACAGATGAGGAAACTGAGGTCAATAGGGCTAAGTGACTTGTCCATGGTCACACACCTAATAAGTAACTGAGGCTGAACTTGAACTCAAACTTCTTAACTCTAGGAACAGGTACTCTAGCCACTCTGCCACCTAGATCCTTACCTGTTTACAATTGTATCCCATGGCCATACAACAAATGAATGGCTTTCCCTAAAACCTGATATAACATAAGGGTGGAAATATTCTAAACCAGACAGAACACCAATTGCCCTTTGATTGATTCAGTCTATTTTACTGCTGTTACGGTCTGACCTCATGGACCTTCTTCTCAGTAGGGAATTCCTGGTGCAAAAACTAAACAAATAAGCAAACAAAAATTTACCCAAAACATGCTCAACTATGCAAACAGTAACTGTCCTCTAAAACTTAAGGCGTTGAACAACTTTGTAAGAGGTCCTGAAAATTTACAGAACTTCACTATGGTCACTCATTAAACATAGGCTGAATAAAGGGATCTTGGAACCTAGAGCTTCCTGACTCTAGGCCCAAAAATTTCTATGCCAAATACCATGCTGCCTCCTTCCTTCCATACAATGAATGTTACAAATTACATCCCTGATAGTTTGGGAAACAAGTAAATGCCTTGAACACAAAACCAGTTTCTAGAAAGTATCAAGGATAACTCTACTATGACTGTTCTAGGGCCTCAAAAATTAAACTGTCAAAAGTAAGAAAGTAATTAATTGTAAAATGAACATGTAATATATATATAAATCTATAGTTTGCTTAAAGAACCAGAAGAATCCTTATCAGAAAGATACAGCATGACTCCCAATGTATCTGAAGAGGAAAAAGAGATAATATCATTCCATTCTGGCAGTATTATCTCTCCTTCAGCCACGTTTGCAAGGAATCACAAATTATTCCTTCTCACTTAACCCACTCTTCCCACTAAAAATCATTTTGAGATAATTGGTTGTCTTCAGTCCTACAAAAATTGAATGCTTACAATATTCTTAACTCTTGTTTTAAAATATGATAGCGTCAGTGTTCAGAATATGCTTAAAATTGTTCATTACATGTGAGACTTAACATCCAGCCTCTCTCCTGTATAAGAGGGATTTTAATATTGGTGTGGTTTGAAGTATATCAACATATTAATGAAATCAAGGAGGCAGCAGCAGTAAGTTCATTACTCTAGGCTTTAATCTTCTTCTCCATCAAAAATAATCTATTATGAAATCAGTTGTCAATCAGAGATCCTCCTTCCCCTGTCCTACTCACCCACTCCCCCAACCTTTACTAATGCAAAATCAAGTGAAAGTATCCTAACCTCCACAGATCACAAGTTGATGCTTCATTTTAGAGGCAGAAAGAGGCAACCCCATGCGGATAAAACCATTTTTATTTGATATATTTGGACAGGGACACTGTCAGTTTCTCTGCAGTGTTTCTAAAATCAACAGGATCATAGATGCACTGAAGAAATAGTTCATAAAATGAACAACTCCACTGGAAGTTTCTACAGCAGTGTATGTTTTCACTTTTTAAACTCTAAGCAATTAATTTACCTCACGTACTTTTTCAGTGCCTAGAGAGATTAATTTCCAATCCAACTATTCTTACTTAAAACATTTATTTTGAAATAAAGAGATATAAATTGATAGCCAATTAGCTTCCAAATATTCGAGCCTACTTCTGCAAGATGTATCCCATCAGATCAACTGTTGTACTCACATGACCACTGATCTCTGCTGGCTATTGCAACAACCTCTCCTAAGTGGGTTCCCAGGATCTAGTAGTCTCTCCTTCATTCAATATATCCTTAACAATGCATAAAAGCAATTTTTCTAAAACACATCTGATCATGTCATTTCCTAAGAATACAAACTTCTCAGCTGGGCATTTAAAGCCCTTTGTATTTTGCCTCTAGCTTACCTGTCCAGGCTTATTTCACATTATTTCCTTTCACATATTTTTTGTTCAGTCAAACTGTCTTACTTGCCATTACTCATACTTGGTACTTTATTATTGGCCTTTATTCTTTCCACAGGTCATTGACCATTCTGAGAATGTACTTCTTCTTCTTAAGATTCCTTGCCTTCTTCATGTGTAACTTTCCTAATCCTGCTACCTGTTATTGTGTTCTCCCTTCTCAAATTACTTGGTATGTACCTATCTGTTTACATATTCTATCTCCCAATAGAATGTAAGCTCTTTGAGGGAAGGTCTTTTTGTTTGTTTTATTTTGCTTTGTTTTGAATTCAGAGTACCTACTGTGGTGCTTTGTAAGTTAGAGATGTTTAATAAATGATTTGCGGATTCGAAAATTCCACTTAAAGCCCACAATTTATCAACTTTTTATTAGGAAAATTTGGGTATCTGTCGATTTATTCTATTTTTCCATATGAAGATGGAGGTAGCCCTAATAGTTATTGTTATGGAGGAGGTGAGGAAAACACATGTCACTTCTCCCTCCAGTCTCATTGTTGCTTCCAGTTTCACTCACATTTACTTAGTAACTTCTCCTTCTTTGAGGTCCATATGGTCCATATCTTTGACTCAATCAAAATAGTGGTAGCTATTGTCTCCAAATATTCAGGTTGCTTCCCTATCTTTCTCAATAAATTTGATATCTGGCTCATAACATTTCTCTTCTCTTTTCCCCATCTTGACCCTCTGGTAAATGGCATCTGTTCCATTAGAAGCAAATTTCCCTTTATGCTAAATCCTTTCCTCTCCTACTCCCTCCATCTTCTAGTAATCATTTCCTGATGACTCACAGCATCCTTGACCACCCATTGCATACTGCCTGTATCTTTACTCATTCCCCTTGGCTCACTAGTTTAGGCAAGGGAGTTGGAATATACTTATTTCTCATTGCCATCATGACCCTCTGGTAAACCAGTTCAGCTCTACCCTATCCTCTTTTCTTGAGCCTCTGGCCTTCGTCTATCACTGACTGTACCCTGTTAAGCCTCAGTCATGGACTTACCACTTTTGATACTATACTCATGATGGTGAATGAACACTGAGAAAATTATGCAACCATTATAATTGATTCCCTACAACTTTATGTCATACAGTCTCAAATGGGCATTCACTGATGCTAGGCAATCTTTCTACACTCCCCTTACCAGCTCTTCATAACTGCTCTTCCAGACCTTCTCAGGCATTCTTCAACATCCGATGGCTTCTCTTTCCCCCACCTCAATAGCTGCTTCATATTTTATAGGGAAAAAGAGACTAATTTTATAGAGAAAAAGAGTGATGGGCCAAGACACAGCTGAAGTGTTGAGGGATGAGGGGTCCCAGTGTGGAGAGAGTAGGACTTGGTGAGATGAGTCAGAGGGAGAGGTCAAAAGTCAGATAAGTGGAATTCAGAATTCTTAAACATGGAAGTGGTACATTTGTGGGTGATGGCAAGATTTATGATATGACTAAGTTTGTGTGATTGGGTTGAGGTGGAAAATGGGTAAATGGGAAGGCAGTAGATTGAGGAAATGAATGATCAAGATGTTTGAAAGAGAGTCAATAATATGTTAAAGTCATCTAATATGAAAGCAATTTGAGGACAGAAATGTTATAAGTCATATATCAAATTTATTGAGGAAGGAAGGGAAGCAACCTGGATATCTGGAGATAATAGCGACCACTATTTTGATTAAGTAAAAGAAATGTAGTGTATGACTGTATGGAGCTCGAAGGAGGAGAGGTTACTAAGAAAATGTGGGTGAACCTGGAAGTAACAATGAGGAATAAGTATATTTCAATTCCCTTTCCTCAACTAGTGAGCCAAGGGGAATGAGTAAAGATACAGCCAATACTGGAATGGGTGGTTAAGGATGCTGTGTGAGTCATTAGGGAATGATTACTAGAAGATGGAGGGAGTAGGAGAGGAAAAGATTTAGCATAAAGGGAAATTTGTTTCTAATGTAACAGACATTTCAGAGGACACAGGGGATGGAGTGGGTAGTGTTTGGTTGGGACTTGGAGTGAAAAGGTTGGGAAAGATAGGAATAAAAATGGTTAGTGGAGGATGGAGAATGATGCTTGGATGATGACATACTGGGGTTCAGATTACATGCATGTTGAGAATCCAGAGGCTCAGGGAGGTTAAATGACTTCTACAATCACACAGTTATTAAATATGTCTGATGCAGGACTTGAATCAAGTCTGAATCCTGCACTCTATCCATTATGACATCTTGTATCAATTTAATAAATATTAATTAATTATCATTTAGAGGAATGATTTTCTCATCAAAGATACTGAACCCTCCCTAACTCTTAGTCTTCATGATATTAATTTATTTTTACCTAGTTTATTAAGGTAGAATCAGGGTATCCAGTGCCTTTGTACTGGCTTTGCCATACCTGAAATGCCCTCCCTTCTAACCTGTGCCTCTTAGAACCTTCAATTTCATTCAAGGCTCAACTCAAATTCAGCTTTAAACAAGAAGCTTTTTATAACCTTCTAGTAATTAGTAGAGCTCCCCTCAATGAATCTTTTGTATTTTGTATATACATATGCAGTCAGGCATATGGAGATCACTTTCTGTGGGCAGAAGTAAGGACTTTAGCAACTATGAATGAACTCCTGGTAACAGTGAAGAATATAACTTCCCTCAGAAAAAGCCAAAGGCTTTTCTTTCATCTCGAAGGAAGTGGGGAGGAAAACTCTGAGAAGGAATAAAACAGGAGCAAAAATAGGGAAGTCTGAATGAGATTCAGATGTGGCAGGTAGGTGGTCAATTTTGCTTTTGGTATGGGATATGAGTCAAGAAACAGGAAGATTAAAGCCTGAGAGATAGAAAATTGATTTTATGCATTTGGTGTAGGGCCATTGTTACAGTTCTGTGGGCTAGAATTGCCACTGGTTTCTAAGTTAGCTGATTTTCCATTTAGAAGAATGAGTTACTGACAGTTTGGTACCTGCCTCCTCCTTCTCACTGTCCAAGAGGGCACTGGTTAAGTACAAAGTTCTGTTGCTTAAAGTTTGTTCACACTTTCTGTTTAATTATTATTAATACCAGCTAGAAAAAGATAACATTGATATTATTGTGATATGTATGCTTCATTGTTATGAGAAGAAACCATAGTAAAGGGTTCAATAATGACAAGGTATACTAATCAATTATAAAGAAAACAGGAAGCTGGGGACTTCTGTCTAAATTAGGAAGATTCTATGTCAACTAGGAGCTTCTGAGCTACATGAGCGATTATCTTGTCAACTGACATATTAAATACACTTCAAAGCACAGAAACAGCAAGCCATATTTATTTGTTTCTTTTCTCTAGGCTAAAACTGTGCTTAAGGAGTCTGGTGGGCATTGAGGACCTGTTATGGTCATTACCTTCTCCATCATTCTTCATCATATATGCATAAAGAAATCCCAGACCTTATTTTGAAAAAAATGCCTCAGGGGATTTGAGTTTGCTTACGCCTTATTTTCGATGGATGACTGCAGTAGATAGAAAGTTCCTTGGGATTTCTTTGGGCAGTGAGACTACATTGGGGAAGATTACTCAACCTTCATGAGTTTCAGGTTCCTCATTTGTATAAAAGAGTTTAGTATTCTAGTTCTAATATTTTATTATCCATTAAATACATTTATAAATAATTATAAATATTCTGCTTTGTAATATTAAGCATAGTTCAGCATCTAGCGTTTGGAAACTTGAATATTTCAACAAAATGATGGAGCACTGTCCTACAAATTAATTATCCATATGAGCAATATCTGAAAATTCTGACGGAGCTCCACTTTGAAGGAAAGAACGTGGAAATATTATCATATTGTACAAAGTTTTTTTTTCCCCAAATCTGATTTTTCTTGTAAAATATTGGAATGCCATTTTGGCTTTTATTACTGACACCAGATATTTCTTCCAAAACTCTTATCCTCTAAAAAGCCTTTGTCAGTATATAATACCTACTGGTATTTTTCAATTTAGCCATATCCGTATATTGTTCAGCCTCCTTTTTAATATAAGAAATTCTAGGCCTAATGCATTAATACTTCCCTACTGTGCAAAAGTCCAAAATATTTGCTTCTATTAATGTATTAATGTATTCACTGCCCACCCAACTGAGTGCAGAATTAAATTGCAACCTGAATTCTGAGGCAAGGAACAAATTCTTTTTATTTATTTCTTTTATTAATCCTGCCAACTGATTAGCATAGATATGGACCACTACAATGAAATAGTTAAGAAAATATTCAATATATGCCACTTACTTGTGTAGGTCAGCTGAAATCCTTGGTCAGTGTCTGATCCATTTGTATTGAATTCCATCCACAAGTGGTTAGATGTGCTATTGAGGATCAATCCCATCAGTTCATTTTTAGAAAAGGCTCCCAGAGGGCGTGAGGCACTATCTTTTCCATCAAAAACCTAATTTAAAAAAAAAATAACTTGTAACTCTCCTTTCATTGGCTTTTGGGTTTTTTTTGATCAACTTATAATTAGAAATTCAAATTTTCTTCAAAACAAACACTTTTCAGTCTTTACTAAGTTACAATGAGAAGCTATTCTGTAAATGGTGCATGCTATCATAATAGAAAAAATGAGAAGCTGAAAAAAAATAGAGGAACTAGTCACAAAAAGAACAAGAGATGACACTAACACACACATACATCTACATAAATACCCATTTTAAAGTTTACAAAGCATTTTACATACATTATCTCCATTATCCCTTTGCTCTCTATGCAATTCAAGAGAACTCCAGAAGGAACCCATCACATTAGGAAAGTCCCCTGTGGTGAATTAAGGGACAGGATTAAAAGGATCAAGCCATACCTAGGAGAACTAGATAAGGGAGAGTTACACTGAAGTACTGAAGTAGTCAAACAACGTTTTTTGTTAATATTACAGATTTGCTATTACATTGAAAAGCAAACATATGCTCTTAACCGCCTAAGACAGAAGGTCTTCTTACATTCAACAAGTTTGTAGTTTATGTAAATCTGAGTGAAATGAAAGTGAGAAATTTTTATTTTCCCATGGATCTACAATCTAAGATTCTATCAAAGTTGCGTGTTTCAATGGAAAGGACGGAGAATCAAAAAATTGTTTCAAAACCCATCCCTAGTGTAAATTCTAATTTTGCCATTTGTTTTTGACCTTGTATGAGTGTCTGAGCCTCAGTTTCCTCATCTATAAAATGAAGTGATTACTAGATTTCCTCTAATGGTTTTTCAATTCTAATTCTATGTTCCTGTGCTTGATTTTCTGCTGAATCTCTTGGATTTTATTCTTTATTCACCTCCAGCTTCCCTCCCCCATTCCACCCTATGTATTTTCCTCTCCCATGTAAAGGAAAGAGGGAGAAGGCTTGTGACAACTCAGTCATGGGTTTCTTCTCTGAAAGCACCATTGAGGGACAAGAAAAAACAAAACAAAAACAAACTCTGCTTCATTCCTTCTGTCTGAATGGTTTCAAAGCACAATCGAGTACTGAATCCAACCTGTCACATTTCCCAGATCCTGAGCCTGACATAACTTGGTCTCTAAATAAAAGAAATAGACCATTGTGTACTAAGTTAAGGAGAGGTGCACTTTTGTTCTAAAATAGACTCTTCTCAACTTTATGTTTTGTAGAAAGTCTCCCGAAAAAGATGAATTTAGATTGAAATAAACAACATTTGTTATTTTGCTTCTAAAATGTTTCAGTTACAGAGAGGAAACAAGCTTTTGACTATGTACATCGTGCTGGTCCTACGTTAGTTAAATTAGTATTGATTTGGATTTTTCCAAAGCTAAATTTGTCATCCTCCTGAGTAAAGTGTTGAAGTCAATGATGTCCACAAATAGTGCCCTGTGGAATTTGTGTATCTATTATAAGGTTTAAATTAGCCAGATCCCCCATTCCCAGACATATTAAATCTTTTTTTTAACATCATAGATTTTACTTTTCCTAAAATGTTCTACACAACATTGATTCATGATGGAACTACTTATAAAGATAACTTTTTTTTTTTTTTTTATGGCTGACTGTATTCTTTGTGGCTGGCTCATCTTACTGAAGAATCGTTGTGACTATTGTTCAAACAGAAGGAGGGCATGAAAAGAGCCAGACCTGACAAAAACAAGGCCAAAGAAAATGGCTCTGTGAAAACACTGTTTTCTTTTATCCTGAAAGCAAATCGACTTTATTATGCCAGATGATACTTGGGCCAAGCATTTAGATAGAATGCAAGTCATTATTAATAGAGGGACCTAAAAATGAGTGACTGAATCAACAATTTCTGGACTTGATACATTATGAGGGAAAGATAATCTGGACATCATTCTCAAACTGTTTCTTAAGAGTTCCTTTGTGTAAATGACTTTTACTTTTCAATCCTGACCACATATTCAAATGACAGTGATAATGCTGATGAAGGTGAAGAGTAGTGGAGAAGAAAGATTATTCTACTATATAGAACACTTAGCTTTAAGTCAGGAAATTAGTGTTCAGTCATTTCAGTTGAGTTGGACGCTTTGAGACCCCATTTAAAGTTTTCTTGGCAAAGATACTGGAATGGATTATCATTTTATTCTCCAGATTATTTTACAGATGAGGAACTGAGGCCAACAGAGTTAAGTGACTTGCCTAGGGACACACAGGTAGTAAGTGTCTGAGGTTGCATTTGAACTCAGGTCTTCCTGATTCTAGCCCCAGCACTTTAACCACTGTGCCACCTGGCTATCCCAAAGTCAGAAAGATTTTTGCTCAAGTCCTGTCCCTGTGTTTCTGACATATACCAGTTTTGTAATGGGAGGCAAGTCACTAAACCTCTCTCAGCAATCCAGAAAATTTTCTAAAAGTCTCAGGTGAGTTATCCGTCTGCAGGGAGTTTTCTACACACTAATGAAATCATAGATATAGCTTCTCTCTCACATCATCAAAAAAAAAAAAAAACACACCTAAATAAATAAGGACAAAAAGAAAGTATGGAGAAAGAGGCTGATAGAAAGGAGGAAGATGAGACAAAGCAGGAGGAGCCAATAAGTCAAATCAATAGATATTTATTAAGGGCTTACTATGTACCTGACATTTCAACTGCCTTTGATGTGATGAATATATTTAGGAGTTTGGAAGTTTGGGGACAATTAGTCTGGGGGTAAAATAATTGAAAAGTCCTTTCATTCTTCAGTGGAAATGTATAATAATTTTTAAGCACATCTTCAAATTTAATGAACAAAACATCAGTTTACTCTGATTAACAGAGAGCCTCATTGTATTTGAAAATATGATACTCTGGATCCCCAATTCAGCCTACCATAAAGTCCAGAATCCTCAAAAAGAAAAATAAGACTCTAAAACTCTGCTCCTGATAATTTTAATTCCAAGCTTCTTTAGGCATCTAGGTAAGGCTACATGCCCCGCTTTGCACTTTTCTGCTAAAACTAGCAAGCATCTTTGTTGCCAGAACATGCCTCTTTACATCTTGGCAAAACTTAGTATTTTTTTTGCCCACAATTCACAAAGGGACAGTGCCAAGTAGAAACTGGTTATCCATTGATTAGCCTCTTTCATTGACAAGGAGCCACAGAAGAGGAGAAGACTTCTCTCGAGCTAGGAACCAAAATGTGTGGCACTCCATTGAGAGACTTACAACTGGAGAACATACAGCTTTTTTCAGCAGGAAAGGATGAAGTATTTCTTATTCCAAATAGGCATAATAATGTCAAAGTCCTCAGGAGCCTTTTCTGGATCCAGGGTGCCTTTCCTACTTTATTTTGAATTTCCCTCCACATCTAGGTTATGTTTCTTTTTTTCCCCTTCTTCCCCCTTCACTCTCTCTCCATTTAAAAATAAAATTCACCCTTCATTCTCCATAAAGACATACTTTTCTTTCCCCAAGAATAAAACTCAGAAACACATGTGGCAAAATATATTTCACTTGGGTTTATTTTATTTCATTCAACTTGAGTACATATGGATTAATGTTTGTGTGCATGCAATGACACTGAGTCAAATCCCTTTTGGTACTTCTTGCTACTCACCAAGAGCTGGTAAACTGCCTGTTATTATTAGAAATGTGTTCATATCTTGTTCTAGTTAGGTTCCAAAAGCCTAAAACTGCCCTGAGTAATTTAGATCTAAAGAGAAGAGGGTTTTCCTGTGGGCATCCATTATGAAGTTGAAGAAAATTCCTGGAGAGATGGATAGCCAGAAACATTCATCCTAATCCCCCAAGTCTTTCAGAGCTTGCAGACTGGTCCAGGTTCTCAATCTATATAACCCTAATATGGTAATATGGTATAAAGATTCTTGGCTGATCACAGCCTGGTGCCAGAGGCTGTGCTATGAATCAATACTTAAACCCACCAGGGAGTGGTGATTAGGGATAGCTTATACACATGTCCTAATTAGCCCAATCATCAGTCCAAATAACTGACACATACACCTGAACTTCCCTAAGTAGCTGATTCTACCCTCAGGCACCAGTGAAACATAGCAACTAATCTAGAGCTAGAAGGGACTACAGAGGTTAAAAACAACAACAATAAAACCTCTTCATTTTAGAGATGAGGAACACAAAGCCAAGGGAAATGGAATGATTTTCATCAAGTCATAGAGGTAGTAAGCATCAGACCAATATTTGAATTGACATTCTCTTATTACAGTTGGTGTTTTTTTCACTGGGCACGCTATCCCTCTAAATAATTTTTCTTAAAGATTATTTATTTCAACACACCCTCATTTTACAACTGAAGGAACCCAGATCTAGAAACAGGAAGCAACTTACTCAAAATCACTCAGGTAAGTGAGGTGTAGAACTGGGATTCTAACCCATGATCCCTGACTCCAAATCCCACACTCTTCTTACAATAATGAACTGCCTCCCTATGCCCAAGACTGCAGGTCAGAATTGTACCTGGTAGTTTGAATTGATATAGTGGATAGAGAACTGGCCTCCAGAGACAAGAAAAAGGTTGACTTTGGAAATGCTTTGACTGTGTTTAGATGACTGAGTGAGTCAGTTCCCAGGCAACTTTCTAAGATTATCACTTCACATGGTAGAGATAGTTTCCTCATTGGGAGTTCCTTACCAATAAAATCACAGGTTTGGTTCAAGTAAGAAAACAAACAAAATGCCCCTAGGTAATTATAAATTCATCAGGTACATTAGAAGCATCTGTTTCCTGATGGTTTGCGCACTGGTGATTTGGGGAAAAAATCACTTTAAATGATAGTTTTTAATTTGAAAGAGGCCTTAGAGATAGCCTAGTTCAAACTCTCTTTCAAGGCATGATTTTCTAAAAATTATAATGTCATAACATAATATATCCACATCCACATCAATACATATAATATGATATCAAATTCAGGCTCTACTTATACTTACAGGTTACTCCCTACTTTGTAAGGTGACCAGTGCCATTTTTAGACAACTCTAATTTGTAGAAACTTTTCTTTCTCATTGAGTCAAATGTATCTTCCTTCAAAGACTACACATTTTTTGTTACTGTCCAGTTGTTTCACTTGTGTCCAACTCTTTGTGAGAAGATCAATAAAAAGAAAGGAGAAATGGTGCTACACCTCTGTACACCTTTTTCTCTCTGGCAAAACTGAAGGAACTGAGGTAGGCAGGAACTTTTGAAATATGGCAAAATTCCCCTCAGATTCATGTGGTATGATAAAACAGAGATGCAACTAAAGGGTGTGCATAACAAAGAACAGGAACCAGGGATATAGGTGCTATATTTTGGGAGCCACAATAACAATGATGATTACAAGGCAGAGGTATGAATACTCCGAAGTTAAAGTTCATCTAGCATGAGGCAAACTCAGGAGAGATCAGCCTACAGCTCTGAATCCCTGGATTACATCAAGAGACTTGGTATTCATTTACTGAGATGTTTTACTTTCTATAAAGAAAACCCTGGATGAGCAGTTTGAAGGCCATTATGGGAGTAACAAGGAAGGTGCCTGATATTGTTTACTTTACTATATAATTAACTATTCACTTCAAATACTCTAGAGTTTTATAGAATGTGTTTTCTGATTAATGAAATATATAAAAATAACAATTTCATTTGCAATAGACTTCACTGAACTATAAGAAAATTATATGGAACAAACAAAGAAACTTGGCAGCATTTTCCAAAAGAAAATACTTATGTTAATCATCTAGATATTTTAGTTTATAGATAGTTTTCTAATAGTCATATATGGGATTCGTCTGTGTGTGGGGCATTTATTAAACATCAGTGGTTTACAACTATATGCAGTGACTTATGAAGAGGTCCGTACTTTTTATTATTCTCCGCTAATAACTGTCCCTTTTTTGTTCTTGGCACCTATAATCACTCACCTGGCTCTGGCTTCAGTTAATAGTTACTTAAAATTTTGCTTTGAGTTCTTACTGACTTCCAAATTTGAGGTTATCAAAGAATTCAGAGAATAGACACTTATCAAAAGATTCAGGCAAGAGATACTTAGCATGAATCTTTCAACTCCAGGATAGTGATGGTTTAGGGCATGAAAATAACTTCTTAATTACAGTCCTTAGTATTGTCAGCATGAGATCTGGAAAGAATATCAGAATAATTCTGATTGTTGCTGGAATAAATTTGTCTTCCAAAATTGTGAAATGGAACAAGAAAAGGTGTTAAATACATCACTAGAAGGAAGGATTATGTTTAAGTCTAAAGATAGTTTTTTGACTTCTAATAGGACCAAGAATTCCACTGGCAAATTCCAAAATCCATTACAAATGTATAGGTAACAGGGATATTATTGTTTTTTTCCCATGTTTGGGGGGTTACTTGTTGTTGTTGATGCTTTGCATAGCCTACCCAATTCCTAGAGCTTAAACCCTAAAATCTTACCAGATCAAAGATACTTTTCCCCTCATTCTTTAAAAAACAATTCTTTTAAGTATCAACTATGTAGAATGTACCAGAGAGATAAGATAGAGTGTTCTTCTTAAAGATAATGTGGGAGTTTGTGTGTGTGTGCATTCCAAATTAGAAATACGATGATTACATATGAGAACCATAAGCCATAAATCAAATGAGGGAAAATGGGCTTCCAGTTATTCAGGTCACAAGAAGCTTTTATAAACATTTGTCATTTGTTTTGAGTCTTTGAGATGGACTAATTATCAAAAGGAAAAAAATGATATTTCAAAGAAAGGGAACAATCTGAAAACAGAAATGAGAAAAGAATAAAAGGTATTTGAAGGATGATTTTTAAGTTTGATTGAAGTCTAGAACATGCAAATTAGGGGGTAAAATGACATCAGAATGAAAAGGAAGAACTACAGAAAGGGAGGTTAGTGTGAGAAAGGTTATAAAGCTGAGTTACTTCCTATGGAAATGGAACTTTTACAAAAATTCCCCTTTAATATGTGAACATTGGCTAGCTGTGAGAATAAATAGGAAAGCTTGGAACCATATAGTAAACGAAAGAGGAAATATGTAGCACCTTTTTAAAAGTCAAAAGTCCTATTTATCCAGAAAATAAACAGAATGGTTTTGGACACCCAGATTTTCTACTGGATAAAGTTTTTGAAAGGAAATACTATTTTTAAAAAAGAACTAGATACTATTAAAAATTTAAAGAAAGAAGATAAAGGACTTTGAATTAAATTTCCATTTACCTTAAGCACATCTCCTTCATGGAGCTGAAAGCTTCGGGCTCTAAGATGAATTCCCTTTCCAGCTTCAGTTTCAATTTTATAGATGCACTCATGGTTGTTGTCATAGTTCGATGGAAAATTTGGAGACAGTAATGTTCCTTCATTTCCAGTAACACTTGCTCCACATTCAGCTAAAGAAAATGGGACATTAAAAACAAATTCAAATGAAGAATTAGCCATTTTGATACATAATAAAATAACTATTCCAAATTTATGGTAACCCTCTGTTGCATCGCTACATTTCTAAATTAATAAACCCATTACTGCACTATGGATCATCAAAGCCCTAGTGACTATAATACAGTTTAAATATTAATTTAAGATCAGATAATCTCCTAGGTTCATCTAATTTCCAAGCTTTTGCCTTTCCTTATTCCTTCCTTTCTCTGAATCCTAGGAGGATCATGGTGTAAAAAAAACCAGTACAACAACTGGAAACACCATACCTGAGTTCTAGTCCTGATTCTGAAACTGACCATGTGTTGACCTTAGCTAAGTCACCTAAGCACATATTGTCTCAGTTCCCTCCTCTGTAAAACATGGGATTTAGGCTAAATGATCTCTAAAAACATTTAAGCCTTTGATGTTCTAAAAGTCACCTAAAGAGAAAAAGTTTTTTTCTTATCTTTTGTTAGCTCTGATCCTGACCTCAAATGTGCAGTACTTAATTTCTGACTGTAAACTACTACAGCAGAGCATTTATTCACATTATATTTTGGAGACTGAATGACAGTAAGCACTTTGCTGTCTTCCCTTTTCATGAGAAAAAAAAAAAAGAAAGTTTAAATAGCTCTCAGGGTCCATTAAACAGCCTTTAGTTAAAGAGAAAATGAAAATAGCTCTACAATTTCATTTGTATCCTTGGAAAGTCACTTCTCCTTTTAGACTTTAGTTTCTCCATCTATAAATACAGGAAGTTAGGATAAATTACCTCAAATTTTGTTCTCTCTTTTTCTGATTATATTTGCAGTATTTTTTTAATAGAATGTTGAAAGAGATCTCAGGGGTTATCTCACTCAACTCATACCTGATTATTTTCATTGAAGTTAATTTTTAACCATAATAATTCCTCTTTGTGTAATGAAAAGGACACTGGATTTAGAGTTAAAGAGTCTGAGATTGAATTCCAATTATCTTATACTTTAGTAAGTGAATTATCCTTTCTGGGTCTCAGTATTTTTTCTTCTGCACAACAAAGAGGATGGACAAAATAATCTCCCAGGTCCTTTCTACCTTTGAACAATGTGATACTTCTTAACCCTGTCTATATTCCCAACCCTACTACTATTTATTTTTTGATAAAAGGCAGAAGTGGAAGTTTTGCTCCAAATGCTATCAACATGAGTCAGTTAGATGAAATTGCAAGCATAGAGAAAAGTTGCCATAAGAAATGAGGTATCATGACATCATTTTAAAAATGGTAAATGTGAGACTCAGAGAAGGCAAGTTTTCATTTCTGTTTTACCTAGGAAAGCATATTCCTTGTGGAAACACACATAACACACACAAGTGTGTGCATATACACATGCATATAGATTTATCCATATCCATATCCATATCTGTGTATACACAGATATACATACTTATACATGCAAAAACCTATATATGTATGTATATGTGCACACAAACCACATTTGAACTGGTTTAGCAAATTTCAGGTGAAGAAACACTCTCTGCAAATCTCCATAATTTACAGTTTTAGAGAGCTGCCTGAGACTTGCCAGGATCACAGTCAGTATATTTCTAAGGTAGGGCTTGAATCAGGATCTTCTTGACACTGAGGTAGACTCTCCACTTACTATACATATATGCCACAGATCAGTTGCTGACTTGAAATTGCTGATTGGGGAATAGAGTCATTGGGGAAGTCTAATAATTAATTTAATTTATATTTCTTTTCAGCCAAGTAGCACAGTGCTGATTATGTTATATTGTTGAATTTTCAGATAATTTTCAACCATTAGTACTACAAGAAAAAGCCATCCTAAGGAAATAATTAAACTCTCCACCGTTTTTTCACTGACTAAACATGCTCTGTAGCTTGATTTTGCTTTTTGCTTAATAATTAGGAACAAAGGTGGAGATTATTTGAACAAAGATGGTCCAGACAGACCACCAGGTACATAAAATGTGTCACAGAGACCTTGCCAACACTGGCCATACTTACAAGCATTGCTCTAACATAATGTGGCAAGGATTCTAGGTTACTCACTCAATGGTTCTACTGTACATACACAGAATAAAAATGTTGTCTGTAACAAGGACAATAATTTGAATTTTATTATAATTATTTCATATTATTGTTTTAGTTTTGATTTCTTGCAGTGTTTTCCTACAAAGGTGATAAGGAATTTTTTGTCTGTTTAGGAAATGGTACATAATGTATGGACCTTGTGGGATCTGATTTCTTTTTTTCTTAAGCAACTATGTTTATTCTTTAAAACTCCTAATAAATGAAAGCAAAACTTGCATCTAAAAGGACACCACAGTTTATCCCCTTAGGCTATGTACCAAGAGTGAATAGTGGAACTCTGTGAATTGGTTAAAAGTTTATGAAGTTAAGAAAAAAGTATTTTAAAGGAATTTCAGTTAATATTAATTTAAATTGAACACTAAGCAACTCACTCTTCATCTAATATAAGGAGTTCTATAGATCAGATAAAAAAATGAACCAAACATAAACCATAATATGATAAAGGAAGAAGATACTTTAGATATTATCTATTCTAATTGTCTCATTTAGGAAATTGTGCTACAGAAGTTAGGAGATTGTGGTACAGAAAAGAGTAAGAAGGTCTCAATTTCAGGCCCTGGCTCAACTACTTCCTACTTGTGTACTCTTGCACATAATCACCAAAATTTCCTCATCTGTAATGTACATTGTTGGACTAGATTAGAGATAAGCAAATTATGGTCTGCAAGTCAAATATAGCCCAGATCTTCCAGATTTTTCTTTTCATTTTTCATTGCTGACCCCTGTATTAAATGATCTCAAAACCTTTCTAGCTTTGAGTTCTAGAAGTCATGATCTTTCTCTAAATGGCTTGCCCAGGATTGCACATGCAAGGATCTGCTGAAGCTAGCCTCTGAATCTTGGGAGAGCTGATTGTTAAATTTTTGGTGTTTTTATACCTTAAAAGTCAGCAAATCAGAGCTTGATTTACTTTTGTTCTTGTTGATTGTCTAAACTTAAGAAATTAATGGTGAAAATGTTAGCAATACAGAATAAACTTAAAAGTATGTTATGGGTGCTCCCCACTACCCCCCGCTGCTGGTTGTTAAACAGATCCCTACATAAAGGTGCTAAGTAGCAAGGCAGGGACATTTTCTACCATTCTGCACTTTGTGGTATAGTTGAGAGAACTGTTTTACTGAACTTTCTATGACATTATCTTTGTTGTTGTTTGTTTAGCAGATAAAAAGACCCTACGTGCTCATTATGTTACCTCCCATGTCAGTGTTCATTATAAGGGCCGCTTTGAAAGCTGTAATGCTAAACGTATGTCAGGCTGGCGTGTGTAATTAAATGTCAGGATTATATTACATCAACTTCTCCATCGTGTCCACATAGCAGCTCAAGTCAAACATACTAAATGACATGTCAGTCATCTGTGAGGGTGTGACAGAGGAAGAAAAAGAGTACTCTAAACCCTGAAACATGTCTTGCTTTCATAAGCATCACCTGATCCTCCCTAACACTTGCTAGCTAGAGCACCTCTTATGGTTGGACTCCAGGAACCGGGGACAAAGAGGTGGTGATGAGTAGATTCCCCTGTTCAGTCCAAGGCAATTTTCTTCTCAGGTTTGGAACTAGAACTTCGTTTTCATAGTTAAGACCTCAAATCCCAGCTGGTACTTTAAATTCTCCTGCCTGCCCAAGTTTCAGGATAACCGTAAAGGAGAATGAAAGTTTTGATCATCACTTCTTCTACTGTCTCTGTCAGCTATCACTCCACTGTTATGTATGTAAACTTCTGCTTGGAGAAGGATTCACTCAGTAGGAAGGAGGGTGTCTTCTCTTCTAAAGGACAGGAGTTCCAGATCCTGGGAATAACTTTTTTGGGGAAATGACTGTGGTTTTTGAAGGATGGAGTCAACTGCTAAGGAGGATGCTTGTGTTTGCTCTCTTGTCCTGCTATTTCTGATATATAACAACGCTTCTCTCATCTCTATTCTTTTATACTGCCCATGCCCTCTGTCTGGAATGTACTCCATTTGCACTGTTGTCTCTTAGAATCAATCCCTTGTGTTTCCTTCAAAACTGTTTAAAACAACATTCTATATTTTAAAAAAAATCCTGATCTTCCATATGTGTATATAGTTAATAGGTGAGATTTGAACTCAGGTCCCCTGATTCCTGAACTTGTGCTCTATCCATGGCATCACCTAGCTAGTGTCACCTCAGACTCTTGACACTCCCTAGCTGTGTGACCTTGGGCAAGTCACTTAACCTCATCCTGGGTCATCTCCAGTCATCCTGATGAATACCTGGTCACTGGATTCAGATGGCTCTGGAGGAGAAGTGAGACTGGTGACCTTCACAGCCTTCTCTCACTCAAAACAAAGTCAAGTGCAAGTCATGTCATCATTTCTCTGATGGCATGGTCTTCTTCAGCAACGAAGGAGGAACACACACAATAGTTAATATATGTGTTTATATATGCATATATGTACATTTATGTGTATATATGTGTGCATGTATGTGTACATATATGTACACATCTAGCTAGCTAGGTGACACAAAACAAGGGTGCTGGACTGGGAGTCAGGAGGGCATGTTCATATCCTTCCTCAGATACTTAATAGCTTGGTAACCTGAGGTAAATCTCTTAACTTCACACTTTGACTTCATCTATAAAATGGAGATTTTAACACCTATGTCTTAGGGTTGTTGTGAGGATCAAATGAGATAGCATATGTAAAGCACTTTGCTCTAGATACTGTTATTGTTATGATAATTATTGTAAAATGTATTTGTGATTGTTTAAATACATGTTCTCTCCCCTGAAAGAACATAGGCTCCTAGAGGACAAGAACAATCCTTGGCCCACAATAGGTCTTTATTGAATGCTTGTTGATTGATTCATCATTCTTTTATTGATAAATCCTCTAGAACCACAAGATGAGTGCTAGAATAAGGGGTTTTAGATGGCATTTAGTCCTATTCCCTCATTTGAGTAGAAATGATTAAGGGCTGATTTGAGGTCATAGAGATGACAGATCAACAACGGAGCAATGGCTCAAATCCTATTTCTCTACTGTGAATTTTTCCCTTCTTTCTGCTCTTATTCACAGTTTCATTCTCTTTCTAGCTTAGAAAACTCACATTTATGCAGCACCTTTCAATTTATAGTGTGCCTTTTTCAAAGTGATCTGAGAAAGGCAGTACAAGTATTAGAAACCCCATTTTACAAATGAGGTAACAACCTTAGAGAGGTCAAGTGGCTTATTTCAAATGTCATACTTGGATTAGAATCTTAGATTGGAACTGTGTTCCCTGATTCTTGCCCAGCTTATTTTCTTTCTACAAACAGTCCTTGATTGACTTGCTCTCTTAGATACACCATCATCCCAGAACTCTTTGCTTCATCATTTTCTGTCTTTTTACGAATTGCATTTTTTTTACAACGATTGGCTCATGCTTGTTTCTTCTAGGAAGTCTTCCACTGTGATAAATATTCTTCAGCAAAGATTGCTCTGTCTGTCTGTCTATCTATCTATCTTTCTATCTATCTATCTATCTATCTATCTATCTATCTATCTATCTATCTATGTATCTATCTATGTATCTATCTATCTATCTATCTATCTGTCTGTCTGTCTATCTATCTATCTATCTATCTATCTATCTATCTATCTATCTATCTATCTATCTATCTATCCATCTACGTGTCTGTCTGTCTGTCTGTCTAATTATCTGTCCATCCAGACATTTTATCAGAAGCTTTAAATCACAGAGCTGGGTTTTTATGTACAAAGTGCTTACTAGTATAACATAGATTGTAAAACCCCAGGGAAAGAAACGTGTCTTCTTTTCCGCCCTGTGTGATACCAAGTACTCTCCATGAATAATTAATAATAATAGCATCCTTGTAACACTTGAGCTGATTTTTAACAAAGTATCCTTACAATGCCTTTTCTTTTCAATAAATTCTCTTAATAAAACTACAGAATACACTTGTTTATATTAGGAGTTTGTAGATCAGCAGGATAAGTATTTACAGTTCAAGAGCAAAGGAATAGAAGTATTTTACATATTTGTAAAAGTCTATATGACTTCGAACATCCCTTTGAGCTCTAAATCTATGATCCTATGTTCATTAGATTCTAGAATTTTTTAAATATCCAAAGATATTAGTACCTTTCAGTAAGATCATGATTACGAAAGTAATATTTTTAAAAGGGTATAGAGGAAAGGGATATCTACCAACTAAATGGAAATTAATCCTTAATAAAAACAAATGTCTCAGAAGCTGATCATTTATAATCAGGTACTAAATCACTGTGGGGAGGACATGATTTGTTGGGCAACTCAAATGGAAGAAGTTAAGATTCTTCAACAAACAGATCGACAGAACAAACATACTTTATTACTATTTTAAGAGTCCAGAATTAAGTATGAGTTCTGTGGTACTCTGTTCTTGTATCACACCTAGAGTCTGGTCACTTTTCAGTCATATTATAGGAAGGACAATGAAGTTTCCCTAAGGATGGCAACAAGGAGGGTAATGGAGTGGACGACTACATAACGCAAGGCTCAAGTAAAGAAATGGGAGCTATTTAGCCTAGAAAATAAATTTATGGATAACATGTCATTTTCAAGTATTTGAAGGACCATGACACTAATGAGGCATTAGTTTTAGACTACTTGACTAAAGAGGGTAGACCTAAGAGCACTAGTTAGAAGTTGTGAAGAAGCTGATTTAGGCTTGATGAAATTATAATGGAGGTGGACTGGCCCATGGTAGGCAAATCCTTGGAACATAGATGCTCCCTACTTGGTTTTAGTCAAAGAAACCACATGGAAACTCTGGGGAAGCTGGTTTCTGGTCATATACAATTAGAGGCTTGTACCATATGATAACAACATCTTTTAATTGGCTATAGAACCAAAAGGACTAAAGTCTCAGAGATTGCTAAACCAAATCTTAGTGAATATAAGTCAGGAGTACTTAAAGACAGTCGAGACAGTCAATCAGGGGAAAGCTGGCTGCCCTGTCTTCCATTCAGAGGCACAGTAGATATAGTTCTGAGCCTGGAATCAGGAAGATCTGAGTTAAAATCCATCATCAGCTACTTACTAACTGTGTGATTCAAGTTGCCCCACTGGGGACCCAATTGTCAAATTACAGTTGGGCAACAGCGCTCTTTCCTCCCTCCCTCCCTTCCTTCATTCCTTCATTCCTTCCTCCCTCCTTTCCTTCCTTCCTTCCTTCCTTCCTTCCTTCCTTCCTTCCTTCCTTCCTTCCTTCCTTCCTTCCTTCCTTCCTTCCTTTCATCTTCTTTCACTTCCCCTTCACTTCCTCTTTCTTTCCCTCTCTCTCCCTCTCTTTTCATACTCTGACCTGCTCAGGATGCAAGGAATGTAAATTTTGATGGCTGAAACCAAGCAAGATATCTTTGAGTTAGATTTCTTTCTTAAAGATCATGCCTTAAACTCAATTCACTTTGGCTCACATTATTGGCCAATAATAGGTCCCAGTTCAAGCCCCACTTAGGGGTCATTGTTTGGACCCTGATAGCTCCAAATGAAAGTAAATAGTAATTGTTTCTGTTTTGGTCAGAAACCCTAAGGATTTGGTTTTTTTGTTTGTTTGTTTTTAAAGTAGGTAACAGAAGCCATTCACTGTCTCATTTCTTATCTAACCTTAATCAGGGAATGAGTGTTGATTTAGTCAAAATTAGAACTCAGAAAAGACCTTAGCTTAAAAAGAGCAAGGCTTCCTACTCTATCTGGGTCATCTCCAATTGTTCTGATCTCTATCTTGTCCCTGGACCTGGATGGGGTGGAAGAGAAAGTGAGGCTGATGACTTTGCTTAGCATAGACTCATTTAAATCCAATTCCCTTGCAAATCATGGTATCACTTTTCTAATGTCATGGTCCTCCTTGAGAACAAAGGATAAACAATAGATACCATTTGCTGACTTAATTGTTCATGGTAAGCACATTAGTAGGGGCTCTAAGCAGCAGTTCTAGAAATTATGATTATGAGGATTACTTCAGAAGAAAAGTAGTCAGTTGCCTTCTGGGACCCCAACCTGTGAGTATGAGTTCCTAGTTGGACAAGTGGCCACAGACAGGCTGCTATATAAGGAAAAACTTCCCGATAGAGCTTTCCAAAAGGAGGGTAGAATTACTTGGCAATGAGCATTATTCCCTTCACTAAAGGTCTTAAAGTGAATAAAAGATGACTGTAGAATTTTGTAGCAGGTACAATATATGAATGACCTCAGATATGAGTTGTAGTAGGATGGGGTCTGAAGTTATTTAAATCCTGAAATTCCAAGTTTTTGTGAAATAATCATTCAAGGTTCATTCACTCATTATTGAATTTCTACTGTAAACCAGGGACTATGAATCTAAGCAGCATAAAGTCCTCAGAAAATTTACAAATATTTTAAGTGTTCAAGATCCAATAAGTTGGACTTAATTGAATGAAATAATTCTGAAAAAAAAAATCATTGTACTTGTCAGGAAATAAATACTTGCTTTTGGAATTGGAATACTCTCCAAAATAACAGTGCAGAGAATGTTAGAGCTTGAAGGAACCTAAGAGGTTACTGATATTAATTAAACCTCCTCATGCTACTGATGAAGAAAATGGAGCTCAAGAGGTTGTGATTTACTTACGATTAAAGTAACAGTTGACCAGAATTCTAAATCTAGAATTTTATTTTTACTTTATACCCCTTAAAAATTTAGGTAAGATAAATGGAAATAAATTTACTTCAAATTAATAGTTGAGAAAAGTGTGACCTTGGAAAAGTTATTGAAATCTGGGCATCAATTTCCTCCTTTGTAAAATGTAAAATTGGATTGGATAACTTCTAAAGTAATTTCTAACTCTAAAAAAATCCATCTGCATACTACTATTTATCATTTTGAAATATTTAAAGTTTTGTGGTATTTAAAATTCTATTAATAATTCCTCTTGGTATATTTTTAAAACAACACATTTATTGTTATTTAAAATAAATCAAACATCCTTTACTAAAGAGCACAATTTGCTTTTAATAAGATATCAAAATTAAATTACCACCTAAATTTCAGTAATGGAGCCAAGTTAATTAAAATGAAATAGGAATAAAACAATAGAAATAGTTAATTCATTTTCTAGACTATCCATGTATCTGAAAGAATATTTCTGTAAAACTAACTCTATGATTACAAAATTTAAAAGTATAATATTTGGAAAAGTCGTCATGTAGGATGCATTATTTAAATCATAAAATGCTTCTTTATTTTACTTTACAACAATAGCTATGGTATAAAATATGTTCATATTGTAAGTATTCATAATTCCATTCATGTCTGCATATATTTCACCAACTCAGATGGCAAAATCCTATGCCTTAATTATAACAGTAGTAGTCTGAATGAATTGTCATGGCCCAAAACATTAATCACATGGAAATGGCCTTTTTATACTCCTGTGGTCTGGTCCTTGGAAAAAGACGAAGTTCATTGCCAGAACTGCACTAAAGCCTCTCTAGTTTGGTAGGACTTGCAATAGTTTGCACTGCTTTGGCAAAAACTTTGACAACACCTAGGATTTCCTCTATGCCCAGATGAGGGAGGCATCTGATGGGATACTGGTGGAAGAAAAGTATAAAACTTTCCCAAATTGCTTATAAAACACAAGATTGGATTCAGTTTCAATTGCCAAGGGATAATTTGTAACTATGCCATGCATTAGAGAGAACTTCTTAATGTAATGGGATAAGTAAAAGTCTGCATCTGTAAGTCTGAATATTTTATAAAATTAGTTACAGAGCCTGTTAAACTCTTATAAAATCTGAGATGAAAAAAGAACCATAGCACTATAATAGTGTTTTACTAATTTAAATAAATTTAAATTTGTCTTCCTTAAAAACCAAGTGGAAAGCTGAAAAAAAACAATGATACAAGTTTTGATAGTTCAAAAAGAACCAGGAAAAGCACCATTACCCCTATTTGAAAAAAAGTGTGTAGGTCAAAATATTGCTTCTAATGAAACGTCTCAGGGATATTTTTTAATCGTATAAATAGAGAAGAGGCTATATCTTAGACTGACGTACAAAATCATTAGAATTAGAGTTGGTAGGAACCTAAGAGATTAGCTAATTTGATTATCTCATTTTATAGCTAAGGAAAGTGAAACATTATGAAGTTTACCTAGGTAGTAGGCTGGAGAGCTGGGATTTGTATCTAGCTCCTCTGGCTCTAAATACAATACTCTTACCCCTACACTATAATGCACAAAGAAGAAATTCTCTAAATTAGGAAATGTGGCTATCTTTTATCAAAGAATATGGTTGTTCATTTAATAGTATCATAGTTTTGAAATATTTAAAATTGAGGGTTAGTCAAAGGTCAGTGGTCTGCATGAGTAGACTGTAACACATAGTCAACCAAGAATTAAGTGATAATAGTGGCATAAATTATGTCATCAGAAAAATGTGTGATTGGACAAGTGGGCCAATCATACATAACAGCAAAAGATAGCCATTGGTCATCTTGTATGCTCAACAAGATGTCAAAAGAATTAGAGCATAACTCTCAGCTTGTTAGGATCCCACTGGAGAATTTGTGGGTAAAGATGGACAAGAGGAACACAAGATAAGAAGGTGATCTGGGTCATTGGAAGGAATGCTCAAATTGATGAGATCACATATCCATTTAAGTATCGAAGTGTGATGATTCTGATTTTAGAAAGCATGAATCTCTACTCATTTTCTTTCTAATAACCCCTTAGTTCATTGTTGATGTTTTTCTTTAACTCCAAAATTCCACCAAAATTAAAACACAATCCATTTCCCCAAGCAAATTTCAGAATATCAGAAACAGATTCTCTAACTATATATTATGGGCTGGTTATGGACGGGTTATATTCTTTGGGTCTTGAGACATTTAAGTCACAGAACTTAGGACTAACAGGGACGTTAGAGATCATAAAGTTTAGCTTCTTCATCCTACATATATGGATCCTGAGATCCAGAGTGGGAAAGGGACTTGTTTAAGGTCCAACAGGTGATAAATAGGTAGGCTGAGACTCAAACCCCAGTCTTCTAACTTCAATCTCTTATTCTTTCAATTACACCATGACAAACTTCTTAGTCATCCTACGTCACTCACAGAGCTTGTATTGTATACATTGTCCATCACACAACACAACTCTCAATAGCTCTGTTCCCACAAAGAAGAAATTAATTTATACAAGAATCTGATAATAATGCCTACTTCTAAAATAATCTGAAATCACCTACTATGGCAATTAAGCTCTCATAATGTTGCTATTTGGGCATATGCAGCTCTTGTTCTGGAAAACCAAAAAGAGATCAACAGTTTCCCTCCCACCCCCAACATTATCACTTCCAAATATTCTCTCTCACTGTTCCTAAGGAATCTATTAGCTTTGGTCTTTTTATTTTCACCAATTATTTTATGTCACTTTACTTTCTTTTTTCTTTCATCTTTATAAATTCAGAGATAGCAGTTACAGCTCTCTGAGGACTGCTTAAAATTTTACTATCCTGATGTATGCCATGTCCTGCCCCCCACTGGATGAATGAAATGAAATCATGTGACCACCTACCCACACACCTTGGCAGAGGTGCGCTCCACACACGACGGCCCCCACCCAGGCAGGTAAGCTTAGTTGCACCTTCTAAACGATATCCTGGGAAGCAGGAAAAGGTCAAAGAGTCCCCAACTCCAAAGTGAAAACCAATTCTTCGGCTGAAAGCAGGAACACCTGGATCATCACATGGTTCCAAGTCATATTCTGTTTCAAGAAGAGAAATAGAAAATATATGGGGAAAGGAAGCAAAAATTTACAGTAATCAGAAATAAATACCTAACTACTTTTAGAAATAGAAAATTTCAGAACTCAGTCCATAAAATCTATTTGAACTCAGTCTATAATACCTATACTTATTGTTCAACATGAGATTTGACTGAAATATTGGGATTTTTTTTTTCAACGAACAGCAAAGTTTTGTTTTGAGAGGCAGCAAGAAAGCTTGCTTCAAAGTGAGGATGACATGAGTTCAAGTCAGGTTTCTGATGTAAATTGACTGTGTGACCCTGGGGCAAGTCACTTAATCTCTTGATGCCCTAGGCAATTGCCCTAAAACTCCATAAAGTGCAGTGCAGTTCCTTGTCTCCATTGGTAACTGAGAGTTTCCTCTGGGAAACCACTTTCTTACCGCAAAGAAATTAGAAGTCCAGTGCAAACGCCTCATCTTTCCCTAAACCTAACCAAGAATGACTGCATCAAAGGAGTTTTATCTTAGAGGTTTTACACTTATTCAAGTAACGCTACCCTGCTCAAACAGTAGGCACTCCTCTGAGAACTGTTCTCAAAATTATAAAAAGCTGACATAGTGAAAACACTGAATTTGCTCTCAGAATAACTGGTTCACATTTCTGCATTCTTTGTATGAAAAACAAGGGATTTGGACAATCAATCGATAAACATTTGTGAAGCACCTATATTATGCCAGGCATTGTGCTAAGTGCTGGGAAAAGAGGCAAAAGAGATAATTTCTAATGTACTCTGCAACTTTAAATCCTGTGATAAGTAAAGAAAATTAGTCTCACACAGTGTCATAAGGGGGACACATAAATCAAGTTTAACTATTGCCAAGTCTCACAGCATCTTGAAAATATATTTCATTTTCCTCAAACATTAAAAGTTTAATGGGATTTTTTTTTGCTTTTTCATGTATAAAACCTATTTTAGAGTGATGTGATGATGAGCAGATAACCTATAAAAGAATTGCCTTCTAGAAGAAACACATCCACAATTTATAACGTAAAATGAAATGTCTCAAGGTAGGAACTCCTTGTCACGTCTCGAGAATTCCTCAGCCTCTTCTTGGTACAGGCGTCTTAATACAGACTCCAGAAGTTCCCAATAACAATCTCAGTACAGGGAAGGGCAGAAATCTCCTTTATCTCATGTTGCAGGGAGAAAAGCAGGGGCAGGGACAGAGAGGACCCACACAAGGCAGAACTCTGGGGTTCTAGACTGAAATTAGGTGATCAACCTGGATTGAAGCAGGGTGGGTTTTTATAGTGTGCTTATGTTGGGTAAGGCAAGCCAGGAATTGGTGGCAGAGTTTGGAAGTGGGATTGTAGGTTAAAGTTCAAGACAGCTATTAACTCTTGCTTGGGGGGATGACTAGAATGCAGAGGGAAAATGGCATCTAGTTGATATTCAAACTCCCCAAAGTGAGGGAGAAGGACTTTGGGTCATAACTGCTAGTCTATGTAAGTGGAGGCCTCATTTTTGTTTTTAGAGCTGTTCAGTGCTCCCTTTTTTAAGGTATTAGAGAGGGTATGAGATTCCCTTAGAAGTGACAGTATGTGCTGACCATGATAATGCAATTATTATTTGTTTACCTTATTTGACTATGGACAATTAATCTCTTAAAACCTCAATTTTCTCCTCTGTATTTTCCCCCAATACCTACCTCACAGGCTTGTGGTGGATAAAGTACTTTAAGACTTTGAAGCTCTATGGAAAAGCAAATTATGATTTTTTTATCCTTCATAATGAGGAGCTTAACAAAGAACTCACTGATATACCCTAATTGCCTTTCTTCCAGCAAGCATTGCCTCCAACTTCAGCAGCAATCTCTCAGTAATGCCCATTATGACCTTCACTCTACAATTTTTAAACACTTACTAGGTAATGCAATATATAGATAATTGGACTTAGAATAAGGAAGACCTGAGTTCAAATGCTGCCTTATATACTAATTAGTTTTATTAGCATGGGCAAATCATTTTAACTTCTCTTAGCCTCAGTTTCTCCATTTGGAAAATGAGATTATACCAGTACCTATTTCCCAAGATTCTTGTGAATATCAGATGGGGTAGCGTTTGTAAATCTTAAAGCCCATTTAAATGCTACCTATTATTTATTGATAGCATAGTAGAATCCTGTTATAATATGGTTCTTCCCTGTACTGACGGACCCTCTTTCCTCCAACTATTTTGCTGCATGGACCAGACTTACAACATCAAACGAAACCTGATATGTGGATGCTTCAAAAAGGAGCCTGTTGTATTTGGCTAGTCAGTCCCCCACAGTTGTTTACAACCTGATCCTTTCCTAGTCAGCTACCTTTCCCTTCTCTTCCTCTCACTCCCATTCCCTTCTATTTTCCAATTCCAAAACAATAATCAAATCATCATTGGCATTGCCACTGAAAGAGGTATGTGAATCTACTTTGCTGTAACTTCCCAAAACATAGTTGGGTGACACAGTGGGTAGCGCACTGGGCCCAGAGACAGGGAGCCTGAGTCCAAATCCAGAATCAACCACTTAATCTGTTTGAACAGGGGCAAGTCATATAATCTCTGTTTCCTCAATTGTAAAATGGGGATAATAATGGCACTTACATTCTAGAGTTGTTATGAGGATGAATGAGATATTATTTCTAAAGCACTTAGTGCAATACCTGGTAGTAGGTGCTATATAAATATTATTATTATTAATTCTTTCCTAGTGACCCTTCTTCTTCATGTGCTTTCTCCCTCATTAGAATGTGAGCCCTTTGAGAAGTGAGACTTTTGTTTTTGTAATTGAATCTCTAGAGCTTACCACAGTATTTGCTGTACACTAAACAATTAATTTTTTTCATTCATTCAGAATTATATGAATTCAGAAATACTCTAATCCAATTTGCGTACACTGAAAAAAACTGTATAAAAAATAAACTTGATATTATATCTATCTTGATTAAGTATGTATTGGGGTTGTAAACAGATTCTACTGAATATATTTACACACACACACACACACATTATACCAGTGTGTTCCAAAAGTCTTGGTCAATTTAAAACCAGTAGCTGAAAACTGCACTGACATTTGTGACAGTATAATATAAATGTCCTTTCCTTTTGCCCTTGCCACTTTATCCCTTCCTCTTTAATATGTGTCTTATATTGCAAATAGATTTAAACCTTTTAAGGATGGCAGGGTCTTTTAGAAAAAATCTCTATTATTAATTCACTCAGCAAACAGTAGCATTCAATAAATGCTGACTATCTGGTGAAAATTGATAAGAATGCATCAAGTATAAAGTATTATGCTATGCAAGGCATTGAACAACTGACACAGAATTGCATAAAGATCAATAAAACCTCATTAATTTAAACTCTGCTAAATCAAAAATCTCAACAAACCTGGGATGAAATCCATAGACTAATACAACTAAAGCTAGAAGGACTTTTGAGAATACCTAACTTCAAAAGTGTGATCCTATCATGCTATAATAAGATAGTCTTTTCCAATCCCATTTTTTACAGATGAAGAAACTAAAGGCTAAAAGAAATTAAGGAAATGTCCAAGGTCACTTAGGTAGTGTCACAGCTGGGATTCAAATATACTATTGTGATTCCATTCAAGTACACAATGCTTTTCCCCTCCCCTTTGCAAAACTGCATGCAAAATAAGACCTGTTGAAGTTATAACCAGGAACCTAGACAGAAAAGCTATTCAAACTAGAAGACATCCATGTATTTGTAAACAATTGATGTTATATCTAGTTTGTATTTACTTGACTGCTTTCATAAGATCATAGATAGAGAGCTAGAAGACCTTCTCATCCAACACCTTCATTATATAGGAAGATAAGGCTCAGAGAGGTTGTGACTTATCCAGGTTTAAACAAGTAGTACATATCAGAACTAGGATTTGAACCCAGAACCTTAACCCCAGAGTGACTGTTCTTTCCATTGTGTCACAATAACTATGATCTCTTTGAGGAAGCAACCCTCTCTAGATGAAGGGAAGGGAATAGTCATTTACTAAGTGCTCATGTTATGCATAACAACCCTGTGAAGTAGATGTTATGATCCCATTTTACAGTTGAGGAAGCTCAGGAAGTTAGCATTTATGTGACTTGTCCAGGGTCACATAGTTAGAAAGTATCTGAGGCTGGATCTGAATTCAGGCCTTCCTAACTCAAGCTCTAAAGATCCAGTTCCACAATTTTTAGCCTCATATAATTTCTTGGGTCATTGGAAGTTTAAGTGATTTGCCTAAAAATTACCATTTATGTCAGAAGGGAGACTTGAATCCAGGTTATCCTGCCTCTGACCAAAGAGTTTCAATGCCTTGCCAAGGGTTCCATAACTTCTAAGTGCAAAGCCAAAACTACGTCTCTTTTTTTTCTGATTTCACCTCTGGTGCCATTTATACTCTACTATGGCTATAATAAAGAGTCTCACAAAAGCAACAAAAACACCATTAAAAAAAAAAATATTGAACAGGTAAGATAAAAAAGAACATTCCATTACAAAACAAATGACAAATATTTGCCATCTCTAGAATGCCTCATTCATTTGAACTCAAATGTAAAAATATTAGTATGGAGTCAGTAGAATCAAATTCATTGGGTTATGGAATCTAGAGAAGGAAGTCACCTTGAAAATCTTTTTTTTTTTTTTTTTTTTTACAGAATTTCAGACCTTAAAGGCAAACAGAGGTCATTTAGTATAACTTGCATCTGAATAGGAATCATCTCTATGTATTCTGTTGCAGGTGGTCATCCAACCAATTTTTGCCTGAAACCCATTATCTTTTGTGGCAACCCATTCCATTTTGATAGTTCTAATTCTGAAGAAGTTTTTTTTTCTTTTTTCTTCTTATGTTGAACCTAAATCTAACCATCTGCCTTCTATGGCTAAGCAGAAGAAATCTGAGCTCTCTTCTGTATGACAATCCTTCAAAATTCAAAAAAGGATTGCAGGAGTGTTTTCTTTCCCGATTTCTCAAACATCTAAATAAATTAGGAACCTCTGGGTCACTATTTCACTTTCAGCCAATACAACAATCTGGTGGTAACTACTCTAAGTTTCAGACTTTAAGTCTCAGAGACATATTCAAATCTCATGGGGCATAGTCTACCAAACCCAACCTTATAAAAAATGACACAGGTGCCACACGCTGTTACAACTTTCTCTAATATCTATCTCTTTGGCTTTCTATGTTCTAAAAGCTGTTCTGGCTCTTAGTAAGACCAAATTATTAAAATTATTCATTTTGACAAAGTACATTTTGTTGGTTTGAGATGATAAAAAGTAAACAAGCAGTTTGGGAAAAAAAAAAAAAACTCTGACAGCATAATATCACTCATTATACCATCATTACATTTTGATTTACTGTTTGTGGCTTACTTGCATTTAGAATTCTGTTGTTGGAAATGCTGTGGTCATTATTGCTCAAAAGGCTTTTTTGTAATTGTATTTTCATTTAAAATTCCATTTACTATGCTTTTTCATAGTCTACTTTGAATATCTATGTAACTACAAAGTTTTCCAAAACATATGAAGAATTTGTTTTTCTTTTTCATTCAAATGTAGGGGACTTTTTTTTTTTTACAACATTTGATTAATTAAAACCAAAAAACCACAACAATCCATTAGTAAATAATTATATCACTCACATCTAAAAATTATTGTAACTAAGAAAATAGGACTAAAAAAATATCAACTCTACATTGTGTGACTGGTCAAGTCACTTAACCTCTATGTGCCTCAGGTTCCTCATCTGTAACATGGAGATAATAAGAGTACTTATCTCACATGATTTTTGTGAAGGTCAAATGAGCTGACATTTGTAATACACTTGGCAAACCTTGAAGTACTACGTATAAGGTAGCTATTTACTAATTCCTCTATTTTTAATTTGTCATTATTATTATACCTTAGAGACTAAAGGTATTTTTTTTCCCTCCAAGATCTTTTCTTTTACCAATCTACAAAATAAGGGAAGAATGAGAAGATATGATTCCTGTTCCCTGTTCTCATCTAGTTAAGGCCAAAGAACATGCACAAAGGACAACTGAAGAAGACATTTTCAAGGCAATATATCAATGACTGCAAATTAAATGATCACATGGTATGTAGAATATAAGATCTAGAAGTAACCTTCCAAGCTGGCAGACTAACCAGTTCATTTCATAAATGAGGAAATTAAGTATATTACAGTATAGTGCTGAGTTCTGGGTCCCAAGCAATCATGATTTTAACGCTATATAATCATCTTCTCTTGGACTCTCTCCTCCCCACCCCACCCCCCAAAAAAACGCCTTCCGTTTATTTGGCATATGTAAATATATTGCTATTTTTCCTATGCAGTGTGATGACAAGAGATGTTTCATGTTCGTTTTTATATCCCTAGCACCTTGCATGGTACTTTTTATAGTGTTAATGTTTTATGAATTTTTATTGATAGATACATTAACATTTCAGAGAGATCACCATACAGGCTCTCATTGAACACTTCAGTGACAGAGTTCTCACTATTTCAAATCCACTTCATTGATGGGGCTGTTCTAATGGTTAAGAATTGTTTTATATAACTGTCTTATATAATTGTTTTATATAACTAAGCAGTTCAATTATTATCTTACTCTTAAAATTACTTAGATTTTTCTTTGTTTTTACTTATATACGTCATAACTTAGCCCTCTAAAACCTTTCCAATTTTCTTTTACTTGAAGTGAACTTTCTTCTAGTGACACTGGTCTCCTGGCTATTCCACAAAAAAGATACTCCATTTCTCATCTCCAGTCATTTTCCCTGTCTGTCCTCCATACTTGGAACATTCTTCCTCCTTAGTCCCAACTACTGACCGCCCTTACTTCCTTTAAGTATCAACAAAATCAAACTTTCTATAGGAAGTCTTTGCTAATCTCTCTTAATTCCAGTGTTTCCCCTTTTTTAATTATTCCTATTTAACCTGTATATAGCTTGCTTTGTGCATATGTGTGTGTGTGTGTGTGTGTGTATGTGTGTTCATGTTGTCTCTCCCACTAGATTATAAGCTCCTTGAAGGCAAGGACTGTCTCTTTTTGTATTCCTAGCCCTTGGCACAGTGCCTGGTACATTGTAGGAGCTTAATAAATATTGACTGGTTGACTGCTTGATTTATCTCTTGGTACCTAGCCTATGATGCCTCACACACAACAGAAACAGAGTAAATTCAATCCTCTTACTCCAAACCCAATGTCTATTTCTAATAATAGCTCCCACTGTCCTATACCTATGCTTATCACACCTTGATCTTTGTCTTTTCAATTTCAATTTTCCCCAGAGATGACAACCACGAGATCTCAGGGCCAAAGGTTGATAGAACAGTTCACCTTACCTGAAAATGTGATGTTGAAGCCTTCATAAGAAATGGAGAAATCTGATATAAACCGAAGCTGTGCAGTGAAGTTTCCAAAGAGACCAGCTTTAATTGTGTGGGGTAGCACAGAACCAGTAAGCCTGGCAACAGGCTCTGTGAAACTTCCATCTTCTGTAATCAGCAGGTAATCATGAGAGCTTTCCAGGTGAAAAGTGTGAAAAATCATTTGAACACCTTTATAGACCAAAGGAAAAAATGGGAAAGTCAAGGAACAAATATATGGCATTTCTTTCACTTCATTGTAGCATGGTGCTTTTCATGTTCACACAGGCACACACACACACACACACACATACACTTAACTACATGTGTGTTGTTTGTATCCAGTAGAATGAAGGCTCCTTGAGAGGAGGGAATGTCATTTTTGTTTCTGTTTCTCTAGAGCCTAGTAAAGTGTTTAGCACATACTAGGTAATTAATAAATGTTTATTAAACTGAGTTCCTGCTTGCTTATATCTAGCCTGCAGAATGAACATCATAGTAATTTGCCTTTCCAAGAAAAAAAAAAATAGGGGTGTAAATCTAGCTGGGAAAATTGTGATTAGAATTATTTTTGTTTAGTCATTTCAGTCATGTCTGACTCTTTGTGACCCCACTTGGGGTTTTCTTGGCAAAGATAACTGGAGTGGTTTACCATTTCTTCCTGCTGCTCATTTTATAGATGAGGGAAGTGGGGCAAATGGGGTTAAGTGACTTGTCCAGGGTCACCCAGCTACTATGTATCAGAGGCCAGATTTGAACTAGGGAAGAAGAGTCTTCCTGACTCCAGGCCCAACACCTTATCCACGGTGCCACATAATTGCTCAGTGATTGTTTTTAAATTCTGTTTATTAACTTATTTATTCTTCCTAAATGTTTTCTTGACTTTTTTCTTTATTCAAAATGCCACTGCCACCAATACAGACTCTTTTTCTGTCTACCTCAAACAAAACCAGTCCCTTGTAACAAATAAACAAGTAAAAATAAATCAGCCTATTCGCCATATCTAAAAATGTAAGGCTCATTCCACATCTGTAGTTCATCACCCTTAGGCTAAGAAGAGGAAGGCATGTTTGATTGCGTGGGAAAATTTTAACGGGTAGATTGAATAAACATGAACTTGGAAGTTTTCATAAGCATGTAGAAATGCACTTGAGAACCCTTTAAAGCATGTTAAGAAACAACAGACAATTTCCACTCCCTTTTTAAGCCCTCAGAACCAAAGCTGTCAGGCTGTAGCAATGGGAAATTAAATTGGCTTCTCATTAGCTGATTCATTAGCATAATATAGGAAATTTGAAAGAAAAATTTAGCATATTGTGTTACTATCCTGAGAATACTCCTATTCCCAATATAACCAAACCAATCAAACATTTATTAAACACTTACTAAAAGGAAGGCATTCTGTACGACATTGACAGATAGACACAAAAACAAAATATAAATACAAAAAAAATTCTGCCTCTCCTCTCATCCCATCCTCTTCCCTTCTCAATCTCTTTCTTGCAAGTCATGATCAATATCTATGCCAGTGATGTGCGTAGCACTGTTTCTGCTCATAGGGTAAACAAAACTTTCACAGTCCCTCCTTTTTACAGTGAAAAAAATAACACTGCCATCAATCTTGGTCAAATGCCCTCCTCTCCCACTTCATCTGGATAGGTTCAACAATAATGTTGGTATTATTTTTCTAATCTGAAAGAATCATGTTCTAATGAATAATTCCTTTGGCTGTGAGAGTAAATTCAGGGATTCAGAAGTGAAATATCACATTAGTATGTAAAAGTAAACTGGAAAGTTCAGGAATCAGGGAAAAGGCAATACTATATTTATTGTAGTGATTGTGAGAAAAATGTGCACATTTCAAAAGTCAAGCTTATCTATGGGAGTCAAGAATTGTGGAAGGATGTTCAAAAATGGAATATATCACTGGGTCCTCGGAAAAGTTCATTTTTCAAGAAGCTAAAATCATAAGTCACTTGGCCTTAGACAGACCAACAAACTAACATAATTTTGAATATTTCTCTGTGTGAGAGCATTTAAATTCCCAGGAGGAACAGAGGAGAGATAAAAACCAAAGGAGGACACAGGTGTCCTTTTTGATTTCTACTCAAGAAAATCTAAGAATGCCCTTTTGAAAACTTGTCCTTGGGGCCCTAAATTCATATCACTGAAAGCATGAGCGTTTTAAAAAGTCTGATTTCAGTTGTTATATATGAAAAATATCTGTGTTTTTCTATAATGAAGTAAGAATTATATATGAATATTTCCTATGTATGCATATTATGTAATAACAGGGTTTTTTTTAAAACTAAACAAAAATGTGAAGCAATTAGAGTATTGCAATTAAAAATCTGGAGTTTTAAAAAAAATCTTTATGTATTTATCTCAATATTTCTGCATAATTTTCATTCTCCTTGAGGGTACAGTCACCCTTCAATATGGACCCACTATAGCATGATATAACACTGAGGAGTCTTTGATAACTATTAAAATTTCTGAGCAAAATCAAAAGAATTTTTAAGGCTATTCCTTTATGACCTTCTCTCAGAAGGGACAACAGATCTTGGACTGCTGTGTCACGGCAAGATTTTTAGCTGACACTTCTCAGTTTATTTCAATTCACCTCAAATACTTATGAAATCTTGAATGAAAAGAAATGTGCTAGATCTACCTAGATATCATTTAGCTCTGTTGAATGTAGATATTGAATTATTCTTTAGTTAACCATTGTATCTATTTTTTTCTGCCCTGTTTCTATTTTCCTTTCCATTTTAGTGAGGCAGATTTCTTTTCTTCAATCTCTCATCAATTTGCATGAATCTCAGCTAACTGAGAACTTCAGAACAAGATAATATATCCATTCTTTCCTTCAGGCAGTGATCATTGAAGGAATCTCTCTCTGTCTCTCCTATCTATCTATCTATCTATCTATCTGTCTGTCTGTCTGTCTGTCTGTCTGTCTGTCTGTCTGTCTGTGTCTGTCTGTCTGTCTGTCTGTTTGTCTGTCTGTCTGTCTGTCTGTCTGTCTGTGTCTGTCTAAGCTCAGGCAAATAAAGCTTAAACAGCAAAGCAAAGCTATTAGCAGTGAGTGAAATATATTTATTAGGGGAAATTAAATGAAATGTCTCCTTATTTTGCAGATTAACAAATGCTTTTATTTCATTTTGCCCACAGCATATTTTCATTTTATGTATGGCTTTGTTAATATATTTGCAAGACATTATTTCATTCTTACCCTTTCCATGAGACACTTCAATAGTCCAAGTACAATTTAGAGAGTTTGGATAGAAATCAGGAAACCCTGGTGAAAGTATAGTTCCACTCTTCCCATGAATGTAGCCTCCACATAGAGCTAGATGAAAGAAAGTAAAAATGTCAGTCAGTTGGAGCTTTGTAGCTAGTTACAGTATATAGGGCTTTAAGAACGTTTTCCAGCGTGTCAAAATGTTAAAAATAGTGATCCAATGTTACATTAGAGCCAAAAGAGGGATTTATCAACTTTATTGATGTTGGCTTTTTACAACAGACCAACTCATTCAGGAATATTCTGAATGGTTAAACAAGACACTGGACACAAAGAGAGAAAAAGCTATAAACATGAGTCCAAATTAAAATTCATACATGTCTATGCAAATTAAACTGGTCAGACTGTAATTTCTAGAGAAGCTGGTTTCTGTGGTAACCCCCTCAGCAAGAGAAGAGTGACCTATAATAAAATATTTCATGTGGAATATGGGCTGATAAAAGGCTAATTTTAGAAGACAAAGGAGAGGAATACAACTGTGAGAGACAAATTCTCTTACAATTGGAAATATTTCTCAAGTATTGCAATTTTAAGATGCTAATAAATGTATGTAAAGCAAATAATTTGCAATTTTCTTATTGTAGAGATGAAATTTTCCAGACTCCCAAACCACACAAAAATAGGACATCCCTCTGTTTTGTATATTTCTCTCTTTTAAATCAAATCATTTAATGTTAGACCCATCATTTGAAAAATTTCCCTCCTTCTTTCCTTCCCTCCCCTTCCTTCCTTCCTTCCTTCCTTCCTTCCTTCCTTCCTTCCTTCCTTCCTTCCTTCCTTCCTTCCTTCCTTCCTTCCTTCCTTCTTTCCTTCTTTCCCTCCTTCCTTCCATCCATCCCTCCTTTCTTCCTAACATTTAAGAAGCATACCATGTTGGCATGTGTTTGGAATCTTTACTAAATAATGTATCATAATAATTAAACAAGAACTTTTATTTGGGCTATTCAAAGCACATCTTAAATTTATGCTATGTCTACCCCACACCTGGTACACTAATTTCCAAGTCATTGGGTATTCTATTAAACACACATACATATTATACAGATACATACACAAAACACACATGGAAAAAACTGCACTTAAAAATTGTTACAGTCGTTTAGTGTGGTCTTTCCACATGGCAGTGCAGACTGTTCAGGAAGTAGTATGATGTCCATTCCAATTGATGGAGAAGAATTAACTTCATTTCACGTTATAGGCAAAATTGTCTTTAAGTGTATTTTATATCCAAGCATATAAACTCAGACAAGAAAACACTGGGACAGGCACCTACCTTTTTTTGTTGGTTACAAATGCACAAAGTTAAATAATATAATTGATGGAAAGAGAGGATTGTTTTTGTGTGTTTATTTATTTACTTAAATTTGGAATTAGGCAGTAGGGATGTAGTTTGTTAGGCAGGAATGAAAAGCCTAATACTTTCACTTCTGTTCAATATTCTATATAGTCAAATTGGTTTCTATAAGGACATTTCCTAGGGACATTCCAGTTAGGAAGGCCACATATATATATTTTTATGTAATTTGAATTTAATTTAGTTCTTCCTACATAGACTAGTCTATTCTAGGAAACTTTTCAAGTAACAGTTACATTTTGTGATTGTTATCCTTAAGGCTATAACTTCTCTTTTCTATTCCTAACATTCGCCTCCTCTCACTGACCCAGATCCCCTTCAGAAGAAGCCTCTGGCATGGGGGAGCAAAGCACATAGGCTAGAGAAAGACAGGAGGGGAACCAAGGGCATCTGGAAATTTTTCCCAGTATACTAAGAACAGAGCCAATTTGGAGAAGATTTTGATATTCAGGCAGTTGAAAAAAGTATATTTGAGAATAAAACACACTTGCAAAGGTTTCTTTCCCTTCTGTCCCACATAAAACTAGAGGAAATTCTACACGTTGTCATTCTGATTTCCCAATATTTGAATTGTCTATAGGCCAACCTAATCATTAATCATTAAAGATGGCAATGGCATATGGTTAGTAGACTTGTCTATTTATTTGTTTGCTTATTTATTTATTGCCTCTTAATGCAATCTTGGTATTATTTTTCTCTCAAAACTGTACAAAAATTATGAGGGACACCATGGCCCAGTGGGTAGAATTCTGTGTTTTTAATAAGGAAGATGTGGACTGAATCTCTACCTCTGACATTTACTAACTGTGGATGCTGGGCAAATCACTTTCTCTCTATGCCTCCAGGCAACTAGAACATGGCTGGATTTAAACATGTATTAGTGAAATTCCCTACTATGAAGAAATCACAGGTCATTTGTGTATTCTCAATTGAAATATAGAAGAAATTCTTATAGCTCTGCTTCATTATAGAAAGCAATGCATTTTTCAAGACAGTCCTATCTTGCTGATGTATCTTTTGTTACACTTAAAGCACAGCAGTTATACACTTGACATCAAGGGGCTATGTGAGAGACAAAGCAGTGAAGCCATAGCAGCATATACTGCATAATGGCTAACTGATTTTAGATTCCTCTTCTTCAGTCATTCAGTTGTGTCTGACTTTTTGTGACTGTCCATGGGTTTTTTTTGGCAAAGATATTATAGTGGTTTGTCAGTTCCTTCTCCAATAGCTTAAGGCAAAAAGAGATTAAGTGACTGGTCTAGGGTCACAGATTCAGTAAGTGAGGTCAGATTTGAACTGACATCTTCCTGACTCCAGGCCCAGTGCTCCATCCACTGAGACACCTTTTGCTGCTCTTCAGTCATGTCTGATTCTTCTTAACCTACTTTGGGTTTTCTTGGCAAAGATACTAGATTGGTTTACCATTTTCTTTGCCAGCTCATTTTACAGATAAAGAAACTAAGGCAAACATGGTTAAATGACTTGCCCAGGGTCATAAAACTAATATGTGTCTAAGTCTAGATTTCAGCTCAGGAAGATGAATCTTCTCCATTCCAGGCCCAACACACTATCTACTGAGACACCAAGCTGCCTCTTATTGTAGATTATGAACTCATGCAAAATCCCCAATCATATTAATAGCAGATTTATTATGAACTTTCCCTCATTTGAAGATTTCCTAATGAGACAGAACGGATTCAATGGGTAACAGAAGGTCTATTGGGGAAAGTAGCTTATAGATTTACATGAATGAGATCTCAGAAAGTGACAAAGAAAAAGAGGCTAAGGAATATATGATAATGGACTCTGGCTTTCCAAATCCAGCATTCATTCAATTCAATAAGACTTTCTTTAGGACTTACTATGTACAAAACACCTACTCTGCTTATTGCTGGGGATACAGAGGAAAAAAAAAAAGAAATCCTCTCTACCTTTGAGGCATCTACATTCTATTGCAGGAATTTAAAAGGTACACGGGTAAAAGTAAATGGAAGGTACTTTCAAGAATGGTGCCAATACTTGGAGTGGTCAGGAAGATAGCGCCTGCAGGAAGTTAGAGTTTCTGGTAATAATGATAACAGTAAAAAAAGCTCACATTTTACATAGTTTTAAGGTTTGCAAAGTACTTTACATGTATTTCTTATTTGACTCCACAAAAGAGATAAGGAGGAAATATGTCCCAAACAGGAAGGACCATTAAATCAGTGGTACAGAAGCAAAAGATAGATGATTTTAAATGGGAAACAATTCACAAGCCATATCAAATAAACTGAAAACAGTGTTAACAGACAATAACCTGAAATATGAGTGCAAAGGTGATTGAGAGCTACATTGGGCAGGGCTTTAAATTCTGGCTGAGGACTTGGTATTTTATCTTGGATGCACTAAGTAATTGCTGTATAACATCTTAATGTGTCCTATAATTCGTGTTAATGTTCACAATAATTATAAGTGGGGCTCCCTCCCCCAGTCTTCAAAGAGATCTCACTGGAGGGTGTGTGTGTATGGAAGGTCAGGCTTTTCTATATCTGAAAGCAGCTTACCTTAAGGTAAATATGGTAATTTTATTAACTCCTCAGTCATCCTGCCATCAAAATTTTGTATACAAAAAGAGTTCTATGCAATTAGTGCTTATTTACTAATGCATATCAGATTATTATTTACACAAACATAAAAAGTAAAGCTATGTTATCCACTATGTCGTAACATTGTGAGGTTCAAACTGTCAATCGTTCTGATTAAAATAAATGTTGACCACTGACAGAAAGTCCTGCTTAGACTGAGTTCAAGTCCTGCTTAAACTGAGGCCCTCAAGGTATTTGATAGATTGGTAATAGGGAGGAGAAAGTATATGCAGCCCAATGATGGATAACAGAAGCTCTTATTATCCACATATCCAAGGTATGGATCAGTTAAATCCTTCTATTCAAAGTCAAATGCAAGTCATGTCATTATTTCTTTGATGGCATGGTCTTCTTCAGCAACGAAGGACAAACAAAGGAAGGAAAGGAAAGGAAAGGTAGTCATTATCCCTCCTTCTAGATTATCATTCTCTAAGGAGACAGAGGTTATATTTTCCTCACCCATGCATCAAAATATTAAGAATTATAGAAATCTCAGAGGTCATGGGATGTCTCTGCTATAGTAGAAAGAGTACTGGATCTGTAGTCAGTGGACTTGGGTTAATATCCATGTTATGTCACTTGTTATCTTTTTAAAATATCAACCAGTCATTTTAGACTTTTTAGGGATGGATTGGATTAGGAATGTCAACCTCAAACAGAGATACCTACAGGCCATACCATATATTGTCTTAGAAAATTATAAATTAACTGTTTGGTTCAAGTCTCACACAGGAGGTACATGGCCACATGTGGTCAGAATGAAATGAATTTGACACCTCCAAATTAAATGACATCTAAGGTTTATTCCTTCTGGCTCTAGGTTGCTAATCATATAATCCATTTCAACTTATATATGAGCAGATACCTTCTTTCGAAGATTCCTGTCAATGGTTGTTCATCCTCATGCAATTTAAGAGCTAGAAAACACCAGAGAAGACATCTAGGAGAACCTATAGGTGTTTTGACTGAAAAACTCCTCTCTGCCATTCAACCTTTATATTTATCTTAAATAAAAGAGCATTTATGACCATACTTAGCAAACTATTTTAATTTATGAAAGCTCTAGTAGCTAAGAAGATTTTTTCTTACATATGGACAAATTTACACATATTTTTAATCTTTACAATCTCATTTTTTTGTCTTATAATCATTCCATAAAGTAGGCACTATTCGATTTTTAGTAATGAGGAAACCCAAGTCCAGAAAATTAAAGAACTTGCTTAGTGTCACACATTTAATAAGTGTCAGAGGCCAAACTTGAAACCAGATCTTTCTGATGTCAAATCTAGTACTGTTACAATGTGCAGCCTTTTAATTTGGATGTCAAGTATATAAGGAAGTCTTAGTTGGCCATTAACAAATCATTTGTTTGCAGTCAACTTTTTGATAAATTCTTAGAAGTTAACGTTAGTAGGTCAGTCAATATGTATCTAGGGATATGATGGCTGTCATCACATTTAAAGAAACAAAATGTCCTATTTACCTATAAGAATCTATCTAAAGAGATAATAGTAATATATCATACATGAAATGATAAATAATTCATTCTTAATCATGAAGACCCTAATTCTAAGGTCAATAAGAATTCATAGATCATAGATTTGGAGTTAGAGAAGACTTTTTAGGCTGCCCAGTCCAAATTTCTCATTTTGTAGCTGGAAAAGTTACTGCCAAGACACATTAATTTATTTGACTAAAGTCACAGAGGAAATAGTGGCACAGTTAAGATTTGAACTCAAGACCTCTGACTCAAAATGCAAAAGAATTTTCATAGCATCATGTGGAAAGAAAAACACATATGGGGCTGAAGTAGCATGTTTAGTAGTCAGCCTTGCCTGATAGGACCACAAAGGCATAATATATGAGAGACATACAGATTAAGGGGATTTATTCCAAATCAGAGATTTAGGATAGTGTTATATCATTTCCTTTTTCAGGACATTTAAAAAATATATATCAAATTGTAAGATAATGTGATGACTCTCAGATGCTTCCCAAGTTGAGGGAAATAGTGTTTATTTTTTCCTTAGCACCTCCTCTACATCACCAGAATAACTTGAACTTTCCTTCTTCACAACTCTTCAGGAAAAGTCTAAGATCAAAATAACTGTGATTCTGTGCTTCAGCAGGTGTTTTGTCTGCACATTCCCAATGAAAAGGTGAAAAGGGGGAGAGAACTGAATGTCTCAAAGTAGCGATCTTTATAATATATTCCTGTCTGAGAGGAAGACTTGTTATTTCCTCAGCTATTAATAGACTGTTTCCATGTTTGGTTATTTCAGGGGTAAGAAATACTCCATGTAAACTTCAAAATAACAAAGACGACTAGAATTATTCCTTAGGTGGCCAATGTTACGAGAAAACATGTCATGTAAACAAGCTCATTAATTGCAAAGTTTTGAGAGTTAGTCTTGGGTTAAAGTATAATGAAGAAAAAATACGAAATGAATACCTCAAATAATCTTTGCACAATTGAATTGATGACAATCTATATTCTTTGTCATTTATATGACTGGGTCTTTTCCAGGCACAATCTTAGGGATTATTTTATTTTATTTTTAATTTCAAGTTTTAGCTCATTCTAGAGAAACTGAGAAATCAATCTCTATGCCCCTTAAAATTAATTCCATATTTCTTCACAGTTTATATTATGTTATCTTTAGAGTTATGGTATTATGCACATATTTTATCTTTTCATATATTCTTCAACTTCTCTTAGTTTGGGGAATTTTCATCATCATATGACTTTTTTTCTAGTGATATAATGTGGCTACAAATGAAAGGAAAAGACAATCTCAAACAAATTTGAATTTCTCAGAGTTCAAGAGAAAGATATTGTGTGATAATATAATAATAATAGTATTTTATGAACCATGCATTAGATGTGCACAGTAAGCTGAAGGAAAGATATCAAGGTTTTATATGATAAGAAAAAGGGCAGGTTGTTGACAGAGGACAGACAATGGATGACCAAAGTGAGGAAGAAAATAGAAATCCAAATGGAACTTTCATTGATCAATGGAGTGAAAATACTTATCATTCAAAGACTTCTCCAACTTTGCTCCTTCAGTTCTTACATTGTCAGTGAAGAATATAAAGCTTGGTAAAATTAATGAATGCAACCTTAGGAAAGAATTCATAGCCCTTTATGGTGACAAAGTCTTTCAGTGGTTAATACCAATGGATAATTTTTTTTTATTACCCAGATTCTTCTTATTTACATTTCTATGGTTTTGTAAACAAGAAGTTATATTTCTACTACATATAGTTTTAATAAACACTATCCATATGTATAATTAAGGCCAATTGCTTGGCTTTTGAAAATTTGAATCCTTGCAAATAGTATGTGGCAATATAGATGTAGAGCTACAAGTGACCTTACAGTTCATCTGATCTACTCCCCTTACTTTACACATGGGAAATCTGTGGTCCAGAGATATAAAATGACTTGTAGCACCAGTGACTACTTGTTAATTATGTTTTTATTATCCAGATGGTGATTGTGATTTGTTTTTCTCTTTACGCAAAGAGAAATATAGTCTTAAAATCTTACTTTTATCAAGCACAAGCCTTGGCTATTTATGAAGAGATAGACAACTCAAATACCAAATATACATTACATTAAAGTTTTAGGTGATGCAAATATCCTTAACTCTGAGGAATCAAAATATTATCATCATATTAGATAATACAGCAAGACATATTGATAAAAAGCTATTTTCAAAGCCAAGAAGACCTGGATTCAAGATCTACCTCTAACATACACACTCACTGACTGTGAGTCATTGGGCAAGGAAGTCATTTTATTTTTTGGTGATGTAGGTAAGTAAGACTTAAATTGCAAACTGCTTTGGTAAAAGGTTTTTCCTCAGCTTAAAGTTCTCAAGACCAACAAAATCAAAGATCCAATCTAAGAACTGGGTATTATATTATAATACCTCATATTACATTCACAGGGTCATTGCTTAGTACAGAACAGTGTACCCATTTGACATTTAGCAGGCAAACAACTAAGATTTATTTTAAACAAGCTCTCTGTCTCTGTTTTTGACTCAGTTACTTTTATCTCCTGTCTCTTTGAAAATAATGGCTATCGTTTCTAACACACTGCTAGACACTATAAGCACTTAATATATGCTTATTTTCTTCCTCTCTTCATTCTTTCTCTTTCTGTCTCTCCTTTTAGGTACTAATTATTTCATCCACTATCACCCAACCAAAGTCTTATTTGGAGGATATTTGGATCCAAATGATGATAATGCTAAGAGAGGGAAAGGCTGCTCAGTGAAAAAATTTTGAGAATAGATAACATCTGTTCATAATTCTCCATCTGTTTTCTATGTTCATCAAGCACTCAGAGGCCCAATTACATAATACCCAACTTTTAAATGTGAATACTATGCTTAATTTACTATACCTGATGTAACCATGCGTTAAAAAGTATATATAGATAAAGGAGAATAATACAGAAAAAATTCACATAACCTTTAATTTGTCTTTATTTACTTAAAAGTGTGTGTCAGGGAGGAAGACAAACTCTAGGGCATTATGAAAAAATAGGTAAAGAAATCCCTTACCCTACAAGAGAGACTGGAAATTAGAGGAATATTGGAAACAGACCTGTGCAAGCTAAGCAAGGTCATACTGAACTTGGAGTAGATGGAACAGGACTACATAAGCTAAAACATGTCAGAAAGTTTGTGGGCTAAATGATCTAGGTTTTGGAAAGAATAACACGGATGGGACTGACTGGGAACTTTCTATGTGAATCACTATCAGCTAAATGTTATAAATTGAGGCATGCTCAAATATTATTTTTTACATTGAGTATTAATAGAGCTAAAAGATCTTTGCAATCATTTGGCCTAATTCTCTCATTTGTCAAATGAAGAAACTGACACTCAAAGAAAGGAAATCACTTGCCCAGTGTTATGCAGGTAAGGCATCTAAGGATTCCAAACCAAGTCTTCCAACTCAAAATTCATTGTGCCTTTATTCTTTCCTAGTATTCTTATGCTTACTGGAGAAAAATTTTGCCATAGGAAATCTCAGTTTTAAAAGTACCATTTATTTCTTCATGTGAATAGTTATTAAGGGAAAAACACAAGGCAGGTTAATATGTAAAGTAAGATTTTTTGTTTAGATGCTAAATAGTTGAACGCTTCCAGATATTCCATGGCAGAGTGGATTGAGAACTGGACATAAAGCGATGACCAGTTGGACTGAAATTCTGCCTCTGAAACATTCTGGCTATATGACTCTGGATAAGCCATGTAACTCATTAGTTGGGGGAGTCCCTCAAATGAGTTTTTTTATACCAATGAAATCACAGCTCCACTCCTTGTCTTACTCCCTTTTCCTACTCTTTCAGAAACTTTTATTGGTTAAATTATTGTCTCTCTCTGCACCTTCAGTTGTTTTGTCTTATTTTGTTTGGTTTGATCAGGCTTTACTTACCATCACAGCTTGGCAATGCATGATTCCATTGATGGTTCCTTTCACATACTAGTGGCTCCTCATCACTTAATGTATATCCTGGATCACAACTGAAAGTCACTGTAGACCTGATACCAAAATTATTACCATGGCGATGACCATTCACAGGGATCCCTGGATCAAGGCAGGAATCTGACTCTAGTGTTACACCTAAAACAAACAAACAAAAATTAATAAAAGATACAGTGGAGAAGAAATACTAATTTTCCAGTAGGAAGCATAAAATGCTTTGACCCACAGAAAATATGTCTAAGCCCTCTCAAAACTCTAGAAAAATGGTTAAAATCTGTTTAAATAAAATCTTTTGCAAATAACTCAACAGTCTTATTGGATTTACTTCATTAACCCTTGCAATATCTCAGCAAGGTACATCACTGTGAAATATATGATATTATTTTTTTCCAAATTTATTAATTTATTTTCAGTTTTCAATAATCACTTCCCTAATTTCCAGTTTTTCTCTCCCTTCCTCCCCAAGATGGCATGCAATCTTATATGGGCTCTCCATACATTATTATTAAACACATTTTCACATTACTCATGTTGCATAAAAATGAATGGGAGAAACCATGAAAAAACAAAACAAAATATAACAAAAGAGAAAATAGTCTGTTCCATTCTAAGTTCCAACTCCATAGTGCTTTCTCTGGGTGTGGATAGCATTTTGCTTCATGAGTCCCTTGGAAATGTTTCAGGCCCTTGCATTTCTGTGAAGGACTAAGTCTATCAAAAACAGTCCTCACACACTGTGGCTGTTACTGTGTATAATGTTCTTCTGGTTCTACTCATTTCACTCAGCATCAATTCATATAAGTCTTCCCAGGTATTGCTGAAGATCACCTGTTCATCATTTCTTATAGCACAATAGTATTCCATTACATTCATGTAATATAACTTGTTCAGCCATTCCCCAATCGATGGACATTCCCTCAATTTCAATTTCTTGGCCACCACAGAAAGAACTGCTATAAATACTTTTGTTCATGTGGGTCCTTTTCCCCTTTTTATGATTTCTTTGGGATACAACCTTAGTATTGTTAGGTCCAAGGGTATGAACATTTTTAAAGCCCTTTGAGCTTAGTTCCAAATTGCTCCCCAGAATGGCTGGATCAGCTCAGAGATCCACCAATGATGAATTAGTGTCCCAACTCTCACACCTCTTCTCCAACATTTATCATTTCCCTGTTTTGTCATGTTACCCAATCTGATATGTGTGATGTAGTACCTCAGAAATGTTTTGATTTGCATCTCTCTAATGAATAGTGATTTAGAGCATTTTTCATGTAATTATTAGATAGCTTTAATTTCTTCCTCCGAAAACTGTCTTGTTCATATCCTTTCATCATTTATCAATTGGGGAATTATTTATATTCTTGTAAATTTGACTCAGTTTTCTATATATTTTAGAAATGAGTCCTTTATCATAGACGTAGTAAAAATTCTTTCCCAGTTTTCTGCTTCCCTCCTAATCTTGGTTATATTGGCTTTGTTTGTGCAAAAATTTTTCAATTTAATTTAATCAAAGTTATCCATTTTGCCTTTCATAATGTTCTCTATCTCTTGTTTGGTCCTCCATTCCTCCATTCTCCATAAATATGACAAAGAAACTATTTCTTGTTACCCTGACTTGTTTATAATATCAGCCTTAATACCTAAATTGTGCGCCATTTGGACTTTATTGTGATACATAGTGGCAGATGTTAGTCTATGCCTAGTTTCTGCCACAGTATTTTCCAGTTTTCCCAGGAGTTTTTGTCAAATAGTGAGTTCTTATCCCAGAAGCTGGTTTATCAAATGCAGATGCTATAGTTGTTGACTACTGCATCTTGTGTACCTAACCTATTCCACAGATCTACCCCTCTATTTCTTAGCCAGTTCCAAGTGCTTTCAATGAATGCTGCTTTATAATAAAATTTAAGATCTGGTATGACTAGACCACCTTCCCTAGCATTTCTTTTCTTTAATTCTCTTGTTATTCTAGATGTTTTCTTCTTCCAGATGCATTTTGATATTATTTTTTCCTAGCCCTATAAAATAATTTTTGGTAGTTTGATTGATTTGGCACTGAATATATAAATTAATTTAGATAGAATTATATGACAGATTGTTAAAGAGACAGCTGAAGGCTTTTACAGAAAATTACTTAGAAGTTAAGAGACTAAAGCAGAATACTATTTATTTTGGACTCTTTCGGGTATGTCAAAACAGGGAGGCAATGAGCTCAGTGATGTTTTGAGAACATGGTATTGCTGAAATGAACTTGTCTACTCTTTACAGACATGCTAATTGTATTTTTTAATTCATAGATTTCCACGAAAAATTCTAATACATTCAAATTCAGAAATTGTATTTTCCACCATACTATCTTCCTTATGTGTCATTTGCTAGTGGTTTTTATTTTAATAAATGCTGATTCTCCATGTTTTACTTAATCAATCAACATTAATCAATTACCTACTATATGCCTAGGCACTATGCTAAGTGCTAGTGGAACTATTTTTTAAAATTAAATTATTTTGTTTTCAGTGTTGGACAATCACTTCCATATATCTTAGATTTTTCCCCTCCTTCCCTCTCCTTCCCACCTCCCTCCTTACTTCCTCCCTGAGATGGTGTACACTCTTATATAGGTTCTACACATACATTCCTATTAAATACATGTTGCATAGGAAAATTAAAATGAATGGGAGAAATCATAAAACAAAACAAAATACAAAAGAAAATGGTCTGTTTCTCCCTGTGATGCAATTTCATAGTTCGTTCTTTGGATGTGGAAGGCATTTTGCCTCAAGAGTCTACTGGAAATTTTTTAAGTCCATGCATTTCAATGAAGTACCAAGTCTACCAGAAAAATTCCTTGTATGCTGTAGTTGTTGCTATGTACAAAGTCCTCCTGCTCCTGCTCCTTTCATTTAGCATCAGTTCATATAAGTCTTTCCAGGTTTTTCTGAAGTCTTCCTATTCATTGTTCCTCATAGCACAATAGTATTCCATTACGTTCATATACCACAACTTGTTCAGTCATCCCCCATTTTCAGTTTTTAGCTACCACAAAGAGATCTGTTATAAATATTTTTATACATGTGGGACCCTTTCCCATCTCTATGATCGCTTTGGGATAGAAACCCAGAAGCGATATTGCTGGGTCAAATGGTATGTACATTTTTGTAGCCCTTTGGGTATAGTAGTGGAACAATTTTTTGCAAACAATGTTACTTTTGATTCTCTAAAACCAGCATTCACAAAATATGCACACTAGACATTTTCCACTTGTTCCATACAACTCTGAACTAGTGACTAAATTAATTATTCATGTTAGTGAATGTTAAATTATAAAGTTTTTTCAATCTAGGTTTTTATTCTATTTTCATTACGAAACTTTTTTTCTTTATCTTGTTCTTTCTCTTTCCCTTTACTGGAAAGTATCTCAGAAAGAAGACAGGTGAAAGAAAAAAGGAATTTGAAAAAAATTAAGATATTTATAAAATAAGTAAATATTCATAATTCATTCATGCAGCAGCAGGAGAAATAAAGACAATACAAAACAGTTCTTTCCTTCAAGCTGCTTACATTCTGTTGCAATTTTTACTAGGCACACAAAATGCTCCTCCTAAGGTTTGGATATATTCATGTTATAATATGGACAAAGCATCTAAAATATGCCAAAATGAGAGATGTCATATACACATGAATGGTGGTAAAAGATGGAGTGTCAAGTACAGGAAATAGCTAGAATATAAAATAAAGTGACGTTAGAGAAAAGTTGATGGGAGCTACACTGGGCATGACTGTCATTATCCTGTGAGAATCACTGAAATTTTTGAGCAGGAGACAAACATAATAACAATATTATGAGTTGTAGCTAGCATTTATATAGCATTTGAATCTCTGCAAAGCACTTTACACACATTATTTCATTAAATCCTGGCAACCCTATGAGGTAGATGTTAGTATTATTTACAGTTGACAGATGAGGAAACTGAGGCCAAAGGAGATGAAATGATTTGTCTCAGGTTATATAATTCCCAAGCCTGTGAGGCAATATTTAAATTCAGATCTTCTTGTCTCCAGGAGTAATTAGTGCTTTAGCCATTCTGCCTCCTCGTAAGATAGTCAGGCAGCTTTGTGAAGGATGGAAGGGAGAGGGAAGAAACAATAGCTTGGTGAAAAGAATTTAAGAAAGCTATTGCTAACTGGTTGTCAGATTAGTCTGTTTATAATTCACACAGACTACTAGCATTTTTAAAAGATATTGGAAGCACTGACCTTCAGTGCAAAACAGCCAAATATTATAGAATGTGTGTCTGAAATAATACTTCTTTCATTCTAATGCAAGGCTTCTTAACGTAGAGTGTACAGTCTCACAAAGGGTGTGTAGAATTCATGGGGTGAATTTAGTTATCTATCACAACTGAGTGATAGATTGCACAAGCTTAGGTGGTGAAAAGAATTGTCTTCATTTTCACAACGAGTTTAGCATGTCCTTCATTTATGAAATTTAAAAAAAAATTAAGAAGTGGTCTGTGGGCTTCACCAGAGTTCAGATGGCTCCATAATACAAAAATAGGTAAAGAATATATGCTGTGAGGTATTATAACCTACATATAACCATCTCAGGAAGTGGGAATGCCTAAAACATACCAGCCTCAAATATGTTTTTCAGTTTCAGGATTCTCCATCTGTTTATGGGCCCAGGCAGTATCCTTAAAGAAGATAAAGGAATAAGTAGCATTTGTGAGTGTGTGTGTGTGTGTATGTGTGTATGTGTGTATGACATAATGATTATGCCATAAGTGAGGACTGGAGATACCTTTTCCTCCTCTCTCAACATACACATGCAGAAGGAGGGGGGGGAGAGGAGATACAGTGAATTAAACTGAAACCCTGAATATACTTCAGGTTAATAATTAATCAAGTATGTATTAGATACCCATTAAGTACCAGTCACTGAGTTAGGCACCAGGAATACAAATACAAAGAATAAAACAACTTGATAAATTTCCATTGTATCAGTTTGCCTCCACAGTATTTTAAAAAGCTACTTAGTGAAAATAATAGATATTAGTGCAGCTTTTCATGAGACAAAAATGGATGAATGAAGAAAAGAAGTATTAAGCTCTCTTACTATAAGGCAAACATTTACTAAAAAAAAGTACACAACCCCAGATGCTGGAATAATTTACCAACGAGCAGCTGGAAATCATGGTTTAGATCACAAAAAGACCATGTTCTAAGCTCATATCCTGTGAGCAAAGCATGTCACTATTCAAACGGCAAGTGAGGCTTTTTTTTAAAGTTGGCTAGCTTTACAATACTCATCAAGAAGCAAATATTTCAAGAACAATTAGGCAATTTATTCCCATGTATATATGTTTGGATATATCACACCCTGGAGTCCCAGCTTCAATTCTTAGCATTGGTCACCAGTTTGAAGCAAGGGAATCCAAGCTTAGAGAGCCATTTCTCTGTTTTTCCTCTTTCAGATATTTGCATGTCACTTCATGCCCCTTTACCTATCCCTTACTTCCTGTTTCCCTTTTTCCTTAGAGTCTAATATTTCATGTATAAACTGGGGAAAATAGAAGAAAAAATGGCACCTATCGCATTGGAGAGATTCCTGATTTGAAACTTTTCAGAGGGTGTAGGTAAATGTGTCCTAGGATGAGTGGACTTACGTTGTTATATGAATTACTGAAAAAAAAAGATCTAGACTAATGTGTTCACAGTTCTGTTTGCATATTGAGTATGCTAGTAGATATATGTTATAGATTCCTGTCTTGGTTGTCTTTTGTTTTTGGTAATGATAAAGTTATTATTGGTAAATATCTGAACCTTTCTAAATAAATGAAAATGTGATATTCATACTTATCTATTTTACAATATAGCACAAATAAAAGTGAATTTTAAACTGTGGATGACTCACAAATTAAAAATAAACAAACTGCTATTTTTAGGGTGGAGTAGGTTTCAATGGCTATTATACAAAGAGATTGTATCTTTTGCTTTACAAAATATAGAACAACAAAATGGCAACCTAGAAAGAGATACTACATATTTTTCTTTCTTTTTTTTTTCTAATTTTAATAATGACTCATTGTTAATGAGAACCTCACCAGAGTTTCAAACAGGCCTTGATAAAAAAAAAAATCAAAACTGTCACAGAGAAGATTTAGAAAATCCCTCCCAAATTCACATAATTTATTTTACCTGACATTTCCTAAGAGTGTTACTGTTCAATTAATTAATTCCCAAGAGAAATGTGATTTTCCCTTTTGCAACGCTATACACCTAAATATAAAAGAAATTTAAATATATCCGTGTGAGGGAATAGATGGGAAGTATTAATTACTGAGCAAAGCACATATTGTTTGTAGTATCTGTTCAGCCTAAAGATGTAACAAGAAAGAATGATAAATACTGTCCCTTAAAAACAAATGAGTTTGATGATTTAGGCTAAAGTTTTGGAGGGTTGTAGGCAGAGTTGATCCTCAAAAAAGGTTCAGTGGAAGTAAAAATCAATATTCCTTTATCTTCCTTTTTGTGTCTATTGCTCCGCCCATCCTTATTTACCTTTTGAATTCAGTCACCCTCCTGGGAACCTATTATCCTCCTGCTGGTTTTGTTTTCCAGTGCCTTTTTCTTAGGAAAGTTCAATACTCAAATTTTCCCCTGATTCCCTTCCCATCAGAATTTACCTGTCCTATTCTCTTTCACCTGAGTCCACTTTACAGGATTATATATTCTCAGTCAGAAAGCACTTTAGGCAGCATCTATTTCAACCAATACCGAAAAACAATAACTTCTTCTTTGTAGTCTATATTTTAACTAACCAATGACTACAAACTTCCAGTGAAGAAAACTTACATCTCTAAAGGTGGCTCGTTTGACTTTTGCACTGCTCTAATTAACAAAAAGTTTTCTTTTTCTAATATCAAACTTGAATTTACTTCTTTGCAACATTTACTCATTGTTCCTCATTCTGTCCTCAAAAACCAAGGAACAACCCTTCCCTTCTTCCAGGGAACACCCTTTTCAATATATGAAAACAGCTATCATGTTCTCTCTACATCTTCTCTTCTGCAGGTTAAAACATCCCTAATTCCTTCAACTGATTCTCATATGGCATGATGTCAAGGACCTTCATCATCATGAGACTTCTCCCTTCTACGCTCTCCAGCCTACCAAGATCTAACCTAAAAGGTGGCATCCAGAATGAAACATAATATTCCCGATGTTATCTAACCAGGAGACTATTATGTTATTATTCCTGAAACTACACCTCTCTTGATGCATCCTAAGAGCAAATTAATTTTATTGGTTGCCATGTCACACTGTTGAATCATACTTGAGCTTGCAGTCCAATAAATATATTTTAGAAGAATTGTTATGTAACCATATGTTTTGTATTTTAAATAGGTTTTTAACTCAAGTAGAAGATTTTGCATTCCTTCCTATTAAATTTTATCTTAATAAATTCAATATTTTAGTTTATTAAATATCTTTAATTTTGACTCTGTAATTTAACGTGTTTGTTGCTCCTCTGGGTCTTTTTAAAAATCATCTGTAGATTTGATAAGCAAACTTTAACAATTTTACCCAAGTTGTTGATAAAAATGGTAAGTAGGGTAGGGTCATTCTACTACAATGCTCTTTATACATTTATATTGCCTGCAAATGGCTAATCATTTGACCCAACCATTCAACCACTTTTCAATCCACCTTTAATTTAAATCCTATATTATATTTTTTCATTTTGTTTGTAAGAATAACATGAGAAACTTTGTGAAATTAAGAGCTAGGCAAGTTGCAACAATCACCTGATCTATCAATACAGGAACTCTGGCAGAAAGGAAATTAGGTTAGTCTAGCATGACCTGTTCTTGATGAAATCATGCTGTTTCTTTTTTTTTTTTTTTGTTATCACTGCTTCCCTCTCTAGATATTTACTAACTATGCCTTTAACAACGACAACAAAAATAAAATAATGACAACATCAATAACAATATTAATAGAATTTTCCTAGAATTGAAGTCAAGGGCACTGGCCTACATTTTACATATAAAACACTCTTTCCTTTCCTGAAAACATGGGGCCTCAACCCTTCTATTATTCTACAATACTCCATGATCTTTGATGCCCCACCAGGGCCTCAGAAAATCTCATCTATTGGTTCTTTTGTTACCCAATAATGTATTTCATTATCTGGATCTAGGATCTTGAATTCATTGAGGGTAGCTCTTGAAACTCCTTGAATTCTTGTTTTTTTTTTGGAATACAGGATATTTGATGCACTAATATGATAGGTTATCTCAAATTAAGTGCTTAAAAGAGGACATTTACCTGCATTATCCTTCAAACATTCACACAGCAAATATTTATTAAGGATCCTCTTTGTACAATGCTAGGCACCAGAGACTCAAAAATGAAACAAACAAACAAAAAAAGATACAGACCCTGTCCTGGAGGGGTTCACAATCTGTTCCAGAAGAAATAGTAAATGAAGTTTGCACATATTCTAATAGTGGTGTCAGTGCTTTAACTCACAGTAGTCCATTTCAAACTTTGATGAAAAAACAATGACAAATAATATGATTTTTCAGATATTTTGAGGCTGGTCATTATGGGACATTATAATGTCCATACCTTATTCCTGGAATGCCTTCAGATTGTCTCATATTCCCAGGGTGAAATCCTTTCTGTTGTTCAAGGTAACTTTTCTGTGTCACTCTTAATGTTTGCCATAGCTACCACTTTTCCCAGGGCAGGGAACTGTGGCTATTTTGTTTTGTGGAGGTTCTGGAACAACAAGACTCTCAAATGACACAGATATTACTGAACTGTGCTCCTCCACACAATAACCCAATAATGATAAAAGGGGAGCAAGATCCAGTTTCCCAAAACCCATTGATACTAAAACTAGAGATTCTTCTACCCTCAACCAGTCTTTCTGGGCAAGATACTTGATGTCTCTCAGCCTTAGTTTCTTCAACTGTGAAGTGAGGATAATAATAGCACCTATCTCATAGGATTTTTATGAGATACAAATGAGATTGTGTCATAAATTGTTTTGAAAACCTAAAAGTTTTTATTAGAGTTGCTAGTTGTCAGAACTGCATCTGGAGTCAGCAAGACCTCTGAGTTTAAATCTGGCTTCAGAAATTTAGTAGCTTTGTAACTCTAGGCAAGTCACTTAACCTCTGCTTGCCTCATCTGTAAAAATGACATAATAATAGTACCTATTTTCTGGGCTTGTTTTGAGAATAAACTGAGATAATATCTACAAAGTGCTTTATGGACCTTAAAGCATTATAAAGTTGCTATACATCAAATCTCCTATAGGCTCTCTTCACTAGTGTGTATATACTGATCTTATCAATGAAATGTCAGTTCCTTTCCCACTGTTTTGAGGCACCAATGGTAGGTAAATAGAACAGAAATGTTAATGGTGTCATCCTTCTTTCTATTCACCTCTTTCCTACTAGAAGAACATACAAGTGAATCTCTTATTATCATCCTCTTCTATCTGTGCTTCATTTCCTTCAGTGTACCAACAATGTAAGCTATTTCCAAAACTGCTCTATCTCTACATCCATTCTTCATATATGCCGAAATCTACAACCCAATCAAAAATTCTGGTAGCTCTTTTTTATAGAAGCCCTTCTCATCTCCCCTGTTTCCGTAATGTATTTGGTATCTGGCTCACAATTTTTTTTTCTCCTCCCCAATTCCTGTCTCATACTTAGGGACTTCAACATCAGATTGATTCTCCCACAAAAACCCCAACTACTCAGTTCTTCAATCTAATCACTTACCATGAACTACACACCTCCACCCAGTCTTAGCCACGTATAAAAATGGTCATTCCCTTGATCTTGCCATCACCCCCAAATGTAATACCTTTATGTTCCAGAATTCTGAAATATCTTTATCTATTGACTTCACCTATAATTCTGACTTCCCTTATAAAATCCTACAATTCATCCAAACTGTGACTTCCAAACTCTTGATCCCTCAGTTCTCTCCAAAGATATCTCCCTTACACTATCCCCTCTCTTCTTTCTCCTCATTTTGAGCCTTTTGTGGACCACTTGAATTTTATACTGCCCTCATTTCTTGAATCCCTAGTTCCCTTATCATATCACTGATTACTCCTCAGCCTTAGATCACTCCAATCATTTCCTCCCTACACATTTGCTACTGAATGAAGATGGAGAAAATCATGCAGTGTTCTGATTGAGTCCACTGAAAATTTATGCTATATAGCCTCAACCAGGACATTACTACTGCCAGACAATCAGTAACACCAATGTGATAATCACAGCACCTGGTTTGGTTGCTGTTCTTCATTCTCAAAGAGGACCAAAATGACATCACCACGATAAAATGGTTTCAGTGTGTATGACTGTGGCTGATCAGACCTATACAAACTTGGAATGCTCTACCACAGATTGGGCACAAATAGTCCATGTGAACATTTGGGGTGGTGGTTGATGGAGCACCTGCGTTTTCTTGGTGTTAATTATTAGGCCAAAATTAGCACAAGCAGCAGAGAATTGATCCATACTTTCTTGAATCTCAGTTTCAGAGGCTGCATTGAGTGCACAATCATCCACAAACAGAACATCATGCACCAATACTCCCTCCACTTTGGTCTTGGCTTGTAAGCTTTTCGAACTGAAGAACTTACCATCAGTACGGTAGTTGACCTTGATGCTGTGTTCATCCACATTGAAAGCATTTGACAACATGACCGAAAACATGATATAAAAAAGCATGGGAGCAAGCACACAGCCCTGTTTCACTCCATTGGTGACTGGTAAGGCACAAGAGCATTGTCCATAATCTAGAACCTGGGCCAGCACACCATCATGAAATTGACATACAATACTGATGAACTTCTCTAGGCAACCAAATTTTCACAAAATTTTCCATAAGCCCTCATGCCTAACAGTGTCAAATGCCTTGATCAGATCTACAAATGTGTACAGACCTCTGATGGAGCCGGGTAGTGACATTTAGTGGCCTCTCTCCTGAGAGAGACTCAAGAGTGAGAAAAGAGAGCCCCAAAGGGAAAAGGTATAGAAGGAATGACACCTGAAGATGGTTTTCAGTGCCTCCCCCATGGGGCTTCTTCCTTCCCAGTTTCCATTGAGCATTTCTGCTTCTCTTCCTCACATAACCTACAGTGGCTATGAATATGCTGGCACAGTTCTGAATCATGAAATACAACAGACTCTCTACATGGAAGACAGAACCAAAACATTTGTTCAGACACCAGAAAGCCAAATCTCAGCACCAGAAGGGCAAATCCATCATAGTAACAAAGAAATCTATACATAAAACAATGCAGAAAACAATATCATCCCCAAACCTGCCCTCTGTTAGGCTTCCCAGGAACCATTTCCCTTAAACAAAACACAAACAGGCTCCCTTAAACAAAATTACAAACAAGCTCTCTCACTCATGCTAGCCAACTGCCTATTTTCTCTTTCTCCCTCAGTTCTGATTGCTCTCTGACTAATTTCCTCTCATCTTTGCTCCAGCTCTGCCTCTTCCTGTTCCACCCATTCAACAAGCTCTTCCTACCACATGTGGTCACATGGGCCTATTAATGAATGGGAAAGATCTTCCATTTAAATTACCATTACACAATCCTATTATACTTTCCTTATTAACTCTCCATAGTAACTCTTTCTTTTTAAATTTAAATTTACTTACTTATTTTTAATTTATGGAAGAAAACAAACATTTTCATAACACAGTACAATGAAAAAAACGACACGAAACAAAAAATTCACTCTGTACAGCTTCCTATGCTTTTTAAATACACAACAATGTTATCACGTAAATTTCCTTTCTTTTCTTTTCTGGCTTTCTCCTCCTCCCTCCTCCAGGGATGGTATATATAATTCTTCTATACATACTTCTATTTATCATCTCTTTCTCTAGATGCAGATAGCATCTTTCTTCGTACATCCTTTAAACCTAATTTAGGTATTTATAATAGTCAAAATGATTCATTTGCTGCTGTAAGTGCATACCATGTTCTCTTGGTTCTGCTTATTTCACTCCATTATTTCATGCAAGTGTTTCCATGTTTTTCTAAGATCACTGAGCTCATCATTTCTTATAGCACAATAGTATTTCCTTCACAATCATAAATTACAATTTGTTCATCCAATTGTTCTCCAATTAATGGGCATCCCTGCAATTTTCAGTATGGCTCTTTCAAAACTTGCTATATCTCCTCAAACCTCTAGTGAGTACTCTTCCTTCTGCTCTCTCAGCTGAGAGCTTTGCCTCATGTTTCACAAAAAATATTGAGACCATTTAACATAAGCTTACTCTTCTCCCTCCTTTCTCATCTCCTAACATTCAGATACTTTCTGTTACTACCTCCTCTTTTACCTGTCTCACATGATGAAGTGACTTTATTCTTATGCAGGCCAACTCTTTTACTTGTTCCAGTAAACCCATTCCATCTCATCTTCTCCAATGGACACCCTCCTCTATCAGCCTCATACTTTCACTTATTTTCAATCCCTTCTTTTCTGCTGCCTTTATTATCTACAAGCATGCCTGTGTCTCTCCCATACTAAAGAAATCCTCGCTTGATGCTTCCATTTACTATCATACTATATATCTTTCATCCTTTGTAACTAAACTCCTCAGAAAAGCTCATCTATAATAGATGCCTCCTCTTTCTCTCCTCTCACAAGAATGGGGAGCCTGTGGCCTCAAGTGCCTTTCTAGGTTCATTGGTGTGGCATTTTGACAGATTCCAAGTTTTACAGAACAAATCCTTTTATTAAGGAGATTAGTTCTGTGAAGTTTGGATTCACTCAAAAGGCCACATTTGAGCATCTAGAGAGCCACATGTGGTCTCAGGCTGTAGGTTTCCCATTCTTGCCCTAGTATAACCTATTACAATCTGGCTTCCAATCTTATCACTCCACAGAAACCGCTCTCCAAAGTTACTATACTCTCTCAGGCTTGTAACCTAAGAGTCATTCTGGACTCCTCAATATTTCTCACCACCCACCAATTTCCCATATCCAATCTATTGCCAAGACCCGTCAATGTAACCTTTGTGACATCTCTGGGACATGTCCTCTTCTCTCCTCTGACATGTTCCACCACTCTAGTGTAGACCCTAGTTATCTTGAATTTCTACTGTTGCAATAGTCTGCTTGTGGGTCTGCCTGCCTCAAGTCTCTTCCCACTATAATTCATACTCCATTTAGCCAACAAAGTAATTTTCCAAAGATGTGGATGTGATCATATCCTGCCAGCCTCTTCCCCATAAACTCCAGTGGCTTCCTATTTGCATAATGTTTCTCCCATTAGACTGTAAACTCCTTGAGGGCAGGGACTGTTTTTTTGTCTGTTTGTTTGTTTTTTTGCCTCTTTTTGTATCCTGAGTACTTAGCATAGTGTCTGGTACATAATAGGCTAACCTAACAAAAGTACTACATGAAAGTAAAGAATGTTTTTATTTTAGTAGTTTAATATTTCTATGTCCCTTAGGGGCTGTGTATTGGAGCTGGTGAAAGGTCATGAAAAAAAATAAATTCCTGAAAGCATACTTCCATCTAAAATCAAGGGTTTGACAGCATGGAAAGAGCCCTTGCTTTAAAGTTAGGGAGCTCTGGTTCAAAGCCCTTCTCTGTCATATACTATCTGTGATATTGAAGGCAAATTATTTCACCTCTGTAGCCCTCAGTTGCTCATCTATAAATGAAATAGGCCTCTGAGGTCACTTAGAGTTTGCAATCTATGCTTTATCACAGCCCCCCCCCCCACCCCCCCCTTTTTGTTTCTTGACAAAAGGTAAAACTAAATCTATTAAAAATGAACTTAACAATAACAAAAAAAACATTTCCAGCTTACATGTTAGAAAATGTTCGGTTATGTCAAAAATGACAAACCATAAGATAAACAGAAACAAAATTTCTCTATTCTTTCTGCTTTAAAAATCAGTTTAAGCAGCATAATATTTTGAAATATGCATTGTGTATTTTTAGGGGGAAGACTGTAATAATTTTAATATTATTTTGCTTTTGATAATTTTAACATCATTTAAAAATATTATCCATGTATATCTTATAATACTATTTAAACTACTCCAGACATGGCTATATATCTACAGCTTCTAAGTATTTTAAATTTCTATTCAGGGAAGGATGCCCCTAATTGGAGGATCTGGGGCAGAAGACTGCTTGAATGATTGACCCAATGGATCCAGTCAACCAAACAAAAGCAATTTGAGCTCATCATGCAGACTAAAGTATATGTACTCTATTTCACATTTAGACACATCAATCTAATGCAGTGAGGTATGCCCAATTTAATACTAATTGGGGGGCAAATTTAGATTTCCCTAGATACTTCTCCCTTCTCTATATATTTATGTGCTTTTATATAAACAGTTTCTAGGACAGAAAACCACTCAAAGCACTTACCAGGTCAGTTACTCTAGCATAAAAGAGATAAAAAAAATTTAAAAGCAGTCATTGACCAGTAATGTTGACAATTCATGTTGATTCAGGGGTTTGGTTAGGAACTGGATAGATTGTTTTCTCTCTCTTTTGCCTATTGGATCAGTCACTGGCTTCTCATTAGGATCTCTAGCCCCAGGTAGACAAAAATAACACTAATAAAAATCATTTTGCTACTTGTTTGGAACTCTAGTACAACAAAAAGTAACACTAAATTATTGGCTCTTTCATACATTTCAGTAATTCCAAATACATTCTGTAATTCCAAATAAAAACCCAGATTTTCACATTTTTCTCTTCTTTCACATTCTTGCCTTCCACTTTATCAGGGAAAAAAAAGCAAAAACTTCCTAATACTTTGATTCTGACAAAGGTTAAATAGTCTACCTTGAGAGGTGGTGGTTTGCCCCTCCTTGGAGATCTTCAGATAGAAATTAGAAAATCATCCACTGGAGATGTTATAGTGTGGACTCTTTTCATATATTGTTTAAATTTGATGGCTACTGAGGTCCTTTTCAACTCTCAAAATCTGTGATTATGAAAATGAAGTTTTCACTTAAGAGGGAGATTGCTGACATCTCTTTTGAGCCTGACAAATTTCTTCAACCTATCCTTTCTATATCCCTTTCCCTTTCCCTTTCCTTTCCTTCTTTTCTTCTTTCATTCATTCATTTCATCTTATTAGGAGACTAGTACACGTAATAAGAAAAAGGACAAAAATAGACATGGAGGTAAGACGTGTACAATATGATTAGTAAGTGCTTATTTAATCCTTGTTGACTGAAATGTTGGTGAGAAAAAAATCAGGATAAATTCAACATCAGATGACTATCGGTGTCCTTTAGTCATTCAGTCATGTCACACTCTTGGGATTTGGGGTTTTCTTGGCAAAGACACTGGAGTGGTTTGTGATTTCCTTCTCCAGTTCATTTTACAGATGAGGAACTAAGGCAAATAGGGTTAAGTGACCTTCCCAAGGTCACATACCTAATAAGTATCTGAGGCCAGATTTGAATCCAATAGGATGAGTCTTCCTAACTTCAGGTCCAGCACTCAAGATATTGAGCCACCTAGCTGCCTCATGTCAGCACTAGTTTTTCACAAATGAGAAAACTAAACCCAAAAGAGATTAAGTGATTTTTTTCTGGGTAATGCCAGGAATAATTATTACCTCCAGGACTCAGACAGTATCTCTGACTCCAAATCCAATGAGTGGTATAGTTTGGCTAGGTAGTGATATTTTTGGAGTACAGAATATAAAATTGGTATAGAATCAGATATGTTGAAAGGCTGAAATAGAACCAGATTTTGGAGGGCCTTGAATGTCTGGCTAAAGGATTTCAAAGATGAATCTTTTGGGGAACTCCTAAGTATAATTGCATAAACACATTTAGCAGAACAGTGATGAAGTGTGATAGCATATGCAAGATTCATAAAAATGTAAAATATATTGCATACTGGAATTAAATTGAGCTTGTTTCTGGGAAAAGGGAACACCTATCATACTCTGTCTCCTCCCAAATGACAAACAACCAAATGATTCTCATAGTGCCTTAAAGATATAAAACATAAATTTCTTAGCTCATTTATCCATACATATCCCCCCCCACATTTATACATATCCATACATATCCACCTATGTGTGAACATATATTCTTGTTGTATATATGAATATGTATTAACTGCTTTGTATGTGTATTTACACACACACACACGCACACACATTGTCTTCCTCGTTAAATCACAAAGTCTTTGAGAGTAAAGATTATATCATTTTTCTTCTTTCTATCCCCAATGCCTAGCACAGTGCAAGACACATAGAAAGTGCTTAAAAAATGATTGCTAATCATCAGATTAGCATTAGTTAGGACTTTTCTAACACTCCTTAGATAACTATTCTGGAAGAATTTCACTAATAGATTTCATGGGATCACTTGTACTGTATTATCTGTTTCATGGGTTGTTATATCCAAAAAATTAATCAGTTAAAAGTCATGACCTTTATGACTTTCTGATTTCATTAGGCTGATCCATGAAGAGAGGACACAGTCTGCTGACATTTTTGGAGGTTTCAAAGTTTTTCTTTAGCCCTTTAAGTAGTTTAATATGAGAAAGGCCTTCAATATCTTGTATCTTATCCAGCCAGGTGATCTTCAGAATCTTTCCAAGATAATTTGTTTGGAAGCACTTCACTTTTCTGGTAGGGCACTGGTAAACTGTCCAGGTATACAACAACAAGTTCAGCACAATGGCTCTGTAGACCTTCAGTTTAGTAGTTAGTCTAATATCTCTTCTCTCCCACACTTACCTTCAGAGCCTTCCAAACACTGAACTAGCTCTGTCCATGTCTGTGTCAATCTTATAATCAATGTCTATGTCCCTAGAAAGTAATACTGTCAAGGTAAATGAGCTTATCCACAGCATTCAAAACTTCTCCATTTGTTGTAATCAGTAGTTCAATGTATGGATGATGTGATGCAGGCTGATGAAGTACTTGTGTTTTGTTGGTGTTAATTTTTAAGCCAAAATTAGCACAAGCAGTAGAAGATCAATCCATACCTTGTTGCATCTCAGCTTTAGGGGCTACACTGAGTGCACAATCATTTGTAAACAAAAATTCATGTACCAACACTCCCTCCACTTTGGTCTTGGCTTGTAGCCTTTTCAAGTTGAGGAATTTACCATCAATGTGGTAGCTGACTTTGATGCTGTGTTCATCCTCATTGAAGGCATTTGAGAACATGCCTAGAAGCATCATGTTAAAAAGCATAAGAGTAAGCTCACATCCTTGTTTCACTCCATTGGTGACTGGGAAAGCACAAGAAGATTGCCCATTATTCAGGACCTGGGCAAGCCTGCTGTTATGAAACCAATGTACAATACTGATGACCTTCCCTGGGCAACCAAATTTTGACAAGCCCTTATGACTGACAGTATCAAAGACCTTGGTCAGATCTACAAACATTGTATACAGACCTCTGTTCTGCTCTTGGCATTTCTCATGGAGATGTCAAGCAACAAACACCATATCAACTGTTCCTTGTCCCTTTCTAAAGCCATACTTGTTCTCAGGTAGATGACCATCATCCAGGTGCAGGATTAGCCTATTAAGGAGCACTCTGGCAAGAATCTTACCAGCAATGACTAAGACAGAGAGGCCCCCCTTGTGACTGTCACAGGACAATCTATTTCCTTTACTTTTATAGAGATGAACAATGGAGGCATCCTTGAACTTCAGGAGGATAACCTCCTCTTGTCAGAACTGGGATTAAAACCAAGAATCACCTACTCAGCAAAACTGAGTATAATACTTTGGGGAAAAAATGGTTATTCAATGAAATAAAGGACTTTCAAACATTCTTGATGAAAAGACCAGAGTTAAATAGAAAATTTGACTTTCAAACCCAAGAATCAAGAGAACAGGAAAGAGAAATCATAAGGGACTTTCTAAAGTTGAACTGTCTATGTTCCTACATGGAAAGATAATATTTGTAACTCTAGAGAATTTTCTCAATATTTGGGTAGTTGGAGGGATCATTCACACACACACATACACACATATAATATAACATATATGTGTATATATGTATATATTATATATACATATATATATAAAGAGAGAGAGAGCATGCACATGGAGAGTTTGATAAGAAGAATATCTAAAAAAATAAAATTAAGGGTTGAGAGGGGAATATATTGGGAGGAGAAAAGGAGAAATGGAATGGGGCAAAGTATCTCCCATAAAGCAGGCAAGAAAAAACTTTTTCAATGGAGGAGAAAGGGAGGTGAGAGGGGGAAAAGTGAATCATATTCTCTTCACATTTGGCTTAAGGAAGGAATAACATGCACACTCAATTTGGCATGAAAATCTATCTTACACTACAGGAAAGTAGGAGAGAAGGGGACAAGTAGGGGGGAATGATAGAAGGGAGGGCAAATGGGAGGAGGGAATAATTAGAAGCAAGCACTTTTGGGGAGGGACAAGGTCAAAAGAGAATAGAATAAATGGGGGGGCAGGATAGAATGAAGGAAAATATAATTAGTCTTACACAATATGACTATTATGAAAGTCTTTTGCAAAACTACATATATATATATATATAGCTATATTGAATTGCTTGCCTTCTCAGTGGGGATGGGTGGGGAGGGAGGAAGGAACATAAGTTGGAACCCAAAGTTTTAGGAAAGGATGCTGAGAATTGTTTTTTGTATAAAATTGGGAAATAAGAAATACAGGTAATGAAGTATAGAAATCAATCTTACCCTACAAGAAAAGAGAGAAGATGGGGATAAGGGAAGAGAGGGGTGTGATATAAGGGAGAGCATATTGAGGGAAGGGGTAATCAGAGTGCAAGGTGTTATGGGGTGGGGGGAGGGGAGAGATGGAGAGAAAATTTGGAACAAGATTTTGTGGAAATGAATGTTGAAAACTAAAAATAAATAAATAAACATTTAAAAAAATAAAAAAAATAAACAAAAACCTACTAGTGGCCCAATGGAAAAAAAAAAAGAGAATTCTGTGAAATTCTTCTACCAACCTCTGCAAGTTCATGTCCTTATGACAAATCAAAGTGGCACCATAGGTTTTGGCCCATAGATAACCTTCAGGACATCATGAAAACACTCTGGATTTTTATTATCAGCATAAATCTGAATTTCACCTGCTTTATTACTGAGCCAAGAATCCTGCATTTCTCTAATATTTGCTTGTACTTTACTTCTGATGGAATTAAATGCTGCTTTCTTAGAGATGGTTGAACTATTCTGCTTCTAAACCCTGTGGAGTTGTTTTTCATTTCTCAGCTTCTGAATTTCCCCTTTATTTTTGTCAAACTGGATTTGATTTTCAAGTATTCTGACCCAGCTGAGCAAATGCTGTACTACGCATCAAATCTCTGAAAGCTGCACACTCCTTTGTAAACCTTACATACTATATTAATGCTGGAGAGCTAGCTAGTACTACTAGTAGTATTTGATGCATGCCATACCACAATTTGCTAAAGGAAATGGAGATATTTAGTTCAGAGAAGACAAGATGACTGTCTTCAAGTCTGTCTTCAATAGCTGCTTCAAGTATTTAAAGAACTGACATCTGGAAGACTTGTGCTTCATTTTAGATGGAAAAAGTAGGGGTAAAAGCCAGAAAATTGGCTTAAATTTAATGGGTTAGATTTAACGTAAGGAAAATTCTTTTTGAACAATTACATATATGTGTGTGTGTATGTATGTATGTACATATATATGTTGAATGTCTGACTCAGGAAGTGTATCTATTTTAACAAAGGTCTTTAAACAAAGACTGGTTGGAAATGGCTTAGAGAGAATTCTTTTTTTTTTTTTTGAGGAGTAGTTTGAACAATATAAAAGCTGAATTCATCTTCTGATCTAAAATCTAATGATTCTTTGATAAGCCTTTGGCATTAATTCTGAAGTTAAACATCAGTAGATTTCCATAATATACAGGAGAACAAAAATGAAAAGACCATGTTTAGCCTCTGGTTTTTGGCTTCATTTTAGAGAGATAAATTCAAGAAGGAAAACAACAACAATAACAAAACAGACTCACTTTCATAGTGAATGAGAAATCCAACACTTGATCGACTATTGTCAGTAGTGAATAGTAGGTACATGTAATTGCCAGTACTGATCAAGAACTGTGGTGCTTGGGTCCCATGGTATTCTCCTATCAGTGGTGATGAATTCGCCGGTCCATCTCGAACTTCTAAGGTATCATAATTGACTTCTGTCTGAAATCTGAAAATATGAAAACAAATTTCAGTGAGAAGAAGAGAATCTTGGTAAGTTTATGACAATGAGGCAGTGTGGTATAGGGAAAGTTCCCTGGATCAGGAATCAGAAGTCTTGGCTTCTAAGGCTGACAATGCCAGGTGACCCCAGGCAAGTTACTTTACCTTTGTGGCATTTAATTTAATCCTCTGTAAAATGAGGAGATGGGATGATATCTAAGATTTCTTTTAAGTTCTAAGTCCTATGATTCTATGATTTGTATATATGTGATTGACTTGGAAATACAGATATGTATGAGACATATATGTATATATACAGACAAACATATATACACATACACACATGTATATATATCGTGTAAGCATATATGCATATACATACTTATGTATGTGTGTGTATATATGTGTATATATATACACACACATATACACACATATACATATGAAAAAATTATACATTCTCCTGGAAGAAGACTGCATGTTATAGTGCAAAGGGACACTAGACTACTTGAGTGTCTGGTACAATGGACAGAATGATGTATAGGAATGTAGGCAGGAAGAATGCTGGAGCTAAAATCAAGATGGTTCTATATACACTCTTTCCAGTAGGACATACACAATCTCACAAAATTTGCATTCCACTAGTGGGGAGTCTCCATCTCATTGTAGGTTGTATGACCTTGAGCCAAGTCACTCACCTGTGTGACTCAGAGACGGAATGACTCACTCAGAGAATTATTTAGTTTCTGGTGAGTCATTTGGTCTCTGAGCAACTATTTCCTCATTTGTAAAGTTAGAATTGTAACACTTGTGTGTATCTCCTCCAGAAAGACTTTATGAGGTAAGTACTTTCTAAACTTTTAAGTGCTATATTAATTTAAGGGTTGTTTTTCTTTTTTAAAGTAACTGTGCTTTATTTAATCTTGGTTGCTCCCATAATCTAGCAAATAATAGATTGCTGTTGTTCAGTCATTTCAGTCATGTGCGACTCTTCATGATCTGCTTTGGGGTTTTCTTGGCAAAGATATTGGAGCAGTTTGCCATTTCTTTCTCCAGGTCATTTTACAGATGAGGAAGGAGACTGAGGCAAACAGGATCACACAACTAGTAAGTGTCTGAGGATCAGATTTGAACTTGGGAAGATGATTCTTCCTAACTTCAGGCTTGGTACTCTATCCATTGTGCATAATAATTAAAAATAATATAGCTCAAATTCTGATAAAAGCTGTGCCATTAATTGTCAATGAGACCCTAAGCAAACAAGCTACTTACCCACTTTTTCTTAGGTTCCATTGTCTTATTTATCAAATGATGATCTTAGGTATGGATATGGGTGTTGGTGTTGATGAAACAGAATGACTGAACACAATTCAGTGTCTAAAAGGAAAATGTCTTACATCTAATATAAGACTGAGTCATCGAAAAGGCTAAAATACTGATACATTATTCTAACTGTAAAAGATAAAAATAAATGTTTTTTTCCTCATTGTTGAGTTATTTCAGTTTTTTCTGATTCTTTGTGACCCCTTTTGGAGTTTTTTGGAAAAGATACTGGCATGGCTTGCCATTTCCTTCTTTAGGTCATTTGACAAATGAGGAAACTGAGGCAAACAAGGTTAAGTGACTTCCCCAGGGTCACACAGCCAGTAAATATCTGAGGTCAGACTGAACTCCAGAGAATGAATCTGCTTGACTCCAACATCAGTGGTCTATGTACTGCTCCACCTAGATATTCAAAATAATGGACACCTATTTAGGAGTCCTTGAAGAGTACCTCTGGAAAATACCAAGTTAGTTTATGCATTTTAACCACATTATTTCATGATCACTTATTTACATTACTATGAGCAACTTAAAAACTGCTCATCTTTAAGAAAGGCAGAATTTCGGAGCTTGAGTCCTTTTTTAAAAAAAACAAATACTTTTTTTTTTTAAAAAGTGGCTTCTGAGTCTTCTAAAGTTGCATTAAATCTTTCAGGGCACTAGGATGTCATTTGATAAGTATTTCAGAGACTACAAGATGTTCTATTAACTTGCAGAAGTTAACAAGGCTTCCTTTAAGTACTTAGCTTTTCTTGCAGGAGGTAAGTAACATGTCAAGAAAATCTAATGCAACATAGTTTTTATATAAAGTTCTGGCCACTTGGGCACCATTGCAGGCAATGAAGGCACCATTCAAGGGCAATGAGGCAATTTCCTAAATGGGGTCTTGTAGTCCTTGAAGAGCCAGCACAGCTTCTGAAAAAGCCTAACTTATTCTTAGGGAATAATAGTTTATTCCATCATGAGAATCTGACTCATTTTGTGTCTTTTAACCAAGAAGATAACAGGATCACAGAACTAGAAAGGGACCTGAGGGACCATTGAGTCCAATCCCCTCATTTTAAAAATGAGGAAACTGAGGCCCAAGGAGCTTAAGTGGCTTGCCCAAATTCACATAGGAGTTCTTTAAGAGCTTTGTGGTGGTAACCCTCTTAAAAAAATTATCCTGTCTGACTCCAGAGCAGGAATATAGGAAGATCTAAAGTAGATAATGAGTCAAGTTAACTAAAAGCCTCAGAGGACATTAGCACTGCTGGGCTCTTTAGAATAAAAAATACCCAGGTGTCTTTCCAACCAACTACAGACTCTTTATAGTACAAATATACAGGTTTTTTTTTCCTGCTAGACTAGTGCCTAATCTTTGTTATTGTGACTTGAAAATGAAAAAATACGTTTAGTACCCCGTGGCTGAACCAGAACGAGGTCACTGCCTGGAACATTTGGTGGCAGAAGGGGCCCAACTTTGTCTTTTTGTCTTTAATATTTCCTCTAAAGATACAGTGATTCTTAGGTTGCTGAGTTCTAGTTCTTGAGGGATGACTAAGCATGAAATGAAATCTCTGCTGGTTATTCTCACTCTCATGTTTTCAGATTTTCCCTCTCTTTTTCAGTGAAGGCTACGTATGACCAAGATTGAATTTCAAATACTTTGCTCAGTTCAGTTGGCAGATTCCCTGGACAGTGTTCAGAACTAGAAAAGGTGAACACTTTTCATTTGTGTGGCATCTTAACACATATCGTTCTATGAAATTGATGTACAATTTGAAAATATTTGAGTGAAATTACATCTTTGTTCATTGATTGTGTTTCCCCATAACACAAGCGCAACATGGTTTTATGTGTGATGCAATGTTTCCTTCTGCAAGTCTCTTTGACTGCAGGTTGTTTTTGAAGACAGACACATGGTAGGGGTATCTTGGAAAAGGATTCAGGTATGAAGGAGAAAAAACTGTACTTAGGGAAAAAAGAGAGTAGATAGAAGAAACGTAAATGTGTCTGTGTTATTACAGGTAATAGAAAATTCACCATAAATTAATTGTTGAATTAGAATATGAGCATAAGATTTTCACCAAGGTGTTTAAATTTGATGAGCTGCTGGGAACCTGACTGGCCTTTCTCCTCTCCCCTCCCCTTTTGTTCGCCCTTCTCTTCTCTCTTCTCCTTCCCTCTCCTTTCCTTCCTTCTCTCCCTCTCTCTCTTTCTCTCTCTCTCTCCTTATTCTTTGTTCTCAGAACAGGGCAGAGTCATGATCTCCAAAAACTCCATCTAAGGAAGGGGCTCAACATTGTCTTTTCCCTGTTTCCCAACAGCTGCATTGAAACTGGACTTCTTTGGACTTCTCCACTATGTCCTCTCCCTGGGTATTTTTGCTGCCTCTCTCTTTTCAAGCTTCTTTTTGCATTTTCCCCCATCAGATAGTGAGTGCTCTGATGGCAGAGTATATATTTCTTTATATCTGTATTTGTAACTCCAGTGCTAAGCACAAGGCCTGACATATAGTAAACACCTAAAGTTTTATTGATTATTGACATATTATACTTTGCAGACTGCAATGGTATTTCCTGGAAATCAATTCAAAAATAAACTAATTAGTAAAAAAAATAAAAACCATTATATAGTCCAGAAAAACTCAGCATTGTAAAATTATACATACATACATATATATATATATATACATACACACATACACATATATACACATACACGTACGTACACACACATACCTAGATGGACAGAAAGATAGAACCAAAATCTTAAATATCTTTAGGAACAAAAAGTTTTATGGATGTCTTTTGTTTTTATATCACAACTATGTCTCACTGTAACCCTCCCAACTGAAACATCTCTTAAGAAAGAAAAAATTACATGGGACCAATCAACACAGCAATCTTATTGGACAGTATATACAACATTCTATATTCCTAGCCTCACACATCTTTATAAATTAAAATTTTCCTTCATTAGATATGCATAAGCAAATTACTTCTACTTCACAAAAAAATAAAAAAAAACCCTCAAAATGGTATAGACAGAGGAATATCAAAGCTCAGATTTCATAGCCTTACCACCTGTTTTTAATTTTGGCAATAGAAATTTTCCCTTGAAATATAATGTCCATGATCATTCATGGACATGTGGCCATTTCTAAGCTAATCAATTCCTCTTTGTTACTTGAAACCTGTCTTGTCCTTGGGCAGATCATGAACCTATCTGGATGTCAGGTTCCCTAACTTTAAAATGAGATCTTTAATATAACTTGCCCTGCTAATATTCTGTTATCTTTTAGTCTTCTGTTTTTTCAATATGGAACATGATCCCAAAGAGAGAAGTTCCTGAGCTGATGTAATGGAGTTTTTGCAAACCTTTGGGACACACAGTGGAATTGATTAACATGTGTCCTAGAACACCAACAGTGGGTACATGAATCTTCATAGCTTCTGAATCAGAGTTGGGCTAAAATGTAAATTATGGGGAAATATTTCTTTATCATCAATACCTAATGCAGAAAGGCACTAAAAAAATGCAGAGAACAGATCTTTCCACACCCACTATTCCCTGTGTATAGTAACTGGACAGAATATTTGAAGTACCATGTACAATAGGAATAAAACACAAAAGAAAAACAAAATTTGTTTCATTTAGTGTTACAAATGTGAATTTCAGAGGTAAGTTTTTTTATGAATCAGTGAAAATTTCAAGTGCTTTATCAAAAGACACATAGCCATGGCAAGGAAAAACACAATGTAATTAAAATAAATAGAAAAGGTTAGAGAAGGTGAATCAAAATGTTCTTGATTATAGAGCTTACATATTAACCATAACATTTCACTACTCTATTTTTGTAAGTTTGGTACAATAATAAAAAAAAAAATGCTCACCTATCAAAAGTGATCTTGATGGAATGTCCTGGTTTTGCTTCAATGACCCATTCACAATTTAAGGAATCTTTATAATATCCTGGCCATCCTGGAGGTAAAATAACCCCGCTGGATGCTGTCAAATGTCCACCACATGGTGCTGAAAGTACATAGAAAGGACAAAATTCACTTAAGAGGATTAAAATAAAAGTTAAGTTCAATGAGTAACAAACAAAAAAATCAATAAGTACAAACAGCTATCAGATGTCACTTTAAATGTTTAATTTACTAAAGTTTAATAAAATGAAAGTTTGCCTTAGTTATGCTATATGTTCCCTGATGGCCAATAAATTTTCTTGTATTTGTATTTGTATCCTTTATTGTAAGTAAAATGATTCTGGTTATGCAGTAGGTATTTTAAAATAGTTCTCAACTGATTATCTTATGGATTATTACTGCTTCATGCATGTTACATTGTAAATGTAATATAGATATACTAATAATTATATTATTAGATATTAGATATGCTAACAACTGATTTTCTTCATTACATTAAAAGAATTCCTGAACATTAAAATTTGTCAGATAATTTATATAATAGCTGTTAAAAGTTGGAAAACAAAAATCTTTTTTTTTTTTGAATTTCACAAAAGCTGAATTCCACAAAAGTAGATAAAAACTAAATAGCAGAGTAACAGATACTTAATTCAAACCTGTCCTTAGAAGAAGGATTCTTATATGGGAGTTTTTCAAAATGAAGAAGACCATTTCAGGATGGAAAGCAATACATTTATATTTCATTAGAAATAAAATGAACTTTCAAGCACATATCTGATAGTTTTTGTTCTAATTCAGAAAGTTTTATTTCCAAAGCAACACTTTTCATCTTCAGTTTCTATCCGTTTTCTTTCACTTAAGTCAAATGATATTTTATAAAGACAGTCCAATCTGATAGATGGAGCACAAGTAGGAATAGGGAAAATCTGAGCTTCAATTCTGACTCAGCTATGTGTTGGTTTTACAAGCCAGGGAAAGTCACACACCACCCAGAGATTCACTTTTCCCAGCTCCTTAGAGTTGAGGCAGTGTAAAAAAGCACATAATAATAGCTATAGCACTTACCTCATAGAATTCTCATGAAGATTAAAGGAGATAATGTGTGTAAAGCACTTAGCAAATCTTAATCTCTATAAATAGGACTATTAGTATTACTATTATCTGGCTTAAAAATGTCCAACTCCCCCTTTGATGAAGGAAATTTCTTGGACCAAATAAGTGTATCATAGGCAAAGACTGTGACGGAGCCATCCATTACTAATGAAGGTTAAGGATTTTTCTACATTGATGGTTGAATTCACATTTGGTTCAATCTTAATTTTGCATAGGTCAGCTCTGGAGAGCCCCCCAACTCCTATATTTCTTGAAGACCACTGCAATCATGTAAAGCAGATTGTCTTATCCTTTTTTGTGTCATGAACACTTTCAGTAGTTTGGTGAAATCTACTGACTTTTTCTCAATGGCATAAATATGCCATTTTTAATGGAATAAAATAAAATTTATAAGATTATAAAGGAAACAAGGTATATTACAATACAACTGTTGGTCCATATATCTCTCTTTCTTTCTTTTCCTCTCTCTCTCTTTCTCTCTCTCCTTCTCTCTCTCTCTCCATGTATCTCTCTAACTCTCTATATCCATCTATTTACTCATACATTTTTTTAGATTCACAGGACCCAGAATAGGAACCCATTATTTAAATACTGAGAGACAGGACAATTTTCAGACATCAAGTTGATTTTCAAAAATTTAATTCTAAGTGTAGAAAATGAAACTTTTGAGCTTACTTTTTATATTTTAATTAAATATCAGTATAAAAAACCCATTTGTGAACACCAAAGGAAACAAGTACTTTGGCTATGGCCTCATTGAAAAAGCCAATATTTGTATTTTGAAAATGTCTAATTCTTTCCCAGCATTTAAAGACACTAAAATTATAATAGCTGGCTTTTCAAGGTGTAATGCTAATGAGATTAAAGATCTTCCCCACCCATTAATGGGCCTGTGCATTAAGAGGGATTTGATTAGGGGACATCTGTAATAAGGACTACACCTTTTGTTAATAAGGAACTGGTTCTCAATGGTTGTAACACCCTCTGATTCTAAAAATCGTGTAAATACTCCAAAGGTGAGGTTTTACTTTGGGGCTTAGTTTTTGGAAGAAGGTTTGTGTGCCAGATGAGACTCTGGGAAGCCTCTAAGCAGCCCCTCAGCTTTGAAAACCCAGATGTTTGTGCTTCTCTCTCTGGTAACTATGTATGTATGGTCAGACAGTTGTATCCGTGTATTGATCTGTGATGTTTATATTGCTTATGGTCAGGCAGCTAGAAGCACTGTCTGTTGATCTTCATTTCTCTGTATTTTCTCTGAAATTCAGGGTGTTGACTTTTTCCTCTGAATTAAGTGAATGATATATAGGCGTGATTAAAGTGATTGTAGACCCCACAAAAGTTGCCTTTCCTTTTAGAAATGCAGATCTAAGAACTGTGATAGCAGACCTTACTGTGTATGTTGGAGTTCATGTTGATATACAATGTAAAACACAGTTTTTTATAATGCAAAGGTTAACTCCATCCATGACACTGGAACATTTAAGCAACACAATATCTCAATTCTGTAATTTTTTTTTCATCAAAGTAAGTGCTTTCTTTATAAATATAACAAAGAACTTCTTAAGTGTTAGCACAATTAGGATGATAACATTGAAACCATCATCCCTTAGAATATTCCTAGGGGGTAAAATGGGGAAGCAAAAGCTGTCTGGAGGAACCTTTGTGATCTGTGTTCTAGGGATGCACACCTTTCTAACTGAAGGTGTAAAAAAGTTGTATTTATTTGGATCAAATTTAAACCTTGCTTTTAAAATTCCTTTCTACTCATTTCAGAAGCATCAGCATATAGACACTGACAGTAGAAGGCTAAAAAGAAAGCAGCTAGAGAAATATTGTGTTTTGGGGATCAAGTCTTTGGATGGATCCACTAGTAGTATTAAGAAACACTCAAAACATTGGCTAAAAACAATTGAGAAGCATTCTTACTAATACTCTGTGCTCCCTGTTTCAAAGGAATTCAGAATGGCAGGAACTTGAAAAGAGCAGAAAAGATATACCTTCACAACGTGGAACAGTAGAGCTCCAAACAACATTTCCATCCTGCATGATGCAGGTTATGGACTCTGATCCTTGAGTTTTGACAAAACCATCATCACAATGGAAAGAAACAGAACTTCCTAAGAGAAATCGATCACCAAAACGCCTTCCATTTATAGGAATGCCAGGGTCATGACATTCATTCTGACCAAATGCTAAGTGGAAAGGGAAAAAATATATTTTAATTAAGCTTTTGAAAAAATCTTAAAATAAAATGATTTTTTGATTGTTAAACATGAATTTTTATTTTTTGGTAGAGATTTATGATTTCATCAGTGTGGTGAGCCCTTTGTCTGAAAATACTTATCATATATACTTGGAACTTTCTGTAATATAAAGTCTTGGAAAGTTTCCTGGAACACTGAGAAATTAATTAACTTGCCCATGGTCATAGAGCCAGTATGTATCAGAATCAAGACCTAACCTGTTTCTTCCTAATTCCAAGGAGGATATTCAATTCATTATGCTACACTCTAGTTACATGGACTGAAGATTACATACACACACACACACACACACGCACAGTCTCTCTCACACTCATGTATATGTGTGTATGTGTATATAATCTTCATAGAATTATAACATATATTTCAACACTTTGAATAAATGAATGAAAGAATGAATTTTTTTAAAGGTCAATTGCTTTATATGTATTTTTTGCCAGGTACCATGCTAGGTGCTTTGACCCATTCAGTCAAACTGGCTAACCATTATTCCCAGTTTTTTTCCTGTCCTCTTTTTCCTCTGATCATTTGTTCAAGCCATCTCCTAGTCCTGAGAAATGTTCCTTCTTCATCTACGCCCAGTGATTTTTTTTCTTCCTTCAAGGGCAAGCTCAGATGACATTTTCTCTATAAAGCCACCCCTGAATCTCACAACTTGAAAATGATTTTCCCTTCTCATTTTTTTTCTCCTTGAGTATTTTGTACCTCTTTGTCTCTATTGCATTCCACCCTGTAGTATACTTTTATGTGTTAATATCATATCACCCTTTATAAGCTCCTTCAGAGCTGTATACTCTTTCATCTTTGTACCTCTGGTACATAATATAGTATCTTGCACATAACAGACATCAAATGCATGATGCTGAAATGAAAAGCAGCCATGGTTGCACTGTTATTTTCTCCTGACATACCATGCTAGAACTTCAGTGACTGCTGACCATACAAGAACACAGAGCAGTTACCTGTTTTGAAGTACTTACTAGTATAAGTGATATTGAAACCTCTCCCTGTTGTAGAGTGATCCGATTGAAACTCCAAGCGTACAATGTGACCACTGCTGGCCAACTGAGAAGGTACTTCATTTCCAGAAAAAGTGCCAAGAACTGATACATCAGACATCCCATCATCTTTGACAGCAAGAAAGTCAAACTGAGGCTCCACATCAAAGTCATTAAAAATGAGATGAATTCTACTTCCTGGCTCAGATATAATCAACCAAACACAATTCATATTGTTGCCATATTCCTCAGGATAGTTTGGTGAAAGAATAATACCCGATGGGGTAGTGAAGTTGAAGAAACAGGAGACTGTAAAAAATAACAAACATGAATAAATAAAAAGCATTCTCAAACCTTAATTTGTTCATATACTACCTACACCCTCCCCCCCAAAAAAACAGATCACCAAGAAATGAAAACAATAATGTACAATTACCCAGAGGTCCTAGTTTTAATGTGATTGCTTTAGGACTTGAATTGGCAATTTCCAGCTACACAATTGCCATCTTTTCATGAATTTCTATAACGCATTTTCATTGTCTCCTTACATTGCACAATAATAGCAACTATGAATTATCTTAAGATCAAGAAATCTGAGTAGAGTGGACCACAAGTAAAATAGTTGTTGACAACTAATATCAATACAATTTCTAAGTATATACATCTTAGCATAAGAAGACTAAAGTGACTTCACATAAAAGCTGATTTTGTAGACACAGGGAGAACTGATAAAACTGGATACTAGCTCAAAACAATCCTTTATATTTCTGCACTTTTCTTCTATAGTAATTATTACTGCACCATTCTAAATATAGGCATCTCTACTATATTCTAGGACATTGTAGGGCAGCGTAAAATGCAGTCTCTTTAAATAAGAACTGAGGGAAGTGATAGATGATTTGCTTATGTGTCTATAAATTAGACTTCCATTAGTGTAGGGCACTCTCAGGTGAGGAAGTTATTTCTATCATTGTAGACTGGCATCTTTACAGAAACTTATAGTCTTAGAAAGTTGTCTAGAGAAATGAAAGGCTAAATGACTTGCCCAGGGTGACACTATATGTCATTATATGCCAGCATGCACACACATATGTTAGCGTATAAATACATATTTTTTAATATCTACATGCTAGTAGTCATACATTAAAAAAATTATGGATGTATAAGTGAGAAATAGATACATTTTTAAGTACTAATTACATATCTGGATCTTCCCAAACCAATATTTGGGTTTTATTTGTTATATTTAGAGGAATAGGGAAATATGCCCTATATTTGAACAAATACCATATAATTTTTGTTTAAAAAAAGTTTTAAGGTATTTAAATAGAGCATACCAATTAATAATGATTGGTAGAGGCAGCATGGTAGAGTGGAAAGATATCTGTTCTTTGAGTTAGAAAGTTAAGTCCTAGCTCTGACATGTGTGTCACTGAAATCTGTAAGGCTATGACAGAGATTAACAACCAATCTATATCAGTAGAAAAACATTTTCATAGTAGGAATTCCATAAAAGTATGGCATCACAGGTATGGACCACTTCTCCCTGGGAGAAATAGAGGGAGGAAAAAAGAGAGAAGAAAGAAATCCCAGTAAAAATACTAGAAAATTATTTTATTGAATGATAGAATGTTTGGAATAGAAACTCACAGAAAATCATTGTGACAGAAAAATAAAGTTTTCCAGGATTTCTTTTTTTTTTAAAAAAATAGAAATTATCATTTTAGTGAAGAACACTTAGTTTTTCTCCTCATTGCCTATATATATCATACTACTATATTTTTAACTAATAATTTTGCTTCAAAATAACATCTAAATTACTGTCTGCTTTTAAATAGGAATTCAATTTATTCTTTTTAGTTGTTAGAATACATTTGTCACAGGGCTTTGAGTTAAGAGAGATCTCAGAGAAGGGGTTCTTAACCTGAGTACCATGAATTTATTTTTTTTAATATATTTTGAGGGCAGAGTCAAGATGACAGAGTAGAAGCACAGATCTGCTTGAGATCTCCCCCAAAGCCCTTAAAATACCTGTAAAAAATGACTCTAAACAAACTCTAGAACAGCAGAAGCCTCAAAATGACAGAGTGAAACAGATTAATAGCCCAAGACAGCCTGGAAGACTGACAGGAAGGGTCTACTGCACCAGGTTTGAAGTTGAGCAGAGCCCAGCATGGGCTCACACAGATGAGACTGGAGCAGGCTTCAGGGCACTGAACCACAGGCAGCACATAAGTCAAAGACAGCTTCAAAGGTCAGTGAGAAAGCTCTTTTGCTAGGCAATAAGGGAGTTCAGACCCCAAACCCAGTCCCAGTCCCACGGCTTTGGCAGTCATTTCTGCATCAGCAGTTCCTTCTGGAGCTCTCACCCTACAGAGCCTGGGGGAATCAAGTGGTGATCTGGTTCTTAGTCCTAAGTGGCAGTCCTGGGGTGAGAAGGAGCATTGGTGTGGCAGAGCTGGTGGCGGCTGTGGGGAGGGAATCTTACTTGCAGTTCCAAGACAGAAAAGAGTGCTTGTGGTTGCTCACAGACCAGAGCACAGCCAGGAGAAGAGTAAACACCTCTCCCTTAGCTATGCATTTAGGAGACACTGAGAACTTACAGGTCTCTAGAGATATCTCAGAGAACAGCTGTACAAAACCTCTGAAACCTGGGGTACTATACCTTGGTCTTGACAAAGGATTCAAAGGTCAAATAATTGGCTGAGAAAATTCCCCAAAGGGGGAAAAATAAGATTATAGACTATAGAAGGCTACATTCTTCATAAAAATTTTCTTCCATTGATATTTTCTTCCATCTTTTAAGATGAGGAAGAACAAATCATATAATCAGAGGAAGACCAAAGTATGCAACCAGAGGAAGATAGCAAGGTCAAGGCTTCTACATCCAAAGCCTCCGAAAGACTATACAGTGGTCTCAGGCCATGAAAGAGCTCAAAAAGGATTTTGAAGGTCAAGTAAGAGAGCTGGAGGTAAATGGGAAGAGAAATGAGAGGGACATAAGAAGATCACGAAAAATGAGTCAACAGTTTGCTAAAGGAGATGCCCAAAAATACTGAAGAAAATGACACTTTTAAAAATAAGGTAATCCACATGGCAAGAGAGGTCCAAAAAGGCAACGAAGAGAAGAATGCCTTAAAAGGCAGATTTGGGCAAATGGAGAAGGAGGTCCTAAAGCTCACTGAAGAAAATAGTTCTTTAAAAATTAGAATGGAGAAGATGGAAGCTAATGACTTTACGGGAAACCAAGAAATTATAAAACAAGACCAAAAGAATGAAAAACTAGAAGACAATGTGAAATATCTCTTTGGACAAACAACTGACTTAGAAAATAGTTGCAGGAGAGAGAATTTAAAAATTATTGGTTTACCTGAAAACCAACATCAAAAAAGAGCCTAGACATCATTTTCCAAGAAATTATCAAGGAAAACTATGATGATATTCTAGAATCAAAGGTAAAATGGAAATGGAAAGAAATTACTAATTATCTCCTAAAAGAGCCTCTAAAAGGAAAATTCCTAGGAATATTGCAGCCAAGTTCCAAATTCCCAGGTCAAGGAGAAAATATTACAAACAACCAGAAAGAAACAATTCAAGTATTGTGGAAATATAATCAGGATAACACAATATCTAACAGCTTCTACATTAATGAATTTAAAGTCTTGAAATATGATATTCCAGAGATCAAAGGAGATAGGATTAAAATCAAGAATTCCCTACCCAGCAAAACTGAGTATACTACTTCAGGAAAAAAAAAATAGAATTTCAATGAAATAGGGGACTTCCAAGCATTCTTGTTGAAAAGATCAGAGCTGAATAGAAAATTTGATTTTCAAATACAAGACCCAAGAGAAACATGCAAAGGTAAACTGTAAAGAGAAGCCATAAGGGACTTATTAAAATTGAACTGTTTACATTCCTACATGGAAAATGATATTTGTAACTCATGAGACCTTTTTCAGTATTAGGGTAGTTAGAGGGAATACATAAATAGATATATTGATAGATAGATAGACAGATGTAGGTGTGTATGGGTATGTATGTGTATATTATGTAAGTATGTATATGTACAAGAGTGTATGTATATACACATACATACATACATACATACATACATACATACATACATAGACAGAGGGCAGAGGGTGACCTGAATATGAAGGCAAAATATCTAAATATCTAAAAAAATAAAATCTACTGTTGAGTGGAATGTACTAGGAGTAAGAGAAAGGGAGCGGTAGAATGCAGCAAATTATCTCACGTAAAAGAGGCAAGAGAGAGCTTTCACAATGGATGGGAAGAGGGGGGAGATGAAAGGGAATAAATGAGTCTTACTCTCATGGGATTTGATTTAAGAAGGGAATAACACACACTCAATTGGATATGGAAATGTATTTTATCCTGCAGGAAGGCAGCAGGGAAAGGGATAGGAGAGGGAAAATAATAGAAGGGACAGCAGATTGGAGAAAGGGATAACCACAAGCAAACACTATTGTGGGAGGACAGTCAGAGGAGAGAGTGGAATAAATGAAGGGCAGCATAGGACAGAGGGAAATGTGGTTAGTCTTTCACAACATAACTATCATGGAAGGGCTTTGCATGGCTACAAATGTGTGACCTATATTGGATTGCTTTCTTTCTCAATGAGGGTGGGTGGAGAGGGAGGAGGGAAGAGAATATGGAACTCAAAGCTTCAATGAATGTTAAAAATTGCTTTTGCTTGCAACTGGTAAATAATATGTATAGGCAATGGGGTACAGAAATCTATTTTGTCCTACAGGAAAATAGAGTGAAGGGGGATGAAGAAGGGGATAGTAATAGAAGAGAGGGTAGATGGCAAGAAAGGGTGGATAGAGTGCATCCTGTCCTGGGGTGGGGGTGGGAAGAAAATTTTGAATTCTACTTCTTATGAAAGTGAATGTTGAAAACTGAAAAATAAATAAAATGTATATTAAAAATTAGAATATATGTTTTTATAACTGTATTTCAGTATAATTGATTTTCTTTGGAATACTATGCATCCATGTATTTCATTTCATGTATTTAAAACATTTTGTTTTTTTTCTGAGAAGGGACTCATAGGCCTCACCTGGTTATCAAAGAAGTTCATGACACAAAACAGGTTAAAACCCACCTTGGAGATTCTGTACTTCTTGACCCCATTTGGGTTTTTCTTGGCACATGTACTAGAGTGTTTTGCCATTTCCTTTTCCAGTTAATTATACAGATGAGGAAACTGAGGCAATCAGGGTTGAGTGACTTGACCAGAGTCATACAGCTAGTGTCTGAGGCCAGATTTGAATTTAGGTCTTCTTGATTTCAGGCCTGCCACTATATCACGATGCCACCAAACTCCTCCAAAAGAAGGAAATTGAAATATGGAAGGTGAAAATGACTAGACTAAGGTCACATAAGTGAAGCAGCTATGGAAAGGCTAGATCTGGAGGCATAGAAGCCTGGGTTCAAATCTAGCCTCAAATATTTAAAGGTTGTTTGACCTTAGGCAAGTCACTTCACCTGGGTCTGCCTCAGTTTCCTCGACTGTTCCTAACACTTACCTCCTAGAGTTATTGTCAGGATAAAATGATTGCAAAGTGCTTTGCAAACCTTAAAACACTAAACAAATGCTAGGTATCATTAACACAGGTAGCAACGAACCAAACCCAGTCTGTCTGTTTCCAAATCCAGTGATCTTTCTATTATATCATGCTACCTATTTTTTCGTAGCAAAAATCAGTTTTTTCCTTGAACATTAATTTATTATTTAAACTCATCTTACCAATCATTCACTATTAGAGATCTCAAAGTTGAACAGCATTGAGCTATACATTTTAAAGACATCCTCAAAATGGCTGTGGCTGGTATTCACATGATCAGAATCATTTAATAGTTATTACTATAACACTCCAAAAATCAAAAACTGTGATTTTATCAGTGAAGGGCCTTGGCAGTGTGGAACCTCTTTCGTAACTTAAAAGTCTTAGAGAGTTTTGAAGGGTCATTGATAAGTTAAGTGATACACCCATGTTAGCAAGGATTAGAGCATGAGCAAAAACTAGCAAGAGCCAGATTTGAACCCCAGTTTTTCTGACTCTAAGCTCTAATTGTCTGTCTATCACATACTGACTGACAAGCTGGAATATTTTCTGTTTGGAGCAGGACCATAATGTACTCTTTATTCAGTATATATTTACATTAAAACTAGCATTTTGTTTTAACTAGGGATAGAAATCAGAAAATCAATTTTAAAAGAAATCGTAGATTTGGAGCTAGAAAGAATGTCAGAGGTCATGTAGTGCAGAAACCTCACTTTCTATACAGAGAAACAGAAGCATGTTAAGGTTAAAAGTCTTGTCCAAGGTCATGTAGCTAAGCGGCAACAAAAGACGAACACACGCAACTCCTGTAATGATACTTTCTTGGTAGTAGCGGGGAAGGAGGCAGCAGGGTGGAGATGAAACCTGCGTAAAGGAAGTTAAAGAGAATGAGCAAAGTCAGTTTCAAAGACCAATACTTACAAACACAGCTGGGTTTGTTGCCAGACCACTGGTTATTCTGTTGACATGTGATAACTCTCTCTCCCACCAATTCAAAAGCTGCCTGACATTCAAAAGTAAGAGTATCTCCATGAAGGAAACTGTTGCCAGTTCTTTTCCCATAAGATGGAATTCCAGGATCACCACATCCTCCTTTATCAATTTCTGAAAACAAGATGTACAAAAATAAGATGAAGTATCTGCAGTCTCTGAATATTTCTTAGCATGATACTTTTGAGAGTAGGAAATTGATTCAACTTTAGTACTTGAAAATGCATTTATGTAAGAAGTTCTTAAAGAATATGCAATTCATTAGGAAGCTAACATCTTCAATTAAGCTAGGCAGAGAGAAAATTAAGCACAATTTAAAACTTAAGGGAAAAAGTTATTACACAATTTGTTTTGTTTGTTCTTTAAAAAGGGGTTATGAATAGCTATATTCCAAATTCCAAAGCAAGTTAAAATTGATAAATTTATTCACATTTAGCATATTTTTGCATGCATATTCATTTTGCTAATACTAAAATGTAAATATTTTTACACATGTGTTTTAGAGATCACAAGCCACACACAAAGAAGCTTATCCACTCTGTGATTAATGTTAAAACTCAAAAACAAAGTGAATATATTTATTTTCTTCAGATCAAAATATAATAGAGAAGCAAAATTCCACTCATTAAAATGCGATTATAAATAAATTCAGTTCAACAAACATTTTAAAATATTTATTGCATCTCAGACACTGTACTTGGTGCTGGTGATACAAGAACAAAAAAAAATAACCAAACATGACTGTCATAACCGTATATTCTAGTGGGGGTTGGGTTGAGGGTGGGAGAGAAATATTACATACACATAGGTAAACAGACAAAAGACACTTTGAGGAGAGAAAGTCTATTAAAAGAGAGGAGGATCTGAGGTATCTTCTTATACAAAGCAATATCAGAAATTAACCTTGAAAGATACTAGGGATACCAAGATGATGGGGAAGTACATTCATGACATGAGGTATAGTCCCTGCAAAAGCAAAGAAATAGTATATGTTCAGCTAATTTTGGAGAGTTACTAGTAGGATTTTGGCAAAAACATGAAATGAATTTAGGGGAATAAACTAAAGTTAATTCAAATAGTTGAGAGCCAGGTAGTAGAGGATTTTGTATGCTTTCCTAGGGGCAACAGGAAGTTACTAATGATTTTGAGGAGCAAATAACAAAGAGAAACTTTTAAATATGGGTGAAAATGATACCTAGCTATAATAAATGCGATGGAGGATAACAAAGGGATAATCTGCTGGTAATTCCATTCAATCTGATCTGTTGGCTGGGGCATTTCTCCATGTTCAAGGCTTCAGCCTTGGACTCTTTGACTAAGAACATACATGATCAGAGGTTCCTGGTCAAATCCCTCCCCCCAAAAAATTAACATTGAGGTAATGTTAGAGATGACTAGAGACACAGAAGCAAAAAAGACCACTCTTTTTAAAGAGAGAAACAACTTCTGTTCCTATTCTTCCTCTCTTTTTGCTTGGAATTCTGACAGATCTTCCTTGGACTTTCTGATGGTGGTACAAAAAAGAGGATATTTTTCTCTCCTCTCCCTTCCTAATAGCAACTATGGTGGTGACTTGTAAATTACAATGAATACACATGCTTTATAGGTGAGCCAGAGGATCTCAAGACCTTAGCTCCCTTTTTGATTTATGCCTCCTTCCTTAAGCACAGGTTACCAGACAACACTCCTGAGATATATGTTTCTGCTTTTGATGGAGGCAATGACATGGAAAAGAAGATAAGCCCTACCAGGAAAATGAGCCATGTATATTAGATACTCTAGGTATGTCATTTTAATGTCTGTTCAGACAGTGAAGAGTTAATCAAAAGAGATACATCTGTTGAGCAATCCTACAAGCCTCCAATCTTCTTTACTTCCAGGAGAAAATAATAGGAATAATATTTCACATCTTAAATATTTGTTAATGCATGTATAATAGGGGTTGAGAACTGACTGGCATCCTGAGATGTGTAGATCAGAGGGAAAGGCGTTCCCTCTTAGTCCTGAGAATTATTTGGGACTATCACAATTTTTGAAGTGCAAGGTAGACTTGAGTCAGACCTAAGAGTTCATGAAGTATTGAATATACCATTTGTAAAGGACAAACTGAGATGAAAAAAGATCAAGGAAAGCTACTGGCTAGGCAGCTTAGATCAGAAGACCAGCTGAAGCTACTTACTTGTTCCATCCATCTCTTCAAGGATTGAAGGAAGTTCCTATGCCAGGTCTGTTTTTTCCCCTACTTCCCCTCCCTCTGCCAGTCACATTGGAAATACCTCTCCTGCTGAATGGATGGCTCCCCCTGGAACATCTATTTAAGGAGGGCACTTAATCCATACATGTCTCATTTTCTCCAGGCAGTCTGAAATTTCTCTATCATGTCCTCAAAGTGTATACTCTTCTCTCCACCATTCTTCCTATTTGTCAACTTCTTTTTTTTTTTTTTTTATGTTATCATCCCCCAATTAGCATTTGAGTTCATTGAAGGTAAGAACTGTCTTTACAACTACTTGTATTTTTGTGCCTAGGGTCTAGCGCAGTATTTGACATGTAATAAGCACTTTATAAGTGACTGTTGACTCTTAGGTCAAGTCAACATGCATTTATTATATGCCAGGCACTGAGTAAAGAAAAATACTATCATATCATACCGTCTGCTCAAAACCAAAAGTGTATTTTACATAAACTTATATACCTTTTATATTGCTATTTTTATTATATTACTAATGGTTTATCAGATATCGTGTTATAGTCCATTAGTTTCTAAGCTCCTGGAGGCAGGGTATCTCTTTTATCTCTTTTATTATCTGAAGTGCTTAGAATAGTGCCCAAAACATGGTAGGTACCTAATAATATTTATTGACTATTGATATAAACTCCATAAAGCAGCAGAAAAGGGGACCAGGTAAACTTGAGAGCTATCATGTTGTCTGTAGTTTAAAAACAAACTAGCTGTTGTAACTAAATATGGCTAAATAATTATCCAAGACCAAAGGGGAGTAGGATTATAGTTGAGTAAAAAATTATGCCTTAGATCATCACTCTCAGGGAGGAGATAGAAATGACTGGGAAAGGATTTATCTTTTTCCTGTCCAGGAGGGAGGAGAGAGAATAGAAAAGATCTAGTTTTGACTAGAAAATCTATATTATGCTGAAACCTAATTGTATTATATATGATTATAAATATTGTATGTTTTAAGCATTTCTTTTGTGGAGAAAATAAATAGCTGCTCTAAACAGGATATCTCCTACTTTGCATATGTAGTAACATTTTTATGAGACCCTATTAATTCATTTTAGGAAGACTCTATTCACGACCCCGTGCTTAGTTTCGATTAAAATATTTTCCCTGGGATTTTACTCCAGTGGAGGGTTATAATGAGCCAAAGGGTAGAGAAAAAGACTCATCCCCTTTTGTTAGGCTAAGGTCAGATTTCTCTATGTGTTCCCTTTCTAAAACTATTCCTTTGTCTAAATGAGGAGCCTTCTGCATTACTGAATTTTGCAGTGACATTCCTATGCATAGATACCTTCAAAGGATGTTTCTTGATTGACATCTATTTTTTTCATGAGTTTACAATCCATAATCTTGTAGACATCAGGGTCATGATCAAGTTAACGTTGCTATTGACAACTTAGTGTACAACAATTACTGTTATTACACAAAGTGGATATTATATCTATTTATATTTATTATATTTATTTATATTCCGAAGTTTGTAAAGTGTTTTACATACTATTTTGTTAATATCTCACAACATATTTGTGAAGTAGGTATGAGTATTAAAATTTGGTCATTCAGTAGTATTTTTCATTCATGTCTAACTCTTCATGATCCGATTTTAGGTTTACTTGGCAAAGATATCAGAGTAGTTTGCTATTTTCTTCTCCCGCTCATTTTACAGATGAGGAAAGTGAGGCAAATAGGGTCAAGTGATTAGGGTCACACAGTTGTAAGTTTCTGAAGCCACATTTGAATTCAGGAAGATGAGTCTTTCTGACTCCAGACCTGTTACCCTATCCACTATGCTGCCTAGCCACACCTGCATTATCATTTACAAGTAAGCAAATTGAGGGTCAGAGAGGAAAAATGATTTTCAAATGATTTATAAAGGGCAAAGGTTAGATTTAAATCCATAACATTTTGGACTTTTCAAGACATTTATATAAAGAGTTAGCTAGATGCTACAGTGGATATTTTCCTTACTACTGAGTAAGGACTAGACTTGGAGAAAGGACAACCTGATTCAAATCTGGTCTCAGATACTTAGAAGTGTGCAACTGAGCAAGTCACTTAACCTCTGTCTGCCAAAGTTTTCTCATGTGTAAAAGAAAGAGAGCAATAATACCCATCTCTCAGGGTAGCTGGGGTAAAAATAATATATTACTTTTAAAGTTCTTTGCAAACTTTAAGCATTGTATAAATTCTAGCTATTATTATTTCATATTATACTCCTTTGCCAATTCTTCATTCTAGCCAAAGTAGTCTTTGAACTCTTCCATCAAACTGTACATCTCTTACCTGATTTCCTTTGTATAAGTTGCCTCCATCCTGGAATATACTTTTCCCTCACCTCTGCCTCTTGAAATTCATATATTCTTTCTAATTTGATGGCACATGTGCTATTTCTATATGTATTTTCTTTTGCTCAGAAATTTTTAAGAAATGACAAATTGTGATTTTCCTAGAATACAGAAAAATGTTTTACCTGCCTAGATGTATGTAAAGTAACTAGGTTATTTCTCTCAGGATCATGGAGGAGCGGCTGGGAGAAAGGGAAGGAGCAGTTTTACCTTACCTGAAAACAAAATTACTATAAGAACTCATGAGTTCCCGATAAAAACTCTGAGGCACATGGTTGGGAGACAGTGAGAAGTCAAGCATAACTCCTAGGTTACAAAACTAAGGGACTGGAAACAAGGTCAACAGAACTAATACTCCCCACTCCCAGCCCTAAAATTCAAAAGAGCTACTATAAATATTTGTATATATGTACATCTTTCTTTGATCTCTTTGGCATATAGGCCTAGTACCAACTTTCTTTCAATTAAATCATCATGTTGCCTCTTTTGTCACTTTAGAAATCAGGAACTCAAACATTAATCCATATTGTTATTTATAATAATCTTTCATGTTTGCTATTGGACCTTTTTTGATGTTCAAATGTCACTAAACTACATTGGAAGCAACACCAACTGTCAGAACCATTTGAGAGCCACTACATCACTTGGGAGTATCTTCTCTGTTACAGAAGAAGCAAGCTCTCAATTATACTATATTTCCTATATACAAATGGATCCTAAATGTGAACATCCCCTCCAGCTATTCCAATCACCACTCATCCAATCCTGCCCAACCTGCCTATCTTATAGATATCTTTATATCCTCCCTGCACATTTACACTAAAACTATTCACTGCTTTTAATTAAGGTGCAAATTAGGCAAATGACCTAGAATCTTTTTTTATATATTTTTTAATTATTTTATTTGTTTTCATTGTTTTGAAATCACTTCCATATATCTTAAATTTTTTTCTCCACCCTCCCTTTCTTTCCCCACTCCCTCCCCAGTCCCTCCCAGAGATGGCATACCAATCTTATATTAAATACATTTTTGCCTTAGATATGTTGAATAGAAGAACTAAAATGAATGGGAGAAACCACAAAACATAATACAATAGCAAATGGTCTGCTTTATTCTGCAATCCAGTTCCATAGTTCTTTCTCTGGATGTGGAAGGTGTTTTGCCTCAAAAGTCCATTGGGAAGTTTTTAGATCCTTGCTTTGATATGAAGGACTAAGTCTATCAGAAAAATCCCGCACACACTATGGTTGTTGCTGTGTACAAATCTCTCCTGGTTCTGCTCCTATGACTCAGAATCTTTGTCTGGGACATCCCTTACAAGTCGTCAACTAAGTTTTGTTTTGAGACCTCTAGGAAGGGAGAGGAAATGGACTATTTCTTGAAGCATACCCCCCTCCCAGTTCTGGATGGTTCTGATTGTTAATGGGGTGTTTTCTTATATAGAACCTAAATATAGAGCTCTGCAACCTCCCCTCACTGCTGCTAGGTCTACTCTGTGGGGCTAGTCATACGAGTCTAATTCCTCTTCTACATGACAAACTTCCATTTAATGCATCAGTCAACAAGCATATAATATGCACCTACTGTATGCTAGCTCCTGGCGATAGAAGCACAAAGAATTAAGCTCGACTTGCAAAGAGTTTAGATTCTAACAGGGAAGACTGCACACCTATATATCTATCTAATATTTGTTTTTGTTGAGATGTTTCAGTGGTGCCTGACTGTTTGTCACCCCATTTGGGTTTCTCTCGGCAAAAGTACCCGAGTGATTGGCCATTTCCTTCTCAAGCTCATTTTACAAAAGAGGAAACTAAGGGTCACATAGTACATTGACCTGAACATTTTAGATAGTTAATAAATGTTGAGTTAAATTATTAAAATATTAGGAATATTTGAGAATTTTTAAATATTTATATTTGCAAAAGTAAGTGAATCCAGAAATGTCTCAATTGTTTAATTTTGAAGCAATGCTGGAAAGCTGTTTGCAGTGTTCCCAATTCCTGCGTAAATATAAACAATCATTATTGTTTGACAGGTAACCTGGATTTGTGTAACTACTGCTCTTTTTCAAACGTGGGGGACAGAAAACCTGTCAACTGCCTCATGTTGGTTTAGAGCAGGCATGTTAATGCTCGTTCAATCATATACAAGGTCAGTGTAGTCCTACGGCATCACCTGTTTTCTGACAACATACATTACGAGGTGAATATACAAGCTTCCCACAGGCTATATACTCTCATGCTAGGTTAACTGTCTAGTCAAAGCTTCTGAATTCTTCCAAAATTGTATCTTACAACATCCATAAAACTCAGGGTGTGTAGTTTTAAATAGCTGTTACTTTTTCTCTCATGGGGGAAAACGTATGTTTCCTCATTTTTGGGCCATTTAATATTCAGGTCCTTTTTATACTTTAGAGGGGAAAACAAATTTAAGACACATAAAGAGAAAACCTCTCCTTTGGGGAGCAATAAGATATATCTATAGCATTTTCAATGTCTGCAAAGCACTTTATATGTGTAGTCTTATTTGAGTTTCAAAATAGCCCTATGAAGTTGGTACTGCAGATACTGTTTCCATTTTCCTTAACAGAAAACTGAAATTCAGAGAGGTAAATGGAATGCCCATGGTCATGCAGCCTTTAAGTACAGATGGTAGCATTTGAACTCAGATCTTTCTGACTCAGAGTGTAGTCATCAAGCCATTAGTCCATGCCGCCTTTACCCACAGTAGCCTTTTATGCAGTCTTAAGTTGAAAGTCCCTAAAATATTACTGGAATTCTGTTCACCAGGTCTGTTTCTGGGACTAACCTGGCAGTCTAAAGCCTTTGAAGCAAGACTTTAATAACTAAGCTCCTTTGAATTTGCATTCAGGATGGACTTGATATTTGCTTTATGGAAAACAGTGTATTGGAGAGATTTAGGTCATAGAATAGAGACTAATAAGCACTTTCATAATTCAGTAGCATACGTGGTCTCTTTAATGTATAATTGCATATGTACTTTCATCAAAAATACTGAAAATGTTAGTAAGCCATTCACAGCTCCACTTACAATGTAAACAACCAACATGAAAAATAACATGCAAATAATTCTAAATGTATTATAATACTCAGGAGACCATAATTACAATCACCTTCTTAAAGCACTATTGAATCAAAGTAGTTCTGTTGAATTGTACTGGGAATTAGAACTTGAAACAAAGGGAAATTGTATTTATTTTAAGCATTTCTTCACCACTTCCATCCCAAGAGATAATATGATGTACATGTTTTAAAATGCATAAATTCTCCAATTCTCTAAAATAGTTAAATGCTGTAGCAGTCTTAAACTTCTGAAAGCATGATAACAGAGTTGAAGAATTGTGAATTGTTTCATCCATTGGAAATAAATGAACACAGAAATAATCTACCACTAAATCTTGTTCTGATAACCCATTGTAGCATGGAGGCAAGTACATACAATACTCCACCCAGGAAAAGCTTATCACCTGATGTCTTATCATCAAGCTGTTGATTCCAGTTTGGATACTTCATATCTTCTCACTCTCCCAGCTCTTCTAATCTTTGGAAGACTGGAGGGAGGAAAACTAAACCTCTTCCAAAATGTTCTTTTATAGAGAATTAGATCTGGATTCTCTATCTCTCCACTTTCCATCTAGAGCTTTGCTTGGTTTGAACTTCACCCAATGGTGGTGTCTCCTTACTCCCCACCTAACGTGTTTTTCAGCTTTCTTTTGTGTCCTGTCTTCTCCTTCTAGATCGTTAGCACTTTGTGGGAAGGGACTGTTTTTTTCTTTTTATTTGTATCCCCAGCACTTGGCACAGTGTCTAGTACATAGTAAGAACTTAATACATTTTTATTGAATTGAATTGAATCAAAGCCTATGACAATGAATCACAAGTTCTGGAAGATCTTCAAGAATATATGGACTAGGTGATTTGACTATATGCCTGTCATCCAAGAACCAACATGACTAATTTCAGACAGACTCACCATCAGCATGATCAGAGGGTAGAGATTTTAAAAACTGAAATTTGCTTCTGCATATGAGACAATGCATTACTATTACATAAATCTTGTGTTTTTTAATAGTATATGTTAAACTTAATAAGATGATATTTCAATACTGCCATACTTGTGTGTACCCTTGTGAAATTCCTTTGGTTTACATTTATTCTTTTTGCTATAATGTTCTTTTCTTTCTTTTTCTTCTCCCTCTTCCATTCTCTGTTTTGTTCTCCCTTTCTTCTCCTTCCCTTCCCCCCATCTCATTATGACCATCCCCTCACTACTTCCCTCTCCAAATAAGCATAGTCAAATGAAATCATGAGCCAGATATGAAAATGTATGTCTTATTCTATTCTCCTGGGTGATGAATCAGTTACAAGTACTTTGCAAAGCCATCTACCCATATATAAAGGGTTTAGGATCTATGTTGGAGAGTATCTTTATAGAAGAAATCATGGCCCACATTTTTTAAGATCTCCAAATTGTATGGCTAGGTTTTCCTTTTAAGAGGACATAATATGCTTCCTATGTAAACATACATTGAATAAACATACCCTTGAATAACAGGGTACCCAGAGATCACATCATACCACTGAATCAGCAGACTGTTTTCTGCAGTTTTCCCACAAGTAGTTGTGCTGAGCAAACCTAGGCTTTCATTTCTAAGTATAATGGCATTCATTTGTGAAATGCTAGAAGAATTACTAATGTAGTTTGTAGTTACCCAAGCAAGATTTTTCCACTGTATGGATTTGAATGGCATGTTTGGGAACTGAACCCACAGCTTTAGTCTCATTATCATCCTTCTACAGCCAATGAAGCTAACTGGATCAAGGACTACATAAGCTATGCTATGTGTGCTATTATAGAATCTCAGAGCAGGAAGGGACCTCAGAGACCATCTTGTCCAAGCAGCACTTGAACAGAAATCTCCAATACATTATACCAGGCCTGAACAATATACAGTTCAGCTGCTTGTGGCCTGTCAAAGGATTTCAAGAGCTTATGCAAAATGTAGGGTTGCCACTGTGCACTCTCCTGTTTGTCATGTGACCTGTCGCAAACAACCATCTTCAATCTGTCTCTAGTCTAACCTATCTGCAGCTAAAAGAAGTTTACAAGTTGTAAAGGTATGTATTACACAAATGGTCATCTAGCCTCCCCTTGAAGAACTCCAATTCTTACAAAATGTTTTCTTACATTGAACCTGTCTTCCTCTCCATAACTTCTATGCACTGCATTTAGGTTTTCAACAATAATATATTCAAGGTTGCTCCTACAGAAAGCCCTTAAAAGTTGCTACTGTGGCATCCCTAGACTATTACTAACATTTCTCTTTTACAGGATAAATACTACAAGTTTCCCCAAATTGAAAAGCTAATGAACATCAGCTGATTGGCAAATTCCACCTCTTGACCAATTTTGACATTTTGGTAAACTTGATTTCTGTCCCTGAAACTTCGTTGATTCTTTAAATTATGAAGATATGTACAGTCAAGTACAGGGGGAGAAACCTTCCTTGCTAATTCCAGTTAGTCAGTCCTAGTCATCATAACTGACTATTAAAAACTTTATTTATCTATTAGCTTTAGAAAAAAATTATCATTAATAGATTATAGTAACGAATGGAAGAAAAGCACCGATAGTATCCTCTTCTAAAATGGTTTTAAAGACGTCTTTATTTTTTTCAAACAAATATGATTTATATTAATAGTAACTCATAACTAAAGAGGCCTTGAGGACTTGTGTGGCGTTCTAGACCCTCAAGTGCCACCCTTTGATTGAATTCAAACTTCACAATTTTTTGTGAACACTGCCAATTCTTTATGTGAAGTTTGAATTCAGTCAAAGGGTGGCACTTGAAGGTCTAGATGGCCACATGTGGCCTCGAGGCCTCAGGTTCCCCACCCCTGCTATAGGCCATACAGTATAACACACCCACTAAACAGCCACCATCTCACTTGTTTCTCATACCAATCTTGTGTTAATTAAGATTTCTTACAGCGTTATCCCCATATTATAGTTGAGAAAACTGAGGTTCAAAGAAGAAACTTGAAGAAGTATAATTAGCAAGCCTCTCCAAAATGTTTTTTTTTAAATGAAATGCTCTTTCTATACGATTCCCTTTATTGCCAATGTGCATCAGCTTTCTGATGTTTTATGAACCTCAACCAGCTTTGAAAAACAGATGGTCAGGTTGAAAGTGATTTATTTGTGTCCTGAAAGCTTTCATTTTCGTTAAAGCTAAAAATATATAGTTGAAGCTATAGGCTATATATATACTTTTTTAAAAGTTTTGTAGTTCACAGAGCATTCTAATTTCTTTTATGTTGTGGTAGAAACATCTAGGTTTTAAATAGAATGAGACATTAGTAAAGTAAATAAAACACATCAACAAGAGAAATAAAATTGTATTTGAAAAAGCTATTTGAGAAATTGTAACATGCACATTGTAATCAGACATTCAGTTTGCAGAAAGTGCATTTTGCACATAAAAAGTGTTGATTTGCTGAAGCATCGACTTAAGATTGATGAGGACTGAGTGCTATTGCCTTTTACTGCTTTCTTAAAAGAATAATACTATTTTTCAACATTCTATACATGCTGAATCAAGAAGACTCTAGTCCAACTAATATCTATATTTTCTTAGTCAACGAACATCACAAATTTAATAATTAACAAGGAAAATACTGGTGATGTTCTAATTTAATATTCTAAAGAATCTGATTCCATGCAAGCTTATGATTGAATGCTTTCAATTTATTATTTTTTTCACTAAAATGTCTCATTTTTACTGTTGTATATATCACTAATGTGGTAAAATATTTGAGGGAGGCACAATTTTTCTAAAAACATTCTTTTAATATAAGGAAAAATATATACATTAACCCAGCTACCTAAATGAATTATAAAATCACCCAGAAGCACATGATCTAACTCTCCACACTAGAAATCTAACTGGATGAAATGTCTATGATCCATGTTTTGATATTTAAGTGGATGGAAAAAAATGTCCATTTGGATATATAGCTTAGTTAGATACCAATGAGTCAATGGAATAAGTTTAAAATTAAACAGAAACAAGAGAGAGAAATGAATTACATTTGGGCAATTGTAGAGTGCTTTAATGGTCCCAAGCCTTCCTTGGAACCAAAATCAATTAATGCAACATAAATTTCATTTATAAACACTTTTATTGATGTTTTAAAAATCACTATAAGTTCCTAATAACCACTCTTCAATAGAACTCATTCTTGTAACAAAGAAAAACAGTTAAGAAAAACATCTTTATCTAAATAACTTGTCTTTGTGCTTGTACTATACTAAAGCATCCTTTTCTTACATCAAAATGGAATAGAGTTGACCTTGGATTCTAGAAAACTATGCTAAGGAAGCATAAATTCTGGAAAGTGTGAACAGTATAAAATGACTGTGGGTATGGGCCCAATAGATATATAATATAATAATAATATGTATAATATATCTATTACATGAAGTTGAGAATACCTAAGTTTAAGTCTTGCCAATGACAAATATCAGTTGTGTGATCCTGAAAGTACTCACTTATCCCTGCAGGATCCCAGGCAAATTTCTAATATTATAAGTTACAGGTGAGTTGCCCATTCACACCAGTAGAAGGAGTTTCCATATAGGAAGTTTTACTTCGCTGTTCAAATCAGTTGGCAGCAAAATAATTTAATAAATATGGTGAAAGGAAAGAAAGTAAGCATTTACAGAGAAATATTTTGTTGCTGTTTTTTCAGACACTGTTTTTACAAATTTTATCTCATTTAATCCTCACAAAAAAATTTGTGAGGAGTTGCTGTTATTGTTTCTGTTTTTCAGTTAAAGAAACTAAAGGCAAGAGAAATTGTAACTTGTCCACAATTAGACAAAGATTACATGTTCAGGATTTGAACTCGGGTCTTCCTGACTAAGCCCAGTACTCTATATACTGTATAGATGTGTATACATAAATGATCCCTAAGATTCCTTCTAACTCTAAAATATGTATCATTCAATGATGCTATGTAGGGTAGTCAAAAACAATTCTTTTCATTTGATCTTGTTAGCCAAGGTGAATATAAGATTTGGAAATTTGCTCCATTATTTTTACTTGTTGGATACATATAAGATGACTCTTTGAGAAAGAAAAATCAATTGATTTAAAATGTGATTTATTCCTGGAACTTATTTTAGTCACTTGGTTATGCATAAAAAAAAGAGATATTCAAGAAAGTAGTAAAACTCTGAAAATGGAAGTTCATTTCTAAAGTATATGTATATATACATGTATATACGTATATACACATATACTACATACATGTATATATGTATAAACACACATATACATATATACACACATATGTATATCAAGTATATTTATACATATATATGTATATATGTATGTGTATATGTATCTGTATATGTGTATATATTCATTACCATTTTATTAGCAACCTATGTTCTTCCCAGTCCTTTCAAGGAGAGCATTATCTGATTTTTTTTACTTCTGTATGTGCTTTTGCATTTAAAGCTTTAGATTAAAAACCAAAATACAAGTAAAAATTATCTTCATCATCATTTCTGATGCTCACAAACCATCACAGCAATGAACCCTTTCAAAAAGCTTCAATTCATTTTTTGCACAGAGATAGCCCAGATATTCCTCCCTTAAAATTTTCTACAGATTACTTTTAAATTTATAAAACTTCAAAGTAATATTTCAAGCTCTTTTCAAAATATATTCTATAAACTTCGAGCATCTGCCTTGCAAAATAACCAGAGAGGATTTTACGATGGGTTGTATCTGTGAATGAGGTAGACCATCTCCACTAACTGCCAATCAATTGCCACACGCAGGACAGGCAAATCAGCCTAGCTGAAGCACCAAGATACCATGAGGGAAAGAAAAGAAGTATACGCCAAACAAATAAAATTACAAGTACCACTACCACCTTCATCACTCTCTCCCCTCACATATTAATGAGGACAGACCAGAATTCTGAGCCCAAGAGCCTTGGGAATTAGAATGATTTCATCTCAGTGCCCTCCACCATCTTCCTAGGAAAAAGTGCCTGAGGAGAAGCCATGTGGCAACTGCTTATGAAGGTGCTACAGACACAGTTGCTGAAGACTCAGAAAACAAAGCAATTGCCACTGAACCTTGCATTAGAAATGGATATCATTTTACCTATGGAAATGATGTTACAATGAAGCAACAACATCTGCTTACTGCTCCACCATAAGGACCATGTGAATTTTCTAACCAACTTGCAATTAAATATGTGCTAGGTAACACTTTAGAATGTGAGCTCCCTAAGAACAGGGATTGCCTTACTTTCTTTTTCTATACACATAAGAAACAATAAGTGTTTCATTCATCCATTCATTATAATCTATTATGAAATATTTGAAAAAAAGAAATATAGCATGGAGTATCTGATCCAAGGCTATGCTGGAGCTATCTTAAACTAGCTGTCAATTGCAAATTAGTAAATTTTCAGTGCGAACATTTACCCAACAGAAATTGGCATATGCTACCTACCAATCATTCCTTGATTTATTGTTTGTTGAGCATTTAGACTTAAGAAAGTGATGGAGAAAATTTTAAGAATGCAAATTAAACTCAAAAGTGTCTGAGGCATATTATTATGATTTTTAAAGTTGGTTGTTAAACATTTACCAGCACACAGATGTTCCCTCCCCAACCCAGACTTGTATGACCCTGGCCAATTACTTTTTCTGTCTTTTACAGTTTCTTTATTTGTTAATTAAAAGGTTTAAAATAGAAATGAGAGGAAATCTTATGTAGGAGAAAGGATTCTAGGTTTCAAGTTGGGGACCTCGATTTAGACATTAGGTCTGTTACTTATATGATGTTTAGTAAGCCATTTTCCCTCTAGGCCTCAGTTTCCTCATCTGTAAATTGACAGGGTTGGATTGGATTACTTTCAGCTTGCAATATAGTATTCTATATTTCTTTCTAAAGCTGATATTCCAAATTTCTATTGTGCTATGCAATATGAAGGGAAAAAAACATGGAAGGAAGAAATAAACTATCTGTTCTAACATTCAATGTCCATCAATCACCATATAAGGTTTGTATTTAACAATCAAAAACTCTGCTTTTGTTTTATGATGTCTGACAAGCAGGCTGTCTATACCATCTTCCATTCAATGATAAAATATTATGTTGAATCTTGGCAGTACCCTGTGTCACTCCACTAGAAACCACCTTCCAGATCACCAGAAATGGATACTTGATGAAAAATTCTCAATTCTCTCTTGTTAGGGAAACAATAAGTAAATCAACATAGTGCTAATGTGGTCAGACAAAAGAAATTCTGTCCAGGTTGATGGTTTTTATCATAATTCTCATAAATGAACTAGATTAGAGGAAAGGTATATGTAGGCTTGCAGAATGATTAGCTGATATTTCCAAGGTTAGTTAGTAGTATCTCCACAGTATGGCTTCTTTTCTAAGTTTCAAGTGTTAATCTGTTCTCTTTTTTCAAATAAATTTAAACTGCTAGAGGAAAGAAGGCTAATTCTTTCTTTTTTTTTCTTTTATTAACTACACATTGTACGGATAGTTAATATTTTGTTCAAGTAAATGCTCAAGAACATTAAATGACTAAATTCCTAAAATGTCAGACATGCTCACAGTTCAATGAGTTGATTTTTTGGCCAACCCTCAAACCTACATATCCCTGGTGAGTAGGAACCCCTTCTCCTCCCCCATCCAGTACTTTGAGGGTTCTCGGGTTGAAGAGTTATGGTCAGTGGGTATTTACTATTGTTTTCGGTTAATTTTTTTTCATTGTAAAATATAATAACCCATGTGTACAAACTAAGTTAGAGAAGTAGCCCCAAGTGAATATTCGATAAATACAAATACAAAAATCCATCCTGAAGGCAAATATAAGTAATAATATCTAAAACTCAATTTAGGATTATTCCTGCAATAATCTCTCCTCTTCTCCTGGGATTATTCACCAATGTAAAACAATTAGGAATTGTTCCACTTTTTCATCAATTCTCTGCTACACCAAATCTATTCTGGTTATAATGCAACCTCCTTTGCTTGAAAAAGATAAGTGCTACAGCATGTAGAGCACTGGGTCTAGAGATAGGAAAATCTGAGTTCAAATATGACTTTGGATATGAATTATGTGACCCTACGTAAGTCACTTAATCTTTGTGTTGCTTCAGTTTCTCAGGTACTTTACTGTACAGTGTCTGTTTTGACTTGCTTTTAAATGTGGTTTTGAGGGAAAGTAAATAGTGCCTACCTCCCATGGTTGTTGTGAGAATCAAGTGAGATAACAGTTGAAAGCAGGCACTCTATTTAGTAAATGCTTGCATCTTTCCCTCCTTGAATACAAGAGACATGACTTCACCATGTATGAAGATTTCATAAGGTGAATCATTCAGTCTTCCACTGGCGCTAAAGAATGAAGTGCTCAAGGTAAAGTTCATTCAGTTTTAAAGAAGTTCCTTTTTTTTCTTGAAATTATTTGATCTGTCTATAGCAATAAAAATAGTACAATAAAAATGTAAGTCTTATACTTGTGCACAGCTGGTTTGTTCTTCTAAGACTCTATTAGGGTACTTGACCCAGTTTTCATTTTGTTTATCAGAAACAGAGAAACTAATTAAAATTTTAAAAATTCACATAAGTGAGTCCATCCATACGATTTCTCAACAGTAAAAGTGCATGTAAAAGCTCATATCCAAAAATGAATATATACAAGAATGTACATAACTGATCTTTAATGTTGTTCACTAAGGACGCTGAAGTTGGAAAACTTTACAAAAAGCATCTTAGAGTGTGAGAGAATTAAAGTAAATTAAAGCAAATCTTCTTATCCAAAAATGGCACACAGCCTTTTTTCCATTTCTGAGTTATTTAACCTCTTCCCAGGCTTTAACTTATCTCATAGAAACATTTGTATTTAACATATTTCTGTTTTTCTTCTCTCTTCTCATTTGTCACTTTACTGTTCATCATCTATATTGACTTATTCTTAAAATGGGATATTGAAGAGAAAAAAAAGCATAAAATAATATGTAGAAAGAATGTGTCCTAGAAATACAAAAGCATTAGTGTTGCGGGTAGTCATTAAATGAAAATGTACTAATAATCTAATGTTTCTTCTTTGGGAGTGAAGGAAAAATTAGTAAAGGCAGTGTCCATTAAAAAATTGTCAACACCTTCTCTGACTCAGATTATTCATGATCATTTTAGGGGACTTTGACTTTAAACCCCTCAAAACCATCTATTCCCTTTCATCATCCTTTAGAATCTGGATTGTTCTTTTAGGATTTTGGAGTGCCAATGGCAACTGACCAATCCTTTCCCTCAGTGATAATGACAGAGAATTCTCTTACTAAGGAGAATCCTGTGGAGTTGGCTAGGCTTATGTGCTTTCTGCTTTATTTTAAAAACCATATGGACATAGTATAATCAGAGCAATTTATAGGAAGTAAAGGGAAGTAGAGCCTCTAGTGAATATTCTATTTTCTATACAGATCAATAGCATAGCCCTGGAAAATAGAAAATTGCTAAGAGTATGGCCTATGATTGTTACAATTATGTATAATCAGAGTTAATTATGGTGTTCCAGGGAAATTCTTTTGTTCAAGTAAAATATTACATTTGCTTCTCACACAGATGTGACTTGTTTGACTAAAAACAAAAATAACCAACTTTAAGGTGTGTGCAACAGCTGAAATGATTCAGAAATAGCATGTTTTCTTTTTTTTCCCTTCTGCTTTATGTCCTTAATGTCCACTGGAAAATATCAGATTCTAGTAATAAATGGTACATGTTACCACAGAAGTGAATTGTTACAGCTACTCATCTTTTTCTTGTCACTTAAAGACAAGGAGAGCCTCATTTTTCAAGCTCAACTTAGGAGTTATCAAATAATTTATAAGCACTGCAGGAATTCAGGATTTCATTTTTAACTCTACACAGAAATAGACCACCAGAAATCAAAATGACAGAGACTGAAGCTCATGGCACTTACTGTGACAGCCTCAACTATGACCAAGAGAGGGATCAGACATAAAAATTGATTGGGATGTGAGGAGTTTGATCCCCTATTTACTAAAGCAAGAGATAAAGATCCATAATTTTTACCTGCTCATATAATGCCTTGATTTTGCAGCCTGAAAGATTACATTTAGTTCTCTGAATGAATTTGTGGGAGGAATACAACAACTAAGTTAAAGAGCTCTGGCATTGGGCCATATTTGGCATAGTATGGACCAGCCAAGTCTTTTCGCCTCAGAGAGGCAAGAAACTATAAGAATATTTCAATGAGTGGTGAAATGATTCATTAGATCATTCTAAATTACCAGAGGCCATAAATGAATAGATCTACTTCCATATCCATAGTTATAATGTAACTGTCCATATGTATAGCTGTATCTACTTTTATCTATTTATCTATAAATAGATGGATAGTACAAAACTATAGATAGGGATATAAATGTATATCCAATTCAATAGGAATATCACAACCCAAGTGTGGGACCCAAGGAGTCAAGAAACATCTAAACAACCATTTAGCAGTTCACTGATCCTTCTTAGGCCTCTGAAATCCTCAAGAATATTGTTTGGTAATATTATTAAAGAGGGGACATGGAGTGTCATGTGGAAGGAAAAGAAGTAGAGCAGTTTAATTATATTGTAGAGTACTTGGAGAGGAGTCAAGAATAAGAAGACTCAAAATGTAAGAAAGGGCCAGGTTATAAAGGATTTCAATATCAAACAGGTAACTATGCTCCTGAAGGTCCTAAAGAATCACTATAAATCTATTCTGAGTATATCTTGTTTATACAAATAGTCTTTTGGAAAGAGCATCTCTCCCAGGCTCTCTTGCCATATTTCATCCAGGAAGAGAGGTATCACAGCTTTGAGACAGCTCTGGGGATGGGCAGAAGAATGATGAGTGATATATTGGTCCAGGATCTCCTATCAGGTTGGTTGTGTCATTCTTTGTCATAGGTAGGACTATAGGAGTGGGGATGGGGGCTGAAAGGCAGGGACTAGAAGCCAAATCTCATGATATCTAGTTCAGGGCTTTTTGCATCAGAGTAATTGAGTGAGAAAAAGGAAATACTGAGCAGAGTTATGAAGGATGAATTATAGAAACAGCACATAGGAATGCAATTTAAATTCTCAAGCTTATAAAACGGCTAGAAGAAGACAGTTCAGTCATATTTTTGGTCCAATCAAATATATTAGAGTTATATTCTGGCATTGTTTTAACTGAAATTTGAATATTCACAGACATGCTTATTTTAAGAGACTAAGTCTGAGTGAAAATTAGATAACATTGTACCCAGAAAGAATAATTTTTTAAAAAGACATTAAGAACATTAATTAAAAATGTTATTCTCTATATTATCTCTCATTTCTTCAACGTTTGAGCACCACATGTTTCATAAGTTCTTTCTCTTAGGTTATGATCACTTCTGGAAACCTAAGTTAGAATAAGATCACTGACAGTTCTAAAATTTTTTTAATAATGGTGAGGGTCTAAGGTCCTCGTCAACTGGTAAATAAGCATGATTTAAGGAAATATCAAGGGAAGTAGCTGCTCTGCTAGAAGAACATGACATGAAAGCAGAGAAGTACATACATTACAATTTAAAGAGGTATAGGAAGCACTAACAAAACCTGTCAATAAATGATACCATATGATCTCAGCCTTATTGGAAAACTCGAAATCCTAAAGGAGACTTGAGGAAGAGGTACATTAAAGACACAGGGGAGAGCCTGTCCAAACAGTTTAGAGGTAGAAGATGCCAAAACCAATTAGGCTGGACTGTAGTTTGTGTAGGAAGACACTATGCAAAAAACCTAGAGAGATAGTCTGGAGACAGATTATAAAGGGCTTTCAAATGCCAAGATGAGGAATTTATGTATGATTGCATATGTATATCTCTTCATACATACACATACATCCCCCCAACTAGCGAGTCACTAAGATATCTTGAGCAGGAGAATAGCATGATCAAGCTTATGTTTAGAAGAGATTATTTCAGCATCTGTGTGATAGACAGACTGATGAGAGGGAAGAGATTGAAAGTCTCTCAATTAGAAGGCTGAGCACCTATAATTATCATTTTGCAGAGACTGTGGAGGAGAAGAAAGTGAGGTTGGTGACCTTGCATAGCCCTCCACTCAAATCAAAGTCAACTACAAGTCATGTCATAATGGAGAAAGCAAGACGAAGGCAACCTATGAGTGGGTAGCAGCTCCTCTCCTCTCTTCTCCTCCCCTCTCCTCTCCATTCCTCTCCTCTGGTGTTCTACCCTGGGTAAGAGGAACTTCATGGCCAAAAGCTGCCTTTTTTTCCTTTGGGTTTACTGTCTACATTTCTTGATCAAAGATCAAACCTTAAACCCAATTCATTCTGGAACTCTAGGACAACAAGTCCCCACTCGCCTAGCACAGAGTGAATTTAAATACTAAAGAGTAATTGTTTCTCTTTTACCCAGGAACCCTGAGGGTCTTTTCCTCCCAGTTTGATTTTTTTTTTTTAATTAAAGAGGCCATCCCTTGAGCAACTACTTAAAGAAGGCTATTCATTGAATGGGTGTATCTCACTCAACTGAGAATGCTACAAGACCTTAGCCTAAAAGGGCCAGGGTCTCATGTTGCATCCTGGGAGGTCTCCAGCCTTCCTGATGAATAGCAGGTCACTGGACCCAGATGGCTCAGGAGAAGAAAGTGAGGTTGGTGACCTTGCACAGTCCTCTACTCAAACCAAATTCAACTGCAAGTCATGTCATCATCTTGATGCCACGATCCTCTTAGAGAACAAAGGACAAACACAGCAGAGATTGTGATTAAATTCATAGAGGGGTGGAATAAGAAAGAAAAGACACTTCAAAAGTCAGGCTACAGCTATTAACTTGCTTGACAGACTCATATTTAAATTCATTTGTTTTTTTTTGGTTCTTTATATATCTTTCAATAAATATTTTCTACTCCTAAAAGTTTAGAGTAAGTGAATGTTTGCAAGAAAACAAAAGATATCTAAAAGAAAGTTAGAATGAACCAATTTCAGATGTTTCTAGGATCTGAAGCCTGGGTGGGGATTTGTTAATTTTTGAGAAGCCTCAATACTGAATCCAGTAGTATGACTGTGTTTCTGGGCCACAGGTTAAAATTAATACTATTAGTAATAATAACAATGATATACTTATAAGGTTTGAGAAAATCTTACAAAATATCCATACAATAAAAAATTTAATAAAATTCAGGGAAGACAAGGTATCTCATAGCATAATAGTATAAAGAGAAGAAATAATGTTGGACTTCACATCAGAAGCTCTGGTTTATATCTTGGCTAGGTTACTTACCAGTTGTATGACCTTGTCCAAATCACTTCCCTTCCCTTGGTTTTAATTTGCTCATTTGCAAAATGGTGGAATTGTACATCACAAGGTGTCTATCAATTGTGCTTAATGAAAAGATACCAAAAGTATCTCAATGTGAAAACATCTATTATGCAGGTCTACCAATAATTGTTGCCTAACTTACTGTGATACCTCAAGGAGAGGGGTGTGTGTGTGTGTGTGTGTGTGTGTGTGTGTGTGTGTGTGTGTGTGTGTGTGTGTGCGCGCGCGCGCGTGTGTGTGTGTGTTCCTCAGTGACAACAGTTCCTCTATTAATGGAGATGATAGTCTCTCTATGCCTCAGTATATGGTCTTTGAAAATTGCTCTGGTGGAAAAATTAATTGCCCTGCAGCCAGCCTGGTGATTGATGAGCTCTTGAATTTCAATAGCCTAGTGTTCACCCAAAAGACATACAGACTGTCAGAGAGCCAATACTAAAAGCCTTTCTAGTTCAGTAAAAATAATCAGAGCAAATGCCCTGATGACATAACCTATGTGTACTATGGGTACCTCTGAGACACAGCGAGTTATACGAATAGGACCTACAGTAGATTTTAAAACAATTAATGTATTTTGGTTTGGGGTGGGGAGATAATTTTAACCAGAAAAGAAAAGAATTTGTATTATGCGTCTGTTAATTTCATTAGCTCTTTAAATTGTAACATTCTCAAAATCCATGGAAATGAAAAGATAAAGTGTGGTTAATAATGAGCTGTTTTTCTTCAAATTTTCTAATGAAACAAGAAACCAGTACTGAAAAACTGTTCTGGAGGACATGTGAGCTCTGTAACAGGTGGAGGAGTCTTCGTGTCAAATCAATTGCTGTCAAAGTGTGAAATTAGCATCTGTTTCGGCTGTCCTGGTAAATCACATAGCTGGAGAATGTCCTCAGAAAGAAGCAAACTAAGACAGCAGAGAAGTTGGAAGCAACTTTATAGTGAAATAAAGCCATATTCAATGGAGGATCAAGCTAAGGGCACTGGATGTGCAACTAAAAGACCTAACATTTTCCTTTGTTAACACAGATCTCTCCTTAGGCCTGGATTTCATTATATTACAGTGACAGAAATCATTCTTCCACTGCTTGAGATGGAAACTTAAGTAGACTTTATAAAACAATATGTAAAGTATGATGAACAATGTCTATGGGATTGTTTAGGGAGCTACTGAAGTTAAATAAACCATAGGCTGAGATCATTCAAAGGAAATTCATATCTATAAGAAAGGTAAGATGGTTTTGAAAGGAAACTTTACAGATGAATTTTGTATTCATAGATTTCATCTGCTCCTGAATATCTCTAATGGTTAGGATTTCCAGGATAGAAATACATACTGGCCCTTAGTTAAATGTTGAGGGAAGAGCAAAAATCTTATTCTTCATGAAATATTTATCCAAGCACCATAGGATATTAGCAACACAAACAAAAAAATGTCACATTAGAATGATTATTTTACAGAATGTTGGGAAAAAGGAAAATAGAGAGGAAAATTGTTTTTAGTATGCAATTTTGCTGGGAAAGAATCATGAGTAGTAGAAACTGCAGAAGATAATTACATTTTTCTTCATATCAGCAGATAAAAAAATGATACTTTTGAGTGAAAAAGTTTCTATCATCTCAGGTTGTTGAAATCAATGTTATCTCAAAGCTTATTATATATAGGGTTTTTTTCTTTTTAAACTCCTCTCCATACCCTATTCTAAGTGAGAATAAAATGCATACGTTTTTCATCTTGGTTATAATTGACTCATAAGTGAACTTCACAGATTAAAAGAAGAACCAGAAGGGATCACAGAATCAGTGTGGTTCAACCCACATTTGATCAAGGAGCCACTTTAAACACTGGCAACAAATCTTATTCTAATTCTTTGAACATCTTTATTAAAACAATGCATTTATTTTTTTATATATCTGTACCTCCTCAAACAAATACTGCATATAATACTTGGAGAACATGACTATGCCCTCATTTTTTCTTTTCTTTTACTGTGGGAAAAGATGAAAAGTATTAATACTTAATTGGAAGCAGAGGAAAGATGAATAAATGGCAACACAGACTTTAACCACAAAAATACGGAGCACAATAGAAACCTCAATCTGGTATATAACACCAAGAAGGCAAAAACAGACTCTTGACTTTCAAAACAAATGTTAAATTTTAATAGCTTTACATATTTTAGGGTTCCTTTCTCAGAGTATATGATAAGTAATTTTTCACAAGATTTCAGTGCTATCACTTTGTCCCCCCACAAGAAAAATGCAGTGTTTTCTCTTTAAAAATCAAATTTCATTGTGATGGTTCTAAATATACTTTTGTGAATTGATATATTTGAAATCAACATCATGTGAATTAGTCTTTAATTCTGTTTTCTCAAAGGCTTCTCTTTGATATCATTAAAAAATATCTTAAACCATTAAAAAAACTGAAGTACTCAGAACTGGCAAATAGTCAGACTTTCTCCCTTGATATCTCCATTAATACTTACTGAAATAGTTCATGCATTCTTCTCCAGCTCCCACAGAACATTTTCTGTGTATTTCATGATTCATGACTACCAGTTGGATTTTGGAATTCCTCATATAAAATCAAAGCATTCCATTGGAACTTTCACAAAAATACAAAAATTAAACTTAACTCATGTTTTGGATCAAGTATTTACAGACTTCAAAGCTGATTTTATAGGTATTTGGTATTGTGTTAAATGACAGATGATTCAAAAAATGATGGATGGCATTTTTATGGTAGGGATACTTATTAATTAAAGAAGGTTAGAAAACAAGAAATATGAAATTATGGGAAGAATTGTTTTCTGAGTTAGATAGAAAGTGGCAAAAGGTCTAAAAAAGATATTAAAAGAGGAAGGGAAAATGAGAAATGATGATTATGATATATTTTAATCAAAGTTTTATGAATCACTTACAGTGATAGCAATATATAAATTTGAAAAAGTTGTAAGGGGGAGGTGAGAAACAACAGTGAAAACGTGAGAAAAGTCATTTTAGAATACAAATATTAATCCTATACTCAATATAAATTTGGATCCTCTGCTGAAAGAAATGGGAAGAGGAGTATGGAACTATGACTAGAAAAGTACTAAGACTGCCACAATGATGCTTCATAATATGGGATATTGTGATAGCAAGCACCCCAGGATATACAGGAGGGCCTGCTGTACAGATTCTTAGATCTGTTTTCTAAAAGGAGAGTAACTTTTGAGGGATCAACAATCTGCTTTAATCAAGTATATATATTATTCACTTAGTTTAGGGGGAAAAGTCAGCACCTTGAAATTCAGAGAAAATACAGAGAAATAAAGACCAACAGGGCTTCCAACTGTCTGACCACAAGCAATGCATACATCACAGATCATTACATATGTACATAGTTACCAGAGAGAGATGCACCAACAAAGCTGGAGCGGGGGTCTCCTTAGTGGCAACCCAGAGTCTTGTCTGGCCAAACAAATACTTCCAATAAGTAAGCCCCAAAACAAACCCTCACCTCAGAGTATATATACACTTCTCAGAGTCAGAAGGCATCACAGTTCATGAGAACCAGTGCTTCATTAGAAATTAACAAAAGGTGTGTGCCTTCCTACAAAACAAATCTCCCTTAATCAAAATGCCCTTAATGGGCTGGCCCATTAATGGGTGGGGAAAGTCTTTAACTCTCATTAACATAATTAACATTAAAGATATATATGTACATATGTGTATGTTTGTGGAAATGCTTTTTAAATTTTTTGTAATGAATGTTATCCATTTTGCTCCTATGATATTTTCTGTCTCTTGTTTGGTGGTAGATATATTGATGAGATGGAAGAGACTAGAAGTCAGGGTCCAAGTATAAGACAATTTTTTTCTTTGTTCCTCTAATTTCTTTTTTATGATGTCACCCATAATGTCTATGATACAGGAATATTTGGTGATTATCTTGATGTATGTGTGAGATGTTGATCTATACTTAGTTTTTTTTCCAAACTGTCCTCCAGTTTTCCCAATAAGTTTTATAGAACAGTGAGTCCTTATCCCAATAGCTGAGATATTTGGGTTTATCAAACACTAAGGTATTGTGTTTATTTCCTACTGTATCTTGTGTACCTTGAGTTCCACTATTCCACTTCTCTATTACTTAACCATTACCAAAATGATTCAAGGACTATTGCTATCTATCTATCTATCTATCTATCTATCTATCTATCTATCTATCTATCTATCTATCTATCTATCTATCTATCGTATTGTTTGAGATTTGATAATGCAATAAGTTCCCTTCCATTTTTTCATTAATTCCTTTAAGATTCTTGAATTTTATTTTTTTCTACATAAAGTGATACTTTGGTAGTTTGATTTATAGACATTTTTAACACCTAAACTTCAGATTTTTAAAATTTATACTATAAAAGCCTATGAATGATTTTTTCTTCATCTGTTTTAGAAGAAATGAAAGTGATTGTCTTAATGTAATTCATACAGGACTAGGGATATGATACATAGATCTTGGTCTGACAATATCCAGAATATTATTTTCAATTAGGGTATCATATTTTAGAAAGTGCATAGACAAACTGATCACAATAGTATGAATCTCTACCTTCAAATGATTGGTTCAAGGAATCTTTAGCTTAGAGAAGAGAAAAAAGAATAATGGGGAAGTGACAGAAGGGGTATCAGGTATAAGAGGACATATATTTACTTTGCTTGCCCTCAGGGGGACAATTTGGATTAATGAGTGGAAGTTCTAAAAAACAAAAGGAGATTTAAGTTCAATGTAAAGAAACATTTCTTAACATTAAGAGCTGCCTAAAAGTAGAGAGATCCATTTTAAGTTGGTAATGACTTTTCCTTCATCAGAAGCCTTAAACAGAAGGTGGGAGGGCCACTTGCACATGAGGGAATTTCTCTCCTAGTAAAGGCTGAATTAGATAACTGAATTTCCTTCCAATTCTCTTAACTTGTGAATCTGTGTTCTAGGAGATAAACAAAGTCAACATAACATCTCTGGAAGAAGACCAGGAATAACCTTGTAGAATATAAATATTAAAGAAAGAAGTAGATGAATAAAGGAACAAGCTTGGGAATTGTGGAACATACACTTACAAGAAATATTTGGGGAAAGCATGTATAATAAAATCATAAAACATTTGTACCTGCAACAACAAAAAAGGTAAGGAAACAACTGATTAAAAAACTAGCATTGCCCGGTCAAAAATAATTCATATCAATTCTATAGAAAGTACTACAACCAATTAAAAGATTATTGTAATATTGAACAGTTTAAAGGTCATAGTGCTATTGTGCAAGTACTAATCAATAAATTTAGATATAATTATTGAGCACAGAGAGATGAGGGTGAAGATCATTTCTGTGAATACATAATATCAGGAAGCTTGTCCTGAACTAATAAGTGAGATTTGTGCAATACTGCTTTCAGGGAGAATCCTTGCTTTTGCATAACACTTTTCCTTGTTTCTGCATGTTCTTGAGTGCAAAGAGAGAATGATTCCCACATAATTATAGAATGATAGAACATTAATGGGAAACTCAAGTAGTCATCAAGATCATTCTTTTATCCACAATATATTCAATGATATGTTGATATTCTTAGCAGCCACCAAAGGAAAATGATAGCCATAATGTCTTGATATCTGTGCTTTTCTTTCTCTGACTGGTGACACAATTCTCCACGGAAAATATTACCATTTCTTCAAATCCTAACTCACAGGTCAGCTGTTTTGTGAAACTTTCTCTGAAACTCCCAGAGGGAAATGATCTCTTCTTCCTCTGAACTCAGATAACTTTATATTATGTATTTATCTAAAGTATCTTCATGCTCTATTTATTTTTTGTAGTTTAGCTATTCATGAGACTTTCCCTTATACAATGGTATCCTCTTAATCATTTTCTGTTGAAGTTTCTCCCTTTCTTAAAGACCAATTTAAGGACCACTTCCACTGTGAAAATTTTTCTGATGCCCTCCAACAAATATGATAATCTTATCTTCTTCTTGATACTCACAGAACTTTGCCTATGTCTCTCCTTTGCCTTTATATAACTCTCTCCCTTCATTCTCTGAATATGTGTACTTCTGCTTTTCTAATAGATTACACTCACTTTGAGAGCAGAGACACCCCAAACATCCAGTATGTTGCCAGTAGCAACTTAATAAATATTTAATGAATGGATGAATGAATGATTGGTGGAGGAAGGAACGTCTTTCTCATCTTCCTATTGTCTAAATATACAGAATAGTTCTTGGTGTATGATAGGCATTTGCTAAATATTAATTGAATGAATAAATGAGTGAATAAATGTACAGAAGAAGGACCTCTGCCTCTGGAACCGTAGGATCTAAGTTTAAAACTTCACTCTGCTACTTATTGCCCATATCTTAGAGTTCCAAGAGGCAGCACATCTCTTAGGTTTTAGAATTTGTTCCAGTAACTTTGAGCAAAAAAACCTCTGCCTGTGAACTTTTCTAATCGTTTGCTTCTAAGGAGAGAAGTGGAAAGGGAGTTACAGAGCTGGATTTGGAGCCAGAAGACTGGTGTGCATTTTTGGCTTTGCTGATTTTATTACCTGTGTGAATTGAGGCAAACAGCCACCTCTCTGCACCTTATCTGTAAAGTAAAGGAGTGAGTGGACTCTCTATGATCCTTTCCATTTCAAAGACCCATAAGTAGTTATTGCTTTGTGGAAATAGAAGTGGCTATGGAGTCCCATGACTTAGATCTAAATACAACCTCTGATTATACCTGTATGATCTTGGGTAAGTTATATTATCTCTCTGATGCTATTTCTTCATCTGAAAAAAATATATTAAATTAAAAATCCTAGGAGTTCCTTCCAGTTCTAACTTTATATTCCCATTATCTACTTTTGGGCTTGGGGCGGGTTCCTCAGTGAATCATATTGTAATTCCCAAGCAGCATTTAACTTCTTAATCTGGACATATATGGGAAGACAAGTGGAAGACAGGATGTCTCTTCTTGATTGTCTTTGACTATCCTACACATTATATCTCCCACCACTCCCATTTCCAAACCTTAAGTTCCTCTATGTTCTGATTTCCAAATCTTAAGTCTCTCTGTAATTCTAGCTGATAAAACCATCATTCTTTTTGATGTCTCAGAGTCATATGATTTATGGAAGGGCCACAAACTACTTTTTTAAGTGTCATATACTGGATTGTTGTTTTTCTCCAGTCATTCAGTCATGTCCTACATTTTGTGCCCCCATGAACCACAGCACACCAGGCTGTTCTTTTTTCCACTAACTCTCAAAGGCTATCCAAGTTCATGTTTATTGTTTCCATAGCACAATCTGTTAATTTCAAACTCTGCTGTTCCCTACTCTTTTTGCCTTAAATCTTTTCCTAAATCAGGGTCTTTTCCAACAAGTACCATCTTCTTATTGTGTGGCTAAAGTACTTAAGCTTCAGCTTTTATGTTTGACCTTCCAGTGAGTAATCTGACTTAGTTTTTTTAAAGTATTGACTGATTTGATCCTCTTGCTATCTAAGGGACTCTAAAAAAGTCTTCCTCAGCACAAAATTCAAATTTGTTGATTCTGTGGTGCTCTGTTTTCCTTATAGTCCAACTCTCAAAGTCATACATGAATACTGGAAAAAAAACACAGTTTTGACTAGAAGGACCTTTGTTGTCAAAGTGATGTCTTTGCTTTTTAGTGTGTTGTCCAGATTTGCCATAGTTTTCCTTCCAAGGAGCAAGCATCTTTTAATTTCATAACTGCACTCACTCTCTGCAGTGATCCTTGAGCACAAGAATATAAAATCTGCCACTGCTTCCATTTCTTCTGCCTTTATTTGCCAGGAAATGATGAGAGTAGTCACCAAAATCTTAAAAGTTGTTTGTTTGGTTTTTTTTTTTTTTTAAGGTTAAAGCCAGTTCTTACCACACCATTTAGTGTTTGCTTATATACTATACATGAGTCTTCAAGCTTTCTAGTGAATCACAGACTGGCAGCAAGGCAGTTGAAATCTTAAGTGCAATTCCAGATCTGTAATTAACACATTCTGTATCCTTGGGCAGATCTTTTGTTATCTCCAAGTCTCAGTTTCCCCATCTTTAAGAATGAGGGGGTTGGATTTAATGGCCTCAAAGGTCCTCTTCTACCTTATTAGAGGGGGTACTTTTAATAAAAGCTTGTTGAATTGAAAAAAAAAAGGTTAAAGTCAGTTTTTATGCTCTTCTCTTTCACCCTATCAAGAGGCTTCTTAATTCTTCTTCATTTTCTGCCATCAGAACGGTATTGTCTGAATAATGAGTGATATATATATATATATATATATATATATATATATATATATATATATATATATAGATAGATAGAGAGAGAGAGAGATACATGCATCTATACATACATATAATATAAATATATATATATATACGCACATCTATAAACTATACAACTATATAGATACACATGCATACACAAACACATATATGTACACATATACATACATATATTCATATATATACGCATATAGGTGATAATATACAGCTTTGGGCTCTTCATACTCCTTTTCTGATCATAAACCAATCAGTTGTTACACTATTCCACAGTCAGTTATAATTGTTGGCTCTTTGCCTGCATACAAGTTCCTTAGGAGACAAGTAAGATATCTCTTTGAGGACCTGGACATTTGTTGTGATCTGAAGAGTCAGAAGCTTTAGTGTAGTCAATGTAGTAGCAGTGGATTTTTTTTTCCTGGAATCCCCTAACTTTCTCCACAATCCAGTGAATGTTGGCAATTTGGTCTTTGGTTTGTCTGCTTCTTTGAAAACCAGTCTGCCCTTCTAATAATTCTCCATATGTACACTGCTAACACCTAGTGTGAATATTCTTATTCATAACCTTGATGGTGTGTAAAATGAGTACAATCATTCAATAATTTGAACATTCCTTGGCATTGTCCTTTTTAGGATTGGGATGTAAATTTATCTTTTTCAATCTAGTGGCTACTGTTGTATTTTCCAAATTTGTTGGCATCAAGTGTAACACTTTCAAAGCATCTCCATTTAGGAATTTAAATAACTCAGGTGGAATTCCATTACCTCCTGCAATCTTATTGCTAGCAATGCTTCCTAAGGTTCACTTTACTTCATTCTCTAGGATGTCTGTTTCTAAATCAGTAATTATATTATCTTGGTTATCCATGATGTTAAGATCTTCCTTGTAGAGTTAGTTTGTATATTCTTATCGCCTCTTCTTAATCTCCTCTGCTTCTGTTAAGGCCCTATCATTTTTATCTTTTATCATGACCATTTTTGCACAAAAAATTTTTCTTGATATCTCTAATTTTCTTAAGGAGATCTCTTGTATTTCCAATTCTCTGTTTTATTTTATTTCTCTGCATTGCTCATTTAAGAAAACCTTCTTATCCCTCCTTGCTATTCTCTGGAATTCTGCATTCAGTTGGGCATATCTTTTCTGTTCCCCTTCCCTTTCACACTCTTTCTTTTCTCAGTTATTTTTAAAGTCTCACAGGAATTGTAGAAGAGGTAGTTGAGGGGGAAAAATCTATTGGGAGGCAGAAGGGTAAAGAAGCAGCTTTAAGTAAATGGCAAGTACTCTGTGGAGATGGTGGCAGGTGGGAAGGTATAGGAAATTTAAGGAGGGATGGAAAGATTTGGAAAGGGGGTTTTGGGAGTGGGACAGATAATACATTGTTGTTTCTTTTAGTCAGGTTTGACTCTTCATGATTCCATGGACCAAAGCTATCCAGGGGGGCAATGGAGCGGCTGACAGTACACTACCCCACTCCCACTGGAACCAGAGAATTACCTTGACAAAGAGCTCAAAAGTCTAGAAAATGGCTGGGGAAATGAACAAAAACTGGAAAAAGAATCACATTGTAGAATCTTACTTTGATCACAAGGAAGACAAACACATGCAAATAGAAGAAAACAAATTCAAAGCTCCTCCATCCAAACCCTCCAAGAAAAATATGAATTGATCTCAGGTCATGGAAGAGCTTAAAAAGGATTTTGAAAATGAAGTAAGAAAAGTAGAGCAAAAATTGGGAAGAGAAATGAGAGTGATGCAATAAAATCATGAAAAATGAGTGAACTGCTTGCTAAAGGAGACTCAAAAAATACTGAAGAATATAACACTTAAAAAAAAATAGACTAACCCAAATGGCAAAAGAGATCTAAAAAGTCAATGAGGAAAAGAATGCCCTAAAAAGCAGAACTGGTCAGATAGAGATCCAAATTCTCACTGAAGAAAATAATTCCTTAAAGATTAGAATGGAGCAGATGGAAGCTAATGACTTTATGAAAAATCAAGAAATTATAAAACAAAACCAAAGAAATGAAAAAATAGCAGACTGTGAAATATCTCATTGGAAAAACAACTGACATGGAAAATAGATTCAGGAGAGACAATTTAAAAATTATGGAACTGCATGAAAGCCATGATCCTAAAAAGAGCCCAACTTCATCTTTAATGAAATTATCAAGAAAAACTACCTTGATATTCTAGAACTAGAGGACAAAATAAATATGGAAACATTCCATTGATCATCTCCTGAAAGAGATCCAAAAAGAGAAACTCTTAGGAGTATTGTAGCCAAATTCCAGAGTTCTTAGATCAAGGAGAAAATATTTCAAGCAGCTAGAAAGAAATAATTTGAGTATTGTGGAAATACAACCAGGATAACCCAAGGTCTAGCAGCTTCTACATTACGGGATCACAGGGCTTGAAATATTACAGCAGTCAAAGGAGCTAGGATTAAAACCAAGAATCACCTACTCAGCAAAACTAAATATAATACTTCAGGAGGAAAAAAATGACATCTGTGAGGGGCACTCTGGACCTGGGCCCCCTGGGAGGTTAGGAGACGCCCAAGAGTCTGGACCTGCTGACGTGGCTTTGCCACGGTGGCACTGCTGACGTGGCATTGCCACGCTGGCACTGGGGCGGCTCTACTGGACTGGGCTGGGCTCCGCCCTCAGGGAGGAACTGGGGAGGAGCCTACCCGGAATGGGAGGAGAACTTCCCCGAATGGGAGGGAGAAACCTAAGGTATATATTCACTGACCAGGAGGGGCTCGGGGGGACTTCTGGCTGACCATCATGTAATAAAGCTGCTCTTACCCACCTCCGGTGTTCTGCCTAGTGATTCTCCCCTCGACCCCCCGAGGGGAGCCAGAGACGTCTGAAGACCCTTGGGCAGGGTGAGTTGATGCGGTAATTAGGGCTTCGCCCCTAACAGACATCCAAACAGAATAATGAAGAGAAACATGCAAAGGTAAATAGAAAAGAGAAATCATAAGGAACTGACCAAAGTTGAACTGTATACATTCCTACATGAAAAGATAATATTTATAGCTCTTGATACTTTTCTCAGTATTTGAGCATTTGGATATTAGTTGAATAGGAAGGGAAGATGTTTAAAAAAATAAAATTAAGGGATGAGTGAGGAATATTTGGGAGGAGAAAGGGAGAAATCAAATGGGGCAAGTTATGTCATAAAAAAGGCAAGAAAAAGCTTTTTCAATGAAGGGGAAAAGGAGGGAGGTGAAATGGAAAAAGCAAAGCTTACTCTTATTACATTTGGCTGAAGGAGGGAGTAACATTCACACTCAATTTAGTATGAAAATCTATCTTACAGTACAGGAAAGTAGGGGATAAGGGGATAAGTAGGGGATGGGGGGGATGATAGGAGTGAAGGAAAATGAGAGGAGGAGGTAATTAGACATGAACACTTTTGAGGAGGGACAAGGTCAAAAGAGAGAATAGTATAAATGGGGGGAAATATAGTCTTTCACAACATGACTTTTATGGAAGTCTTTTGCATAGCTACACATGTATAACCTACATTGAATTTCTTGCTTTCTCAGTGGGGATGGGTGGGGTGGGAGGAAAGGAGAGAAGGTGGAACTCAAAGTTTTAAAAACGAATGTTAAAAATTATTTTTACATGCAACTGGGAAATAAGTCACACACTATAGGATATAGAAATCTATCTTGTCCTACAAGAAAATGGAAGAGATGGGCATAAGGGAAGGGAGGGGTATGATAGAAAGGAGGGCAGATTGGGGAAAGGGATAATCTAAATGCACACTGTCTTAAGGTGGGGGAGGGAAAAATGGGGAGAAAATTAGGAACTCAAAATCTTGTGGTAAATGAATATTGAAAACTAAAAATAAATAAATAAATTTAAATAGATAAATAAATAAAAACTCATCATATCTAGCCTTAAAAAAGATTTTAAAAAAAAGACTATGGTCTCCCACTATATCTGGGGCCAACTCCAGTCTTCCTGATCTATATGCTACTATACCCAAATGGCTCCAGAGGAAAGAGTGAGGCTGGTGACTTTGCACAGTCCTCCTTCACTTAAATCCAGTTCACTTGCAAGTAATGATATCATCTTCCTGATGTCATGATCTTTTTCAAGAGCAAAGGACAAATAATGAATGTAAAGCCGCATCAGACAGCCATTTTGCTTTCTTGTTTGTCTTTTTCTTTGGAATGCTGTCTTTTCTGCTGTTGCTGCTGCTGCTGCCTTCTATATAATAATGGGAACCTTTGTCCATAGCTCTTCAGACACTCTATTTACCATATCTCATCCCTTAAATCTATTCATCACTTCCATTTCATATTTGTAAGGGCTGTTATTTAGGTCATGCCTTTATGTTCTGATGGTTTTCCCTGCTTTCTTGAACAATTCTTCTGTTCATTTATCATCTACAGTGGATGGCTGTCTATAGTGTCATGCTCATGGTGAATCTTTGATGATAGAACTGAAATCTAAGTTCCATTCTGTAACTATCTATGGCAGTTACTACAGAGCTACAGAAGAAGGCTCTGGCAGGTTTTTGAGGTCAGATCTTTAGTTAAAGAAAATCAAAGTCAATATACCTCAGGGTCTTTCTATTGATGTTGCTTTCTTTCTCCCATAATCAGAACATTGCACCTTTAGGATATGTTTAAACAGATAAAAGCACCATTTGGATTTCAAGGTTAATGCAAAAATTTATTGAACTTCCATCAGATGTTCATGTACTTAATTACAAAAATAAGAGTTAAGATGGTTTTATATTTTCCACTCTAAGTCTTCAAAACAATTACTATATATATCTATATATATACGTATATACGTATATACACACACAGAGACACACACGCTAGTTGATTCAATATTGCTCAATTAAATGGCTGCTATGGAAAAGGAAATAGCATTCTGTACTAGCTAGGCTAAAATCTAAGGGTGTCTGCTATAGATGCTTCAAAAGGACAAAGTTCCTTTTACGTAGTTTTTCACAACCACCACAAGTCTTCATTTGAACAAACTGAATATGAGTGAAGCTACGAGCAAAGAATATTTTCTGGATGCTCACCAATAACTCTGAGTCCTTGTACTATACAAGAGAGAAGACACCCAAATTTTCATGTGCCAGTTTGCAGAACTGGCACGTTGCCATGAAATGATTACATGCCTAAAGAATTCCAAATTTCTTTCTATAGTCCTTCATTCAAGAGCCTTTGTTAAGCTCTCATGTTATGACGCACATTTTGCTATGCATTGGCAGAAATATGAAGATGAATAAGACATATTCACTGCTCTCAAGGAACTTACAAGTGATAGAAAGAGACAAGTTATGTACATGATTAACTATGACACAAATCAGAACATGTGAAATGAATCAAAGAAATAGTCTTTTGAGCCCAGATGTGGGAATAATGCCCTAAATATGAGCTACCATTCGCATAGTAGTTTTCAAAGTGCTTTGCATTCATTATCTTATTTGATCATTAAAACAACACTCTCAGATGACTGGCATTATTATTATTCAGTTAACAAATGAGGGGACTAATTCTGAGACAAGTGAAGTGATTTACAAAGGATCACACCTGTGGTAAATGTTTGTTTTGAACTCATATTTTACTGACCTAAAGTCCAACATTCTATTCCCCACACCACCTACTTGCCTATCTACTTCTCAGCTCCTTTCCCAATTTGGGGGTTGGGGAGTGGAAAATTTCATTGAGGAGGTGGCATTTCAGATACATTTTCTTAATGGATAGCAGGGAATCAGCAGATGGAAATGAGGGATGGAATACATCGAGAACACAGAAAATAGCATCAGCAAAGGGAAAAGGAGGAAATCATAACATATGCTTGACAGACAGGGAGTGATTCATTTTGGCCTGGATATAGAGTATGTGAGGGGGAAATAGGATAATTGTGCAATGATCAGTGCACGTTGTGGGATCTTTAAAATACTTGTTCAAAAGAACTGAAACATGTGAAAGAAATATCTGGACAAGTTTGAATGGTTAAATTTGGGAAGAATTATACGTAGTTAAATATTTAGCATGTCCTCCATCAAATGTTATATCAATCTACCAACAAAGAAGAAGCAGAAAGAAAACCAAGGACTTGGTCATAGACTTGGTGAGAGATTTGGAGTAAGGGAATCTGGGTATGATGTTGAATTCCAGCTTAGTGACCTTGGAAAAATTATTTCAACTCTGGATCTCAGTTTCCTCATATGTAAAATCAGGAGGTTGGAGCATATGATTTCTAAGTTTCCTTCAAGTTATAAATGGTGTGTTTATTTAGAAGAAACAAGGTGGTATAGTGGCTCAATGGACTTTGAGTCAGGAAGATTTGAGTTTATATCTAATCCTGACATGACCCTGAGCAAATCACTTAGGTTCTCCCTATCACAGTTTCCAAATCGATAAGATGAGGATAACAACCACCTTTCAGCGTTTGTTGTGAGGTTCAAGTAGATAAGAAAGTAAAACATGTTTTCAATCTTAAATCACTGTAAATGCTAGCTCCTATTCCTACTATTACCACTACCACTACCAACACCATCATAACCACTATTGTTACTGCCCATGATAAAATGGTTGGCAGAGCCAGACAGCTATTAAAACAATGTTTATTAAAATTTACCTCATTGGGCCTGAAAGTACTTGAGTGCTAGATAGCAGAATGATTGGTCAATTGAATTTGATTTTAAACATTTATTATAAAGTTGAAAATGAACAAAAAGACCATTTAAATACAGGATTATTTCCAAGCAGTTTGGTAGGGTGATCTAAAGTACCTAAGATAGGTATGCAACCACAGGCAATGGAGGGAAAAATCTGAATTTTTAGGGACTGAGTAAAGGCTATTTTCAGTGGTCTGGTCTGCAGACCACTGAGCAATATTAGACAGGAAGAGCAGATGGGATAGTCTATCATGCAGCAATCTGGAGCTATGGTATGTAATGGGACCAAAGGCTCACTGCCAATGCTTGTCTACAAAGCAGAGTCACCAACAGTGATCCTTTCTGTAAATAGTGAGGAACATGCTGTCAGAACAAAGTGCTATCTCTATTGTGTGTATAGTGGGGAAATGATTGTTAATCATAGTTCAGTCCAGCTAAGCCTACGAAGAGTATGTTTATTTAAAGGGATCATTTTTAATCTCCAGGAGGGATTACATAAATACACATACACACACACATGCATGTGTATGTGCATGTGTATATGTGCTTCTATATAGAGAGTATTCAAAAAAATCTTATTGTATATTAAATCTAAAAAGCTTTAAACTGCACTAAGACTACTGGGACTATATGTATATAGAGGTATGTATCCACACACCTATATCCTTGTATGCATATATTTATAGATTAAAATTGTTATTGTTATTGCTAATATTAATATCATCACAGTTTTCTCGTGAATAACATACTTTATAACATCTGACACATTTAGCAACATAAATAAAATATCACATCTTTACATGCTCAGTAATGTCAAACCACTATAAGTCATTTATCTTTCATCAAGCTGTGAATAGTTTATGTTTTAGGTGACTATGTTAGGGAGAAGTCGGGGTATATAAATCATTATTTAATATACCCTTCTAATAATTTCCTTCTTTAAAAGAAGGATGATTACTCTAAGACAAAAAAGGCCTGGGTCAAATTTTTGGTTCATACATGTTTAGTTCATACATGACTGAATGACCTTATTCAAGTCATTTGACACATATATTTTAGTCCAACTTAGGAAACATAGGCAAGAAGTATATATATCAGCTATTATCGAAATGCTGTGTATGTGAAAAAGAAACAATAGAAAAGACTCTCATTGAGAATGCCTGAGGAGGCAGCCAAAAAAATCAGCTTACTGCTCATTTAAAGTGTAAGTCTTGATTCTTATCAGTGGACTGGTTGTCATGCATCAAAAGGCTTCAAAGAAAGAAGGGCAAACTCATTTTCTTTGCTTGATCCTCCTAGCTGGGGAGGGGGTTGTTGAGATTGTCTCAAAAATCAAATGCTATTGTATGAATTTATCGTAATATTCTTCAAGGGAAAAACTCATAAAAATCCTATCTGTTGTTCCCTTGATATAATGTATCCTCCTTTCATCCCATCATTTACAAAGATGAGATAAGTACCACAAATGATGGAACAGCTCTCAGCATTTCAAACTGGTTCCATTACTGTTGGTCACAGCTATGGAATTCTTATCTGTGCATAAGAGCTGGGTTTGTTGTAAAGTGGTTCCTCAGATAAACTGTAAAATCTTACATTACCTAAAGAAGAATTCAGTACAGAGTATCATTTGTGAACTTAAGCTAAAATTCATCCAAATGTCCTTTGGGAAAATAGGGGAAAAAATGGAACTCGTGAACCTCTATCAAACAATCAAATATTTATTAGACAGCTACTACATGCAAGCACCATGCTAAGAACTGGGGATACAAAAAGAGGCACAACACAACCCCTCTTCTCAGGGAGTTTACAACTTAACAATGGAGACAATACGCAAACAAATATGCATGAAACAAGTTAGATACAGGATAAATGGGAATAATTAAAGAAGGAAATGCACTAAAATTAAGAGAAGTTGGAGAAAGCATCCTCTAGAAGGTAGGAGTTTTGTTGGAATTTAAAGGAAGCCAGGCAGGTCAGCACTCCAAGTGCTTTCTAGGTATGGAAACAGCCACAGAAAATTTCCAGAGTCAAGAGATGGAGCATATTGTTTATAGAACAGCCATGGGGCTAGTGTCACCAGATTGAAGAATATATAATGGGGATTAAGATGGAAGAAGACTGGAAAGGTAGGAGGGTACTAGATTTATGAAGGGTTTTGAATGCCAAATAATGTACTTTCCATTTGATCCTAGAAGCAATAGAGAGCCACTGGAATTTATTGAGTAGGTAGGTGACATGATCACACCTGTACTTTAGGAAAATCACTTTGGTGGTTCAATGGAGGATGGATTGCTATGCGGAGAGTCTTGAAGCAGGCAGAACCAGCAGCATGGTGTTAGATATGTTAGATGATGAGGGCCTTCAGTAGAGTAATGTCAGTGACAAAGGAGAGAAGTCTGGCCTTGGCAAGAGATTGGATACGAGAAGTGAGTTAAATGTAGTGTGAGGATTCCAGAATGACACTTTGGTTGTGAGCCTAATGGACTGGGAGGATGGTGCTGTCCTCTATAATAATAAGGCAGGTGGTGGGGAGAGGGCTTGGGGGAAAGATAATGAATTCAGTTTGGGACATATTGAGTTTATGATGTCTACATGATATCCAGTTCAAAGATATCTGAAAAGCAGTTCTAGAAGCAAGATTAGAGGTCAGCAGAGTTTGGGGTGGAATAGATAGATTTGAAAATCATCAGCATAAAGACAATAATTAACTCCATGGGAGCTAATGAGATGTCCAAATCAATAAGCATAAAGGGAAATGAAAAATGGGTTCAGGATAGACCCCTGAGGGACACATGTGGTCAGAAGGCATGATCTAGAAGAGGATCCAGCAATGGAGACAGAGGAGTGGTCAGCCAGGTAGGAGGAGTACCAGGAGAGTTCTAAAGTCTCTGTGTGTGTGAGTGTGTGAGTGTGTGTGTGTGTGTGTGTGTGTGTGTGTGTGTGTGTGTGTGTGTGTGATGAGAGCAAAAATTTACATAGCACTTTAAGATTTGTAAAGTGATTTCCATTTTATTTCATTTGATCCTCACAACTATTGATTTTACAAATAAGGAAAATGAGGTTGAGGAAGGTTAAATGATTTGCCAAAGGTTACACAGATAATCTGTCTGAGGCAAGATTTTAACTCAGGTGTTCCTAACTCCAATCAGGAACTCCATCTTCTCTACTACCTAAGTGACAGAGAAGACAGAAATGTAACATTTTCTATACAAGGAAAATATGTTTATATATCACATCAAATCTATACCTAATCTATGGAGCGAAAGCATTTTTAATGCAGTACAAATTAAAATTGTTTCTGTAAGATTAAAGGAAATTAAATTTGATTAATTTGGATAATATTTAAAAGTTTCCAAATGACTGGTAGGCAAGATAACATATAACAAATGCAGGTACTAACAAAACAATGGAAAGCAATCCTGATAGAATATAAGTGCCTTGAAGAAAGATTGTTTCAATTTTATACCTATATCCTGGCATTTAGTATCACATATCCTGGTAGTTCTGTAGCACAGTGGACAGAGTCACAGACCTGGAGTCAGCCAGACCTACGTTTGAATTTTGGCTCAGATAATTACTAGCTATATGGCCCTTAGCTAACTTCTCTTGATCTCAGTTTTTTCATCTATAAAATAAAAATAATAAAAGCAATTCCTTCACAGGGCTATTATGTGTTTATTGATTTGGCTTGACTTAAAGTACTTGGAAAATGTAGAGGGACTATATGAATGTGAATTTTTGATAGTATGGTTATTCTAAAAGGAAGTTAATATATACTTAATGATAAGTTGATAGGAGGTATTATAGTAGCCACTGCTGTGTGTATATGTACCAGTAGCATAACATATTGCTAATGATGACTTGTAAGTAAAAAGTGACATAAAGTATGGTATCAAGGATATTTTTGTCCACATTATTTGAAAAAGTCAAAGAGGAAGAATAGGATATATAGCAAATGCTGTGTCTCAGTTTCAATGAAATATCAAATGAGTAACAGAATCAAAGTAACTCAATACACTGATTATCAAATTCTATCAAATTCCCTATCAAACTCTATCAAATTCATCAAACATTTAATAACTTCTTTATGCAGGACATTTCAAGAGCCCTCGAGACCAAAGTCAGATATGCAAAAGTCCCTCCTCTCAAAGCGTTTACATACTCTTGGTGAGTTATCACAATCATATGAAGAAAGTATAATGTGATCTGAAGGAGAGATCTCTAACAAATGGTGGAGATCCAAGGAGGTGGGAAGATAGAAGAAAAGGCTTCATAAAGAAGAGGGTATGAGAGATGAGTTTTGAAGAAAATAAGGTTTCTGAGAGACTGGCCAGGTCTATGAATCTGTTTTTGCAATGACATAGAGAGAGAAACTATAATACTGAGTTTGAGAAATGGTTCTGAAGTTGAGTTTGAGTAAAATGAAGATTAAATGAAGGAGAATATATAAAATGTAAAAAGTATGGAACTATGCCATGAAAGGTTTCAAATATTGGGCCAAAAGAATTAGCATTTTATTCTAAAGGTAAAGAAGCAGTGAATCAATCAGTTGGTCAAGAAGAGTTTACTAAGTGCTTACCATGTTTTAGGCTCCCTAAACACTGCTGAAGATAAAGAGATGACAAAAACATAGTCTCTAAATTCAAAGATCTAATTTTCTAATGTGGGAGTCAACTTTCATACTATGATGAATGTAAATGGCAATTAATTTCTTTGACAAGGGGTGGCTCTTGCAGAAGGTAGGGTTTGAGTTGACCCTTGAAAGAAGAAAGGGAAGCCAAGAGGCAAAGATGAGGAGGAAGAATATTATGGTCATGGGGAAGAGACAGTGGAAAGTAATTGAATCAACAGGTATGAAGTGTTTTAAATGCCAAACAGAGGATTTTATCTTTGGAGGCAGATATGTGGATTAGAAATGGGAGAATCTGGATATAATGAGATCAACTAGGTACAAGGGTTGGAAATCTGCAGCCTTGAGGTCACCAATGGCCTTTTGCCTGAATACGAACTTCACAGAACAAATCCCCTGATTGAATCTGAACCTCACAGAACAAATCCCCTTAATAAAACAATTTGTTATGTGAAGTTTGGATTTAGTCAAAAGGTCATACTTGAAGACACAGAGGGACACATGTGGCCTCAAGGCTGCCCCATCCCTGCTAGGTTATAAAGAACTTTAAAAGCCAAATAGAGGATTTCATATTTAATCTGGAAGATAATATGGAGCTATTATACTGTATCCATAGTGTGATATGGTCAAATGTATGCTTCAGAAAGATTAATTTCCCAGCTGAGTGGAGGATGGACTAGAGAGACTTAAAGGTGACCAACCAAAAGGTTATTAATTTGTAATAGAATTATTTGTGTGTGTGAAAGAGATACTTTAAAAAGGGTTTAACACAATCCATAACACCTACATCTATGTTACTTCTACTTCATTGATCTCTTCTTTGGAAAATGTAATGACCTTTTAATCAATCCTCATCCTGCTTCACCTCTCTGAACCATTTGATTACACTCTCTTTTTGGATATTCCTTCCTTCCTTCCTCCCTTCCTTCCTTCCTTCCTTCCTTCCTTCCTTCCTTCCTTCCTTCCTTCCTTCCTTCCTTCCTTCCTTCCTCCCATCCTTCCTTCCTTTTTTCTTTCTTTCGCCAGGATTTTCTCTTGGTTCTACTCCATGTTTGACTGTTTATTCTCAGTCTTTTCCATAGGTTCTTTATCTATTTCACTCTTGCTAACCATTATGTCTCCAAAGCACTATCCTATTCCCTTTATCCTCCATATTGTACCAGTTGGTGATATCACCAAATTTCACGGGTTCAATTATAACTTCTGCAGATGATTATCAGATTTATATTCCTAGTCTTCCCCCTTCCCTCTCCCCCGAGCTACATCAACACTACATCACTAACTATCTTTGGATTAGATAGCTTATAGGTATCTAAAACTCAACATGTCCAAGATACAACTTATCTTTTCCCATAAACCCTCACCTCTACCTAAATTTGTTGTTACAGTTGAGGGAATCAGCATCCTCTCAGTCACTCAGGTGGATAAATCTGCTATTATCCTTGTCTTTACTTACCATCACCTACATAAAATCTGTTGCTAAGTCTTTATTTCTAACTTTATAATATTCATTGTACATGCCCTCTTCTATCATATAAAACTAGAACATTCCCTTGTTTACACTTTCATTGACTCTTTTCTGAACTATTAAAAATATGACCTAAATGGCCTCTTGTTTTCATGTCTTACTATATAAGACATGAAATCCTTCATTCAGCTACCAAAATTATTTTCTTAAAAGGCAATCTATCCCCATCCCTTTCAAGCAACCTTTATTACAATGTTGTAATGGTAATTTAAGATTACTGGTGGGGAAGGGGAAGAGTTAAAGATCTCCCCTGCCCATTAATGGGGCTGAATACCCTTTGTTAATTTCTACTGAGGTATTAGGTCAGAGGGTCCGGCCCTCCAACTCTGACTAAGTGTATACATATACCGAGGTGAGGTTTTACTTGGGGTTTACTCATTGAAAGTATTTTTTTGGCCAGACTAGACTCTGGGCAGCCACTAAGAAGCCCCTAAGGCTTTGAAAATCCAGATGTTGGTGCTTCTCTCTCTGGTAACTATGTATGTACTGCTTATGGTGAGGCAGTTGGAAGCCTTTCTATTGGTCTTTATTACACTGTCTGTATTTTCGCTGAAGTTCAGGGTGCTGACTCTTTCCCTTGAACTAAGTGAATGATATATGTATTTGATTAAAGTAGATTGTTGACTCTTCAAAAGTTGCTTTCCTTTTAGAAAAGCAGATCTAAGAACCTGTACAGCAGGTCCTCCTGTGTATGTCTGGGTCCTTGCTGATGCAGATGTCCAGAATAAAATATAAAGTTCTCTGTTTAGAATTTAAAATTCTTCACAATACCTTTCCAATCTTACACTTTTCTCTTTTTGCCAGACTCTATGATCCAACCACAGTGGGCAACTTATTGGTCCTCATACATGATACACAAAATACACTGGTCCTTCTCTTTCACTTCCAAAATCTTCATCTATTTAAATCCTATTCATTCTGGCTGAACAAGTTGTAGAATATTATTGTGATATAATGTTATTTTGCTATAAGAAATGAAGAGCAGGATGGCTTCAGAAAAATATTAGGAAGACATATTAAGTGAAGTGAGCAGAATCAGGAGAACGTTGAAGAAGAAAATGGTAAGCCATTCCAATATCTTTGCCAAGAAAAAATCCAAGAGGAGTCATGAAGATCAAATCTGACTGCAGCAAATGAACCATGGAACAAAAGCTACAATAACCACAGCAATATTGTATGATGATTGAATATGAATGACTTAGCTTAGCTACTCTCACCAACACAATTCCAAAAGACTTATGTTGAAAAATGCTATCCACTTCCAAAGAAAGAAGGGATAGAATCTAAGTGCAGATCAAAGCATAATTTTTAAAAATTACTTTTCTTATTTTGTGGGGGGAACTATTTTCTTTTGCAACATAGTATTGAAATATGTTTTGCAAGACTGCTCATGTATAACATATTGAAACAGCTGTCTTCTCAAGGAGGGAAAAGGGAGAGGGAGAAATTGGAACTCAATTTATTTTTAAAAGTGAATATTAAAACTGTTTTTACATGTGGAAAAAGTAAAATACAAACATTTCCAAAAAAACCCACCTCCTATTCATTCTTTATGTTCCCATCCCAGATTTGATTGATTTCTTATCCAAATCCTCTAAGAAACACATTTCTCTCATGGATATATATTGTATTTAGTCTTGTACTATCATTGTTGGATGCTTATTTAGGTTTCTTCAGGGCTCAGTTTCGTTTACACACTATATTAGAGCTTTATGGATGTTTCCCAGTTGTTGGCACTCTCTTTCTCTTGAAATCAATCTGTATATATTTTGTATTTACTTAGTCACACGCTGAATTCCTCTATGTGAACAAAAGCTCCTTGCAGGAGGTACCATTTAATTTTTTAACTATATATTCCCAGGATTTAACAGAGTGTTTTGCACAGGGGACATGCTTAAGAAATATTTGTTAAATTTAACTGAATCTTCTTACTATAATGCAAGTGTCTTGATGCAACTTAGAATGTCTTATTTATATATGAATATAGCTAAGCTTTGCAAAGCACCACATATAGGTTATTTCCTTTAATCCTCAAAATAATCATGCTAGGTAGAACCTATTGGTACCTTCATTTTATAGATGTAAATATTACAGTTTATAAGATTTCAAATCAGGTTTTCTTGCTTCAAAGTCCAGAACTTTACCCACTGTGCAACCTAGCTGAATTCTCATTCAATCTCTCTCTCTCTCTCTCTCTCTCTCTCTCTCTCTCTCTGTCTCTCTCTGTCTCTCTGTCTCTCTCTCTCTCTTTGTCTGTCTCTCTCTATATATATATATCTATATATATCTATATACATGCATGTATTAAACACACACACGTCCTTGTATTTAGTATATATTTATAAATGTTCCTTCAGTAAATGAAACCACTCTTCTGGATAAAGTGTATTTTGACTAAATGAGATGTTTTAATCTAACATGTTTTAGTATTAATTCTATGGCTTTGTCTCCAAAACACAGCTGTTACAAAAGGAAGTTTAAGCTTTAGATGCAAATATAAAGGTGATGGAAACAAGGAAAGAGTAGGACATTCTAGGTTAGAGAAAGTACAGAGGTGTTAAGAAACATGTAGCAATGGGACAAGAGAGGGAGGGTGAAAAGAAGGAAGGAAGGAAGGAAGGAAGGAAAGAAGAAAGGAAGGAAGGATTAGTGGAGGGAAAAAAAGAAGGAAGAAAAAAGAGGGAGAAAGGGAGGAAAATGAAGGAAACAATCAACTATTAGTACCTACTATTGTTAGTCATTGTGTTAAGTTAATAAAAGGGAGCCATATGGAGACTAGCTTGATTAAAGAGAAGTCTCCACTTGAGGAGTGAGAAGTAACTTTAAATGATTACAGTGTGGCCAGACACCTACATCTATATCTATGTCATCTATACCTACATCCACATGTATAGCTACATCATCTTAAGCTATATGTATTTATGTATACAAATTTATATTTCACACAGCAATGACCTTATTTAAAGGGATTTATTGGAAGGTTTAGTCTGTTGAAAAAGTAGGAGAGAGAGAAAAGACACTAGAAATGGGGGGATCAGTTACTATGCTAGTACTATAATCAAGTTGTAAATGAGGCTTGGAATACACAGATAGTATGTGGATGAAAAGGTTACAATTTAGAAAAGAAATGTTTCTGATGTAGTTGAATAAAACACAACTGAAAATAAAGTTATGTTAATAAGACAAAGAAAAAATTTCGAGGAAGGACATAAAGAAAAAGCAATTGCAATGGCAATTGAGGGAATATACCCTTAAAATGAAAAAGTATAATTCAACTTGGTATGTTATAGAAAAAGAAAGACCATAAAATTTAGATCTGTCACTTTGCTTCTAAAGAAGATTGTATGTGGGGGGAACAATGAAATGACTGCTTGTACTGAGCACACCAGTGGGAGAATGAAAAGTAATGGAAAGTTACAAAATATGGTCTCAGAGGCGTATTGATAATTACATTTTTTAAAAAAGAAAGTGAACAGTTTGGAAGATAACAGTGAACTATAAATTGACTAAGAACTAATTTCCAAAAAACTTTTTTTTTTTTGTAATGGAATTGACTGCAAGAAAGAAAATAACCCAAGCCCTAGCAAGAAAAAAAAAAAAAAAAACAAGACCTAGAAAAGTGGATGTACTCACCAGAGCATTGCTGGAACTTGGAGGATACAGAAATAACTTACGAGCAAGTGAGAAATGCTTACTTGGGAAATTATGCAGCCTGTGGGATTACAAGATTACTTTTCTTTACCTGCTGAGATAGCGATATAGCCAGTCATCTGAAAGTTTTATCAAAGTAAAGCTCTGGCCTAGGGATGTCTACAGAACTAATGACTGTTATATATGACATACAAAATGTAGGAAATATCAGTGTCTACACATAGCTTTGAACCATCACACACACATATACACACACATATACACACACATACACATGATATACATCCATATGTATTTAAGTGTTGCCTTTAGTTTTTAATGACACATTTACTTCTGAATATGCCTCCTGGTACCATGTGAAAAACATAGTTTGTTTCCTTGCAATAAAGACAAAAACAGAGTTCACCTAAATCAACCAATACATTTATCACATGCAACAGAATATGCAACAATAGCTAATATTCACATAACATGTAAGGTTACTATTTTACAAATACTTTCTTTTTTGATCCTCGCAACAATTCTGTGAGGTATCATTATCGTCATTTTACAGCTCATTAAATTATGGGGCATAGTAGTGGCATAGTGAATAGAGTTCCTGCTCTAGTGTCAGGAGAATCTGAGTTCAAATCTGGCTTCAAATACTTACTAGCTGTGTGACTCTGGGCAAGTCACTTACCCCTGTTTGCCTCAGTACCTCATCTGTCAAATGAACTGGAGAAGGAAATGGCAAACTATTTCAGTATCTTTGCCAAGAAAACCCCAAATGGATTCACAGAGAGTTGAGCATGACTGAAATAACTTGATATCAACAACAAAATTTGAAGTTTGCTCAGGGTAAAACATTAAGGAAGACCCTGAGGCAGGGGTTAAAATGCAAACTCCTGAGTCAGGGTGTAGTTTCTTTTCCACCACTCTATCCATTACCCCACTTCTAAAGTACTCTAATGTTGTAATAAAAGGAGGTATGTACATTTTTCATGTGCTTTTGGGAGTATAAACTTGGTGACCATAACATATAGTATTTGGCTTTATTTAATTTTGCCATTTAAATTGTAGTTATTGTCTATACTTTCCCCTTCCTGGTTTTGCTTAATTTACTCTGCTTTAGCTGAAACAAGTCTTCCTAGGTTTCTCTGAATTCTTCATATTTGTAGTCTCAAAATTTTGTAATATTCCACAGCATTCATATGCCATAATTGGTTTATGCATCTCTTAGTCTATGACTATCTAATTTTATTCCCATTTCTTTGTTTTGAATATATTGGTATAGATGGTACCTTTCTTTTAGACTTTGACTTCCTTGACATGTTTTTGCAATGGGATATCTGGATGTGATTTTTTAAATTCAAATTTCATTCCCTCTATACCTCTCAAAATGACTAGACTAATCCATAGCCATAGCAACAGTGAAATGTTAGGCATTATGTTAAGAAACTCCCAGTTATTGTATGAGGTATGTGAACTCTATTGTCATCATTTAGCATATGAAGAACTAAGAATCAGAAAGGCTAAATGTTTTGCCCAATGATGAACAGCTAGGAAGTGGCAAAATTGAGATTCAAGTCTACATCCCCTGACTCTGAAAGTCTAGGTTCTTTCTAATACACCAGGCAACAATATATCAACACTCATAAGCAAACAAAACGTGGATGATTTTTACTTCTAAAAATTCTTTAAATAGTTGAACACAGTTTAAACATTGTGACAGAATTGTCCATGTCATTTGTTTAAAACAATGTATATGGTATCCATCTGTTAATATAATCAGGTAATATACAGAATTTACAATGTAACGGGAGCTATTTCTGTGCTTCAGGTCATGAGACATGGGTCTTAACATTTAAAGTCAAAGAGTGAAAAAATCTAAAGGGGTGTAATTGAATAGGACACTAGGAGACAGAAGTAGCCTGCTCTCTGAGAGTCACAGAGAACTTGATATTTCTCCTGAGAAGCTTTTGGAATTGAGGTGGGAACCATAACCATTGGGTTAAATGTGGGATTGCAAACCTCTGACTTTCATCAATGAACAAGGTCAGGTTACAGGGCAATCGTGTCCTCTGGTTGTTAATACAATATTTAGACTTCTTTTCCCTCATGTATTTCATGAATGCTTTCCATGAACAAGGCACAAATGCTAGAAGATAGGGAAAAACAAAAAACAAAATGAAAGGGTTCCTGTACTAGGGAGCTTGCATTTCACTGTGGGAATACAGTATGAACACTGACAAGGATAGTATAAGAAAATTGCAGAAAATAACAATACTAACAAGGAAAAGCATATGTCAGGGAATGCTTTACATAGTGGCTAGTAAATAAGCTGTGATGTAAAAAAATAAAAAGGAGTAGATGAGACAGGTTACCATTCTAGGAATGAATAAAAGGTTAGGCAAAGGCATATAAGTGGGATAGGGATAGGGAAAACACAGATTTGGAAATGACTATCAGGCCAGTTTGTTTGGGATATGTAGTTTCTAAATATGATCACTATTAGATAAGCCTGTATTGATCATAAGGAACCAGACAGGAAAAGATCTTAAATGAAAACCAGCTCACGATTTCCTTCACCAAAGCAATATTCCAACCCAATATAACCATATCCCAGGTGAAGTATCAGCATATTTAGGAGGACTCTGGCAAGAATCTTATAGCAATGAAAGAGAGATCACTCCTCCCTATGATTGTCACAGAACAATCTATTCCATTTTTTAATTTTAAAAATGAAGTTTATTTAAACAACAAGATATTTGACTTGAAGAGGAAATATCTAGGATCAGTTTCTTTATAGTAATTTATCTCTACTGAGAGACAGAGAGTGCCCTACATGTAACAGCTATATAGAAAAAAGTTGTAAAATTGTCCTTGGTTTTACAATGATAAAAGAAAAACATTGAAATTATCCAATAAAACAAGTTAGGCAGGGATTTTTTCTAGTTTTTGTTGTTGTTGTTGTTCAACAGTGCGAACAAAATAACTTACTAGAATATAAAGATAAAAGTTGAATGAGCATGCCCCAGATGGAGAAAAGGGATATTTTCACAGAACCAGTATATTTTTCCCCTCTCCATCTCCATTTGATATTGATCAAACTGTCAAAACCATTTAGTTTAAAAAAATATGCATTAGGGGCCAGAGCCAAGATGGTGGAGTAAAAGGACTTGCCAGAGCTCTTCCCCTAAAACCAGTCAAATACCTGTAAAAAATGACTCTAAACAAATTCTGGAGCTTCAGAACTCATAGAATGATGAAGTGAAGGAAATCTTTAGCTGAAGACAGAAAGTCAGTCTATGGGAAGCATATATCTCACTGGGATGGGAGCAGTGCACCATGGGCCACCCTGACACAGACAGAACCTGAGGAGGATTCAGGGGATTGAATTTCTGGCATCCATGGCTGTTTCCAGGCTTCATGACCCCAAAACACTGAGGACAAATTGGAAGGTCAGTGAAAAAACCTGTGGGACCTGCGTGAGAGGGCAGAGTGGTCCAGCCCCAGGACAGCAGAGGGCGTGGAGGAGACTGCACAGCAGCAGGGACAGAGACAGCAACTGTTTATGTAACTCTAGGCATATAGATCATATGGGGATCAAGGGGCAGATAGTATACTTCCCTCTAACCCCACTAGAGGCAAAGAACTACCTTGACAAAGAGCTCAAAAGTCAAGTAAATGGCTGGGAAAAAGAGTAAAAACTGGAAAAAGAATCAGACTATAGAATCTTACTGTGGTGACAAGGAAGACCAAAATATGCAAAGAAAAGAAGACAACAAAGTCAAAACTAATACATCCAAAGCCTCCAAGAAAATTATAAAGTGGTCTCAGACCATGAAAAAACTCAAAAAGGATTTTGAGAATCAAGTAAGAGAAGTAAAGCAAAAATTGAGAAAAGAGATGAAAGTGATGCAAGAAAATCATGAAAAACAAGTGCACTGCTTGCTAAAGGAGAACCAAAAATAAAATGCTGAAGAAAATAACACCTAAAAATAGACTAACCCCAGTGGCAAAAGAGATCCAAAAAGCCAATGAGGAGAAGAATACCCTAAAAAGCAGAACTGGCCAGATGGAAAAGGAGATCCAAAAGCTCACTGAAGAAAATAATTCCTTAAAGATTAGAATGGAGCAGATGGAAGCTAATGACTTTATGAAAGATCAAGAAATTATAAAACAAAACCAAAAGAATGAAAAAAAATAGCAGACAATGTGAAATATCTCATTGAAAAAACAACTGTCCTGGAAAATAAATTCAGGTGAAACAATTTAAAAATTATGGTACTACCTGAAAGCCATGATCCAAAAAAAAGAGCCTAGACTTCATCTTTCATGAAATTATCAAGGAAAACTGGCCTGATATTCTAGATCCAGAGGGTAAAATAGATATTGAAAGAATCCACTGATTACCTCCTAAAAGAGGTCCCAGAAGGAAAACTCCTAGGAATATTGTAGCCAAATTCCAGAGCTCCCAGTCCAAGGAGAAAATATTGCAAGCAGCCAGAAAGAAACAATTCTAGTGTTGTGGAAACACAATCAGTATAACACAAGATCTAGCAGCTTCTACATTAAGGGATTGGAGGGCCTCGAATATGAAATTCCAGAGGTCTAAGGAGCTAGGATTAAAGTCAAGAATCACCTACCCAACTTGTACTCATCCTGAGTTTTTGAAGAAGACCATGACATCAAGATGATGACATGACTTGTAGTTGACTTTAATTTGAATGAAGGAGGGCTGTGCAGTGTCACCAACCTCACTTTCTTCTCCTGAGTCATCTGGATCCAGTGACCAGATATTCATCAGGATGACTGGAGATGGCCAAGGAATCGGCCACAGTCAGACACACTGTAACTTGACTCTAGCAGACTGATGCCATTTTGGTCCTCTTTGAGAATGAAGGATGGCAACCAACATATTTTATTGACAAAATAAGAGCAAATTTTCAGCTTGGTCAAAACTTCTTTATGCAATTATAACATTGCCTAAGCTCCTGTTCTTGTTTGGGGCCCCTCACATTACTGGGGAAAAGACATTAGGAGTCATCAAAAGGACAATAGAAACAATGAAAGAACTAGAAATACTGAAAATTAATGATGAAGAGGATTCATTAATTAGGAAAACTAACAAATTAAATGAGAACATAAGCACATAAAACCTGGTACCCTATAATAATAAATGATTTGAGAAAGAACAAATATTAGAAACATAAGGAGATATTATAGATTATAATATGCTCTTTCATAAACTCTTCTAACACAATGGGTCCTTAAAATTAAATATTGCAGGAATGTCTCCACAAAGTAGAGTTTAACAACTATCTGTTGAATACTGTTACTTCAACCAATCAATTTCAGTGATTAAAACAAGCATTTACAAATAAAACTAGATAAAACTCTGTGAATTCTTTCTTTATTATTTAACTTAATTTGTGAAGACAGTCTCCAGATGTAATTACAGTCTAAGAAATATGTCTGTTCCTGGTATCAGCAAAGCATTTTTCTTAAAAAAGAAAGGCATGAATGATGTGGGAGAGGAAGAATTGACACAGAGGAATTAAATGGGGAAGAAGGGCTGAAAGCTCTGGAAACCTACTTTCATAGGGAATGAGTTCAAGAGGGAACAGAACATATGTATCTAGAGTATAAAACCTTCTAAATTCAGAAATAAATAAAACACTAAGGGAATACGGAGTGGGGAGAGGCTAAGGGAAGGATATCTAAAAGGGAGGGTAATGGAATAGGTGAAAGGAGGATATAGAAGGGTGTTCAGATTTATGGGAATAGGAGGATAAGGGAAGGGTCCTGAGGAGGGGGTTAGTTTAAGCAATAGGAGGGCAGATAGCAGATAAAAGTAAAGAAGAGGAGTGAGGAGGGATAGAAAATAAGAGATACAAACATAAAAAGATCAGGAGTAGATTTTTTTTAGGGAAAGTATATGTCTATATATGTATGTATATATGTATTCATGTGTATATATGCACATATCAATATCTATATCTATTTGTCTACTATCTGCTGTCTATCTATCAATATATATGCATTTTGTAGCCTTCTGGGGGTGGGTGAGGAAGGGAAAAAAGAACAAGATAAAAAATGCACAACAGAGAGCAAAAGAAACTCACAAAAAAGTAAAGAAAAGATGGACAACTTTCTACATAATGTGTAATATTTATTATATAGGCTTTCTTGAAAGGTAACTTTATTGCTACATATTTTGAATCCTCTCTTACATTCTGCTGTGCACATGACATGCTTTTATTTCTTTCTTATTTTGTGTTTAACTTCCAATATTTAAGTTTTTAATGTTTCTTTTTCTTTGCTCTGTTGTTTTTATATCTGTGTTAGTATTTAAATTTAAAATTAAAAAATGAAGAAAAAAAGAAAGTCATGAAAGAAACCAAGTGAATATAATAGATCATTTTGAAAATAATCAAAAAGCAAAGACTTAGTTGTAAGTGTGGGAAAGTTACTGTCAAATGTGTCACTGAAGTGGGAAAGAACCACTCAAATTTTTATAGTCTCCCATGACACTCAAGGTACTCTGATATCCCTGATACTTTAAGACTTACAAATTACATGACATAAAAAAATGTAAAATTTCAAGGATGGTACTATGAAAAGAACTTTGTAAAAGAGTATCACTTCTGTAATTCCTTCAGTTGTAGTGTTCTGAAGAATTTTAGAGAAGTGATGCAACTTAGTGGAAATTCTGGAAAAATATGCAACTGAATTCAAAATGCACACAATCATGCCTAACCTTTTAGGGAAAAGAACATTTATGTAGATGCCCTTCCCCTTGTTTCTACTATGGTCTTTTATCTTTCTATTTCATAGTACATAATGACAATGATTTTCTTTAATTAAGCCTGAAAAGAATAAAGCCATTGATAAAGAAACAGTGAACAATTCAATTTCATTTGTGTCTTTCTGTGAAGGAAAACATGGTCTATCAAGGGAGAAGAGCTACCAATTTTAAATATGGATCTCATATTCACAATGCTTGTTGTTTTCTTGGAAATAAGGGAAATTAACAGAATAATTCTAGCCAATTGGCGCAGAACAGAATAAAAGTTATTTTAAGAAATAACTATAAGATGCTTTTATTAATTATTTCAACCATAATACTCATATCAAATAATCTTTGTGATGTAATTAGGGAGAAAGAACTGGGATGGATGGAAATTAAAGTGCATCCCACCTCCACTAGGGATGGGGTTGTAAGCTAATACAACCTGGCAACTGGATGAAAAAAGACCGTGGATGATTGGAGCCAAACAAAGTAGGCTAGAGACAGGAGAGTCAGGAACCAAACAGAAGTTTAATTTCAGAGTGAGGGAAATGACTTGAAAGCAAGGACTCATTTGCCAGAACCCTGTCAAAATACTACAAATGTGTTTTATTCAGGACAAAACACAGTAGCGCCATGAATTCATTTCTTTGTGTTTCAAATTACTCCTAGGAATGCGTTGGCTTTGGGGAGTAACCATAATCATGTAATATTATAGAGGCTGTTAAGTGGAGCAGTGGATAGACTGCTGGACTTGAGGGAAGGAAGATTTTAATTCAGATCTTGCCTTAGACACTTACTAGCTGTGTGACTTTGGGCAAGTTACTTAACCTATCTGCCTCAGTTTCTTCATCTGTAAAATGGGGATAATAACACCTACCTTCAAGGATTCATGTGAGGATAAAACAAGATATTTGAATTGCATTTCACAAAACCTAAAGTATGCATAAATGCTAGCTATTGTTATTAATTATCATATCAAATTGTTTATCCAAATTGAGATTTTGGCACACTAAAATCACAGACTTTCTATTCTTGTGTAGCATACTCTCTAGCTATCTTGCTACCCTCTTATATATTTGAATTTTTTTTTCCACTTGACACCAACTGTAGGATTAAGCATATGTATTTAACACAGTTAATATTATTCAAAGTACCCTCTCATGACCTTTTGAGTTCCTTACTCTGTCATCCAACATATCATCTATCCCTCTCAACTTTGTGCTGTCTTCAAATTTGATACATATGCCCTTTATGCTTTTATCTACATTAATAATAAAAATCACAAATTTTAAGAGCCTACAAGATAGATCGCTAGTGAATTTCAATATGTTCCTTTATAATTCAGCATCAGACTATTGACTCATTAATGACTTATCCTTGTGTCTTATCTCTGCATGAATAAGATTACATAAAAGAACCATGACAACCAAATCTTGTCTGAGGAACAAGCTCATTGCATGATATTCTAACTGCTTACACTTAAAAAAAAAAGAAACAAACTTATTTATTTTTAGTTTTCAACACTCACTTCCATAAGTTTTGAATTTTCCCTGCCTCTCTCCCCTTTTCTCTCCCCCAAAAAGCATGCAATCCAATATAGTCTCTACATATACATTCTTATCAAACATTTTCACGTTAGCCATGTTGTATAGAAGAATTACAATGAATGGAAGGAACCATGAGAAAGAAAAAAAGAACTAAGCTAAAAAAGAGAGCAAATAGTATGCTCTGATCTGCTTTCAAACTCCATATTTCTTTCTGTGGATGTGGATGGTATTTTCCATCATGAGTCCTTTGGAGTTGTTTTAGGTCCCTGCGTTACTTCAAAGGGCTAAGTCTATCAAAGGTGGTCATTGCACAATGTTGCTGTGACTATATATAATGTTCTCCTGATTAAGCCATAAATATTTTTGTATATGTGGATTCTTTACCCAGTTTTATGATCTCTTTGGGATACCACACTAGAAGTGGCATTGCTGTATCAAAGGGTATGCATATTTTTATAGCCCTTTGGGCAGTTCCAAATTGCTCTCTAGAATGGTTGGATCAGTTCACAGCTCTACCAGCAATGAACTAGTGTTACAATTTTCCCACATCTTCTCCAGCATTTATAATTTCCCTGTTTTGTCATGCTAACCAATCTGATAGGTGTGATATGGTACCAAGGAGTTGTTTTGATTTGCATTTCTCTCATCAATAGGTACTTGCATTTTTCAATGACTAAGTAGATAAATCTTTGAGAATTGTCTGAAATGTCTAGACCTCATAGCTAGCAAGTGTTTGAGACAATCCAAACTTAAGTCTTCTAACCTTCAACTCTGGCACTATATTCATTTGTTGCCTGTTTCACTCTTGGATGCAAATAACTGGCTAGATTTTGGAACTTTTCCATATCCTGATCTATGGTATCTAATTGTACCAAAACATTGTTTTGATTGCAAGGATTCTTAGCCTTCTTCCTGGATGTTGGTTCCCCTCTACCTCAGCACTTCACAGTTTCACAAATTAAAAAATTGAGGATTCACAGTAACATATAGTTTTATAGGAAATAATATTATACTATGTAACTTCCCATAGAAAAATGAGGAAATTTCTCAGTTTATCCAATTTCATATGGAAATCATTTAACAAGAATATTTAGTCTTGAAAGGAGCTAAGGATTCTAAGAGTTACAGGTGAACAAGAAAGACTGTGATTTGGTTTCAGTTTCCTCACCTGAAAAAACATAGCTATTACGATCAAATAATCCATGGTAAAATAATAGGTGACTCTGGGCATAACTATGAAAAACAAAAACACTAATTAGAGATGTCTTATTAAGAATATATCCCTAAACTTTCCACTCAAACAATTCAAATCAGTATCTAGAAATCACACATTTCTAATTAGAATTATTCCATGAGTTTTTTGACCATCCTGCAGCATTATTAACAACACTTTTAGACATAAGAACTAATCTTGTAAATTAGTCTCTTCCTATAAGATGAAGAGGGGAAACTGCTCCTAGTCAAGTTTACAGTGGTTTCAGCAATCAAACTTAACCTCCGCATAATCTCCACTTCATTTTATTTCAGTTTACTCTCAGGTTGAAGCTGAGTTTGTAAGGATAAATGTTAAGATGAGAGTGTAGGATGTAGCTCAAGATAATGGACCACTAAGCCTAGAATTTAAATGTCAAATTTCCACATCAGAATTTAATACTCTCTGGAGCTTTACCACCTGCTCTCATTGTTCACACATGCTGACAAATTTAAATATTGAATAATGGCTTATTTCAAATTATTAAGACTAGACCATTTTTATCATGCACTTATGAAAGTTGACTCAGAAAAAAAAAAAAAAACTAAGACTGCAGCAAATGACGTGAAAGGTATGTCACATTTCCACTGAAGCAAGTTTCTCAATGACTTTAAGCATCCCTAATGCTATTTGTTCTGGCATATAAAACAAATCAACATAAAATTATTGTTTTGACTCTAACACCAGCTAGTGCTGGCTTATTTGAATTTTTTGGTTTGTATTAATTTGAGCTAAATAGTATTAAATCAAGCATATATTCCTGAAGCCTCTTTGTCAGCACAATTCCCTGATAAAGACAATTGAACACCATGAGTACTTCAGGCAAGGTAAAATTACCTATTCTGGGCAAGTTTTAAAATTTTCATGAGAAAAAACAAACCACCCTAACTTCTCTCCTAAAAAATCCTTCTACTAAAATCATCAATTCCTTATCCTATGGGATAACTAAACTATATCTGAATACATTATAATAATATTGCAATTTCTATACAGAATCAACCAATCATTAAACATTTATTAAGTTCTTACCATATGCCCTGTATTTTGCTAGGTGCTAAAACAAGAATGAGACAACCTCTCTTTTCAAGGAAATTACATTGTGTAAGGAGAGATATTTTATATGCATGTACATACACACAAATACACACATATGCATATATACGAATTTATTCTGCACATGCATAAAAAATTTATTTTGAATTTCTTATGGATATATACATACATGCTGCTGGTATCCTGCATACATATGTGTGTGCATGCATGGGTGTATATATATGTATATATATGTGTGTGTGTATATATATATACATATATATATACATACACATACATGCACACACAAATTTATCTGAATAAACATTCACATATACACAAAATTTGAAATAGACAAGAGCTCTAACTGATGCCCATGTGCTTTAGAAGGTACTTGGTATAATTGTTGATGGTGACTCGAATCAATGTATTTATATCTACCTTTATATCAATTATTGCAATCATTGCTATGTATTTTGACCACCTCTCTCTCTCTCCCCCTCCTTCTCTCTCTCTTTCATGCAGAACAAATTATTTTGATGCAGTATACTTGCAGTATATTTATACGTATGTATATATATATATATATACACACACACACACACACACATCTATTTTAAGTTTTCAATAAGTAGAAAGTATTTTAGGCAAGGATTGTACTAGCAATTATAGGGGAGAATCAGGAATGTGATCCTCTGTGAAAGGCAGTGCTTAAGGAGAACATATAACTTTGCAATAAGGAACAATAATTCTTCTTCAAATTTTCAATGGATCTATTGCTTTATAAGATGGATTCTCTCCCAGTACCCCCAAAATGGATGACTTATCCCTTCTCTCCCATCTTTTGTGACTCTTGGCCATATCTTCTACAGAAGTTCCTCTGTTGATGAGCCACCCTGAATACCAAAGGCTTTCTTCTAGGACTTTTAAGATTTCTTTAGTGCTAGTGCAGCACTGAGGTGGCATCTGTGTCATCATAATCTAGTTACTTCTACATACTAGTTATTAGTTGTCATGCCACAGGTGTTCTCTATAATGTTCTACATTTCATTCTACGTCTCGTTACACAAGGCTCTAACAAAATGCTTAACTCAAAGTTGGCATATAGTTTTTTTTTCCATTCTATTTTATTCCACTTGTTTAGGAAAATCTTGGTCAAATTTAAGGTAAATATTTGATTGCTAAAATCCTGTAATTAAAGTAACAAACTCACTGACATATTACAAAGGCTAAGGTATACACAATAAGGAATTAACCTGGTTGAATGAGGCATAAAGTTATTTTCACCTGAATCCCATTAAAGCAACAGCAGCAACAACCTTACTAAACCATTTTGTTTATGCACTTAGTCTACTTAAAGGTTATATTAAGGTCTTCTGCTAGGAAGCTTGGCAAAGTAGTTATATGGAAATATGAGTATGCCTGAGGAATTTTCTTAATGTTTAGTTACGTCCTATACTATTAGCTCTCCATTACTCCCTCAGAAAGGTGCTTGTTAAAAGAGGGTTTGAGGTATTGTGGTAAAATAACTCAAACTTTGAAATTAATAACCCAAAGGATTCTAGGTGTGTGTGTGTGTGTGTGTGTGTGTGTGTGTGTGTGTGTGTGTGTATGTATTTTAATAGTATCTTTCCATGGAATCTCTTTCAATGAATGTCAGTTTTCTTTTCAGTGAAACCCAGGGGAAACCTTTAGTTACTTCTCCATGACCTGCATTGCAGGGTAATATCCTGACCTGTTCTGTGTGCCTCCAGGTAGGACTAGCTCTAAACCATCTATCTTTATTCTTAAGTCTTTAAACATTCCAGTGCCTAACAATTTTTACAGTCAACAACTTCATAAATAGATATCATATAACTTTCTTCTGGGCTTACATCTCATTTTGTCCTTGTAGAAAAATTTGATCTGGAAACTTTAGCATTTCTCTTTGCCTAACTTTTCTAACTATTTCTGCTTTTTTGGATGATTTAATTTTCTACTCCTTATATCACTTAAATAGAATGCTTTTAAAATTCTCTCAAACAGTTATTATAATGGACATCTATTTGGTCAGGCTTACTGCGTCCTTTATAAAATAAAGGGATAGATAAATATACACATAAGAAAGTATGAGAGGATGAAGAGAAGAAAGCAGATTAATGTCATAATAGACAATTTCACTCCTCCATTCTTTTGGGACGTTAGTCAAAATAAGATGATTATATTCCTGGTTTTGCATGCTTTTCAATAATATTTTAAAAATGTGCTTATATTTTAGAAGTGTTGGCTTTGGCAAGATGCATTTCCATTTCACAAAGAGGCTAAGAGTTTGATAGTTAAATTGTTTTATGCTGACTTCTGGCCTCTGTTGTGACAGTTGCTTTACATATGTAAACTTGTATAGGAAATAGTAACAATCAAAGTCAATGATTTTTCCTCAATATCTTTCCCATTAAAAAATCATCAGCAACTAGGAGGTTGGAGCTATTACAGCTACATGCAGCATCATTTTATCTTGATTTTGTTCCTTCACTATACCCAAACTTCTAACTACCTTTACTCTACCCGACTGTAAACATCATTCTGAAAAGTGTCCCAGTGATAGTCTCATCATATTTGTAAAGATACAGTCAAATTACCCTTGAGGAATCTTTCTTTCAGTGCTTACCAAATATAGGTCTTTGCAATTTCTTCCTTAAGGCAGTAAGGATGATATACAAACATGAGGTTATTGAATAATCCTCTAGGCTGTGATCTTTCATCTCTTAATTCTGAAACACATTTTCCCATATTTTCCAACTTTTTTCCTTCTGCCTATCTTCATATCACTTATGTCTGTCATCTACCTACTTCTCTTTCTCTGTCTCTCTCTCTCTCTTTTTCTAGATCCATCCATCTTTCAATGTTGAGGATTTTGATAAGCTCCTTCTCTTCAACAAACTTTGGTATTTTATCATCGTCAAGATTTGATAGCATATAAACTGAAATTCACAGAATTTCAAAGCTGCCAAGGATTTGAGCTGTCACTCCAACTCATACTTCCCCCAAAGAATCCTTAAAACAACACACCTGTCAAGTGGTCACCTAGCTTTTTTAATATACGTGGAATAAGGGTGATTTTATTGCTTCAGTCAATCTCTCAATTTATTAATGCATCAATCAAGATTTATTAAGTAAGCACTATGTGTCAGGAACTGTATTAGGTCATGATGAAAAAAGTATTAAGAATGAAAAAACTGTCTCCTTTCAATGAGCTTACATTCTAATGAAGGAGTTAAATCCATATAAAATGAATATGACAAATATAAAGTTAGTAAATATAAATTATATAGAACTGATAACATAAGTATCTTCTTTTCAGAAGAGAAGATACTGATTGGGGATCAGCAAATTCTTTATGCAGGAGATGGTACCTGAATTTCTTAAAGGAAGAGAAGGTCTTCATGAGTCAGAGATAGGAAGAAGTGTATTCCTGCCATAGTGAAAAACCAATATAAAACATGGAAATGGGAAATGAGTGTAATGTCTTAGAAGTAGAGAGGGAGCCACTTTGGCTGTATTGTCAAGTGCAAGAGTCACAATGTAGAGTGCAATGTTCACTAGGGCAGTCTATTCCACTTAGCTCTAATTGTTAGGAATTTTTTTTCCTGATCTCAAGTCTAAATTTGCTTCTGTGCAACTTCTACCCAGTTTTCCTATATTGGAGCTCTGTGACAAAGTAGAATAAGCTTATTCTTTCCTCCATATGATCCACCTTCAAATACCATAATAATCATATCTCCCTGAATCTTCTGAAATCTAAACATCCATGTTGCTGCCAACTTATCATCCAATAGCATAAAGTGAAGGCACCTCACCATTCTGGTTGCCATCCTTTTTTTCTTATCAATGTCCTTTCTAAATTATTATGTCTAAAATGGAATATGTTTCAGTGATGATCTAAGTAGTTAAGAGTATTTAGGATTTAGATCTTTCTTTTTAATAGGTACTAAGGTCATATTAACTTTTTTGGCTGACAAATCACATCGATGATTGATAAGGAACCTGTAGTTTATTAATACCCCAAGATCTCTTTCAGATAAACTTGTATGTAAACGTATCTTGCTCATATTGAATGTGTTAAGTTCATTTAATGAAATCAAACATAAGGCTTTATATTTATCCCTATTATATTTCATTTCATTAGATTCAGCCTGGTTTTTCAGTTTTTCATTTAGCATGTAGTTCTACCTCCCAGATTTGTGTCATCTGCAAATGTGATAAGGATGCTTTCTATCCCTTAATCCAGGATACTGATTGCTTTTATTTCAAAAAGAGTTAAACAACACAGAGGCAAGAAAACGTCCCTGGGATATTGCACTTGAGTCCTCCTTCCAAGTTGATAATAAGCCATTATTTTCATACAAATCATTCTGATTTTACTCATAATGAGCATCAAATGAGTTAACATATGCAAAGATTTTGCAAACCTTAAAGCACTATAATGATGCTGTCATTATTATTATTTCAATGTTAAAAAATATCTCCACATGAGAACGAACTTTGTCACTACACTGTAAGCTCCTTGAGATCAGGAGCTATCTTTTGCCTTTTTATTTCTCATGCTTATCACGATGTCTGGCACATAGCAGATACTTAATAGATGCTTATTGACTTACAAATTTGAATATAAATGTCCATTATCAAATTATTTTGACTTTTTGATGTATACATTTCATTTACTAATCATTATTTTAAACCAAGTTACATCAATCATCTGAATTAATACTCAATTATTCACTATTTCCCTCCAGTGGTTAATTGGGATAGGATGCATTAAAATGCTAATTTATAGAAATGATCTATTTTTTAGATATCATATTTTACTGTACTCTTTAATATCTTCTCCTTTGTAAACTTCCTTCTCTATTTAAATTATCTTTTTAGCTTTAGAACATGAGTGTTTAACAAAACAAAATTAATACAGGGACTCTAGCCAGGACACCTCAACCTTGAGTTAGGGCCATAGAGATGGAAAGTGATCCATGTTTCTATGACAACTAAAGTTATTGCTTTTGCTCAGAGTGGTGAAACAGTGTTAATTACATCTAATGGTGATGATTTTTGTAATGGGGTTACATAAAGACATGTTCGAGCATGTTTGCACACACGGACACTTAAGGTAAACTGAGATTGCAAATTTATGGAGAATATTTTAAAGAGAAAGTGACACTACTTAAATGTGTTTCCCATAAAGAGTTCACATGAGTAACTCAAAAACATAATTCAAGCCTGCTTTATCACAAAGCATTACTATTACAATTGTTTTTACAGCAATCTTAGTGTTATACATAAATACTGTCATGGTTAGCTTACTGCAATACAAATTTATGTTGTCTTGTGGGGCTTTTTTTGTAAAAAATTATTTACATATTCATTAATTCACTGAGTTCTGACAAAAGGTTAAGTTATTCACACAAGATGATGTAACAAGTAAATGGTAGAGTCAAGGTCCTAATGAGGATCTTTTCAATTCAAATACCAGTAGTGTTTCTATACATGGTGCTTCTGCATCTTTGCAACACACACACATACATACATATGTATGTGGGTACGTATATGGATAATTAATTCATTAATTAAGTCCTAGATCCATTATTACTAAATATGTGACATATAGCAAATCCCTATCATTTTTTTAAAATAATACTTTATTTTCCTTTAAATATATGTAAAATCAATTTTAACATCCTTTTTCTAATGTTTTGAATTTTAAATTCTACCCTCCCTCCTTTACCTTTCTCATCCTTGAGACAGTAAGAACCTGATATAGATCATACATGTGCAAACATGTAAAACATTTCCATATTGGTCATTTCGTGCAAGAAGAAACAAAGAAAGTGAAAAACAGTATGCTTTAGTTTGTACTGAGACGTCATTGGTTCTTGCCTTTCTCTGGAGGCAGATAGCATTTTTCATCATGAGTGCTTCAGTGTCATCTTGGATTACTGTGCTGCTGAGAATAGCTAAATCATTTGTAGTTGATCATCATACTATATAGTTGTTACTGTCTATGGTGTTCTCCTAGTTTGGTTCATTTTGTAAGCTGATACAAAGTTTATTTCGTATCAGTTCATGTAAGTCCAGGTTTTTCTGAAATCATATTGCTTGTTATTTCTTATAGCACAAAAGTATTTTGCTACAATTACACACCACAAATTGTTTAGACATTCCCCAACTGATGGGCATAACTTCAATTTTCACTTTGTCACCATAAAGAGAGTTGCTACAAATATTTTTTATAACTCTTTTCCTTTTTAAAAAATATTTTTGGGCTATAAACCTACCAGTAGTAGTTCTAGATCAAAAGTGTGTGCACAATTTTATAGCCTTTTGTGAATAATTTCAATTTGCTCTCCAGAATAGTTGAGTCAGTTCACAACTCTATCAGTAATGCATTAGTGTCCCGAGTTTTCCACATCCCCTCCAATATTTATCATTTTCCTTTTTCTGCCTATTAGCCAATCTGATAGGTGTGAGGTGGTACCTCAGAACTGTTTTAATTTGCCTCCCTACATGCCCCTGGAGTGTGGGCTGTCATCACAGCTTGTTTACTGGGCTCTGCCCCCACCCCAGTGAGACAGACTTCTGTGCCACAATATTAGACTGGTTCTCAGGTATTATTCAAGGTTGTTTGGAAGGGAATTAGGGAGGCTCCAGGGATGTCCTTTTCTCTGCCATCTTGGCAAAGGAAGCAGTCCCTATCATCTCTGAACCTTATTTTAATCAACTAAATAAAAATGTAGAACTCTGAAAGGTAAGGGGATTAATGAAACAGAACAGTTTATTGGCTATCACAATGTTCAAAATGAAAATGGGGGCAGGAAGAAAGAGATAAACAGAGATAGAGAGAAAGATACAGAGATAGTAGTAGGGAGAGAATGAGATGGAGATATTCACATTTTCAAATACCCTTTCATGGTTCTGAAGAGATGCTTTAAGTTTTGCTACTTTTTCAAGTTACACTTCTTAACAAATAGGGTATTTTAGGCACTTAGTCTTCTTCCAAATTCTTAGATCTCTACTTCTGAGACTGGCATAATGTATTAAAATCTAATCTTGTGCTACAAGTAAAAAGACTGATCCCAAGAATCTAAATGCTTCTGCTAGAGGTATTATACACAAGGTACTGATTAGTTTACTAGGAATGGGGAAAATTTTTCTTTACTGAAATGGTGGTAAAAGCAAGCTCTCACTCTAAAAAATTAGATCCTGAGGTCAGCACCTAACAGTATATTCCACAGAAAACAAGTTTAATCCATGCATACTGAAATCTTTATAGAAATAATTGTTAAGTTCAGAGCAAAAGGGCTAAAGTATTCATAAACTCTTTTAATCTTTATTGCACTTTTTCAATGACTGTTCTCTTCTAAAAAGGAGTTATTTTAATTTGGAACATCTTGCTCTCAAATAGAATCAGGTCCAGGGAACACTCATCAGTTTCTACTGCTTCATATAAACTGATATTATTCCCATGCTCATCTTAATAATTTTGCTGTTCATATGGCCAAAGGACAATCAAAATATGCATACTCTTTGATGCAACAATTCTACTGTTAGGACTGTATCCCAAAGAGATCATAAAAAAAGGAAAAAGACCTACATGTACAAAAATATTCATAGTAGCTCTTCTTGTGGTGGCAAAGAGTTGGAAATTGAGAAAATGTCCATCAGTTGGGAAATGACTGAACACGTTGTGGTTTTTGATTGTGATAGAATGCTATTGTGCTTTAAGAAATGATGAGCAGGTGGACTCCATAAAAACCGGGAAAGACTTACATGAACAGATGCAAACTGAAGTGAGTGCAACCAGGAGAATATTGTCCACAGTAACCATAACACTATGTGGTGATCAACTGCAACTGACAGCTCTTCTCAGCAATATGAAGATTCAAAGCAATTCTTCACAATGGAGAAAGAATTATGGAGTCCAAATGCAGATTGAAGTATATTATTTTCCCTTTGTGTGTATCTTTTCTCTTTTCTTCTGTTTCTTATTTTACAATAAGACTAATGTGGAAATATATTTCTGTGATTTTCCTGTTCCAGTTCTTCAAATGACTTAAAATTATGAAAATGTTTGAAATAAAATGTTATGTGAAAGATATCATCAGAAATTTCTTAGATTAACAATGCATGTTCTCCAATCACACCCAACCACCTCTCCATGTAGAAAAATGAATATTATCAGTAATTCATCTTTATTGAAACAGCAAATAGAACAAATTGGAGGAACAAAAAGATATTTCACCATAAGAATTTTGATAAACTAACTTAAAACTGCATCTTGGTGATACTTTAAGAATAATCTAATTAAAGGAGACACTACAAAAATGCTCTTGAATATAAGGACAACTAAAGAAAAATAAAACTAACCTTTATATAAATGATTTTCATTTATAATGTTAGAAGTTTCTAAGAATACATCTCAGTGTATGCAAATGTTATGGTAAAAAAAATAATCCAAGGGTATGCTATCAGCAAGTCTATTAAAATGAGTTTATCAAAACCTAATTATTGACATATTTTATTGCAACATAACATTAAACATAAATTCAAGAATCTAAACTTTACTCATCTCCATTTTAATTAATATCCAATTATAAAGTATTCTAATACTTTCTCAGTTTATCTTCTATATCAATACTGGAATTTTTGTCTAACCATTCTCATCTACATATCCTCAAAAATCATAGTATGTACTTCATTCTCCAGGTTCTGATGTTTGTTTTTTTTAATAAATTTTTTAAAATTTATTTTTACTAACATTTTTTAAATTATTAAAACACATACACAATAAGAAAAGAAAAAGAAACAAACTAAATACAAAATAAGGAGAAAAGCATGTCATGTGCATAGTAGAATGTAAGAGACAATTCAAAACATTGAAGCAACAAATTTCAATTTCAAGAATGCTTAGATGATAAATGCTACACATCATATTGAGAGCTGTCCATCTTGTCCTTGCCTCCTTATAAGTTTTCTTTTGCTATTTGCTGTGCAGTTTTAACTTTGTCCTTTCCCCCCCTTCTTCCTTCCTCCCCTGAAGAATACAATTAAGCATGGATATATCCATCCATATATATATATACATACATATGTACATACAAACATATGTGTATATATATAGAGACATATACTTTTCCTAACAAATTCTACTTCTGATCTTTGATTTTATATTTCTATGTATAATTTTCTATTCCTCTTAACTCTTCTACATTATCTGCTCTCTTGCCCTATTACTTAACCTAGCCCACCTCCAAGGGCCCCTCCTTTATCCACCCATTCCCATTAATCTATACACCCTTTTATACCCCCCACCTTCAACCTATTCCCTCACCCTCCCCTCTAGAGGTCTCTTTCTTATTATCTCCTCCCCTCCCAATTCCCCCGGCATTTTATTTTTTTTCTGAATTTAGCAGACTTTTATGCTCATATATATGCATATATGTATGTATGTATGTATGTATGTATGTATGTATGTATGTATGTATGTGTATTGTTCCCTCTTAAACCCATTCCTGGTGAAAGCAGATTTCCAGAAGTAATAACCTCCAATCTTTCTAAGTTCTTCTTCTCGTATCTCATCGTATCAGGTAATTACTCTTTTTAGCTGTTCCTAAACAGTTTTACGTTTTAAAGTCATATCATACTCAGGTCTACCCCAATTACTAATAACAATCTTAGGCATACATTTTACATTTTACATACATGAAAGGTAAACAATCTGTCCTTACTGAGTCCCTTGTACTTAGTATGTACCTTATATTTCTTTTGGCTTTTGTATTTCTAATTTTTTATTAAGTTCATATTTTTGTTTTTTTTTTAAACAAAGTTCTAAAAGTCTGACAGTTCATAAAATGTCCTTTCTTTCCATTCAGGATTATGTTAATTTGTTGGGTATGATAGTTTTGGCTGTAACTCCAATTCTTTTTCCTCTTTGATATATAGTGTTCCAAGACCTGCAGTCTTTTAGCATCACCATTGCTAGGTCCTGTATGATGCTCATTGTGGCAATTTAATTTTTTGTTGTTATTGTTGCTCAGAATATTTTATCCTTGATCTGGAGGCTTCAGAATTTGATTATAATCAAATAACGTTCCTCACAGGATCTCTTTGAGGTAGTGATCTGTGTATTTTTTCCAATTCTCCTTTCCTCTTTTCTTCTAATGCTTCAAGAAAATTTTCTTAAATTATTTCATGTATCATTATATCAAGATCCTTTTTTTTAATCATAGCTTTCCGGTAGTCTGATTATTCTTGTTTCCTCTTCTTAAGCTATTCTCCAGATCAATTCTTTTTCTTATGAGATGTTTCACATTCTCTTCTATTTTTTCATTCTTTATATTTTGTTTTATTATTTCTTAATCTCTTATAACTTTGCTGGCTTCCCCATAACCAATTCTGATTTTCAAGGAGTCATTTTCTTCATTAAGATTCTGGATCTCCTTTTCTAAATCACTAGTCTTGTTTTCATAATCACCTTGTTTTTCCTGTTTTTTTTTTTTTTTTTTTTTTTAGTTTTCCACCAACCTCTCTCATTTGATTTTTAAAGTCTTTTTAAAGTTCTGTGAATTCTTTTGGGGCAGGTGATCATTTGACCTTATTCTTTGGGGTAGAAGAGGGTTTCTTTGCTTCAGTATCCTCCTCTAAATACGAACCTCAGTCTTCTCTATTCCCATAATAACTCTCTATGGTTGGATTCTTTCTCCTTTGACTCTGCAAATTTTTTTTTAATTTGTACTAGTTTAGTTTTTGTAGTCATCACTAGTCTTGGGTTGTGGGGGGGATGGTGCCTTTGGACTCAAAATTCTCCTTTAGTTCTCCCCTCTGACCTGGAACCTAAACTAGGACTGCCAACCTCCTGTAAGTGCCCACAGCCAGTGATGTCCCTACCCCACCACTTCTGCACTCACTTAGTGTCTGCTGGTTCCTTCTCACTGCCTCCCTCTCCCTCTCCCATGTCTCTGCAGGCATCTGAGACTGCTTAGGAGAGATTCCCTGGCTCAAATGCCTAACTCCACTCAATGTCCTAGGGGTAAAAGTTCATGTGACTGGGGCTGAGGTAGCAGCCCAACTTTGCTAACCTCAGGGCTTGCTGCTTGTTGTTTAAGGGGATCTAGAACCTAGTATGGAGGTATTACTTCTCACAGGAAACCAGCCTTGTCCTAGGATTTTTCTTCAGATCTTCTTCAATTGTCCCAGGCAGACCTCTGTTCTACTTCTACCCTTATTTATTTTTAGCACTCTATATTCACCCTGAGTTGCTATTTAACCTCTTTTGTGGAGGAAAATCTTAAGATCTTAGAACGTTTTGCCCTACTCTGCCATCTTCTCAGAATCTTCTCCTTGTTTGTTTATTTCTGTTTCAAATCATTACATAAGTGTCTTTCCAGAATTTTCCACATTCCTCATAAAAGTTCATGTTACTTGTATTATTTTAAACAATTCTTACATGAGTTCAAAGCCACTCCACAGAGCTGTTTTTGAAAAGTGACAGTATACAAAAGAGAGTGCTAAATCTGGAGCCAGGAAGTTCTGAGTTCAAATCTTGCTTAAACATTTAAAAAGCAATTTGGCCTTGGTGATGTCACATCATCTTCATGAACCTAAATTTCTTCCTCTGTGTCAATAAGCATAATGATAGCACATCCTCCCACAGAATTACTATGAAAATTAAATGAGATAATGCATAAAGAATACTTTACAAACCATAAAGTACTAAATTAGTATAATTTATGATTATTAATCTATATCTCACTATACCAAAGAAATATCTGAAAGTCTTTACTGTACCACAGAAACATTTAAAAGTGAACATATATTCGTTTGTCTTGTGACTGATAAGAATAGACTAAATGACAGAACTAAAATTGAAGAATGAAGTATCTTTTTTTTTTTTTTTTACCATTTTTATGTCTTTCTATCACGCAGAACAGGGAAATTTGTAAGAAGTAATACTTGCATTTGGAGTTCTTAAGTTCTAGGGAAAACTGAACATAAATGAGCATTTGTTAACTATTTACGTGCCAAGCACTGTGCCACAAAAATACAACTTGCCACACCCTAAAGATGCTTACATTCTATTGGGACTGGCATGAATTAATGGTATTTTTGTTTTTATTAAAGTCTGTCCATGGGTTTATCTCCTTGTCTGAAATGCTTCACAAAAAGGAGGACCTATTTCCACATCTTTTCCTTTTGTTAGCATATCATGAAAATATCCACTGCAAGTAGAACTTCTTGGTAATGAAAGATTGAATGAAAAGCACAGGTTAAACAAGTAAGACATAACATCCTCATTCAGATAATTTTTCCTATGATGCTTTTTTTTTCTAGCTCTCAAAAACCACAAGCCTAAGAATGGACCACTTAAAACCTCAAAAAAAAAAAAAAAAAAAACCTCACAGACATACACACTTTCTTGACTAAGTGTTCTCCCTCGAATTAAAGCAACAAAGGGTACTCAGAACTCTATGAGTAGGCAGGATGAGAAAAATACCAAACATCAGAGTCAAACTTCTGTAAAATTCTCACAGCCTTGTTTGTCCTCCACATCCTCACTCCCTGCTTGTTCCATTGTAACTTACAGAAGGCAGTACAAAGCTTATTCAAACACAAGTACTTGATATCTATTTTTGGTGTATTGTGGCCATTGGAATCTTTCAATTCAAAGTTTTGCACTGGCACCAGGGATTTTGATACAAACTTGATCAACATAGCTTGAAACATTTGCATGTTTCTTTTTACTCAAATATCCTCACTGACATTTTAGAATCGATAACATTTCTGTCAACATGTTTTTATTTCTATACTTTCTTTTCTAAATTACTCAGGAATTAGGACTAATATGGACAATTATTTAAGTAAGAATGTCTCCTTTCAATTTATATAAATTCATTTTTTGTTTAAAGGAAAGCTATGTTCAGCTATATAAGTCTATATTTGTCCTTGTGTTTATAAGAAATTGAATTTGAGCTTGATATAGGGTTTATTTATGCTTTATTTAAAATCAGTCTATCTTATCTTATTGTATCTACTACTGACCATCGTTGAGATGTGTTTGATTCTCATAATCATATATGAATTATATAGTTAGTCTTGAGATGTGGACCAATATGACCTTATGTTATCAGTATTTTAACAAAAGAATGGTTACTAATAAAGTAAAATATGTTTATTTAACTTAATAAATGATTAATCTTCACAATAGCATTATATATAGGACACATTCATTAATACCCTCAAAGTCCTTGATCATTCATGAATATTGTTGTTCAGTTATTTTTATTCATGTCTGCCTCTTCATGATCCCACTTCAGGCTTTCTTGGTAGAGATACTACAGTGGTTTACTATTTTCTTCTCCAATTCATTTTATAGGTGAGAAAACTGAGGCAAATAGGGTTTAGAGATTTGCCCAGGGTCATATAGCTAGTAAGTATCTGAGGCCTCATTTGAACTCAGGAAGATAAGACTTCCTGACTCCAGGCCCAGCCATCTATCCAATGCCCTGTCATCCTGCCCCAATCAGCCCAGATTTAAAATAGAGTAATATATGGAATAAACATATGCATATACACATGTATGCAAAAATGTACAAATACATATAATACATAACCCTCAAAGGAAAGTTGTTTTCGAATGAATCCATGAATCTACAGTCATACCTTGGTAAACAGCTTTAAAACCAGGGGAGCCAATGCTGTCATCAGACTGGAGGTGTAGCCACATTTGATTGCTCATACTCACGATAAGATCAGGTACACTAGATCCAGTGAGTCTGTACAGAAAGGAAAGCAATGATATTACTTAATACAATATTTGTATCTACTGTTAAGCAAAGTTATGATATTATAACAAAATTAAAAAACACATGCTTACATGAAATAATTTTCCTAGGATTACCTATATGTTACAAAGGGCATGAAAAAGCTTTATGCAAAATCATGCTTAATTAGTATAGTCTTCCTTCAGTTAATCTAGAACTACTTTCAGTTTACATTAATTTGTAGATCCAATGCTGTTTTTAAAAATGAATTTGACAATGCATTTATAACTGTAGTTTTATCTTTCTTCTTTTCAAATCCATCTCATATGAACCCAAATACAATCTATTACCTATGTTCTGGATATAATGCCCCTTCATCCAAATGTAGGCATTCATTTGTCTGTTCATTCATTGAATGATATTGGGAGAGAACTGTGCTAGGAACTCGGTACAGGGAGAACATTCATAACTGAGAAATTGCTTTGATTACATCAAAATATGTTCAGATGGGTTATCATTTTATATGCTTACATTCATATTTCTTCCTCAACAGCTCTTTAAATGTCTTAACATATTTTAACAGAAGATATAGAATGCATTATATTGGTCGCTTAGCTGAAAGTTAAAACAGAAATGCATTTCACAGTATTTAATAAACTCTCTGAATGTAAATTCACACATCATCCAAAGTATAAGTAACAATGAGCCATTGTATATTTAAAAAAAAAAAAAACCAGTCATATCATGAAACTTGTCAGCTCCTAAAAAGAAACACTAAAGATAGTAACTTTACTCTAAATGATGACAGAGAGGTACGTAAAAAAGTGGAGGAGAAAATTGATTTCACCAAAACAAATGTCTCTAATCATATAGGAAGCATTGCTTGAAGCCACATAGATCCAAGAATATGAACCCTTGATTTGTCCCATCCATCACACCATTGGTCTGTCAGCCTTGGGTTCCCACCTCAGGCACAGGAAAACACCTGATGCCTCAGAATAAGATGAATAGCAGTCATTAAATGTCAAATAATGTGCAAAGTTGTGCACAAAATGAAAAAAATAAAGCATTCAATGACATGTCTAGTTGCTGAAAAGCATACTACTCTGAGGATTATCTTAAAATTTTTGTTTGTGTGATCATTTCATATTTTAGTCTAAGTTTATCCTTGCACCCTGATTCACGGGATTATGTCACCAAAAAGGCAATCTCATTCTTTACCACATATTATTCTATCAGTCCTTTGTAACTTAAAAAAAAAAAAAAGAAAGAAATGAGAAAGACCCGTCTTTGAAATTTCCCACCCATCATTTTTAAAGACCTTTTTATTTATGCACCATAAGATAATGGGAAAAAGGGGAAAGGGGAAAAACTTGCTTTATCTCTTAGTTCATGATAAATTGTGGAAGTATGTACATATGGATTATTATCCTTCAGACTACGGTATCTTAAGCATTTGCTGCTATGTATACGTGATGAAATCAACTAAAAAGTAAACACACACGCACACACACACAGACACACATATACACACTTCATCTCATTGCTAATGCTCTTTCCGTTCTCTCCTTATCTGAAAATAAATTGCCATGTTGTGGTAAACAACCACTGTTTAGTTGAGTTGACATTTAAATTTTTCCCCCTACTAAATCAAGAAATTTAACTATACTTACCTGAACAGTTTTTTTCTTTTAATAATATTTTTTGGGGGTAGAGAAAAAAAAAACCTAAACCTGGCTCTGCCAATTATTACTTCTTTGACCTTGGGCAAGTCATTTAACTCCTGTGGGCTTGTTTACTCAATTTGAAAATGAAAGGACTAGCCTAGATAGATGCCCTCTAATGATCCTTCTCTCTCTAAATTTACCAATCCTATGATCTTACTTCCAAAATGATTGGAGGTCACTTTATTGTATTTGATATTATGTAATAGAGAATAATAAATGACAACAAAAATACTTTAAAAGCCATTTTGTTCAAGATCTTTGAATTTAAGGAGGAGAGATGTTCAAGCTGAATCGGAATGAGTCTTAGATGGGATTATTGTGGAGAGGATTCACATTCAGGCAGAAGACTGAATTGGCTGAACCCAAGGTCTTTTCCTATTCCACGATTTTATGAAGTGACATAGGTAGTAGGCACTGAATATGATTTTGAGTTTTTTGTCAGAGAAGGAAAAATGAAAATGGGTTATATAGTTTATAATATCTAATAAAAGAAAGTATATGTACCCTACTACAGAGATAATAAACACATATTTTTTAAACTAGATAGGTGACTTCACTAGAATAGGGAACTCCCAGAGGAGATGCACCCTTGAACAACGCAGAATTGCAACAACTGTAGAATTTAGTCTTAGAGAATTGCCGGGAGGCAATGACAGGTTAAGTGGCTTTCCTGGGGCTACACTGCCAGTATTTTATAGAGGTAAGATTTGAACCCATAACTTCCTCGATCTGAACCAGAAGTTCTCTATACACAATGCTATCCTGTCTCTCTTTGAAAAAAAAAATACTCCTCTTTTTACAGAGCTTGAAAATTTACAAAATATTGTTTGAGCTTTGAACCAGCCCTGTGAGCCCTGTGAGGTAGGTAGTAGGGAGATTAGCTCTATTTTGTAGATAATAAACTGAAAGACTCAGAGATGGTAAGTGATTTGCTCATGGTCAGCAACTAATAAACATTTGTGACAGTTAAGAGATGGGATTTGAACAGTTTTCATGTGTCTAAAGCCAACATTTTATCTGTTGTGATTTTCTAACTACCTAAAATTTGCACATGCTAACCCTGCACAATCATGATGTAAGCAACAGGTAATGGATAAATGCATAAAAAGTTTAATCAAGATAATGATAGATTTGGACTATTAAACCACACTCAAATGTCTGTAATCTTCATGCACATGAGCTAAAGTTTGTAAAATGATTTTGGGGATTTTAAATGAACACTGTCAATCTTTAATTTTCTTAAGAAGTATGGCATGGGGAAAATATACTGGATTGATGAGCAAAGCATTTGTTTTAACTCTATATCTACCACAAACTTGCTATGTGACCTTGTACAAGCCATTCCCCTTCCTCTGAGACTGTCTTCTCATATAAAATAAAGGAACTGAACTAGATGAACTTTAAGGTTCCTTTCTTTCAGTTCTCCAATTTAATGGTATGTTACACATACACTGAGGAGACCCTTCTTGTGCATGGATTTATTGAATAGGATTGCAAAGGATTATAGAACTTTAGGATCATAGACCTAGAAGGGAGAGGAACCATAGATACAGTCTAGCCCAGTACCTTCATTCTAAAGGTGAGTAAACTTCTGCCTAAAGAGTCACATAAGCCATAAACATTACCAGGATTTGTACTCAGCTCCTTCCATGCCTGAGGAAAGACTTTTCCCCCTACAGCAGATCATAGTAGACTCAGCATAATTTTACCAAGTTCTAATAGTTTAAAAACAGCTCTGTGTGTTCTAATATATCCCCTTGGCTCAAGAGGAAGTGTGTTATTAGTGTTAGAATCAGAAGAACCATTTTGAAGGCAGAATGGGCTGAATGGGAATATGCCTTTATTAGATATCTTTAAACAAAGATGGGATTTTCTGGTATGCTGGAGAAGGAATTTGTCGTTCAACATCTTTCAAATATGCTCCTCCCTACCCCCTTTCTCTTCTCTAATACTGCCACCACTCCAGGGCAGGCCCCTACCACATCACACCTGGACTACTATAGTAGCCTACTAGTGGGTCTGCCCTCCTGAAGATTCTCCCCACTCCACTTCATCCCTTACTCAGCCATCAAAATGATTTTCCTAAAGTGTCTGTCCATCTATGTCACCTAGTTCCTACTCAATAAACACCAATGGCTTCCTATTGCCTTCAAGATCAAATACATGCTTTGTTGGGCATTCAAAGCCCTTCATAACCTAATTCCCTCTTACCTTTCTAGATTTCTTCTACCTTACTCCCCACCATCTGTTCTCTAATACAGGGACACTGGCCTCCTGGCTGTTCCAGAAACAAGACACTAGTCCTCAGCTCCATTCATTTTCTCTGGCTATCCTCCATGGCTGGAATGTACTCTGTCTCTTCAATTCTACCTACTGATATCCCTGACTTCAAGTTCCAACTAAAATCCCATGTTTTACAGGAAGCCTTCCCCAAGCCTCTTAATTTTAATAACTTTCCTCTTCTAATTATTTCCTACGTATTCTACATATAGCTTTCTTTGTATATATTTGTTTGCATATTATCTCTCCCATCAGATTGTAAACTCCTTCAGGGCAGGGACTTTCTTTTGAGTCTTTTTGTATCCCCAGCCTTTAGCAAAGTGCATGGAAGATAGTAGGAACCTGATAAATATTAATTGATGTAATGACTGATCCAGTTAGAGGCTGGATTAAATGGCCACTGAGTTTCTTTCCAACTGTCAAAATCTGTGAGTCAATAAAGACGTGTGTTTGTATCACAGCTTTTAAACTTTGTAACCTCTCATAGACTCTATTTCATCATTTTTAAAGTGGATAATGATGAAGTTGGAAGGAAGTGCTTTGTAAACTACAGAGTGCTATACAAATATGAGTTATTATTCTATATAAGATATGGGTTGAAGTCAGTAACATTTAATAAACCATACTTAGTATATTAAAGAATTCATTCAAGGATGCAGTGACCTTTGGTGATGTATCTCTCTTTTCCTTAGTTTCACTGGATATGAATGTGAGATTCTTTGCATATGAAAATGGGTCAGAGTTATTTTTATGCTTAATTGCTCCCATATGGCATGGTCACTCTTGGATGCTCTGGTAACTGTTTTTATTAGAATATGTACAATAGCAGCATCTCTGGGTAACCCCATTTCAGAGCAGCTTTTTCCTTTGGCCCTAGGCAAAAGGTTCAGCAGTTCTACCCTAACCTGAACAAATGAAACTGCTAGGTAGAAATGGATCAAATGACTTAAGTGCACTACAGAAGGTTATCAAGGTGAAAGATGTGAGATGCCACTTGTCTAAAAGTTGAATTGATTACAATTTTATTTCACTAACTTGTGCCTACATGGGAATTTTCTACTAAGTTACTAAATTATCTATCTGCTATATACACTGAATTTGTTGTTAAAAAGTAAATGCCTTGGAATCAAGAGAACAATATATACAATGAAAATAACATTAAAAAAAACAGAACAGAGATTAATGCGATGACCAGAAGACTGGTAGGGAAATATGTTTCTCTTCACTCCACAAAGCAGTAGGAATATAGAATCCTAGGATTATAGATTTGCAGCTCAATGGAAGGTTAAAAGATGCCTGATCCAACCCACTCATTTTACATATTAGTACACTGAGTCTCAGAGAGGCTAAATTAGACAAGATCACACAGAGGAATTATGACTGAGATAGGACAGAAAAGTATAAGGAAATTACTTTGGAATGAGGTGATCTGTGCTCAAATCTCAGTTCTGCTGCTATTTATTACCTGAATTACCTTCACTAGTTCATTTAACTTCAGTGGACCTCAGTTTCTTCATCTGTAAACTAGTGGGTTGGACAAAGCAATCTCTAAAAAGGAACATGGAAATAATAACTGATTGATCAGGCGCCAGTTTTCAGATAAGACATATGAATTGCTTGAGATGTATAATTGTGAGAAAACTCCTTGAATTAATCTTTGGATCTGAATGAGTTTCTGATCAGCATAACTTAGGTCCTTGATGAAGGATCCCTAAATAGCAGAGAGGTAGTCCAATTTTCCAGCTTTGCAGTGCTAGGTTTAAACAATACAGTAAGTAATAATCACTCATAAATGCAATTAAATAAACATTTTCTCACAAGATAGAAGTTGGACTAGACCTATAACTGAATTGAAAGGGAACTGAGATAGCTGCAGATTTGATTCACAAGATGAAGGGAATATGATTCACTCAATTCCTACACTTAACCACTTTCTATCCTAATCCCCTCAATTCCCTCATATCCACATAGGAAGTAGCATGTGCAAGAGGACTTAGATCACTTCCAATTCTTGGCAACCACCTTTCCTTAGACCCTGAAAGAGATAGGTTAGGAGGTAGAGCCCAAGAGTTCTGGAAATACCAATGCCCCCCTCCCCAGACCACCAACTCTGTCACTATAGCCAACATCTAAGAGCCTATGGACTTGAACCCATATCTCCTCGCTCCAAATCCAGTGATCATTCTACTAACAACATGCTTGTAGACTGTGGTACTTTCTTAATACAGTTAATATTCTATAATTAAAAGTCATGGGTGTCTAAAAAGACAGGTAGACGATATTAAGCTTCTTCTTATGATAGAGGAATTGGGTTTATTATTATTATTATTATTATTTACCTAGCATTATCATTTTATCCTTACAATAACCCTGGGAAGTAAGTGTTATTATTATCTACCCTCTACCCTTGTCCCCACAAAGAAATAAACTGAAATGGACAGGGGTTAAATGAATTGCCCCACAGTAAAGTCTGAGGTGAACTCAGTTGTTCCTGATGCCAGGTCCATAATTTCCGCTGTGCCATTTAGCAGCTTATCAGCATTTATTATTTCCAGTTAATAAAAAAAAAAATCAATGGGGTGGCAGTTACAATGAAGTAGATTTCATCTAAATATACAGAATTTTTAAAATAATTACACCTATTCAAAAATGGAAAGGGTTGCCTTATGATACGAGTAGGTATGTCTCTTTGTCACTGGACATTTTCCAAAAGATCTTAGGTTTCAGAGGTAAATGCTCCAATTTGTTTGTTTTGCTTAATTATTACATCTTGTTAAAAAGGAGAGATTTATTAGAAGGTGACAATAATGTAAAAACAAAACAAGACAAAAATAACTGATAAAACAATTTTTAAAAACTACGAAATACATACCTCTTCCTTCAAAGCAGATTACCTTTAAGTTTAACCTATCTTAAGCCAGTATCACCTTTTAACAACTCTGTTACATTTCTAAACTATGCAAAGAAAGATGACATTTTAAAATTAGGATTTTAAAGATGTTCTCATTCTCGTGGAGGGAGAAGGAGATATAGTTATACCCCAAGATAACAAAAGAATCTAAGGAATACATCAATCAGTAAATCAGCAAGCATTTGTTAAACATCAATTATGTGTTAGGCACTGAAATAAGTGCCAATATCTCAAATTTTGAGTAGATTACATGTGGTGGAATTATGGTAAAATATAGAAGAGAATTACATAGGATCAGAGGCCACTGATTTACTACTTGTACTAATTAACAGATTTGATATGAGGAAAATATTTTATAACAATTAGAATTGCACAAAATTGGAATGAATTGCTTTTAAAAGTGAGAGAGCATGGGTGACCACATGTCAGGTATGCTGACATGAATGTTCTTTTTTAGATATGAGGGAGAAGAAATGGCTAACTGAAGTCCTATCCAGTTCTAAAATTTGTTATTCTATACAATAAAATGTGCTTCCTGCTTTCAAGAAGTTTATAATCTAGCAGTGCATATCAGACAACTACCTAAGTAGATGAAATTGAAAAATTCTGTAACTCCTCCTTCAGTCCACCAAAGTATCTATCATTTTAGCATTGTCAATAGTCCTTTCACCAAGACTGTCTGTCCATGACCCCTGCTGAGCAAAGCAAGATAATTTGATGAATTGCTATGGTTAAAATAGAGAGATAGATGGATAGCTAAGTGAAGGAGTGAAAGAGTTAATAAATGAATAACCACTGTTTGGGGCCTAACCCTCTAGTTATGAGCCTGAGTTTAATGAACCCCATATACCGTGATAAATATACAGTCAGTATCTGGACCAGTACATTATGTCCCAGGTTCTTATGATCAACTTGGACTCCACTGGCATAAGCTTCCAGATATTGGGATCATCTCTATATCATGATGATATATGTGAACACTGATTTAATAGGAGTTCAAATCCCAGATCTGTTGTTTTCTACCTGTGTCATCCTGGACAAATTATCTTACCTTTCTGGGCCTCAGTTTCCCCATCTATAAAATGATGCTAGACTCAATGACACGTTGTGTGCACACTGCGCAACTCAGGGTCCTCATCACGAGTTTGATACAGGTTATACATATGCTATCACGTAAAACATTTTCATGTCCATCATATTTGTGAAAATGAAACAAATCAGAAGAAAAAAAAAACCATGAGAAAGATAAAGGAGGAATGTACACGAAGATGCTTCTAAATCTGTGATTCAATGATTCTAAAAATGTAAAATACCATGTAGTAAGTGCGTAAGACAAATAAAAACAAAGTGCTAGCAGGGTTTTGAGTAAGAAAAGGTCACTTCCAGCTTGAGGATCAAGGAAGTCTTCGTGGGAAACATGGTATTTATATTTGGCCTAAGAGGCTCAGTAGGATTTTGACTAGTGGAAATGTAGAAGGACCTTCCTGGCACAGGGAATGGTAGAAGTCAAGAATCATTGGAAAGAAAGCCTATTCAAGGGATAATACAGTTTGGTTGTAGTATAGAACATGTGACAAGGGCAAGCATGTAATGTCTGAAAAAGTAACACCGGGGGGGGCCTAATCCCAAGATTAATTAATTTGGACTTTACTCAGTAGGCAATGGGGAGTCATTACACATTTTTGAACAGGAGCCCAATATGACAAGAAGTATGAATGAAGAAAATTGACTTCACAACATTGTAGAACGTATTACAAGGGGAAAAATATTTTAGAGGCAGGAAATCAGATAAGGATACTATTGACAGGTTACAGGTAAAAAGACAGTGAGGGTTTGAATCAGGGAAAGGGAAAATAGGAAACATGTCAGCAATTTTATGGAGTCATTCTCTAGGACTTGGTGAAAAATGAATGTAGGGGGTGAAGTAAAGAAGTTAACAGTAATTTAAAGGTTTCAAAGTTACATGATTGGAACAAACAACCAGCCATCATAACTAGAAACTAGTAGACTTTTAATTCTCAAATGAGATCTCTACAGCGACATTCTCATGGAGATTTTGACCCTAAGGCTTGCTGACTAAACTTCTTCACTACATCAGAAAAAAACTTGTAGACTTGTTAAGAGTTCCTCAGAGCCTATAAATTCAGACTGCTAAAGGGAGACACTGTATATGTTCTCACTCCTTTGAGAACCATAAAAACCTTCAAGGCATTGTTCAAACCTCATTTGAACTACCACCTAATAGCAAATTTTGGTAACAAAATCACTTTGACATTTTGTTATTATCAACTTTAGTGATTTTAAAACCAGTATGTAGCTCACCAAAGATTTGTATTTTATCGTATTACTTTGTAGTCACAAGAGACTCACCATAAAGCAACCCTAAAAATCCAGCCAGCATATATTAAGACTGGATCACTTTACTTCCATGAAATCTAGTGAAAGAAAATGTTTAGTAACTTCACATTGTCTGCTGACATGTTCATGCATGTATGTACATATACAAATACAGGTATATATGTAAGTGTGAGTATACATACATACACACACACACACACACACACACACACGAGCAGTTCAAGAGACCTAAGGGACTCTAGCTGTGCTGGCTCAAATGGGGCTTTAGGTCTGACTTATAAAAGATTGGAAATAATCCTGAGGGTAGATATTAGGCATAAAGAACTTTCAATACTTCCCTAAGCCCATACAGTTCTTGTAAATCAGTGAATAATCTGAAGGTGGTAGTAGTAGTTCATAAAAGAGTCTAGTCAATGCTGTCAGCAGCTCTAATGGGAAACATCTAGTGGCTGATTCAGAAATAGAGTGGTGTTTCTAGTGGAGACAGGACCTGAGGAGCATTATTTGTCCAGATTATATGTTTTTTTTCTTCCCATAGCATGAGAATCTGTGGGACTCTTTGCCCCTGTGTTAACGGAGAGATTTATTTTGTATTTACATCATTAATCTTTTAATTAAATGAATTTGTTTTGAGTTAATGCATTCAAATGCTAGGGAAGAGCAAAAATAATTGAATATGATCTTATGAGTTATGATTTTGGATAGATGTTGTCCCAAAGCATAACTTGATCTTGAACAAAGTTTTTAGGAGTCCAAATTTGAAGAAGAAGTGACTACATATATAAGTATATTTTTAGAAGGTGATCATGGGTTCTCAAAATGTATGCCACAAAACCCAAGATCTGGCAGAAACAACCAAGCTTAAAAAACAGCTTAACAGAATAAAATTAAGATGTACTGCATTCTTCTTCTCCAAGCACCACACTGGTAAATTTCAGAGGTTTACCACAAGAATAAACACTTTAAAATATTTGTCCCTGGAACACTTATACCACTTACACCCTGTATAAAATATGTAGTACCCAATTGCTTTGTTATTGACTAGACAGACCTCCCCATGCTATACCCATCCAATTATTTTTTTTAATGTAGGACTATTTATTTTCTCCCATTAAATTTCACTTTAGTAAAATGTACTCATTGTTCTAGAAAGTTAAGGTGTTTTGGTGTACTAACTCTGTGATCAATTACCAATTCTTTTTTCCCTAGGGTATAGGGGAAGGGAAGTGTACTATGTCAATTCACAGTTTTTCTACTAAGGGGAGTAAGACTGACTAATAACTGATAGGGGAGATATCTGCACTTGAAACTACAGATCTTTTGAACTATTGGATAGCTATTTTATCTGTCTTGTTAGTTTCGTAACCCCTCTGAGAGCTGTAGTGGGGTGCACCCCACTCGGTCCAGTACAATTTGACGTTTAATTGATAATACAGATGAAGGAAAAGATGGCATACTCAACACACTTCTAAACATGAAGGTGAAAAAAATAAATAACTCAGATTAGAGAAAGGATACAAAAAACGATTTAAAAGGATAGAACTATGAGCTCAGTTTACCAAGATAAAATTTAACGGTGATAAATATATGTCCTACATATGTGCTAAAAAAAGTGACAAGTGTAGAATAGGGGAGATGACTAGCCAATAACTTAGCAATTGGGTACTACTTAATCTATGTAAAGTATTGTGATACAAGTGTATCATGGGTTATGATGTGTTTTATATATATAAAGTTATTCATTCAATAATCTCTGTCTTAAGGACTGTACCTTAAACCCAATTCATTCTGGCTCTCTTTGACTGGCCACCAATATGTCCCAGTCCAAGCCTCCCACTTAGTGGTTATTGTTTGGGTAGAGGTGGCTCAGAGTGAATGTAAATTGAAATTGTTTATGTTTTGACCAGAAGCCCTGAGGGTCTTCCTATCCCAGATCTTTTTTTTTTTTTTTTTTTGAGTCCCTTCTTTTCCTCATTTTTAAAAAATTAGGCCTTAATCACTGAATGGGTACTGCCTCAGTCAAACTGAGATCTGTTAAAGACCTTGACTCAAAAAGGCCAAGATCCCCCATTGCATCCTGGGTCATCTCCTGTTGTCCTAGTCTGTGCCTTGCCACTGGACCCAGAGAGCTGTGGAGGCCAGAGTAAGGATGGTGACTGCACAGCCCTCTCTCTTTCAAATCCAATTCACTTGCAAGTCATGGTCACTGATGCCATGGTTCTCTTTAAGAATGAATGACAAACAATAATAATTATTATACTAGCTTCTCATGGCATCTGTGGTCCAGTAGTAAACTTTACCATTTAGTAAAGACTAAAAAGGTGTCATAAAATATTTTTGGGCAGAGAAGTTATATAATCAGATTTGTTCATTAGAATTGATTTGTCAACTAGATGAAGGGTAGCTTGGATAAGGAAAAAAGTATAGTATTAAGCTATGTAAAGGGTTATTTTCTCAGCACAGGCTAATGGTAAGGAGGATGTTTACTAGGGTGGTGGCAGGAGCAATAGGAAGTATTTTAAAAGCATAAGGGAAAGACATAGAGTAACCAAAGCCCCTTGAGGATTTATATATACACATTTGCCTATTGAAAACTATGTTGTGGTCTTATCAATTGTGGCTTAAAAGTTTAAGTTAGAATTATCATTTTGTATATTGAACATATTTAAGAAAAGATTAAATATCTAAATATGGGATTAAACCAAAAAGAACTAATATTTTATTGAAATTAAATTGTGATACAATATTATTGAGATAGAATTAATATATAATTACACTTTTAACATTTGAAAACTTGGTAGTGGATTATTTCAAGCCCATAGTCATTGTAACTCTAAGAAGTAGGGGGAAAAAAGAAAAGGTTCTGTTCAAATTTATTTCCCAATATTTTCTTAGACACATTTTTTTAAGACATAATCTCTATATTCCTTGTGAGTTAAAGCATTTTCTTTAGTTTTCTTTCGGCCATGTTTAAATCTCTGTGACCCTATTTCAGGTTTTCTTGGCAAAGATACTAGGGTGGTTTGCCATTTCCTTCTCCAGCTTATTTCACACATGAAGAAATTTAGACAAACAGGGTTAAGTAACGTGCCAAAGGTCAGACAGCTAGTAAGTGTCCTGAATTTGAATTCAGTTCTTCCATACTCCGGGTCTAACACCGTATCCATTGCGCTACCTAACCGCCCAAGTTAAATCAGAACTGAAGAATATTTAAAATTCAAAATTATAATAACAGAGTGAAATTATTACTAGGTTCATTGACTGAAAACTGGAAGCTAGTACAACTCCCTAATTCTATAGAAGGGGAAACTGAGACCTAGAGTCAGGAAATGATCTGTACTAGGCCATGCAGCTAATAAATACGTGATGTGAAATAAAAACAACAAACTATTATTAATTTTTATATTCATTGTTAAACTCATTCTTAATTAAATAGGACTTAAAATCCATCCTTCCCTTTCTCCCTCTCTATCTTAGCTCCCAATTACTTACTAAAATTCACATTATTATCTACATTTTAAAGATTAAGAGTTCAAATGACTTGCTCAGGCAATTGACAAAATTTGGATTATAGCTGACATCTCTTAAAGTCCAACCCTCTAAACTCTGGAAAAAATAGCCTGTTTTTTCCATAATCTGATCTCTACTTGCCTTTTACTTGCCTTCTCTTACAGAGAACTCAAGCTGTGTTAATGAAAAGGACAGGAATCAGAGGACATTGAATCATATATGCATCTAATGATTCCTAACTGTGTGGTCATAAGTAACAGTGTTTACCTCACTTTTCCCACGTATAAAGGCAGAGAATGGACAGGATGATTTCCAAAAGCTCCCCTTAATCTCTTGGTTATCCACTGCTCCCTCAATCTTGCTTGTTAGTAAATTTTTGTTCATGCTATCCCCACCACCCAGAATGTTCACCTTTTTTGACTATCCAAATCTTAAATATTTATCCTTCCAGGCCCCAAATAAGGCCCATATGCTCAATGAATTCTCTGGTCATTCCCCTATGGAGTGTTCTCTTCCTCTTAAGTTCTATAGTAACTACCGTCCAAACAGGTCAAATGAGCTAACATTGTGCTGTGGTGGTATAAAAAAAAAAATAAGCTACTGCCATCTGAGGTTGCATTAATAGTAGGAAAAGCCTTCACGTCAAGGTCAGATGTCAACTAGAGATGAATTATATAAATGCATTTATGTGCCCCAGGCAAGGTTGGAAAATAGTATTCCCAGTGGATTACTGTCCATTGAAAGCTTTGAGTCTGCACTGTAACATATACAATATAATTTATTACAAAATAATCACCCTGTGCAATGCACAGAAGATTTTGATTACATCAAAAATACCCATATCCAATTATGTCTCTCATCCTTCCACATCTGTATTTTCCTGCTGTAAGTACTATCCTAAGTCCTGACCCTTATCTGGTGGATTACGTTTCAGTGTAGGTACCCCATGAAATATTTATAGATGTTGATGGGGAAACCTGGGTAGTGAAATTTCTGGAGACCTGGTCATTTCAAGAGAAATTCCTAAAATGTGGAATTTTTGGCCAAACAAAAAGTAAAGAGTTGGTAATTTTGAATTAATAACAATACCTTTTATACAATACCTCATTTTTGATTCTTACAAGAGTCTTATGAAGTAGGCAGAGAAGGCATTTTCCTCATTTTATAGATGATAATACTGAAGGTCAAGTAAAATCAATGAGCCTTTATTAAGTGTGCCAGGCACTACACTAAGCTCTGAAGATCACAGAGTTTTAAATGACTCATCTCTTTATACATCCGTCAAGTGTCGGTGCTTGGACTGGAATCTAAGTCTTATAATTCCTACTCCAGGGATATTTCTATCCTACTCTACTCTGTCATATATTTCAAGGTGACAGAAAAATCAGGATCCTGCCAATGTGAGCAGAATCTTAGGATCCTATTTAGTGTTTGATTTCAGGGAGGCAAGTAGCTATGGCTTTGGTCTGATAATGGAACTGCTGACCTTCCTCCCAATGCTATATAATAGGAAAATTGTTATCAGTGGGAAGCATACTTCACAGGGCTTAGAAAAGGACTTAATCACCATGTCCAACTTCTACTTTTACAGAGAAGAAAACCACGAGCCACGTGAAGGAAGAAACTTGCTGAAAATCACACAAGAATTTGAGTAGAGTTTCTCCAATTCCAAATCCACTGCTCTTTTTTCTACATCATATTTCCTGAACATCTCAATCCTTCCATGTAGGATTGCTGGTCAACTCTCCTCCTAAGAATCTGGGTTTACATGTTGCAAGCACATTCTTACTAGAGGGAAGTAATTCTCTCACCCCTATCTCACCTTTGTCATGCTTTCATAACAAATTATTTCTTGCTTGTCCCCTAATCAAACAGTATTTGCTTACTCACTGGACTTTTTCTATGAAGAACTGAGGAGAAAAAAAGGCAATGACAAAGCAACTTATGACTATTTTAAAAAGAAACTCACATTTTTATAGTATTGTAATGTTTAATAGGCCTTTTTCTAATAACAACCCTGTGAAATAGACTATTATTATCCCCATTTCAAAGAATAGGAAACTGGATCTCAAAAAGGTGAAGTGGCTGGTCCATAATCATATGGTTAAGAAGTGTTAAATCTAGCATTCAAACACAATCTCCAGATTCCAAAAACAGTACATTGCACTCTACCACATTATCTGTCAACATATATGACAAGGAAAGGTTGGTAATGACAGCCTTCTTTGTGCTAACCAATTTCAGCTCACACACAATCTGCACAAGTCAGAGGCCCATATCTGTTGCCTAATGGAGAAGGACACATATTATCATAGAAGGACAGAGATATGAAAGAGGTATTGGATACCCTGCTTGCTACAGTCAATGGGTGAATATTACACAGAAACAGCCCACTATGTTTTAACTCAATATAATTCTCAACATTTTATGTCATCTAAAAATGACTTACTTGGGATGTAGTGAACTTCACAACAGTATGAATATTTAGACAGAGTCTGGATAACCATCTGTCAGGGATTTTTTAGTGTTGATTTTTGCATTGGGCAGGACTAAATCAACACTATTTCCTTACAACTTAAATATTTTGTGATTTTATATATTATTTTTTTATAATGATAATAACATATCATTTATATAGTACCTTAAGATTTGCAAAGTACTTTACAAGTCTCATCTCATTTGATCCTCACAGAAACCCCATGAGATAAATGTTACTATTGTTCTTATTTTCTAGATGAGAAACAAAAGAGACTCAGAGATTAAGAACCTTGGCTAACCATCATGAAGCCAAGTAAACAACTGAAGCTGGATTTAAATTTTGATGTTCCTGACACCAACACTCTATCTCCAGTTCTAGTCATTATATGTTTTTGTATTACATCCCCTAGTGTTAGAGGAGGGGGGTAGGGGGCTCTCAAAAAAATTATTTACTGATTGAATTAAAAAAAGAGTGGTGCAACTTACTGAAAGACTTTTATGATAAATATATAGTACAATTTTCCCCAGAATATTTTGCTTTCTCATATAGTTTGTTAAAATTTTTTTTACCACATTTCCAAAGACATTTCAGTTTCGTTCGGTTTCTTACTCAGTTTGTCAGCATCTTAAAAAATTAAAGTTGTGAGACACAGAGCAGTGGACAGCATTATTTCCTGTACTTTTAATAGAAAGATTAATCACAGTATTTGTTTTTTCTATCATTTTAAGGGAGAGAAAATACTTTATATATATTATCTGATAGGAGTCTCACAAAGAGCTGGCAATACAAATACTTCAGTTATTATAGTATCCATTTTAGAGATGAGGAAACAAGTTCAGAAAAGTAAAATGACTTGAGTTCACAGTTACTTAAATGTCGGGATTTGCATCCTCAGGTTTACAAAATTAGGGGATGTCTCTGGTAGTACTGTTTTTGTCCAGGAAATGTAAATGTGATAAGGCACCATCCCGCTGCCACGGTCAGCACTATTTCTGTTACACTCGCCATGTAAAGAGGTTTGGAATTGAAAGACCTTAGTTCAAATCCCAGCTATATTCCTTAGGATCTGTACAAACTTCTGGTCAAATCACTTCATCTTTCCTGGCCTCACATTTTGCTCATCTTTTCAATGAAGGGTTGGGCTAGATGATCTTTAAAGACTTATGTAGTTCTAAACCTATAATCCTAAGATCCTTTTACTAAAGCAACATATAAAAATATACATTAGAAAAATGTGTATATGATTTTAAATTTTTAGTTAAATGATAATCTAAGGAGATTTAAGCTTTTTCTACATAAAATTTTATAATTTTGCTTTCATTTAATCCCTCCTAACCTAATTAGAAACACGTCTTTAATGTAAGAAGATTAATTTATTCATGCATTTATATGGCAAAGATTTCTTGAGATTCAACCATGAACAAGGCCTTCTGTTGGGAGCTGCAGGGGACACAAAAATGAAGAAATCATTGTCCCTGCCCTCTTGAACTCATTTAGCTTATGTTCTATTAGAGGGACGCAATTTGAAATCTTAGACAATATTGGAATTTTAACTCTTATCTCACAGGCACCCTTGTTAACAACAATTATTGTATAATTGAAAGTCATTTTTAATTCCCAAGTAATACGCAGAACATTAAAGCTTACTGTACAAAATGTTGAATCATGAAGTTGTACTTACACATATAACACTGTTCTAGTGTCACCTACTTTCCCAGCATCCCCCACGGTTAGAGTGTCATAACCTCTTTCCAGTTCAAACTCTTCAAAGGCAAGCTTGATGACCTGATAAAAAGACCAAAAACAAAACAAAACAAAACAAAACAAACACCTTATTGGTTGAAACTTATGTTTATGAATAGATATTTATTAAATTGTAGTGCTGAACCATGCTGCTATTTTCATTCCTTCATGTAGAGTCATTTCAAATACTAGCATATTCCATATTTGCAAAAAAAAAACTCATGTTTACAAACAACTGGATTTTTTCCCCAAAATTATTTGACCATACTAGTTATTTTGGTGTCAAATAGCTACAACATTAATCTAGGTAAAATGGAAATTTTGCTGACCTTAGATTGGACAGCTTTTGAGAGCAAGTATCATTAGCATGGTACAGGTTGAAAGAGCTACATAACAAAAAATTCTCAGATGAACCTGGAATATGGCTTTATCTGAATCGATGAATACATTTCTGAGTCTAGAAGGGACTTCCTGACATCTGGTTTTGCAGTTAGCCTGTTTCTCTGGAAAGATCACTTTGACATGACGATTGATATTTATCACATCTGAAGTAGATAGTGTTCTGTCAGCTGAGGTGAGAAAGTTATATGAAGATTTAAACCAGTATATGTAATAGAACAGGACCCTTGAGATCACAGTATATAAACTGTCTACCCACTTCACTGACTTAGAAAGTGCACTTGACAATTGGTGTTTCAGATCTAATTCAAGACATTTATCACCATATTTAAGGATTGTTAAGAGTCTGGGTATCTTAAGAAGGGTCTAAGACTCTACCTTTCCCTTTTCAACCTATAATCTTTCAATAACACACACACACACACACACACACACACACACACACACACGCACGCACCAGAATTTCTATTGCCACATTTTAAAATAATTGTGGGTCTCTGATAGAGAAAAATTATCCTTCCAAATCCATATATTTATCGCTATTTAACAACATTTGAGTCAAAAATGAAATATTCTCTTCTGTTAAAGAACTTACATTCCCTACAAGGAAGGGGGAGAAATAAAGCATAAGACATAAATAGATGAGATAGGAAGACTTTTCTGAAGAAAAGGCAATAGCAATTAGAAAGATCAAGAGAAGCCTCATACATCTGAGTTTAAAGAAAAAAATATTTATGAAATGCTTATTATATGCTTTGTCCTTTGCTATATAAATTCATACAAGAAAGACAGTACTTGCCCTTGCTGAGATTACATTCTAATGGAGAAGATACCAAAAAGAAAGCTGGTAATAAGGGATCATGAAGGGCGCATTCAGGTCATGATGAGATGAATGATTACCCATAAATGGTTGGTATCCCAGAGGCATGGTCCAAGGTTCTAGTGAGAGGAGGATAAGGATGATGGCTGGAATAAAACTAGCATGTCACATAGTGTAGAAATCTTAAGGAAGGAGGAGTGATGTGAACACTTTTGTGTTTGGGTAATATCAATTTGGGTGCCATGTGGAGATAAATTACGAGGGTACTGCAATAATTCAAGCAAGAGGTAAAGGAGACTTTATGCAAGATGGTGGCTGAGTAAAGGAGACAGACACAAAAGATGGTGTGGAGTTAGAACATAGAGATTAACCTGATTGGATATTAAGAAGCAGGGAAAAGTAGAAGAACTAAAACAATAGTATAAACTACATAGGACTCCTACTGTGATGTTTCATCATGTGTTTGTGTTCGTCCTTCACTGCCAAAGAAGACCAAATCATCAGAGAAATAATGACATGACTTGCATTTGACTTTGTTTTGGGTGAGGGAGGGCTGTTCAGGTCACCAGTTTCACTTTTCCTCCAGAGCCATCTGAATCCAGTAACCAGACATTCAACAGGATGACTGGAGATAACCCAGGGTGAGGCAATTGGGGTTAAATGACTTGCCCAAGGTCACACAGCTAGTGAGTGTCAAGTGTCTGAGGGGAGATTTGAACTCAGCTCCTCCTGACTCTTGCACTGGTGTTCTATCCACTGCACCACCTAGCTGCCTCCATGAATGTGTACTTAATGGTTATGCCAGAAAAAAAAAAACAAACAAAAAACAAAAAACATTTTTATCAAATTCTCACAAATCAGGGAAGCTTTTTAGTGGAGATACATAGTGGTGAAGATAGATGAAATTTACTTCCTGATGATCAAGCAAGCTAAATCCAGAAAGTTTTATAACTAGTAGCCTAATAACTAAATGATTAATTCTTTGGCTATGACAAACCTTTAAACCCAATTCACTCAAGATCTCATTGATTGGACAATAGGTCCCTGCCCTGACCAAACACCACTTAATGCATTTTTGGGGGGCCCCTCTTGGCTCAGAGTGAATGTCAAAAGTAATTATTTCTCTTTTGGCCAGTAACCCTCAGGGTTTTCCCTTCCCAGTTTTTTTTAATTAAAAGGGCCATCCTCGGACTCACTTCTTAAAGAGGCTTATTCACTGAATGGGCCTTGCCTCACTCAAAATGAGACCTTAAAAAGACCTTAACTTAGAAAGGTCAACATCTTCCACCGCATGCTGGGCCTTCATCATTTGTCCTGATCAATATTTTGCCACTGGACCCAGATGCCTCTGGAAGAAAAAGTGAGGCTGGTGACTTTGCACAGCCCTCCCTCACTCAAATCAAATTCAATTGCAAGTCATGTCACCATCTCCCTGATGTTATAATCCTCTTCAAGAATGAAGGACAAACCACAACAATGCATGGAAGAAAGAAAAATCAGTTAAAAGCTGCTCTTGATCTACTGTGGTCCACTTTCACTATTGTGAGATGGTGGTAGAATGTCAGAAAAGAAACCAAAGGATTCTGTCAGTGACTCTTAGAGCATCCATAAACATTCATTTAACTGCTAGCAATAGAAATAATTTTTACATTGGCACACCAGTTCACAGGATCATGGATTTAGATGAGAATATAATTCAAATATACTTCAAATAAGTCAAATATAATTCAAGTACCCATAATTTACAGCTAAGAAAACTGAAGAACAGAGAGGTTGAATGACTTTCTGAAGGTTAGATGGATATTAGATGATGACATATTATTGGAATAAGTGAACCACATCGGTGTTGACGTTCTTATGATACAGGAAACCAGAAAATAGAAAGAAACTGCAGCTAAATGAAAGAATGGCTCTCTTTTTCCATGAAGAGATAAATAAAGGCACTGACAGTTATTTTAATTATGCGACTAAAGGTGGTAAGAAATATAATTCTGTGGGATATTCGACCATCTCATTGCAATGCCTAGAAACATAAGTCAAAACAAAACAAAACAACAAAAGAAACTCCTCATGGAGAAAACTTATGGTTTATGGATTTGCATGAATTGTAAGGAATGGTGACTTGAAAATCTTTATGAAGAACTTCAGAAGATCGTACAGATACATGCTGAATGAATGAGTACATTTACTTATGCATCCATGCATGAATGAAAAAGTATTTATTAAGTGCTTAGTATGGCAAAGTGTCAGAGGATATCAACAGAAAAGGAAAATTGTCCTTATTCTTCAGGAGCTCACATTCCAATAGGAGGAGAGAAGATATAACCCCCCACCCATGTCTACACACACATACGTATATAGACACATATATGTTACATTACCATCTAAATCAGTGATCCTACGGATCTAGATTGCCAGCAACTAAACTAATATGTATTTCAGCTGCAAACAAAATAGAAATGCTCCATAATTCCTAGGATTCAACAACAAAGCAAATGGTAATATATCTTCTTTAGTGACATTTCCATTGATGAAACCACATCCTTTTCTCACATTTAATCATTTGACAATAATAAGACACTGTCACAACAGATGGAGTGTTGGACCTAGAGTCAGGAAAACCTGAGTTCAAATCTGGCTTCTAAAGCTTCCTAGCTGTGTGAATCTGGATATATTACTTAAACTCAGTTTACCTCAGTTTCATCATCTGTACAATGGGGATAATAAAATTACCTATCCCTCAGGGTTGTTGTAAGGAATAAATGAGATAGTATTTGTGAAGTGCTTAACACAGTGCCTGACAGGTAGTAGCCTTTATATAAATTCTTATTCTCTCTCCCGTTTCTTTCCCCTTGCTCTCAATGACTTTGAAGGCTTTTCTAGGTCTTCAGAGACTTTATACCTTCAATCCAAAACAAGACATAGAAAAAGATTTTAAAAAAAGGAAGCTAGAAAATAAAGTCCAAATTTAGAGCAAAAAAAGGGTCAAAAGCCTTAGACTACTCAGAAATCTCCATCCTATATATCTTCAATAGGTATTCAAAATTGGAAATGATTTGGAAAGTGCAAGACATGAATATTTTTAACAACTTCACAATAAATGAAATAAACCATGTCAACAAAAACATGGAAATTATTTGAGATTCAGCAATCTACATGGAAATTGACTTAACTGAGAAAAATTAAAAACAATAACAGCAAATTAGAAGATAAAGATGAGGACACATAATTTGAACAGCTTCAACTTGACCTTTTCAAATAATCTACTGATGCCCCCAAACATGTGAAATGGAAAAAAGACAAATTAATCTTGAATTTTGTCATTTCCAACAGAACATTAAAAAATATGAATCCGACTCCACAATATGCAAGCCATCAAACCCTAGAGATTAATTAGTTACTAAACAGCTAATCTTTCCAAATAGAAAAAAAAGTCAAGGCCAAACCCAGTTTAATGCATAAGTTATCTAAAAAACACAATGGAAGATAATGATGAAAGAATATAAGCCACTTCCTCTCATAAAGAAGTCAAAATCAATAAAGTCAAAACAAATTTCAAGAAAATTTGACATAAAATATGACTAAGTATTAACCCCAAGAACACTTATACATGAATCTATAATGCCAACACATAGATGGAAAACAGAACAGATTTGCCAATTCCAAACTACTTATTTATACAATCAGTGGGCAATGGAACTACCATAGTGGATCTTTAATGCTTGGTGCAAAGCAGCATGGTGGAGAAGAAATAACACTAAACTTGGTATCATGAAATCTCAGGTTAAAATCCTGATTCTGCCATTTACTACCTTCGTGACTTTGAGCAAGTTACTTAGCTTCTCTGTCCTTTAGTTTCCCCATACATATGAGAGTACTGAACTAGATGATGCCAAAGTTCCCTTCCAATTTTAGCTCTATCATTCTATGGTCCCTGATTGTTGATATAAGGAATTAGAAATGATTCTTAAAAAGACAAAGGAAGAAGAGAACAGAAATTTAGCTCAAACAAATATGAACAGGAGTGCATAATGGAAGTAACGCAATCTTGAAACTACTGAGGGATCATTTTATAAAATATTAACTTATCAACCTCATCTCCCAGTGTATCAACTTCTTCAACCATCATTGCTATATTTTTATTGTTCCTCAACTATCCACCAGGATGATCATACAATATCTCACAAGCACTTACAAACCTGTACCTTTCATTTTCTTAATTTCTTAAAACTACACCAGAATACAAAATAGTTACGAGAAGATCTATGTGCTGGAAAAACAAAGATAAAAATTAAAGGGCCCCTGTCCTCGAGGAGCTTATAGACTACAAGTAGAAGGGAATTCCTGATAATTTTCATGGGAAGGGAATTGGTTTGATCAGAGGATAGAGTTACAGCCATGAATATATTTAGGAAATACTGAATAGGGCACTTTTGAATAAGTCATTGTGAAGCATTAGAGAAAAGGTTACAAGGTTGATTTGGAGTCAGAATTTGTAAGATTTTGAGTGTTAGTCTGAGCTTCTGCCCACTGGATCACAGAATCATATGTCACAGATGAAAAGGTCCTCAGAGGTCACCTAGTTCAACATGTATGGGTAGATATTTAGGAATACAGAAGACTTTTTAGCAGAGTAATGTGCTTTTAGAGTAGCATTTTCAGAAGATGAGTTTGACATCAAAGTACCAGAGGATTTGAAGGGATGATGGAATGGAGACAAGGAAATCAATTAAATAAGCTGTTTTAAGAATTTAGGTGATAGGTTCTGATTTAGAGTATTAGTAGACAAGAAGGGAAATATTTAAAAGATATTTTGAAGGGGAAAATATTGGTGTGAATTGATTACAAACATAATTGTGGTAGTGGAAAGGAAGGAAAATCTATCAAGGAAAGCTCTAAGGTTTTGACTACTGATGGCTTAGAGAAAGATTGCTTCCTTAAGAATGGGAAGAGAATTAATAATTTAGGGGACAGGAATGGGTAATGGATAATTATAGTCAATCTATACTTTAAAATTATTCCAGTCTATTTTGGGGGGTAGCATGGTATGCTAGATAGAGCATGACCTTGAATCTAAGAAGATATAGGTTAAAGTCTTACCTCTGAGAGTGAGGTTGCACTGACTGTGCGATGCTGGAAAAGTCAATTAACCTCTCAGTGCTCTAGGCAACTCTCCAAGAATACATATTGTAGAAAAGGTGCTGACCTTCGTTGGTAGAGGGAGTTGCCTCATTGGGTAACTCTTTATACCAACTGAATTACAGATCCAGCCTCTATCAACTCATATTTCTTATTTTGTAGTTTACAACTTATGCTGTAGCCATTGGTTTCACAGAATGTATCAAACCTGTATTTTTTTTACCTTGAAAAAGGCAGAGAAATACTCCTGAATTGTCTGACCATTTTACTTGTACCTCATTTAAGATTCACAAAGTGTCACACATCTGCTCTTCAAAATAAATACGGAATGCATTAATCTTGTTATTTTAAAATCATACTAAAAATAGTGTTGCAGCCAACATATTCTATTAAAAATAAAAAATCAGTACAAATTGCAGTGTTTTGTATGAATATATTATTTTAACAATTTGATTTGAAACAGGTGCATGGTATTATAGATGTTCCAGACTTTCCAGGACAAATATTGAATATTAAAATAGCACCTGATGATGATGTTATTTCAAACGTCCTTACTCATGAGCCATTTGATATCACTTAAGTGCTTAGAATAAAGATGCCCACTAACAAATTAATTAATGAAAGAGCCAAATTTGGACCCTTAATGTAAGAGGCCATTGCTATCATATCCTGACATTATTATATGGCCTCAACATGTTCTCAGAATGTCTATCTTAGGAGCAAGACACTGAAAATCCATTGTTACTGAAGAATGATGCTGGATGATTTATGATGACCTGGGGTAGGTATTTCATTCTCATTTAGGAGGCTTAAACATTTGATTAAGGAAATATTCAAAATGAGGGAGAAAGGTATTAGAGAACTGAATTTATTTGATATGTTCTTTGAATCTTTTGATTGGGGTGATAACATAAAAATTTCAAGTCTAAGGTTTTGATGATATGTGTGTGTTGCTCTATATGTGTTTCTGTGTGTGTGTGTGTGTGTGTGAGAGAGAGAAATTTAATCTTATTGAGTGATTCATTAACATGACTATGCCAAACAATAAGAAATTCCACAAATGAATTATAAAGGGTCTCATTTGTAAGCAGACAGTTCACAATACTATATATATATATGTATATATATAACATATATACATATATAATGTCATATATACATGAGTATCATCTGTTATATATGCACATATGTGTTATATATGTTCATGTATATTATATATACATATATACACACACAAATGTTATACATTTTGGAAAGATAAACTCATGTTGAAATATCTTAAGGAGAAATGACCATAATTGAAGGAAAAGAAAAAGTCATACAATAAATGCTCTTTAAGTACTTAACAATGTAGTGAAGAACTGAGCCAAGTGTTAAGGATGTGAAGACAAAAACTGATCACCCCGCAAGGAGTTTATATTATAACCTACAGGAGTGGAGCAGTTGTTTGTTTTTTTTGGGGGTGGGGACATGACATGTACACAAATGAGTATAATACAACATATATGGTGATAAGGACAAAATAAAGCCTTCTAAGAAAATTTGAAGGGGAAAATAATCTCTTAGTTGGTAGGATGTGAAAAGCTGCTTAGAGATGGTAACATCTGAGGAGGACCTTTAAGTATGAAAGGGGACAATTCTTGATGAGACTGTAGACTGATTCAAATATATTGTGAAACAATATTGGCAATATGCAATGAGAAACAAAATTCATCATATATTTTGACCTAGTAATTCAGTTGCTAGGGCTTTATCCTCTCCCCTCCTTGCAAAAAAAAAAAATCGTAATAAAAAGGCTCATTTGTACAAAAATATTTATAGTTGCTTTATTTGTGATAACAAAAATCAGGGCAACGGATAAAAAAATTATGGTATATTCATAAAGGATATGCGTCAGTAATGTCAAAAGATCAAGGGATAACTAGTAGATGGCTAGTTTACTTCTCTAATGTACTTGCAACGTCAAATTGCATCATTTTTCCCAGAACATTGGCTGAGATTCTTGTGGCAAACTTATGAAAGGATTTAAAAAAAGAGTCACATCAGATAGTCAGGCAGAGATGGGTGCAATGTGCCATAAGGAGAGAACATCCATATCAATGAGATCAGAATCTCATTCTGAGTACTATGGTGCTACTAAAGTAATACACAATATATGAAAAAGAAATAGAAGATTTCTATGAAGAAAAAAAAACCAAAAGTAGCAGAATCTCAGATGGACTCCTACACAAAAGATAAAAACAAAGAAACATATTTTTGGTTGATTCTTGGTTCTACTTTGTTAAATACTGAAATGCCTCCATAAATTTTTATTCATTATGCTAACCACTTTTTCAGTTATTTGCCTTTGTTGATGGCCATTGTTCACAATAAAAAGTTTAAAATGTTAAAAAAAAAAAAAAAGACTTGATTCTTGGTAGTTGAATGTCAATGAACACAAAAGAAAGTGCCCAGTATGAGAGTCATAGCACATATCCTTTAATGTGATGACAAGCAAAGAGAAACAAATAGAGTAAAGATGCCTCATTGTGTAGAGTATTAACATTGACTGTTGGCAAGAACAACTGATGACTGAGGTAAGGAGTATGTAAGCCATTTTGACAAAAGTCTCAAGAGCCACAGGAACAGAACTTGGGTTCATCTGAGAGAGTTAGAGAGTGAGAGTGAGAGTGAGAGACGAGGGGAGAGAGAGAAGAGTTGAACTCATACAAATAGCATTAAATATATCAATTGTAGATGTCAAAAGTCATAAAATACATAATTCCACTCTAGTCAGAGTCTGTATTTAACTGAACATTTTGGGCACCATGACCACCACTCCCACAATAAAAGTGATTTATTTAAAGTGAAGTATGAAACCTCATTTTAAAATTGTAATATCCATACTTTCATAAATATGGATTTTCACTTTTGTGATTTTTATTACAATGGTACTAGAGATCATTTTTACAGCCACAAACATCCAGATGTTGCTTCCAGGGAAAAATGCTTGACATATTCAGGGCCAGTTTCTTAATTAGTTTAATAAGGAGGTGGGACTAGATATGATTAGATATCTAGGGATCTAGGACGCTTTTAATTGTAAATCCCATGACCCTATAAAATTAGTTCACTGGAGTTGTGGAATGAATCCCTATATGCTGTCCATAGTAATTCCATATTACTACAGTTGTTAAAAATATAATGTCATCATTAGACATAGTTATGTGGACAGAGGTTTTATTGTATCACCAGTTGAAAGAAATTAAAACATTACTACATGAATTTGTGAAACAAAGCAGCTCGATAACAAGAAAATACAAATGTAAATTTTTTTTTGAGAAATACTTTCTCTCAGTTAACAAATCATTCCTTGATCCCCCTCCAATTAGTGCTCATTCTATCCTGAATTTTCTTTGTAATATACTTCTATATATACATGCTATATCCCTCCATTCCCTTCTCACTTCTTGAACTGAGATTTCCTACTTTCCGTTCAAGTTCAACTTAGATTGAATCTTTTCTACCTCTTACAGGAATCCTTTTCTGGGTGACCTCCCTGTCCCTTGCCTCTCATAGTGTTTAATGGATTTTCTGAAATTAGTTTGTCTTTATATTCATTTACATTTGGACATCTTTTTTCCTCTGACAAAAGGTAAGCTTCTGGAGGGTAGAGATTATAACATTTCTGTCTATTTTCCTGTAGTACCAATGTACTATTTATCTGACATATAGCAAACGTTAATAAGGAAACAGCTAGGTGGCTCAATGGATATAGCACTGGGCCTAGAGTGAAAAAGAGTCAAAAGTTAAGAAGAGTCAGACATAACTGAATAGACAGAACAACAACAGACATTGTTGTCTTTGCATTGTTTAATTAGTTTAGTTGACATTTTAATTTAAGTTAATGATTGTGTACTACACTGACATTCTTTCCATATCAAAAAAACAGCAAGGCCTCAGCATGATATTTTAAGATTAAACTCATTAGGAAAATATTACTGAATAAGAGGATAGAAAATTAGAAATATTGTTGCCTCACAAAATGATAAAACATGGTACAAAGGAAAATCTATTAGACAAAAAACCTAATGTAGGGAGCAAATAAGTTCAATCACTCCAAGTATTTGTAGGTAAAATTTTAAGAAGCAAACAGAAGAAAAATCAATCAGAAGTTTGGTCAGAATTATAGCAAGAAACTATTTTAATGTTTAATAACCACAGAATCACCACCCCATATATTCCCTAATAGGACAGTAAGATGTGGAAGGTTGTGTTTGTCCTTCATTCTCAAAGAGGACCATCACATCAAGATGATGACATGACTTGCAGTTGACTTTGATTTGAGTAAGGGAGAGCTATACAAGGTCGTCAATCTCACTTTCTTCTCCTGAGCCATCTGGGTCCAGTGACCAGACATTCATCAGGAGTCAGGACAACTGGAGATAGCTCAGGATACAAGGTGAGACCCCGGCCCTTTCAGGCTAAGGTCTTATCACATTCTCACTTTCAATGAGATACACCTATTTGATGAATTAGCTTCTTTAGGTAGTTTCTCAAAGGATGGCCTCTTTAAAAAAAAAAAATTCAAACTGAGAGGGGAACACCCTCAGGGTTGCTGGGTAAAAGAGAAACAATTACTGTGCAAAAAGTCATTAAAGATAAGCATGGAAAAAAAATCTAGATCAGATCAATCTTGGGTCTTATATGATGAATATGGAGAAGCATATAAAGACGAGTTTATTCAAAGAAAAATAAGCAAAGACTGACATATATTATTTCTACACGAAGTAAGTGAAGAAAACATTCTACAAAATATTCAAAAGCAGATGTTGCAAAACTACTAACAATATTGGTCTCAAAGAAGACATATAACACTTCTCCCCTCCCCTACTCCTTTGATGAAGGGTAGAGGAAAGAGTTCACAGATAATAGAGCATAGCTTATTGTGTCAGATATTTTGGTACACTGATTGGTTTTGCTAATTTTTTTCTTTTCTACTTTTTTCTTTAACAAAGATTAATGATTAACTATCCAGGAGTGAAAGGGATATAGTGAGAAATCTAAGCTATGTTAACAATATTAATAAAATCCATTAAAAAGAAAAAAAGGGAAAAGTTCTTATTTATAATCAAATAAGGTAAAATATTTGAAGAAATAAGAAGATGATAGTCACATATTAAAATTTTATAGATACAATAGTTAACTACTAGAAACTGGAGAATATATTTTATGGAATTGATTGTAAATGAGCAACTTGATCTTTCATAGAAATTTCCGAATTTGTAAGTAATGTTCCATTATTCTTCTTGAAAAAAAAAGTCACTTTGATCTTCTGATTCCATCATCATTTACCCAGAACTAATAACTACCATAACATTGATATCATTTCAATAAGAAACGATGATTAAAGATGAAATAATAATTCAGCATTTCCCTATTATGAAGAAAGTAGCAAGGCTTATGTGCCTGTGGGAGCTATTCTCTTATAAGTGAGCTCAAGATACACATGATTGCCATGGTAAAAGCAATGAAATAAAAAATGAATTTGTTCAAGAATTAATGAATCAGCATGGTTACAACAATCTACACCTCTGTGATGCCATCTAAAAAGCCTCTGTATTATTACCCAGTATAATGCACAAGTTGAAAGAAAATCCGCTTAAAATAATCTCAAGAAAAAGTTGTGACACTTCACAGCTGGGCTTTGAGAAAATTATTGTTTGGAGAGTTCACATCCCTGATAGGTTTGCTTGTGTTTGTGATGTTAAAATTGAAAATCAAAGAAACATTGCCTAAGAAGTCTCAGTCCTTCACCAAACAAGAAGACAAAAGCAAAACAATATTTATTTGTTTGAAACGGGGGCTTAATATGTGGGAGTTATAAGACAGTAAACAAACATTCACAAGGCATGAGGGGGGTTAGATTAGGTATTATGATGTGGACATGGATAAACCAATGGAGACCTATTTCTTCATCCCAAGAGATTGTATAAACCTTGTTTCTTAATGTTACCTTACGTCATTTTTCCTCTGATCAAAGTCCTTCAAAAATATTGCTCCTTCTGAAGTCTTCATAATACATTTGTACCTCACTTTCTTTCTCTTGCCACCTCTGAAGAACTCAAGAATTCTCTCCTGGCTTCCTTCAATAAACATTTTTATTGCTACTGTTTGTTGACCATGCTAGGATATGACACAGTTTTTGCCCTTATGGAGCTTAGAGTCTATTCAGGTATAAGACAAAAATATCTAAAATATTATGCAATAAGTATATTAGAGAGGTTCAAAAGTAAGTGATATGTGATGGCCTGAAGGTGAAAATCAATAGTCACTAGGGAGATAAGTGAAGATTCCAAGGAGGAGGTGCCATTCAAATTAACTGAGGAGAGGTAGGATTTGAACACTGAAAGATTAGGATGGAAGACATTCTAGGGAAGACATTCTAGGCATGAACAACAGAGTGAGTAAAGATATGGAAACAGGAATTCTGAGGATATGTATTAGGGCCACAGAATAAACCAGTTTGCCTAAGGAGTGGGGAGGAAATTGCCATTACTGATATGCATCAGCTTTGGAAGCATCTTGGGGAGTTAGGCGGTTCCATAGATACAGTGCTAAGCTTGGAGTTAGGAAGACTATATTTCTGTGTTCAAATCTGGTCTCAGATGCTTAATGGCTGTGTGACCCTGGGCAAGTTACTTAACCCTGTTTGCCTAACTTCCTCATGAGTAAAATGAGCTGGAGAAGGAAACTCAAAGCATTCCATTATCTTTGTCAAGGAAACCTCAGAAGGGATCACAAACAGTCTGACATGACTGAAGAACAACATGGGTGTATCAGATTGTAGAGGACCATGAATGTCTGGTGAAGCAGTTCAGATTTACCTGGTAAAGCAACTGGGAGCCACTAAAGGGATCTGTGTAGAAGAGTAACATGAGTAGATGTGCATATAAGCTATTAAGTGCTTCTTTGCAAATAAAGTAACAAATATAAGAGAAACAGAATAGACTACCTCAATTGATTCTATGTTCATTTTTATTCTTTACCATTCAGCATTCAGTCAACAAACAAAAAAAAATGTTAAAAGTCATTGTTTATTGTCAGAAATGTATTTTTTGGCTTTATGCAGTTAGAGGAATTAAGTTTGACTATAAGGCTGAAAACATTAAACTGAGGAAAATGGGCAACTTTCATTTTGTTTAATGTATATACATATATGCGTGTTTGAGAGAGAGACAGAGAGAGAGAGAGAGAGAGAGAGAGAGAGAGAGAGAGAGAGAGAGAGAGACAGAGACAGAGACAGAGACAAAGAGACAGAGAAACAGAAACAGAAAGAGTCAGAGAGAAAGAGATAAAGACAGAGAGAAAACAAGGTTTTTGCTAAAGACTTACAAACTAATCATGACATTTGGACAGAGACAGATCTGTCCTCTCTGACATGTTTTTCTTACCTGTACCAAGTATGTGAAGATTATTGCTAAGTTTCTTTCTAGATAAGAAATTTTGTGAATTACATGATTCTATAATATTATAGTGGGGAGCTTAAAATATAAGGCCAAATGTGCAAAAATTAACAATTGATTGTTAATTTACAAGAGGGTCATGATTTTAATTCTCTTCAAAATTTATCCAAGTATAATTTTAAAAAATAAGTATTTATTTTTAATTCCAAATTTTCTTCCTCCCCGTCACCCATTGAAAAGGCAAGCAATACAATATATGAAGTCATACAAAGACATATTTCTGCATTAGCTGTGTTGCAAACAAAACCCAAGAAAAATAAGCTGAAAGAAATATGCTTCAGTCTACAGTCAGAGGTCATCAATTCTCTCTGTTTAGGTAGAGAATATTTTTCATCTTGAGTCCTTTGGAATTATCATGGATTATTGTATTAATCAGAGTAGCTGTCTTTCATAGCTGACCATCATCATAATATTGCTGTACAGTGTACAATATTCTAGTTTTGCTTTTTAAAAATTTTTTTAGTTTATTTATTTTCAGTTTCCAAGATTCACTCCATAAACTTTTGAGTTTTCAGTTTTCACCCCCTTTCTCACCTTCCCCCTCCTGAAGACAGCATGCAATCTGATATAGGCTCTACATATACATTCATACTAAATATATTTTCACATTAAGAGTGATAGCTTTGTTTCTTCTTTGCCTATTCTAATTTCTTTAATTTCTTTTTTTCATTTATTGCTAAAGCTATTATTTCTAATACAATATTGAATAACAATGGTGATAATGGACATTCTTATTTCACCCCTGATTTTACTGGAAATGCTTCTAGTTCATCCCCATTACATATAATGCTTGCTGATGGTTTTAGATAGATGCTACTTATCATTTTAAGGAAAGCTCCATTTATTCTTATTCTCTCTAGTGTTTTTAATAGGGATGGGTGTTGTATTTTGTCAAGAGCTTTTTCTGCATCTATTGAGATAATCATATGGTTTCTGCTAGTTTTGTTGCTGATATGATCAATTATGCTGATTGTTTTCCTAATACTGAAGCATTCCTGCATCCCTGGTATAAATCCTACCTGGTCACAGTGTATCATTCTCATGATATCTTGCTGTAATCTCTTTGCTAATATTTTATTTAAAATTTCTGCATCTATATTTACTAGGGAAAATGGTCTATGATTTTCCTTCTCTCTTTTGATGCTTCCTGATTTAGGTATTAGCACCATAATTGTATCATAAGAAGAATTTGGTAGAACTCATTCACCCATTTTTCCAGTTTACATAGTGTTGGAATTAAGTCTTCTTTAAATGTTTAATAGAATTCATTGGTATATCCATTTGGCTCTGGAGATTTATTTCCTAGGGAGTTCAATGATGGCTTGTTTAATTTCTTTTTTCTGAGATGAGATTATTCAAGTATTTCACTTCCTCTTCTGTTAATTTGGAGAATTTATATTTTTGAAAGTATTCATACATTTCACTAAGATATTCAAATTTATTTGTATACAGTTGGGTAAAATACCTCCCAATTATTGTTTTAATTTCCTTTTGATTGGTGGTTAATTCACCCTTTTTATTTTTGGTTCTGGTAATCTGGTTTTCTTCTTTCTTTTTTAAAAATCAAATTAATCAAAGATGGATCTATTTTATTGTGTTTTTCTTTCTTACTCTTAAATAAAATTAACCAAAAGTGTTATTTTGTTGTGTTTTTTTTTCATAAAACCAGCTCTTAGTTTTATTTATTAGTTCAATAGCTGTTTTTTATTTCAATTTATTAATCTCTCTTTTGGTTTTCAGAATCTCTAATTTGGTATTTAGTTGGGTATTTTTAATTTTTTTTTTTAGCTTTTTTAGTTGCATTCCCAATTCATTGATCTCTGCTTTCTCTATATTATTCATGTATAGTATTCTCTATTTTATTCATGTTTAGAGATATACAACTTCCTCTAAGAATTGCTTTTGCTGCCTCCTGTAAGTTTTGGTATGTTGTCTCATTGTTGTCATTCTCTTGGCTGAACTTATCGATTGTTTCTGTGACCTGTTTGACCCACTCATTGTGTAGGATTAGATTAATTGGTTTTTGATTAATTTATATTCTGTCTTTCCATGGCCCTTTATCATGTTATTTTTATTGCATCATGCTCTGAATAGGATGCATTTAATATTCCTATCTTTCTGCATTGGATTATGAGGTTTTATGCACTAGCATATGGTCAATTTCTGTGTATGTGCACATACCACTGAGAGAAAGATATATTCCTTTCTATACCCATTCAGTTTTCTCCAGAGACCTATCATATCTGAATTCTCTAAAATTCTACTATTTTCCTTAACTTCTTTCTTGTTTATTTTGCAGCTAGGTTTATCTAGTTCTGAGATGGGGAGGTTGAGGTCCTCCACTAGTAAAGTTTTGTTGTCCATTTCTTCCTATAACTACTTTCACTTATCTAAGAATTTGGATGCTATACCACTTGGTTGCATACATATTTAGTAACGATATTACTTCAGTGTCTATTGTACCTTTTGGCAGGATGTAGTTTTTTCCTTATCTCCTTTTATGAGATGTATTTTTGATTTTGGTTTGTCTGAGATCAGGATTGCTACCCCTGCTTTTTTTTTTTTTTTTTTTTTACTTCAGCTGAAGTATAATATAGTCTACTCTAGCCTTTTACTTCTGCTTCAAATGTGTTTCTTGTAAAAAACATATTATAGCATTATGGTTTTTAATCCACTCTGTTATCCACTTCTGTTGTATGGGAGAGTTTTATGGAAAAGTTATTTCCATTAACATTCACAGTTACAATTACTATCTGTATCTTTTTCTCTATCTCTCCATCCTATTCCCCTCCCCGTATACACCCTATTTATGCTTTTCTTTCTCTCTTCTTTTTTTCCCTCCTCAATAGAGTTTTGTTTTGGACCACCATCTCTCTTAGTCTGCCATCCCTTCTATCAGCCCTTTCCCTTTTCTTTTCCTTTTACCCTACTAATTCTTCCCTCCCTTTTCTTTCCCCTCCTATTTCCTATAAAATAAGTTAGATTTTTATATCTAGTTGATTGTTATTTCCTATTTGAGCCAAATCTGATGAGAGGAAGATTTAAACAATGCTCATCTCCTTCCCTTCTTTCCCTCTACTGTAGTAGGTGTTTGTGCCCCTTTATGTGATATAATTTACCCTTTTCTGCCTCCTCCTTTCCTCTTCTCCCAATACTATCCCTTTCCATTACTTAATTAGATTTTTTTATCACATCAAAATCAATCTATATCTATGTCCTCTGTTTACATATATGACTTTAAATGTCATAGTAAAGGTACAGTTCTCAAGTGTTACAAATACCATCTTCCACCCCAGCTTCTGGGATAAGAACTCACTGTTTGACAAAAATTTCTGGGAAAACTGGATAACAGTGTGGTGGAAATTAGGCATAGACCCATACCTGACACCGTACACAAGAATAAAGTCCAAATGGGTACAGGATTTAGGTATAAAGATTGATACCATGAATAAACTGGAGAAGCAAGGAATACGGTATTTATCAGATTTATGGAGAAGGGAAGAATTTTTTACTAAAGAAGAGATAGAAAGCATTATGAAATGCAAAATGGATAATTTTGGTTACATTAAACTGAGAAGTTTTTGCACAACTAAACCCAATGCAACCAAAATCCGGAGGGATGTAGTAAATTGGGAAAGAATTTTTACAGCTAAGCTCGGGGATAAAGGCCTCATTTCTAGAATATATAGAGAACTGACTCAAATGTATAATCATACAAGTCATTCCCCAATTGATAAATGGTCAAAGGATATGAACAGGCAATTTTCAGAGGAAGAAATTAAAGATATCTATAATCATATGAAAAAATGCTCTAAATCACTTTTGATTAGAGAGATGCAAATCAAAACAACTCTGAGGTACCACATCACACCTATAAGATTGGCAAACATGACAGAACAAGAAAATGATAAATGCTGGAGAGGATGTGGGAGAGTTGGAACACTAATTCATTGTTGGTGGAGCTGCGAGCGCATCCAACCATTCTGGAGAGCAATTTGGAACTATGCCGAAAGGGCTACAAAAATGTGCATACCCTTTGACCCAGCAATATCGCTACTAGGACTGTATCCCCAAGAGATCATAAAAATGGGAAAGGGTCCCACATGTACAAAAATATTTGCAGCAGCACTCTTTGTAGTTGCCAAAAACTGGAAGTCAAGGGGATGTCCATCAATTGGGGAATAGCTGAATAAATTATGGTATATGAATGTAATGGAGTACTATTGTGCCATAAGAAATGATGAACAAGAAGACTTCAGAGAGGCCTGGAAGGACTTATATGACCTGATGCTGAGTGAAAGGAGCAGAACCAGGAGAACTTTGTGCACAGCAACGACCACAGTGTGTGAGAGTTTTTTTCTGGTAGACTTGGAATTTCGTAATAACGCAAGAACTTCTTAAAAAAAAAAATCCCAGTCGTGATTCTCTAAGGCAAAATGCCTTCCACACTCAGAGAAAGAAATATGGAAGTCATTCACAAAATGTAGCAGATCATGTTTGTGTATGTGTGTGTTTTTGTGTATCATGTTTTGATTTGTTATATGATTTCTTTCATTTATTTTAGTCTGACTACATAGCATGACTATAGTGAAAATGTACTCAATAGGAAAGAATATGTAGAACCTATACAGAATTGTATGCAGTCATGGGGAGGGAGGGGGGTAGTGGGGGGTAGGTATGGGGGGGATAAAATCTCAATTGTATGGCAATGATTGTTAAACATTAAAAAATAATAAAAAAAAATTCAAGATTACATCGCAAAAAAACAAAAAAAACAAAAAAACAAAAAAAACAAATACCATCTTCCCTTGTAGGGATGTAAACAGTTTGCCCTTACTGGATAACATTTTTTTCTTCTTTATTTCTTGTTTACTTTTGTATGCCTCTCTTGAGTCTTGTATTTGAAGATCAAATTTTCTGTTGATCTCTGGTCCCTTCATCATGAAAGTCTTTTCTTGTTTTCTGGCTTTTCTATTTTACTGAAAGTCTATCTTCTCCTCTGAAAGATTATGCTCAATTGCCTTGGTTGTAATTCAAGCTCCTTTGCCTTATGGAATATGATATTCCATGCCCTCCAATCTTTTATGTAGAAGCTGCTTACTGTATTTCCACAATATTTGAATTGTTTCTTTCTGGCTGCTTGCAGTATTCTCTCTTTGGCCTGATAATTTTGGAATTTGGCCACAGTATTCCTTGGCATTTTCAATTTGGGATCTCTCTCAGGAGGTGATAGGTGGATTCTTTCAGTGACTATTTTACCCTCTGTTTCTAGGAACTCAGAGCAATTTTCCCTGATGATTTCTTGGAAGATGCTGTCCAGGTTCTTATTTTACTGTGGCTTTCAGGTAGATCAATAATTCTTAAATTATCTGTCCTGGATCTATTTTCCAGATCTGTTGATCTCACAATGAGGTATTTTACATTTTCTTCTATTTTTCCTTCTTTCAATTTTGTTTGACTGATTTTTGATGATTCATAGAGTCATTAGCTTCCACAACCCTATTCTAATATTTAATGAGCTTCTTTCTTCAATTAGATTTTGGACTTCCTTTTGCATTTGGCCCATTTTACTTTTTAAGGAGTTCTTCTCTTCACTGAGTTTTTGTGCCTCCCTTTCCATTTAACCAATTGTATTTTAAGGACTTGTTTTCCACAGTCAATGTTCGTCCTGTTTCCAAGCTTTTCCATAATTTTTCTTCTGCCTCTCTTACTTGACTTTTAAAATCTTTCTTGAGCTCTTCCAAGAAGGCTTTTTGGGCTTAAAACCTGTTCATATTTCCCTTTGAGGTTTCAGATGTGGGAATATTGACAATGTTGTCCTCTTCTGAATTTGTGTTGTGATCATCCCTGCCCCCATAATAAGAATCTGTGGTCATCATCCATTTCTGCTTTTTACTCATGGTCTTTGCCTATTACCTAGCTTTTAAAGTTGAGCTCTCCTGGTGGAGCACAAGGGGCACTGATTCAAGCTTTGGGGGCCAGGGATGTGGTCACTAGCTCTATGTGCTAGGGCCTCAGGTGCTGCTACCTGGAGGATGTAGGAGTCTGGCAGCCTACCTGTTGCTGAGCTGGGGTCAGCAACAGTGAAACTTTTGGGGTAGGAGTGGAGGTGAGGGTTCTGGTCCTCAAAAAGAGCCTGTTCACCTGGGCTGCTTAGAAGCCCATAGAGGTTTGCCTGCTAAAGGACACTTGGTCACCTGTGCACCTTGGTTTACCAAGACAGAGTCTACCAGTTAGTTCCCCTGCCTGTGCCAAGGCACTGAGTGGAGGGTCAGGGAAAGGGGGTTGGCACTTGCCTTCTCCACCATCCTTGGGCTCAGGATCTCCCCCTGGCTTGCTGAGGTGTGACTTGCCACTGGCTTGCTGGAATATCTCCCATCCTGTACTGCTCCCTTTCCACTAGAGTGAGGGGGACCTTTCCTATTAATCTCCCAAGTTTCCTGGGCTTCAAGACTGCTGTACCTGATCTTTCTGCTAGCTCAGCTGGCCCAGAGCTTTTCCTCAGGTGATATTTTCTCTTTATTTAGAGGTCGGTAAGGACAAGTGTGAGCAACTTGCTTCTTATTCTGTCATATTGGCTCCTAGAAGTTCAATTTTTTTAATGGCTATATTCAGATGACCTGAGCTCAAATTCTGCTTTTGATATTATACATTTAACCTTGAGTAACTCATCTAACTAACTTGACTTCAGTTTCCTAATTTATAAGATAAGAGTGTAGCTAGATGACTTTTGAGGTTCTTTTCAATTCTAGATTTATTATTGAAAGACTAAGGCAAAGTTTTCTGTTTATTCTGATACTTTCCCTCAAAGTGATCAAAAACATTAAAAATAATTTCATTGGCTTATTAAAATTTCCTCAAAGCACTACATCACATGATCATTTTTTTTTGTTTTTTTTTTGTCACTGTTGATGATAAAGGAAAAAAGTGAATAAAGTATTGTCAATGTTTTTCTGCAGAAAAACAAGCTAAGATAAAAAAACACATTTCTCTCTTTTACCCAATACCTCTTCCATAATAAAAGCTGTAAGTGTAACTGCTTAGTATCAGATTTTTAAAGTACATTAACTATTTGACACTGATCATAGTTACTATGATTGATTGGAAAGAAAGAAGGGTAAGTAAAATGTTACTAACGTGGGATTTTAAATGGACACTTGAAAATTTGGGGAAGTATAAGAACCTTTTAAGTGAATGGAAAAGCAAAATGTAGTGAATCAATATTAATAATGTAGTATCAGTGGAAATGCAACTTCCTATAACTAATATTTTTTTCCAAAAAAAGATATCACACAAGGGAATAGAGATAGAGAATGTACTGGTTTATGTTTTACTTGGCATAGGGAGCACCTAGTGAGGAATTTCCATTAACAATGAAGTTTAGCAACATATCCACAGTTTGTAATCTTAGAATATTTCCTAGAGTACTGATAGGTTACTGATTTCATTGATGTTACAAAGCCAGTCGTTTCTACAGATAGTTCTTGAACCTAGGTCTTCTTGTCTCTCTTTAATAATATCAAGCTGTGTCTCATAGAGTTTAAAATAATAAATACAATAAATCCTAAGATAAACAGGATTTAGGCTAGTTGAGGAAAGCTATTAATATAATCAGAGAGCAGGCAAATTGCACAGATAAGGAAAGCAGAATAGCCCAAAGAAGTGTCAGTCTTCTCACATTCTTCGTCTTCTGGGCAGGAGCAGCCAAAATCACTGCTTCTAGGATAGTATGTTAGAATGTAGGCTCATTGAGAGTACACATTTGTTTTTTTTGTTTTTTTCATTGCTTGTACTTGTGTCTCCAGCACCAGTACACTGCCTGGTAAACAAAAGGCACTTACTAAATACTGATTGATATTTACCATTGGCTCATTATACTGTAATGATAGTCTATGTCCTAAAAGTGGGCTCATGTGTAAAATCATCTAAGCTCTTTGAGAATAAAGACTATTTAATTTTTAAAATTTTTACCTTCCCCACACCCCAAATCTAGCAGAGTTCTTTGCATATTCAAAAGGCTTAATAAATGTATGTTGAATTGAAAGTTTTTAATTGGAAAGGGAAAATATGTGATTTTTCTTTGTAGCAAAACTCCAGGACATCAAAAATACAGAAGGATTTGGTTGGAGTTTCTCTGTCTGACAATGTAACATCCTTCATGATGCTTTATAAGCCCTTCCCTAGACCTTTATATTGTATATACCAATACATGCAAGAGCAGGTCAGTGGCTCTGTGGATAGAATTTCAGACCTAAAATCAGAAAGATTCATCTTCCTGAGTTCAAATCTGGCCTGAGACACTAACTAGCTATGCAACCCTCAGCAAGTCCCTTAATCTTGTTTCCTTCAGTTCATCTGTTAAATGAGCTGAAAGAGCATATCACTAGAGTCAGTATCTTTGCCAATACATTTCCAAATGAAGTCATGAAAAATCAGACACGACTGAAATGACTGAACAACAACTCAAATATATGTGCATGTGTGTGTTTGTATGTGTGTGTACAAGCATGTTATATCTGGCAAATATGGTGAGAAGTTGTGGGACTAGAAGTAAGACATCTTGGGATGTTGACAAAATGCAAAATAGAGGAAGGATAACACATATAACACAAAGCTGTGTGGAATTTTAATAAGTGGCAATGAGATGAGAAGGTGTTTCAAGTTTTTGTAACAGCATTATGAAATGCACAGAGATAAGAATTAGCTTTCAATAATAAAGGGACAGGCTTGCTGAAGTCATAGGTTTGCTGACTTACTTTTCATGTTAAGAGTGTTCAAATTAAGGATGTATTAGCAGACTCTAAGCATCATTAGGAGTTGTGTTAGTTTTCTCATCTGTAAAAGGATGAGTTTGGATCAAATGATCTCTGAGGTACCTTTCAGTTTCAGCATTCTTTGGTTCTATGTCTTTAGATTAAATTCGCAAGTCTCGTTAGTTTTGCCTGATCAGTCTTTGGGGAGCTGAACAGGAAAGAATAGAAACTACTGATGTTCTTTTCCTTGTGTGAGTCGGGAAACCCTCTCTTACTATTTTTCCATTTCAACCACTGGGAGCACTTATAAAAATTGTAATCAGGCAGTGCTTTAGTTTCTAAACGAAACGAATAATGGTATTTTATTAGTCACCGGGAAAAACAATGAGGTATACTTAAAGATCTATGCTAAGGAGAGTATGTTTTCAATCACAGAAAAAAAATAAGAAATGTCCAAAATGAGAAAAACAAAATAGGTATTTCAATTCTCAAGAGAATTATTGGTCAAAGTCGAAGTCACACCATAGTGAAGTTGCATCCATCCTGTATAGAAGAGATCATTTCTGCAGATCTGGTGTATTGATACAGGTAGGTTCAGATTAGTGTGACTAATGAATTTCCAGAAGTGATTGCAGAATTCAAATTCATATTTCTATTGGGCTGGAACCAATTATCATATTTTACACAATTATAACTTCAAATAGTGAAAACTCAAATACATTCTACTATATCAAAAGATTCATTATTTGCACTAATTAGGATCTAACTGTATATAATATGAGAGTAGTAGAATTTCAGATCCAGTCTTTGTATTCAGAGACTAATAATAAAGGATCCCAAAGTAAATAGAAATAATAATGATGGTAATAAGGAGGAGGAGTATAATGATGACAATGGCAAGAGATTTGTATAACAATTTAATAATAACAAAGCTTAGGAGGGTCATGGCAGACCACATCTACATTACAAACACATGAGGGCCAGAAAAAAAATAATTATCTCATCCTCTTGTGCTTGTTCAGATTCATTTGCATGGAGAAGTGCAAGAATTTTTGAAAGAGCTAAGGAAAACTGGTGCCTCAAACTTACATAGTCTTTGAAGTTTGTTGGAAGGCTATACCTGAAATTATTTGAGAGGTATACAGGTTGTCAATCAGGAAAAGGAACTTTCTAGCCCTTAGTCACATAGAGGTTATAGAGAGAGATATTGGGAGTTCTAATTAGCTGGTTGGCTTTTCTGAGTACTAAAAGAGCTTGAATTCCATAGCAGATTCTAGAAACTTGAATATCCCTGTCTTGTGGGGAAAAAGCAGCTGAAGTTTTCTTTCCATTCGATGTCTGGACATGTAAGAATTTTGCCTTTGTAAGAAAGTTGAACTTAAGGGTCTAGGGCCTCAACCTATATGTTATATGTTCTAAAAGAGATAACAGAGTCTGTTTTTCTTCATACAGGAAAGAAGGAGGATCTCAGCTAAGAACTCCAGCTATGGCCCATTAAATGGTAGCAGGGAAAGGAAGACAATAAAATAAAAGATGGTAAGTCAGAAAAAAAGAAGGGTATAAGGAATAGTAAATAAAGAAGAGTAAGGAAGTAGATGCAGAAGATGATGAAGGATGAAGTCCCATAAAGCTGGACCACAAGAACAGCGTGAAGAAATCAAAACATCATGAGAAAACATCAGTTGCTCTACAGCACTGAAGTTGTAAATTACCCCTCTTCACACATTCCCTGGCCACAAAAGTTTCCTATATGCGTGTCTTTTTATGTGTCTATTTATTACTACTTTTGCTATTGATGGTATATATATATATATTAAGGGTATAGTCTCTTTGGTCATTTTTCTTAATAGTATATCTATGAAATGTCTTTAAAATTTTTTGTCTTTTAGCTCACTAGTAAAGACATTAGTAAGGGCTTCTGAACTACAGTCTTCACAAGATACAGACTAAAAGAGCATCCCAATCCTTGAGTTGCTTGTCAAGTGGTCCCAAGAGCAAAGGGGAGATAATCTAGGTGCTCTACGTGCTAACATATTGACATGCACAAGTGTATGTATACCAACACAGACCTATATAAACACACACATATAGATATACAAACATACATTATATCACTTTATTCTAATAGTAACTTTCTGAGGAAGACAGTCAAAGAAATATCTATTAGACTTCAATGAACCTATTATTATGCTAGTCACTGTGCAAAGTGCTATAAGTACAAAGGTATGCAAAAGCACTATACATTCTGCAAGAAGTTTTCATTTTTTTATATGATTAATTACATTTTAATTGTAAATTAATTTTTTTAAAACAACAAAACCCACTCTGTCCTCTTCCCCATTTTCTTCCTCCCTACTGATAAAGAAAAGCAAAACTCATACTGCAAACATATATAACCATAAAAACAAACGTCTTTGAAAGCTTAAGAACTATGATCAACACAGGGACCATTCATTATTCCAGAAGACAGATAATGACACATGCTATCCATTATAGAGAGATGGTAATGGATTTAGGGTGGAAAAGTACATATAGACAACATTTTTATATGCACATGTATAAAACATACATGTTACAATGTATATATGTGTTATATACCAGAAGGAGGGAGAGGAGAACAACCCTACTGTTGGAATGTGTTTGCCTTGAATATATATTACAAATGATTTCTGTTCTTTTCTCATTTAAAGAGGGGAAGTAGGAGAAAGAGAAAGTAGATTTCTGCTATTTTTTTAAAATAATAATTACATGGAGAACAATACAGATCGCAAATAGCATATGAATATTTAGATGAGTTTGCTGCATCATTAATTTTATTTACCTTTTATTTTGATCCAAAAAAATCACTCATGAAGTTGGAATAATTTATAAATACATTTAGCATAAAAACAAAACAGATGAATAAATTGAAAGTGAGAAAAACAAAAGCAAAATAATAAAAACAGATACAATCAAGCAAAACCAATTCCCCAGTGGCTCATGTCCAAACAAAATTGTCTCACTGTGTACCCTGAGGCCATTACCTCTCCATGAGGTGGTGGGCATCATGTTTCATTACAATTTCTCTAGAATCCTGTTTGGTCATTGCATTGATCATAGCTCCTACGTCTTTCAAATATATTCATCTTTACAATATTATTATTAGTGTAAAAATTGTGCTTTGAAATCTCCAATTACTTTCCAGTACAAAAAAATGCTGCTACAAGTATTGTTCCTTTTCCTCTGATTTCTTTAGATATAGACCTAATAGAGATATTGCTGGGTCAAAGGGTATGTACTACTTAAGAGCTTTTAGGGCAGAGTTCCAAATAACTTTCCAGAATAATTAAACTAATTCACAGCTCCACAAAACTGCATTGATGTACCTGCTTTTCCATAACTCCTCAAGCATTTCTTATTTTCTTTTTGTCAACTTTGCCATTATGACAGATATGAAGTGGAACCTCAGAATTGTTTTAATTTGCATTTCTCTAATTAGTACCAATTTAGAGCATTTTTAGATGACTATTTATGGATTGGATTTCTTCCTCTGAAAATGCCTGTTAGTATTCTTTGACCATCTATCTCTAGGAGAATGGCTCATTCTTAGAAATTTAAATCAGTTCCTAATATATCTTATCAGAGAAATACTACAAATATGGTCTCCCCCCATTTAATGGATTTCCTTCTAATTTTTGTAGCAGTTATTTTGTTTGTGTGAAACATTTTTTTTTTAATTTTAAGTAATCAAAATTGAGGAAGGAGATTTAGAGAAGTTTAATGAGTTGTCAAGGCCACACAAATAACATGTATTAGAGGCCGTATCTGAATCTATTTCCTGATTTCATGCTCCATGCCTTATCCATACTACTCTATCTAATGCAAAGTTTATATTTCTGTTCTTTTTTTTTCAGTCTTAGTTTAAAGATGTAGATGCAGAAGTAGAGATATTAAGCAGTGATTTCAAGCTTAATGTCTGAACTACATTTTTACATTAAAAGTTCATATTTAATTTCACTTTAATAAAGTTTAAATACTATTTTAACTTTCCAGAGTTTCTGTAGCCAACCCCTTCTTTGGGTCCATCAGCAAATCTGAGTATGTGACTACTATTATTAGAGACTTCATGAAAGTAGAAGAAATTATCTTTATTATCTATAAATGGTTGCATAATGATGTGTAACCTTTATACCTGAAGTCCATCATGTGTACTTTTCACAATTAAGCAATTAATTCCTGTCCACTCTTGTTCAAGCTGACTGGCTTTATTGATATAGCATTAATTATATGTTCTCATTATTTCTAGCCATCATTGTGTGATGAGTTGAGAGAGGCTCTAATGAAATATTCATATGATTCAATAGTGTCAGTCTATCCTTTCTAATCTATCTGTGAGGATAATAATAAATTTACAGAGATTGGCACAAAATTGAGTGAGTGCACAGATGTACTCATTTGAAGTGAACAGCTTTTACTTAGTTATGGATTTTTCCCACTGACCCTACCCTAACTTAATGCATCTGTTTGAATATAGGGAGCCACAAAAATGCCTCCTATCATTTCCTTAGTGAAAGATTCCCTTATGTCTCAGTGGCTTTGTTCCTAGAGAATTTTAGTGCAATGTGTGAAAAGAAAAGAAATTTTGCAAGTGTCATACCTTTATTTTTCAAACATGTGAAACATAATGAAAGAGGTCTGGGATAAAATACCCTAATTAAAATATTAATTTTTGTAAAATAATTTTATGATATTTTCTTTTTTTAATGTCATCATAGTATCCCATATATTCCTCCCCATCTCAGTGCCCAAGAGCCATGCCATAAGACAAATTGTATTATTTTTAGAGAGAAAAAAAAGTTAGCATAAGTGATTAATAGATTGTGAAAATCCAAAAATATGTCCAAAGTGTAACACCTGTGGACCTCCCACATCTGTCAAAGGGTAGCTTAAGAATGTCATCTCATATCTCTCAATTTGAGATCCACTTGATCTTTCTAATTTTGTTACATTTACTTTGGATTTTTGGTGCCATTGTTTTCCCATTTACATTGTTGTAGTATATCAGTAAGCATCCCAAATACAAAGGAGGGCTGCTGTCACAGGTTCTCAGATCTGTATTCATAAAAGGACAGGCAATTTTTGAGTGTTAACAATCACTTTAATCAAGTACATATATCAATCCTCTAGTCAAGCACATATATCATTCACCTAGTTCAGGGCAGTCAACACCCTGAATCCCAAAGAAATCAACAGACATGGCTTCCTCTGTCTGACCATAATTCAACAGACAGATAGCTGTCTGACCAGTTACCAGAAAGGGAAGCACCGACATCAGGGGAGACACCTTAGCAACTTCCCAGAGTCCTCATCTGGCACTCAAACTTTCTTACCAAAACTAAGCCTCAAAATAAAATTGCCCCTCAGAGTCTATATGTTTGTTAGAGCCAGAGGGCACCACATCCTTTGAGAACCAGTACCTTATTAACAAAAGTTATGGACCTTCTTACAAACCTTTCCAGGCATAAAAATGGGTGGTAAAGATCCTCCTCAATCACATTCAAATAGAGGCATTATACTTGATTATACTAAGACCAAAAGAGCAAAAGATGCTCCTTTACTTGCCATTACATGTAGTTACTATATATATTGTTTTCTTGGCTCTGCTTACTTCACCCTGCATTAGTTCATGTAGCTCTTCCCATACTTTTCTGAATTCATCCCATATAATCATTTCATATAGGGCAGTAGTATTCTTTTCTATTTGCATATCACAATTTGTTCAGTCATTCCCCAATTAATTGGCATCTACTTTTTTTCTAATTCTGAGCTATCACCAAAAGCGCTACTATAAATATTTTGTAGTACATAGGGACTATTTTTTTTTTAACTGATGATATCCTTGTGGTATGAGCCCAGCAATAGAACCTCTGGTTCAAAGCATGGACATTTCAGTCACATTATTTGCAAAATTCTGAATTGCTTCCCAAAATGGCTACAGCATTTCTCAGTTACATGAACAATATATTATTACACAATCCTCCCATTATTGACTATTGCCATTTTGAGTAATTTTCAGGGTGTAAGGTGAAATCTCAGGAGTGTTATGATTTGTATTTTTCTTATCATTAGTTATTTGGAACATTTTTTTTTATACAGTTGTGAATACTTTGTTATTTTTCCTTTAAAAAATTATTTGCTCACATTCTTTGACCATTTATCTATTGGTGGATGGCTATTGGTATTATAAACACATATATACAGATAGGTACATACATAAATACATATACATACATGCATATTATCTTGGATACCAAACCTTTGTCTGAGAAATCTGATACAAAGATTTTTTTTTTTCTGATCCAATCACTTCCCTTCTTATCCTAGATACATTAACATTGACTATACAAAAGCTTTTCAGTATTAAGTAATCAAAGTTATCTATTTATCTGGTATAATTGTCTCTCTCTTGCTTGGTTAAGAATATATCTCTTTCCCATACATGTGGGAGATATGATGAATTTCTCTTTTTGTTTATAGCATGACCTTTAATATTAAAGTTACATAACTATTTAAAATTTATTGAGGGATGTGTTAGCTTAAGAATGACTTCTACCAGACTGCTTTTCAATTTTCTCAGCAACTTTTATCAAATAGGTAAACTACCCCCCAAGTAACATGTTTTCTACTTTATCAAACACTGGGTTTGATTGAATATTTTTTTTTTCTGAATCTCTGTTGTCTAGGCTGTTTCTCTGATCTATCACTCTATTTTTAAACCAATATCAAATAGTTTTGGTGACTGATACTTTATAATACAGTTTGAGGTCTGAAAGTACTATTTCCCCTTCAATAATCCTTTATTCATTATATTCCATGTTGTTCTAGATCTTTTTTCTAATTTTTAAATTATTTTATCAAACCCTATTAAATATCCTCTTGGTAATTTTAATTGTCTGGCATTAAAAGTATATATACTTTGTAGTATTGCCATTTTCATTACATTGCCATGGCCTAGCCATGAGCACTATATATTCTGCCAACTATTTAGTTTGTTTTTAATTCTTTAAGAAGGAAGATGTAATTGAATTTATTTAAGTCTTTAGTGTGCTTTGGGAGATTGATTACACATTTTATTCCCTTTTGGAATTACTTGATATAAGTTTTACCTCTCTAAAATTGATTCTTGTCTTTTGTTATCATTACACTGAAATGCTGTTTACTTTTAAGGATTTATTTTCTAGCCTTCAATTTTACTAAAGATATTAATTATCTCAATTAGTATTTTTGCAGATTCTTGAGTGTTTTCCAAGTGAACCATAATATTCTTAGCAAACAGGGGCAGTTTTATCTCCTCTTTACTGATCCTTATTCACTTAATTCATTTCTAATTTATTTTAGCTATTGCTAGCCTTGAGAAAATTATACCAAATCATAGTGGGGAGAGAAAGAATTCTTGATTCACTCTCATACATATTGGGAAAGGTTCTAGCATATCCCCATTGCATATTACACTTGCTTTTGATTTTAGATAGATACTCTCCTGACACTAAAAAATAATGCTTATTCTTCGTAGGTTTCTTTTTTTTTTTTGTATAAAAGACTGCTTTTTTTGTCAAAGGATTTTTCTGCAAGTAATGAGATGATGATATAGTTTTGGATATTTTGTTTTTAATATGATTAATTATGTTGATTATTTCCCTAATGTTGAACCATCTTCACCTTTCTAGTATAAATCCCTCTTTATTAATGATTTATTGGATAAAGTTATGAAATCTATTTCATGGGATTTCATTTAATATTTTTGAGATAACATATACTAATGATACTACTCTATAATTTTCTTTCAGTGCGTTATGTTTCTTATAGGTAACAGGGCTCTTATTTTTACCATAAAATAATTTTGGGAGAACTCTTTCTAAATATTCTTTTGCTTGCCACTCTGTGGCTTTTGCTAAGTGTGTGTGTGTGTGTGTGTGTGTGTGTGTGTGTGTGTGTGTGTGCATGTGTGCGTGCATGCAAATCATAAGTATTTAACTCTAATTCCTTCATAAATTTGGTCAGTTTCATAGCTTCCCTTTTGTTTTTCTATTACACTTCTCCAAAACTGACAGAGTACTAATGAAGTCTGCCTTCACCATTATTTAAATAAATATTCTCATTCATCAAAAGTTCTGCCCTCAAGGCAAAATGATAAACAGAAGAATCAATGTCAACAAACTAGAGCACTTCTCTAAGCCTGAACAGTTTGCTACTAACTTGGAGGGAAAGTTGAGCCAACACATAATTGGCAACAGTGGAGCAGAAAAGGAGTGGGCAGCTTTCAGAGGTTTGGTGTACAGCACTGTATTTTCTCATCTCAGTCAGAACACTTGCAAACACCAAGTTTGGTTTGATGAAAATGATGGGGAAATTCAGAAGCTGCTAAATGAAAACCAAGAAATCCACAGGATATACCAGCTGGATACTTCATCCACCTCAAAGAAGGCAGCATTTAATTCCATCAAAAGCAAAGTACAAGCAAAGCTTAGAGAAATGCAGGATTCCTGACTCAGTAAGAAGGCAAATGAAATTGAGTTTTATGTTGATAGTAACAATCCAAAGTGCTTTTATGGTTTCCTGAAAACTATTTGTGGACCAAAAACCTATGGTGCATCACAACTACTCAGTGCTGATGGAGCCAAATTGTTTAATGATAAGGACATGATCCTAGAAAGATGGGCTGAATACTTCCATAGTGTTCTCAACAGACCATCATCAATCAATGCTGAGGCCAGTGATCATTTACCTCAGGTTGATGTCAATCCCTCCTTAGTTCAACTTCCTCAAGAAGAGGTTTTGAGGGCCATTAGGCTCCTTTAATGTGACAAAGCACCTGGTGCTGATTCCATTCCAACTGAGATTTACAATGTAGGGGGACCAATGCTCATACAAAAGCTGACTGAATTTTCCAGGTTACACAGCAAGAGGAAGTTAATTTCCAGGAGTTCAAGGATGCCTCCATTGTCCATCTCTATAAAGGTAAAGGGAATAGATTGTCTTGCAGCAATCACAGGGGGGCCTCTATCTTAGTCATTGCTGGCAAAATCCTTCCTAGAGTCCTCCTTAATAGGCTGATCCTTCACCTGGAAGATGGTTATATATCTGAGAGCCAATGTGGCTTCAGAAAGGGCCAAGGAACAGTCAATATGGTGTTTGCTGCCCAACAACTTCAGGAAAAGAACAGAGGTCTGTACACAACATTTGTAGATCTGACCAAGGCCTTTGACACTGTTAGACATGAGGGTTTATGGAAAATTATATCAAAATTTGGTTACCTGGAGAAGTTCATCAGTATTGTACATCAATTTCATGATGGCATGTTTGCCCAGGTTTTGGATAGTGGACAATGCTCTTGTGCCTTCTTAGTCACCAGTGGAGTGAAACAGGGCTATGTGCTTATTCCCATGCTTTTTACAATGATGTTTTCAGCCATGTTGTCAAATGCTTTCAATGAGGATGAACATAGCATCAAGGTTAACTACCATACTGATGACAAATTCTTCAATTTGAAAAGGCTACAAGTCAAGAACAAAGTGGAGGGAATGTTGGTGCTTGATTTTTTGTTTGCAGAGGATTGTGCACTCAATGCAGCCTCTGAAGCTGAGACATAAGAAAGTGTGGATTAATTCTCTGATTCCTGTGCTAATTTTGGCTCAGTAATTAACATCAAGGAAACACAGGTGCTCCATCGGCCACCACCACACCATCCATATGTGCAACCATCAGTTACAATGAATGGAGAAATTTTGAATGCCAAGGATAAGTTCATTTAACTTGGTAGTGTATTTTCCAGGGAGATACACATTGACAATGGGGTTGATGCGCACATTGCCAGAACTAGCTCAGTGTTTGGGAGACTCTGAAGAAAAGTTTGGGAGAGAAGAGGTATTAGACTGACTAACAAACTGAAGGTCTACAGAGCCGTTGTATTGACCTCATTGTTGTATGTCTGTGAAACATGGACAGTCTATCAGTCCCATGCCTGGAAACTGAATCACTTCCATTTGAACTGTCTTAGCAAGATTCTGAGGATCACCCAGCAGGATAAGGTACCAGAGACTGAAGCCCTTGCTTGAGTTGAACTGCCAAGCATTCAAGCTATGCTTCAGAGAGTACAACTCTGATAGGCTGGCCACGTTGTCTGAATGCAAAATATATGATTGCCAAAAAGACTATTTTATGGAGAACTCACATGGGGCAGGTGATCACATAGTGGTTAGAAGAAGTGATACAAGGACACTGTCAATGTCTCTCTTAAGAACTTTGGATTCGACTGTGCAACATGGGAGACACTGGCACAGGACTGCTCAACATGGCATGCCCAGATCAGAAAGGGTGCTGTGCTGTATGAGCAAAGCAGAACTGAGAAAGCACAAAGTCAAGGCAAGATGTGCAAATTTGGAGTAACCACCCCAAATATTCACATGGACTATCTGTGTCCAACTTGTGGTACAGCATTCCAAGCTCACATTGGTTTGATCAGCCATAGTCAGAGATACTGAAACTTCACTTTATCATGGTGATGTCATTTTGGTCCTCTTCAAGAATGAAGGATAACAACCACCACTACCACTCTTTATATTTACTTGAAGTTCAGATATTTCTTTTATTAATTAGAATGTTAAAGCATTTGAAGCATATAAATTTATTACTGATATTAATTTGTGGTCTTCGGTTTCTTTCGGTATAATATAGTTTCCTTGTTTATTTCTTCTTATTTAAAAAAATTTTTTGTAAACAATAAATTGTAGAACTTTGTTCAACTAATCTGTCATTTTTTCATTGTACTGGGCTGCTTAATCAATTCAAATTTAGACTTATAAGAGTTAAGTTTATATTTTCATCCATGTGTCTCAAGATTTTTTTTCTATCAAATTATGATTTTTTTCCCTCTTCTGTTGTAAACATAGTAGTATGTCCCTTGAGTTACTCAAAGCTTTTTTTCTTAGGTGGCCTTGTTTCCACTAGCTTTATTCCCTTCATTCCAATCTCCTCTTGTTTCTTAACCCTTTTCCTTTAATATTTTGTTTATTAATTCCTCTGTCCTACTTTCATCTGGTCATATACTTCTACTCATTTTTTTCCCTTTCATTTATTCAGGTTGATTCCCTATTCTCCTTCTCCCCTCTAACGAATACAAATAGTTATTTTTTAAATTTCATCATTAAATAACAAATCCTTTTTGCCAAAGGATTTCTTTTCACTCTTTTTGTTAACCATTTACTCTAGAATCTCATTCTCTGCTTGATGAACCCTATAATAATCTAGTTTCTAATTTTTCTCTGTGTTCTTCATGTAATCAAAACTTTTAAGGAATCTATTCTAGAATTTTCCCTCTACACAGTTTCTGGCATTGTCTTGTAGTGCTTTCTACATGGATTCCCTTTTTCCATTATGCTTCACTGTCAGAACAATGCAATTATTGCAGGAATCGGAAAGAACATTGCACCATGGTATGCCACCTCCCCCTACCAGTGATCTATACTTCTTTTGTTGACCATTTATTTTTTCTATGCTAGCCTGCTATGTCCTCTTTAGGTACATGCTCTCTCACTCCTCCAGGTTCCAGTTGTTCCCAGAAGATCCAACTCCCTAACTTCCCAGGACAAGTAGATATTTCAGGTATCAACTCTCAAGCCTCATCTAATATAAAGTCCTTATCTTCCTTCATCCATTCCCCAATGGAACCACCCCAACCTTTGTAGCAGGATTGCTCTCCTTTCCTTCCTTTATCAATTATTCCTCCTTCGTCCTCAACGATTCCCCCTTTAGGCTATTCATTTTATATGACCACAAGGATGACCTTCCTGTCATTGCTAGACTTTAACCACAAAGCATCACTCATTCTTTCATATCATCTTTCTCCCATTCCTCTTTTATGTATAATGTAGTCCCACAAAAGAAGCAAACACCTGTGAGCAGGATGTTGTCAGTTTCTTTCCATCTTGCTCCCATCCAAATCTTAATTGTTACCGATACCAGATTTATGCTTCAACTCTGTCTCCTTTATATTTAGAAGAAGAAAAAAAAGTCTTTTACTATTATTTTGGTTGTTACTTTGTGGCTTTTGCTGACTACATTTAACCACACCTCTAAAATTTCAATTGGTTAAGGTCTTAGAGAGATAAATAATTTCTTCAGTTCCAGTTTTCTTTCTAAAATGTTTCAAACTCTTTTTTTTATTATTGAACATTTATGTGTCTTTTTTCCTATATGATTAGGCTCAGATTTGCAAGACATGTTCTCCTGGTTACATCCTGAGGTCCAGTGTTTTTCAGAGCACATTCCATTCCTTCCTCCTTTTCCTATTCAGTGCAGAATAGTCATTATTAGGCATTATTCAAATGTCCTTTTTTATTTGAAAGTTTTTCTCCTGATGTCTTGGAGAACTTTCTCTTTCTGAACTGAATTGTTAAATATAATCCCTATATTTTGTAGAGTTTGTAGCCTTGCTTTTTTCTTTTCCCTTTCTGGAAGTCATCAGTGAATTCTTTCAATTGGAGTTTCATTTTGTATGTTTAGAAGTTCTAGGAAGTTTTTTTGATTTTTTCTTTATTATGTTGTTAATTTTTTTTATTCCACCATGTTCTTGTAATTTTCCTCATGTTGTGTCTATACATCCTGTCTCTGAGATCTGTATGTTTTGCTTGTACATTAAATATAATTTTTAGCATTCTTTTGTTTTACTCTCTTCTTCTAGGTTGTCTTTCACTTTCATGAATTATATGTCCAATCTATTGTTTTCTCTCTTTTCTTTGGTAAGGCTTACCATTGGAGATTTAAGTTTTTCCTATTCTACTCATAATTTCTGCTATGCAGGATATAATTTTGCTCTCATGATTCTCATTTGAACCACTAAGGAACATTGTGGTTTCATGTTCTCCTCAACTTCCACAGGATGGTCTGTCTCATCAAGTGTGGGATCATTTTCCTTTATTTTACATATTTAATCACAGTTTCCCAAAGTCACTTACTAGATCTGGAGACCATATTTCTTTCTGTAGCTATTGTTTTTCCTGTTGAATTTTCAGTTTATGCTCAAGGTCTGTGAGATTTCTGCTTCCTGCAATCTTTGGTGCTTACAATCTTCCCCTTATTTTACTTATTGCTTGCTTTTGATTCCATCTTCCTTAAATGTAATTTTCTTGGGGACTATTTCTCAAAAAGCTCAGCTTCTTCACATGTAAAGTATTTCACAGAACACCAGCTTAGATCTCTGTCTCAACTGACTGTTGAATGATTAGAACTGACCCCAGCTAGATTCCATGCTCTTCCTTTGGTCTTGCTGGAGTGCTGCACCATTCCCCACACATAACAGTATCCTGCCTTAGTTACCTATCCTACTACTCCTTATTATTTTTTTGTTCCTTTATGGACAGTTCAGAGCCTGCTAATCCTGACAATTCAGTGTCTACTAGCACCAAGTGTCCAGCACTACTGGCTGGTCAGAGATTTTCAGCATTGATGCTTCAAAGTTGCTGCCCCTGGAAGATTTTTTTTCCTCACAAAAGGCTAGAACCAACCTGACTATTGAGATCTGACATAATTTTCATAGATCAGAGCCAGTTTTTCTACAACACTAGAAAAAGGGAGGGGGGGACCAGGATTTAGGAGTACATTTTAATGTAAGTCTGTGTCTGAGTGTGTTAGTATAGCCCCCCCTGATGGTAGCATAGGAAGAGGTAAAGGGATGCTGAGTATAAAAAGCATTAATTTTTACTTTTTTAAAACTTCTTTTGAATTCTTGGTTCCCCTAACCATGGAAAAAGCTAGAGTTACATTATCTTTGGTGCATAGTTTCTGTTTTAGGAAGTTTGAGAGATTGTGGGGATCCTTTGTGAGGGAATTCTAGTCTGCTATATTGTTGTTACAATTAAAATGTGCCTTAGTTGCACAATGGCCTATAACTTTTGGAATATTGCTGGGGATGGAAGCTCAATTCCAGGTGGACAGTCTCGGGCGGGTAAAGGTGGGAACTTCTAAATCTTAGAGTTCTCACGAGGCCCCCCCCAGGAAACGACTGGGAATCGAGGTGAACCAAGCTATCTCGTGTATTTCCGCCTCTTCCAGTGAGAAACGTGATGGGAGAGAGCTCTCCCCGCCCTCGAGATTGTCCCGGATCTGGGCACACTATTGTTATCTAACAGCACGGTATTCAGATGCAAACTCTGCTGCTGGAGAGTTTAAGTAGGATCAGGAAAGCCTGAAAGTGCTCTTGCGCGGAGCGGAGCGGACAGGACAACAAGGCTCCGCTTTTCCTCTCTCCTCTCTCCCCTCCCCCTCTCTCCCCACTTATACTTCTACTTCCAATCTCTTATTGTAAGATCTTTGCCTCCTTGGGAGATCTTTCTCTTTCCCTCCTAAGGAAGAATTCCCCTGCACTTGTAACTAGACCCTGAAATAAAGCTCAACCCTTGTTCGACTCTGGAATGTCCTTTCTCTCATACGAGCGTCCGGTTTGGCCAACCGAAGACCTCGGATAGAGGTAAGGGAAGACTCGGGTAGCCCTCAGGCCTCTAGGCCTGGCAGAATATGAAGTGAATTATGTTAAAGACAAAATGATAATGAAGACTGCAGAGGCATGTCTATAATGTCATGCATGTCTGAGCACTCATTTATTAACTCAGTGTTTGCAGTCAACTAACAAGGCTTACTGGTCTGGAAATCATGAAAAACGGGCCAAAAACAATAAGCTTGAGTATATGTTGAAGATCATGAATCATGTTTAAAAGGATATTTAAAAGGGAATAAAATGAGTATTTCCAGAGCAGGATTTGGCATTCAGATCTCAGGAAAAATTCTACTCTGTTGCATCCAACAACAATCAACTTTCTAGATTTTCTCCTTAAGGAGAAAATCCCAAAAGAAACTTAAGCAGAGTACAAAAGCATCACTTCAAAAAAGAAAAGAAAACAAAACAAATGTCCTAGGGGGTAAGGCTAGCAAGACTGGAATTCTAAAAATACCCATAAGATTATCCTATTAGCTTATAGCAAAATATTATATATCTGTACATGCAGCATGAGTATTGAATAAGATGTGGTTAGCAATGTCAAATAATCACACTTGTCTAACACAATATAGTTGCCTTGAGGGAACTGAATTGACAATTCCACCTTTTCTTTGTATCTCCAGTGTCTTATATGTATGTAGTAAGCTCCAAATAAATGACTGATTAATTTACTGATACAGTAAAGTCAAACCTACACTCAAAGATAATCAAATCTACACTCAAAATTGTCCTAGGTCAATAGGAAAGAAATGCCAATTTGCACTCTGCTCTCAGGGAGCATGCCCAGTTTCAGGTGGTTTTAAATTTAGTGTGTGTAAAGGCAAGTCACTTGCCTAGGACCACATAACTAACACATATGAAAGGCTAGATTTGGACCCTTTTCCTGATTCTAAGTCCAGAACCATTCTCATTATTTAAGACTGTCTTTGTTTTATACAAAATAAATGCTAAGCACAAAAAACAAGGTTAACTATCATTCCACTGTCAAAATAACATCATTAATGTTTACAACGATCCTACTACAATGAAGTGAGAGGTAAAGGAGTATGATTTCCTACTTGGAAAGGAAGAAAAAGAGGAACCTGATGCAGTTACAAGAGATATCACTTTCTCAAAACATTTCTTTAATGGATCCATTATCTCATCATTGTTGACGATACTTCCAACAGTGCAGACTCAAATATTTATAGGCATGGAAAACTGGTCTCACAGTCAGGAAGACTTGGGTTCAGGTTGTACTTCTGACACATACAGGGTCAATCACTTCACCTCTCAGAGTTACAGATGACTCTAAAAACTATAGTTTGAAGAAAGGGTGCCAATTATCCCAAGCTCATTACCTTGATAGAATCAAATATCCAATTAGTCAGTGGGGGAAGAAAAAGCAAGCAAACCTAGATAACAAATTTTATATATGACTGATAGTCTAACAAGTTGTAGCAGCATGGAAGAATCTGAAGGCCACTGAATTTAAACATTAAAAAGAAAACCCTGATTTTGAATCCTAAGTCTTATAATCTATGAAACTTTAGTTAATTCTCTTCCAGTTGCCAGAGCTCAGTTTCCCTTTAAAATGAGAATGTTGGGCTGGATTAAATGATGACTAAGGTCCCATTTAGCTCTATTACATGTACCCAGGAATCTGAAAAACTAAAATAAGTAAATAAATATTTTTTAAATGGTAATAAGAAATAAGAGTTTAACTGTTATACTGTAATTAAGGGAGAGTGAACCAGAAATCTGAAGTGCCTTGAAGTGTGCTCTCTTTCTCTCTCTCTCTCTCTCATAATGTATGTGCGAATAAATGGTAAGAACAAGGGAATGAAACTTAAAATAACTAGAATAGCTTAGCTATAAAACTTGGAAATCTGATGATCTTTTTTTCCTTTATCCTTTTCTCTCAGTACAGTGACTGGTATATAGGAAGTTCTAAATGAAATGTTTTATCTATCTATCTATCTATCTATCTATCTATCTATCTATCTACTTTCAATAATCAAAGAAAAGAAATGAGTAAATGGAAGAAAATATTTATGGCTCGATAAGAATTGATTATGATTGAAATTTGAAGTGCCCATTTTTGTTAAAAGAAGGTAAAGAGAGAATTGATTTGAGAATAGATTAAGATAAATTTTCTTGGAACATCTGGAGATAACAAAAACAGCAATAAGAAATTAGAATTAATTTGACTACATTTCAAAATAATGTATTTCCTTTACAGAGAAATTCAAACAGTAAAACTTTCTTTTTAAAGACTATAAACCTAATCAGTGACACATTTTTACATACGTACACAAAAACTGAAAGGTTGATATAATTAATTTTAAAGAAAAGCTTAATATTTCATAAGGGGTAAACAATGTTCTATAAAGTTCTCTACTTAATAATTTATGTAATTCTGTGATTAATCTCAAGTGTTTATGACTGAAGGTCTCTAGAACCATACCATAAATCAGCTAAAATATAATCACAAATTAGCACTTTGATGAGGTATGTGGTGTACTTAGCAAAGAAGCAGAATACATAGATGCATTCATACATACGTATTTCTCAACCTGCATTGTACACATCCGCAGAATCCATGCCTACAGTGACACCCATCATGCAAACACATATCAATTGCCAAATTTCTAAGACAAAATATGAAATTAAAAATCTCTAACATTCCTTACAGTGATAGATGCTCAAAGGTAGAGAATATATGCTAAATGGAGGGAAAGAAGAGGAATTGGTTTGTAGGTACTACATACTATTCATAAGCATCACAGAATCTCAGAGTTGGAAGGAATTTGAATAGCAAAGGATCATCTAGTTCAACCCAAATTTGAACATATGGTGGCACTTATATTAGGATCTTTTGCTGTTTTTGTTTTACTAAAAGTGCCTCTGATTGAATAATATGATTAAAGAGGATCTTTCCCACCCATTGATGGGCCTGCTCATGGTGGGAAGCTTGATTAGGGGAGTTGTTTTGTAAGAGGGTGCCAAGTACCTTTTGTTTTTTCTATTGTGGTACTGGGTCAGAGGGTTTTGCCCTCTGGATCAAAAAAGTGTATAAATACTGAGGGTGAGGTTTTACTTTGGCGCTTACTGACTAGAAGTGTTTGTTTGGCCAGAGGAGACTTCAAGTGCTTAAGAAGCCACCTGCTTTGAAAACCCAAATGCCGGTGCTTCCCTCTTTAGTAACTATGGTCAGACGGTTGAACCTGTCTGTTGAATTCAGGCAGAGGAAGTCATGTCTGTTGATCTTTGATTTCTCTACATTTTCTTTGAAGTTCAAGGTACTTACTCCCCTGAATTAGGTATAAACATCTGTGCTTCATTAAAGAAATAATACACGTGCTTGATTAAAGAGATGGTTAACCCCTCAAAAGTTGACTTTCCTTTTATGAATGCAGATCTATGAGTCTGTGATAGCAGGACCCCTGCGCATTCTGGGGTGCTTACTGATACAAAACATAAACATTATACCTGTAGAATCTTTAAGTCTTTGCTTAAAATGTGAAATGAAGGGAGATTCATGTCCTCTCAAGACATCACATGAAACTTTTAGTCAGGTCTAATTATTAGGGATTTTTCCCCTGATATCAAACCTAAATTTACCTTTCTATAACCTATACTGACAGGCTCATAATTTTGATCTCTGGAGCCAAACAAAACCGGTCTAATCCCTAACAGGATAGATGTTACTTCAGATAATTGAGAACAATGGTCACTAACTAACACCCTCCCCCCACCCCCCAAAATAATAAAGACACAGAAAATGTTCTCCTCTGCAGGACAAATATACCCAGTTCTTTCATCTTAAGAAAACCTCAAGTCACTTCATTATCCTGGTTTCCCTCCTCTGAATGTTTTTCAGCTAATCAGTATCCTCAGAGTGTGGCTCCCATCACAGCACAATAATCCATATGTGCTCAGACTGGGACATATAGAAGAAAATTATGACCTTCCTTAGTAATTTTCTCCTATTCTATTCTACAGTCATAGGCTCTATTCTCACTTGTCACTGGTAAACCATTGGGGAAGAAGACACAGTACTACTTAGAATATGAAACATACTGACATTGAGGCAGCTTCTAAAATGATATCAAAATAACTCTTTTCATAGCATCATCCATCAGACAATTTACAAGATTTGAAATAACTAAGAATTTACACACACACACACACACACACACACACATATAAACACACATTTTATCATACTTAATTTTTCTTTACTGATTGGAAACATTTCATCATAGAATAAGATGTTGAGTCCTTAAAAGAAATATGAAGTCAAACTGTCACTTATTCTTGTGGAAAAAGACCATAGGTAACTGAATTGCTTCTTTCTCCTAATGTTTTCTTAATACAAAATCATGTAAAATATGCATCCACAAATCATTCTAACCATTGCAAATATCACCACCCAGTGTTTAATAACTATCAATGCAGACCAAATGCTTACATTTCAAATATAACATTCCTATCCCCTCTCCCAAGAACCCTCCTCTATCCCACCAAAATAAAACAAGCAAGCAGAAAGAAATGACTGTTTTCCAAACACTATTGAAACCTGAGTTTTCTCTCTCAGACTACAGGTCAGTATGACCTCTGCAATGTAAAAAAAAAAGTAGTCCCTTTTAGGAGGGCAAATTTCACCATCAGAGAAAGACATGTGATGTATTGTCACATAACTCACAATCTACAAAAATAGGCTACGTAGCTCAGTCTACTTTTTCTGTCACACACATTCTATAAATAACAGAAACCAAATACCTAAGTCACTTTTTTTAAAAAGAAAGTTTTGGGGAAGCAAACTTGCTTTTGTCCCTCCTATTTTCTCTCTTGACTGTGGGTAAAGAAGTTTCCCCAAAGTTAAAAATGTCCTATATGATCAACGATCATATCCAAGGGAGATGGGGTCAGATGGTGGGGGATTAAAAGCATTTGAATTTGGAATAAGAAGTTGTTGCCATTCAGTCATTTTAGTCATGTCTGATTATTCTTGTCCCTATTTGGGGTTTTCTTGGTAAGAATGCTGGAGTGGTTTGCCATTTATTATAGATGAGGAATTGAACCAAACAGAAGTGACTGTCCCAGGGTCACACAGTTAATATGTGCCTGAGGCTAGATTTGAACTAAGGAAGATTAGTCTTTCTGATTCCAGTCACAGCACTCTATTCACCATATCACCTAGACTCCCTGGAATTAGAAGACCTGTTTTCAAATACAAGTTTTGCTACATATTACTTGTTTGCTTTTGGGCAAATAACTTAACCTACTGGGGCCTCAGGTTTCTCATTTCTAAAATGTTGGATTATATTGTCTATAAGGTTCCCTGCCAGCTTTAAATCTGTGATCTTATATTCTTTGGAATATCATATTCACTTGGATATTATTTAAATAGAAGATAATAAACAGCTGTTTGTTCTTTATTCTTGAAGAGGATGATGAAATCAGGGAGGTGATGCTATAACATGCAAGTGAATTGGATTTAAGAGAGGGATGGCAGTGCAAAGTCACTAGTCTCACTTCTTCCTCCAGAGACATCTGGTTCCAGTGGCCAGATATGGATCAGGACAATTGGAAATGGCCCAGGATGCAGTGGAGGACATTGGCCTTTTCAAGCTAAAGTCTTTAACAGGTCTCAGTTTTATGGAGGCAGTGCTCATTCAGTGATTAAGGTTTAACTTTTTAACGAAAGAGGCAAAAAATAGCCTCTTTAAAAAAAATAGATCTTGGAAAGGGAAACCCTCAGTGTTTTTTACAAAAACAAAAAATTATTATTTACATTCTTTCTGAGCCAATCGAGGTCCAAACAGTGACCAAATGAAATGAGTCATATTTTTTTAATCAAGCAGAAACATTTATATTTTCATAGAAGAAGGATAGATGTTTTTCATTCTTGTTCTTAGGCAAGTGTTTAATAAGGAATTCTCTTAAAATTGATATCTTGGGAACATTTTGAAGAACATTTGATGCTCCTTTGAAATGAAGATGTTTATAATAGTTTACAGCTCATTAAAGATATTGTAGGAATACTTACAAGTATATCTTTAACCTCTTGAGGAAACTGGCTGGGAAGATCTATGTAAAGGTGACATTTAGTCTAAAAAAATATGTCATTTGTTTCTCAGTGTATGGAAGGTTACATGACATTTCACCTTTGCTAACTCCTTTGAGAAATAGGAGAGAGATGGCAGCTTTGATATCATTTTATTTTTAAATTGAAGGAATGAAAACTCAGTTTAATTTTGGCAGCAAAGGATAGTTCCTGCCATTAAATGTCATCATAGAAATTAATATGTAATTACCCAATCAGCTGAGAATGACCACTACAAATTGACTCAAAACTTTTGAGTCCAAATGACAGTGAGGCAACATGTACTTTTTATGCTGTTCAGATTTACTATGGCCACCTACACTAATGGGAAAAGGGAGAGTTTATTGACACCCTTAGAACTATAATTTAATGTTGCAACTTTTCCTACTTTTCACAGCTATAAACATAACCTTTCTTTAGCAAAAAAGAAATAATTATTTGACACTAATGTTTGAAAGAAAAAGGAGTCAATTGCACTCATTATAGTTTCCTATTAAAATTAAATACCATAACTTCACTTTTTTATAATAGTAGAAATTATATAATAGAACTGTATTTGTGGGAAAGGATTTACGTTATAGTACACCAGAAACAATGTAGTAGAAATCCTTTGAAGGGCAAAACATGTAAAGAAAACCAATGTGAAATTACAATATGGACACGTGAACTTAGTGGTCAAGTAGATAAATTTGCTTCCAAAAGACTTTGTCTTTAATATGAGGCTTTAAATTTTCTCCATTTGACTATAGAATGATATGCACTTGTTGATGAAAACCCTACTTTAAAACTGTTTCAGTATTAAAAATACAGGTGAGGAATGTTTGGATTTAATTGGGGGAAAATGAATCATGTCTCTAGGCTTTTTATCAGCATATGAAACTTATTTTTTTATGCTCCAGGGAAAGTTTTTTACCTTGGATTAATAGACAATATTTCTTCATTTACCCCATGCCTTATGCATCCCTATTCTAAATTCATGTTTTCAAGTGAAGCCTGGAGAATTGCCCAAGAATAATTTCCAAATGTAAATTTGTGTCTGGACTGTTAACTTAAAAAAAAAAAATAGGCAACATCTATATCAATACATGTCAAAAAAGAGAAGAGAAAAAAATCAGTAATTATCCATGTACTTTTGGATACCTATGTATGTCCATAAGGATTTGACTTTTTTTTTTTTGGTCCACATATGTGCTTCCATAGATTGCTCAAATACCATCTACCCAAAAGGCTGGAGGGCTTTTCTAAGATGTTTTATTATTAACTAACTTATGAAATAAAGACTAATATTACCCATGGGGTATCATATGAGAGCTTCTCTAACCATAAGATAAATATTCTCGGTGAAATTCCTCTCCTGGTCATACTCTTGACTCTTTTAACTTCCTTTACCAGGCAATAGAAACCTTTTTCCCTTAGAAGGTTCACCCTTGGATTTCTCACATTGGAAACAACTTTCTCTGTTACAGGTTTTCCTCTGATTCCTTCAGGGACCTTCCATTTTAATGGGATTACTCAAGAGCAAATATGTCTTTATTCCCTTCCAGGTTGCACTCTTGACTCTGGACTTTCTATACCATTCCCTCTCACCAAATATCTCCATTTCTTCCTGTCCCCCCTCCACACCATGGCTTTTCATCTTCCTTTTATATGTTCTCTTCCTCCATTAGGATATATGCTCATGAAGGACAAGAGATATCTTTCTTTCTACTACCATTTGTATTGTGTCCCAGAACTCAGCACAGTGCCTGGCACAAAGTAAGCATTTAATAAATGTTGACTAAACTTTTTATTAGGTAAACAAAAAACAATAACAATACAGAAAAATCTAGTCTGTTTTTCTCTGTGTTAACCTTATTGCAACATCATTTAGAATTCTTAATAGTCATATTTGCACAACTAGTCCTTTCATCACTTCCTGAAGCTACATTTCTGAGGGAAAAACAATAGCCATCTTTAAAAAAACAGCAACTATAATTTATGTTAGAAGAGGTATTTAAAATTTCAGTGTCAGAATTGGAGGTAGAGCTATATTTTGCACTGAATTTTAGAATTGGAAATGACCTTGTAGTTATCTAATTCTACCAATATCCTCAACAGAATCTCTGCTGCAACATATATAACAAATAGTCATCTAGTCCAGGGATGGGGAATCTGCAGCCTTGAGGCCACATGTGGTCCTCAAGCGTGGTCCTTTGACTGAATCCAAACTGTTCTGTGAAGTTTGGATTCAGTCAAAGGGCCATACTCGAGGACCTAGTGGGCCACAATCGGCCTCGAGGCCACAGGTACCCTATCCTTGATCTAGTCTTACCTTCTCCATTGAGGAAGAACATAACAACTCCTTATGCATCTCATTCTTCTAGATACTTCAATTTCTTCAGAAGTTTTTCCTGACATGAGTTCTTAATTTATATGTTTTCAACTTCTAACTCTCAGTACTGATTCTGCTCTGTTGGGTCAAATTGAACAAGTCTAATCTCCATCATGTAATAGCCCTTCAAATGCCGGAATATTGGACTTTGTCTTCTCCAAATTATACATCCCCAGCTCCCTCAGCTATTCCCTACGTGGTAGTGAGATCAAGATCATGTCTTATTTGTCCTTTATGGACATTCTCCAGGTTATTGATGTCCTCCCTGTTACATCCAGATCTAAGGATAATATTCTAATTTTCATTGACCAGGACCATCAATTCATTATTAATAGAGGTTATTTGCTTATTGGTGCATCCCTAGATGACATTAGCTTTTGTGCTGTTTTTGATTTCCATATTATAGTGTTGACCCATATCAGAGATCAGAACAAACTAAAGTACCCAGATATTTTTTTTTCAAATGAATTACTGTTTAGTTTAATGTATCATTAAGCATCCCAACATACATGGGGGGGGGAGGGAGGCTACTTCAACAGTTTCTTATATGAAAACAACTTTCAAGTGATTAACAATCACTTTAATCAAGCTCATGTATCATTCCTTTAACCAAGAATATATATAATTCAGGGAGTCAGCACCCTGAATTTCAAAGAAAACACAGAGAAATCAAAAGATCAACAGACATGACTTCCTGTGTACAAATTCAACAGATAATTGGATCCCAACTGTCTGACCATTGTTACCAAAGACAGAAGTACAACGTCTGGGTTCTCAAAGCTGGGGATCTCCTTAATGACTTTCCAGAGTCCTCATCTGGCACTCAAACCTTTGTACCAAAAACTAAGCCCCAAAGTAAAATCTCACCCTCAGAGCATTTATACATTTTTTTTTAGAGTCAGAGGGCATCACAACTCTTTGATCCAGTGCCTCAATAGAAAAAACAAAAGGTACTTGGGACCCTCCTATAAAATAATTCCCCTAATCAAGCTTCCCGTATTTGGCAGGCCCATCAATGGGTGGGAAAGATCTTTAATCATATCAAAATATTAACAATACAAATACATACACTGTTTCTAGTTAAATAAATCCTTGTTTCTGTACTTTATTCCTTGTAAGGACTATTGATGGAAAAAGGCAAGATTCAGTCAGAAGCACTTGATTATACTAAAACAAAAACAGCAAAAATCCTGTTTTGATTGTCATCACACCCTACCTTCTCTGTTGGGGGTGTAAGCTCAGTTCCATGTGGACAGTCTCAGGCAGGTAAAGGTGAGGACTTCTAAACCTTAGAGTTCTCATGAGGCCCCCCCCAGGGAACAGCAGGGAATTGAGATGTGAGACCGGGCTATCTCGTGCATTTCCGCCTCTTCCCCATGGGAAACTTGCTGGGGAAGAGCATCGCCTCCCTCGAGATTGGCCTGGGGTCTGAGCACACCTATTGTTGTCTAACAGGCACGGTATTCAGGTACAAACTATGTGGCGGGAGAGCTTAAGTAGGGTCAGGAAAGCCTGAAGGCGCTCTTAGCGCTGAGGGGCCCTTAGAGGACAGAAGGCCCCTCTTCCCTCTCCCCTCTCTCCCTCTTCCACTTCCGCTTCCATTCTCTTACTGTAAGATCTTTGCCTCCTTGGGAGATTTCTCTCTCCTCAGGAAGAGTTCCCCCTGCACATGTAACCAAGACCCTGAATAAAGCTTAACCCTTGTTCGACTCTGGAAAGTCTCTTCTCTCATACATTTATCTGGTTTGGCTAGCCGAAGACCTGCGATAGGTAAGGTAAGACTCGGGTAGCCCTTAGGCCTCTAGGCCTGACACTTCTCTATTATGTTTGTGAAGTAAATATTTTAGATTCAATTATGACTTTGTTTATCCCTATTATATTTAAATGAATGTTCCTACTGGTTAATAGATATTAAAATCCTGACTCATTCACTGTATTAACTCTCCCTCTCAGCTTTGTCCAATGTGCAATTTTGATAAGCATGTGATCTATATTTTTATCCTCAAGGCCTTGATAAAAAAAAAATACTAAATACCACAGGTTGAAACAGATCCCTGGGACTCTCTGTTGGTAATAACCTGATACAAAACCAATAATTACCACATTTTGGATCCAGACATTCAACTAGTTAAAATTCTAATTATATTATTGTCTAGTCCACATTTCTCCATCTTTTCTAAAAGAATAACACAAGAGACTTTAACAAATGCTTTGTAAAAATCTAGATTAATGATGTTTATAGCATCCCCTTTATATACCAGTTTAATAGCTGTCAAAACAGAATTTAATTCTAGTCTGTCATTATTTGTTCTTGGTGAAAACATGATTTATCATTGTGCTGGTTACTTACTTTTCTAAATATTCATTAAATATCTCTTTAATAATATATTTTTTTTCCAGAAATCAATGTCAAGGTCATATGCCACATCGATAGTTTTCCGTTTCTATTATTTTCCCTTTTGTGAAAAGCAGGAAAAATACTTGTACTTTTACAGTCCTTTGGCACCTCTCTTGTCCCCCATAATCTTTCTAGTGTCACCATTTTTATGGACTGCTTTTCAAACACCCACAGAATACATTCCAATAAGACTTTGAACTGTGGTAACCCCACTGCATATCTAGGGGTAAGACACCCATCTTGCCAAGATACACTTGAAAATGAGTTTAGAGAGCAGCATATCCCTTAACATTTGACTCCTTTAGAATAACAATACTTATACCTAGAAAGGGTTCTTAAATATGATCTAGTCCAAATTCTTCAGTTTTCAAATGAGAAAACTAAGGCTCCATAGAGGGGAAATGACTTATCTAAAATAATTTTACTAAAGTCAAACTTCCAAGTCTTGTAACTCTAGATCTAGTATTGTTTTTAGAGGTGCAAGGGATTTCCCATAATACCTTGATACGGATAGAGATGGCTATAGATAGAATGCTGGATCTAGATTCAGGAACCGTAGGTCCATATCTGGTCTTGGACACATATTACCTATGTGACCCTGGGAAAGTCACTTAACCTCTGTCTGCCTCACTTTTCAAATCTATAAAATGGGAATAATAATAATACCTATAACTTAGAGTTGGTGTAAGGATAAAAAAGACAATATTTATAAAGTAATTTGCCAACCTTAAAGTGCTGTATAAATGCGAGGTATTCTGATGCCCTTTCCAAGGTTCAAACATTAAATTTCAATCACCTTATCCATTATTTTTTTTTCTCCTTTCATGTCTTTCTAACAAAGATGTTTGCATGTAAACCCTGATGGAAGAAAAGAAATAAGGCCATTTTCTGTGTAAGCTCAAGCTGGTTGTTGACCAGGACCTGAAATATACATAAATTTTGCCTCCTTTGTTATAGCAGTATAGAATTTACAGCAGGAAAGGTCCGTTAGCATCATTTATTGCATCCTCCTCATTTTCAAGATGAGAAATCTGAAGCCTAGAGAAGTGAAATGTCTTGACCTAGTTTGGAATGATTGTAAATAGTAGAATCAGAATTTGGTCACAGGTTCTCAGACTTGAAATACTTCTGCTTTTGACCATATCAATGTAGAATAAAACTATTAGAGAAAAAAAAAACGATTGTATGGAATTATGAAAGTATGTCTGGGTGCTATCACGGCATGGTTTGAAAAATTAGACTCAAAAACAGAGGCCCAGACTTATATAGCCTCTGTCTTGCCACTGGGTTTGTGACATTTTCAATATCATTTGATTTTTATTTTATGCAAATATTTGAATAGGACTAGATAATATTTACTGCTTCTTTTAACTTTAAAGTTTTATGATTTGCTCATTGTTTTGGAGGTACTTGGGATGCTTAATTTCACAGTTCCTTCAAAGTGTACTAATTCTGATTTCAGAGCTGTGATGTTAGAAAAGAAAATAGATTTGTTCCCCCCAAGAAATAAGTAAATAGGAAGTAGGCTTCTACTGAATAAATACTCATGCTTCTCAAGAGTATGGCCTTGACCACACATCCTGAGAAGATCCATAAGGTCATACAGAACAAATTGGAAAACCTTCAACTACAAGCTTAGCTTAGGATGGTGAGTTCATCAACTAAAGGTCAAGGTCACAAGAGGCTAAACAACAGAAAAAAATAGCCATCACAGGATGATGTTATACCATAATTGGTGTTTCCCATAAAACAGTTTCATGTCCTTTCAGAATATGTGAAATAATTTATAATAAGGAGAATTCAGATTTTTTTTTGAGCCTATAGAACCATAGGTGGAAGAGCTTACTCCTTTTTTTCTTTGCCAATTAATGTCACTAGAGTTCAGAGCATGGAAATTAAAGCATCGTCAACTGATTTAACTCTAAATGACAGTATAACCAATCAGTGAGAGAGGTTCAGTAACAATGGAAGATCCCACATATGGAGCAATTACAAACCTGGGCAATAAAGTCTTTCGCTCTATTTGCTAGCTTCCTGGTATATTTCCTCTCAATGCTATACCTATGAACCTCTGTCTCATTCCCTCCAAGGTTTGGGGGTTTGGGGATTTGTTTACCATCTCATGGAGTTTGGAGCTAAACCTTGGAACAAGCTGTCCTTTCTTCTTACATGTCTGAACTAAATGGCACCTCTCCACATACTCCTTACTAATTCAAATCTTCCCCAGGCATCAGGGTTCCTAGTTAAGATTCTAGCCATGTATGACCCTTTCCTTGTATTTTTCCTTTTTTGACTCAACAGAAAGTGGCAGTAGTCTGAGGACATGGAGAATCTTCTGCTGGTCTTCATAATACAGAATAACACCTGACTTCAGCTAGTTTTCCAGCTGCTACATAGCATCTTGTTTACCACTTCATAAGTAATTGATGGGAATGGGACAAGTTTTAGTGAAGATCCAGACATTCCCAAAGGGAATACTACTACACAATATCTGATCCATCCCTTGCACAGCTTCCAATTTGATATTCCTAAAGAATTGTTTGACTGTCACTCCCATACTTGAAAAACTATGTTGATTCATCCCCTTTTGACTTTAAGATACAATGCAAATTCTTCTGGCATATAAAGCCCTTCAACAGTCTCACCCTGACCTACTTTCAAGGGTTGTTTTCTTCATATATACTCTATTTCAGCCATACTGACAAATTTGGTAGTTTCTTTATAATATTTTCTGTCTCTTATCTCTTTATCTTTGCAGAGACTTTCCCTTATATCTGTATTCTTTTATATCCGGCTCATAGAATTCCTAGATCTGGTCAAGGCTGAAGTAAAGTTTTGCCTCCTGCATAATACCTATTCTGATTACTTCCCTCAGTTAATAATACCTTCTACTCTCAGAAAAAAGCAATATATTTATTTATGTGTATATTCTACTTCCCTTCAGTAGAACACAATCCTTTTGAGGGCAAAGACTTTTTTTTAGTCTCTGCATATTCAGTACCTAATATAGAATGTGACACATAGAAGGCAACTGTTAAATATTCTGAAAGAATCAGTGGCTCTAGTAGCAAATTGGGATCATTTTCTATAACAATCTTACAAAACTGCTATTCACTCTCACAGACTAAATCCTTTTTTCTTTAATACCTAGTCATCTTTTGAAAATTAATCTGCACAGTAGGCTCATTTAAGCAAAGTCAAACAAAAGACAATAGAGGTGTGCCAAAAATTCAAAAGTAATATCAGACTTCAATCTAAAAGTTAACGATTAAAAAAAAAAGATTTTAAAGAATGTTCATCCACCTTGATGGGGGATAAAAAATGAAGATAGAATGTACCAAATGTCTGAGAAATTTTCTTTGATTCACTGAAGGATTAATTTTAAAGAAAGCAGATGAGAGAATGACAGAATTGAATTAAAAAAAAACACAGAAAATACCAGAACTCAGAAAGAAAAATAAAAAAAGTAAGGATAAGCTGAGAAGTTAATAAGCCAGCTATAAAATGAAAAAAATTAAAATTGTTTAAAGGCAATATTTAATCAGAAATTTGGGAAAATATTTTGAGAAATCTTTAGAAAAACTATAAATTTCACCATCCTATTATACTCAATGTCTACTAGGGTAAGAGAATAACTTTTCCTACTTCAATCATATCTTAGTTTTCAAGAGTAAACGAAGGCATATTTAAGCTGACACTAGAAAATAGATTATGATCCATAAAACATGACAAACAAAAGGAAAAAATATCCTTGGTGGCTTGGTACCCATAAATTTAAAAAATGTATTCATTCATTCATTACTTCATTCAATCAAGCAATAAGAAAGCAGTAAGCTCATTCAGTTATCCCAGAAAGGAGATTTTCTTTGCATGTTTTCTCATGAAAAAAAAAAAAGAATCTATGTCATTTTATTATCAGACTATATAAGCAAGAAAAATAACAATTACTATACTGACCTGCAGGCAAGACTGAATAGCAAGAAAGAAGACTTGTATAAAATTTTATTTAAAAAAAAATGCCTTCTTATCAATCTTCCAATCACTAAATAAAAACATAAGGTAATTTATATTGCCCTATAACTGGTGCTGTACAAGTGCAAATAACAGGTCCAATAAGAAAAGGCGGAGAAGGGAGATTACAGATTCATACTTGAGCCCTTTTCAAGAAAACAGGTTCCTTAAGGACAAACTCAGGGACTCTCAACAAGATGTTGCCTCAGCTATCTCCATTACTTGCATGTTTAGGGACAGCAACTATGCAAGTAATCTGGAAGCCAGAAAAATGGAAAATACATGAACCACTACCAGAATCCAGAAGAAACATAAAGGAGATGAAGGCATACTCCATCCTTGCTAGGTTTTATGATTAAAAAGAAACAAGAGAATGCCATAGTACTTAATATTTCTTAAATTAAGACACTTACAACTTAAGAAATACCAGAGGCAGCTAGTGATGCATCTAGAGTCAGGGAGACCTGAGTTCAAATTTCACCTCAGATACTTAACCAGCTATGTGATTCTGGGCAAATCACTTGACCATTATTGATCTCTCTTTTCTTAACTTTAAAATGCACATAATAATTGCTTCTGTCTCCCAGGGATGCTGTAAGGATAAAATGAGAAAATACTTATAAAGTGTTTTGAAAATTTTGAAGAACTACAGAAGTTATAGTTATTCCCATCATCACCTTTAATTAAATAAAAACTCAGATTCTTGTGTTCTTCTAAAAATATCCACCTCTGTAGGCTGAGAACTATACTTGTTAATCTCAAAGGTCCTTTCCAGTTCTAACCTTCTATAATTCTATATTAAAGAGTGACTCTAATGGATCTCAGGTCTCCTAATATAGAGCTATTTTTGTTAATATTGAAGTTATATTAAGATCAAAAGGGTAAGGTCACTTAGAATTCTAAATTACCTATGAATATAAGTATTCATTTCCTAAGAACTAGATATGACAAGGTTCAGAGCAGGAGAGAGGAACCTGTGGCCTCAAGGCCACATGTGGCCCTCTGGATCCTCAAGTACAGCCCTTTGATTGAATCAGAACTTCATAGAACAAATACTCTTAATAAAAGCATTTTTTCTGTAAAACGTGGACTCAGTCAGAAGACTGACTCCTGGGACCTACAAGGTCACATGTGGCCTAGAGACTTCAGGTTCCCTATCCCTGGTTCAGAGTCACGTTACCGAAGTGAGAAGTAAAGGGCTGGCACATTCCAGACTTGGCCAGAGCTGGCCAGGAAATCAATCTTAGCATAGTTTAAGGTTGTACTAGGTCAGAAAAGTGGAACCTGAAGTAATTATTAGATCAGATCATAAAGTTGTAGGCATGGCAACAGCAAGATCAAATTCCTAAGTGAAGAGATAAGGGGAGGTCCAAACTTGGGTGATATTTTACAAAATCTCAGATGAATTGTCTTTATTTTTTTAACACAGAAAAAAGAATCCAGGAAAAACATATTCCAATAGCAGTAGAAGGGAAAACCAGAATATTATAGGATCAAAGAAAATATACAAATTTATTTACATATCCTTTCCTATATTGTAAAAGTTTTTAAAAGAAACTTCCATCTTATCTCCTCCTGTCCTATCAGCATATTCCCTGGAGAATATGGATTACCAACCTCCATAATTTTTCTTTTCCTCAGAATGCCTGATGGTGCTAACTATATTTAAATAAACATCTAAGGCTTTTTGAAATTCATCAAATGAAATGATATTCACTTTGTATAATAAAGTAGTTGGGGGGTATGTTAAGATTGGGTATAAAAAGAACTAATTTATTTTAAAAGTCTGCCTTTTAGTCTTGATTTACCTTCTCTATTTGAACTATGTACATGAGCATTTGCTAAGGTTTCTTCTGACCATTAAGATGTTCATATGAACTGGTTCTCTATTTCCAGTTTTCTTTTACCACCAAAAGTAACCAAGTCTTTTAGCAACTCACTCTTTTGCACCATTGATGCTTTTGTAAACATTTGTGTTCCTTTAGTGACAATTGATAACTTAAAAATCATAAATTTTGGAAAATGTACTTTTGTTTATTTTATGGTATTTTTATCCCTTAAGAAGAGTCTGAATTTTATGGGATTTCCTTTTTTTCCTATCCTAAACAAAACAATGGTAATTCATATTTACATAGAGCATTAAGATCTACATACTACTTTCTTTGTCACAGACTTTTGAGGTACTGTGTGAGAATTATTATTTCCTTTTATAGATATTATCAATATGAATAATCCACCTAGTGATGCGAATCTCAACCCATACATGCCTTTTCATCTTTTCTAGTTCTTGTATATTTCCCTCATGGAGAAGAGATCTAGTTTTCTCTGATCTCTTGTTTTGTTTTTGGCATTTCATAGAAACTAGTAAAATACTTAGACCAGGAGTGGGGAAACTGCAGCCTCAAGGCCACATGTGGCCCTCGGGTCCCAAGTTTCATAGAACAAATATGTTCTGTGGTCATATGTGACTTCAAGGCCACAGTTTTCCTACCCCTGACTTAGACTATCTCAATCTTATTACTATGATTGATACATAGTAAGTGCTTAATAAATTCTTTTTTGCTGATTGTTCTTCCCTTGATCTCTGTACAGGATTGTAGACCACTTTTGCAGCTGGCTGATTTCTTTTACAGAGCTACTTGTAAGTTCATTATGGGTGATATGTCAGAAGACTATTATTCTAAAAGATACATTAAACTGCCTATTCCCCTTGACCCAGAAACACCACTACTACTTCTGTTTCCCAAGATGATTAGGGACTATATGTCTTAAAATATTTATACCACCTCTCTTTGAGGTGGCAAATAACTGGGATTTGTAGGAATACCCATCAACTGGGGAATGGTTGAACAAGTTTTAGTATATATATGATTGTGATGAAATACTACTATGCTATAAGAAATGAGCTCAATGATGTTAGAAAAACATGAATAGACTTGCTTGAAATAATAGAATGAAACGAGCAGAAAACCAAGAGAATATTATATACAGTAACAACAATATTGTTTTTAAGAAAAACTTTGAGTGACTAAGCCATTTTAACTAGTATAAATACCCAAATTAACTACCAAGGACATATGAAGGAAGACACTATTTGCATCCAGAGAAAAAACTGACAAACAGAAGTATCTATAGAATGGTTTTACATATACATATTCCACACAAATATGTTCATGCACCCGCGTGTGTATGTACAATGATAGTCATATCTAGGATGGGGGGTGTTGTGGGGAGGAAAGAACAAAGGAAAGTTACATGGTAACTTTGTTACATATTTAAAAGGAATCGCACATTGTATGTAACAGATTTACAGTTTCATGTACAATCATCTTTTTTTTCCTCTGCTACTATGTAATGGCAATGCTTGTTTTATTTAAGTTCAGAATAAAATAAATAAGTTAAAAAGAAAATCAGGAAGCCCTGTTCTAGAAGGAAGCAAAGCATAGAATGGAGGTAAGGATTACAACATGTAGAAGTGATCTCAGGGAACATTCCAAGTATGAAATTTTAGTCTGTGAGAAAAACAAACAAATGCACACCGAGGCAGGAGATACAGTGGGACATAGGGGAACATAAGTGGTTAATTTGGTTGTAATATACATTGCATGAAATGGAGAGGGAATAATGTAGACTGTAATTCTTTATGTTTGTGCTGCATCCCCCATCTAACTTTATGTCTCCCTCTTCCTCCCCACCAAAAATGTCGTGCTCTGAACACAGTGAATTAAATAAATTCTTGTTCTATACTGGATGCACACACAAAAAAAGTCATAATCTACTTGTACCCAGCTATGTGGTGCAGTGGATAGAGGGCAAGGCCTGGAGTCATCCTTTTGAATTTTTTCCTTCTTTGTGATATCTTGAAAATTGATGCCTGAATGATTTTAAAATTGTATTGCCTCTAACATTAATTTTATTCATACATATTTTGTCAGATTCAATTGTTTTAGACTTTACTTTCTCAAATGCTATTTACATTTCCTTAAATAGGATATTGGATTTTCAAACCTTAGAACTCAAATGCAGCATTATCAATTACAATAAAATTTATTAAATACATATTGACACATCTGTTCCATTTCATGTCAATTAATTTTCTTCATCCATTATTCTCTATAAATTGTCTTGAATTTATCTTGTTCAATTAGTCTCATAATAATATTTTGATAGGCTTCCCTCTTTACCCAAACTATTTTTTTTTGTTTTGGAGAATTAATGTTTTTTTCTCCTTAGTCATCTCCAAATGAGCTCAGATTAATAAACAAGTACAGCTTTAAATTGTCACATTTCCCCATTTGGCAAGGAGTAAAAGAGTTTGTTTAATAAGGCCATTCCTGTCATATTCATTCCTACAAGTGTCTTACATCAGTTCAACTTCTCTGATAAATGGTAGTAATCAGAATTAATATCTTGCATCCATTTCCAGTTTTTCAAGGTTAGGTTTCAAGGTTAAGATTTCATCTTATTTAAAAGGTTGGGCAAGAGCTGTTATAACTGCATAGACTCTCTTTTAACTCTTGTTTCTGCTTTCAATTCGATGTTCAATTTGACTTTAGCTTTAGCTAACATGATTTTACAGAACACAGAACATTCTGAAATAACATTTATGTCCGTGTAAGGTATGGGACTCAACACATTCTCACCTCAATTAAAAGACATGAGTAGGTTTTGAAGATAAACAATGCCCTATCTATAATCTGTGATCTCTTTACCAGGAATCAACTTCTTATTAAGTCAAGAAGGTAACAGCATGATTGCTAGTTCAAACACTTTAATCATGTCCTCTGAGAGTTTTAAATAATGAGAGGAATTTTAGCCCTTATTTAGTGAAAGGCTAGTCCAACAGTTGAATATTTTAGTTAGGAACCTGAGCAGGAATCTCCTTTCTCTCTCTCTCTCTCTCTCTCTCTCTCTCTCTCTCTCTCTCTCTCTCTCTCTCTCTCTCTCTCTCTCGGAGGGGAAGACATAGCTTCTTTGTTTCCCATCTGAGCATTCCATTTACTACGAAACTATAAAGGGTGGACCTGTAGGAGACAAAACATTAAGCTGAGTACAGAGATATATACTAATGGCAAACTAATTCATCCAAACACACATATACACAAACACACACAAACACACATATGCTATCCCTTTCAGTAAAGAGAAATACACTACAGACTTGAAAGAGGATGCAGCTTCAAGGAGTGTAAACTTTAACACCAAAGAAGACAACCAACTGATGCAACAAAGAACTTTCAGTAACCAGGAGTTGAATTTATCCTTTGGTCTTTTGTGCTCTTTGTGACTCACTACCATCATATTCTAAACCCACTCTTGACATGGACTTTGTATTCATAGAATAGAATATTCTAGGCTTTGTGGAAAATACTTTGTACCAACTTCTTATGGTGTAACTTTGATAAATACTCTTTTCTTAAAAACTGATGCCTTCTGGTTGTTCGATAGTGAGAAATGCATCAGTGAGGACTATGGAAGGAAGGAAGGAAGGAAGGAAGGAAGGAAGGAAGGAAGGAAGAAAGGACAGGGGAGGGAGGGAAGGAGGTGAGGAGGGGGAGGGAGGGAGGGAGGAAGGAAGGAAAGAACGAGGGAGGGAGAGAAAGAAAGAAGGAAGGAAGGAGGGAGGGAAGAATGGAAGGAAGGATGAATAAAAGATTTATTAAGCAGCTGGTATATACCATGCACTTCACAAAGAACTCTCAAATAGCTCTTTTGACCTTCACAACCACTTTGATAGGTGGGGGCTGTATTATCCCCATTTTAAAGATGAGAAAACAGATAGAAGTAAAGCAACTTGCTAAGGATACACAATTTTTAAGTACGTAAGTCTGGATTTGAACTCAGGGCTTTTTGATTCCAGACCTAGAATTCTATCCACTGGGCCACCTCACTATCAGAGTAGTAAAAATAGCCTCCGCAGGGTTCACCATCCTTGTTTTGAATTTAGTTCAGACACTCAATTAGTTTGGTCAAGCTTATCTCAGAACTGCTGAGCTCGAGCAATCCACCAGCTTTTGCCCCCCATCTAGCAGGGTTTAAAGGCATATGAACCTAAGCGAAGAGAAGACATTGCTTAATTTCTGAATCTCCATGTCAATCACTTCAGTCCACAAGCATTTACTAAACACTTCCTATCTGCCAGCCGTTATGCTAAGCTCTAAAAACACAAATACAAGCAAGAGAAAAAACGGAACCTGCCCTCAAGGAGCTTACATACCAAGGGAAAAGATTAACACACAAAAGTAAGCTGAAAGGGGACAGGGCACTCAGAGATGCCTGCCATGGGAGAATGATGGAGAATTCCAGAGACTTTTGAAAAATGAAAGAAAAAGGAAGAGATAGCTGACTTGGGAACCTTTTTGGAATGGAGGATATAAGACGTGTCCTTCACCTGCTAATTGGAGAGAGGGGCTCTGTACAAAATAGGTTTATAATATCTGTTGAGTATAATTAAATATACAAATGTATTTTATTTGATAAAATAAATCATCTTTTAAAAATACATCACATTTCCTAATTCAAATGTCTTTACTCTCTTTATTCATTGTAGCATATGTCTGCAACTGATGAGAATTTCCTGAATCTTTTACAGGAGAAAATTTAAGAAAGACTAAATATTAAATTTTGGTGACAACCTTACTTATCCTAGGATTTCTTGAAGTATAATAAAATATAATATTGGTACCTTTACAAGTATCCCATACAGTGTAATGTAAAGTCAAAGGGTGCAAAAAACTTTTATATTCCTGTTCTAAAAGTCTCGAAATTATGGGAGACTGCAAGAGTTCTGGAACACTTAAAATAACAGCTAAATAACAGGAAAAACATTTTTCATTCTTGTCTAGAAATATCACACTAACAAGAAGATGACTGATGTAAATAGAGGCAAGTAGAAAAAAATGAAGTAATGAAGTAGGTATATGAATCAGTGATAACCATATGGTATATTTTTGATTCGAAAAACATATCCAGAGTACATTTTGGTTTCCTCTGTTCATAAGGCAAATACAAATTGGTTTTCTTTATAAAAAAGGGGCAAAAGATGTTATCCTTATTAGAATAAAATCAACTTGCAGTTGTGGTGGTGATATACATTTTTATAACACAATTTGAAAAGTGACATGTTTGACTCATGTTAGAAGGGGTAGCTGGAAAGAGAGCCTCACAATTAGTTTGTTAGGACAGTCACATTTTCTGTTAAAATAAACAGACTTTTAAAATGTTTTGCAATATAGCAAAAGACTTAGAGTAAGGCCAGTCAGTGCCTGGCACATTGTAAGAGCTCAACAAATGTTTATTGCCTTCTGATTGACAATTCACTACCTTCTTTATGAGATATCAACACACTATGAACATACCGATAAGCAGTTTTCTTTAATTTTTATATCAGAAATTAATGATTCTGTAAATTATCAGCTGGTTTTCCCAGCTTTTTGAATAACTGAGGAAAGAAAGTCACAAATTCCTTTGGGGCTGAAAATAGGAAATTTTAAAGTGATATTTTATAGTGACTGATCATTTTACATCACTTGTACCAAGACAGTGTTGATTCTGGGCAAATGTCATTGTGCTCTCAGCAAATGACACAAGAAAGCACAGAACATGTTAGAGTCAATAATTCTTTTTAAAAGAATCTGTATTATTCAAAAGTGTAAATTAGACTGGAACATGGCAGTGTTTTAAAATAGCTTAGGATTTGGAGTTAATGCAGGATATCAAAAATGAAAGGAAGAAATAAATGAGAAACAAGTAATCATGCCCAGAAGAATAATTAAGACAAGATGTGGGTGGTGTGATTTTCAAAGCCCTGTGAGGACTGAGGAACTTCACAATATATTATGTGTTTTGTTTGTTACACTTAATTATTAGATAGAACTAGAGACCATGGAAAAATTCAATGAATCAAAGTAATAAATATCATCTATTTCTCTAGCATTCAGTATGGGCAGTGTTGATATTAACTTTAAATAAATAAATACTAGTTTTCAGAATAGTTGAACACTCTCCTGGAGAGCTTTTACTTGACTTTATTTTTCTAAGAGGAACAATGAAATCATGTCACCAAGTTTAAAAAAAAATACTAAAGCAAGATGAATGTTCTACTTTAAAAGAGTTTAGAACATGACCTTTTCTACTGATCACAGTTTAAAAATAAATTGATCAATCCCAACATGAAGTAAAGGAATTCCTCCCCTGTGGTTTTGTTCTCTTGGTGTGATTACTCCAATAGAATAAAAACATTTTGACCTAGACATGGGATATCTTCAAAGTATTGATTATGGACTCCTGATGTCCTAGGTTTTCTTATTCTTTTCTCTGTATAATTAAGAAATACTTTTGCTATCAAGATTGTCTATGTTGTTTCAAGTTTAAAAGACTATTTTCTTACATGTAAACTAAAACAAATACAACTGGAATAGAACTACTCACTAAAAATCTACTAAAAATGAAAGTCATATCTTTCTATGTTTTCTTTCTTCTTCTCCTTGCTTCCTCTTCTGTCATCAAGTTCACTGTCTCCAACAAGGAAATAGCAATTAAAATACTGATAGAGACTCTCTTTGTCATCCCTCCACAATGGCCTTCTTCTTTCATTGGTGAATTCTTTCTGGAGCCCATTTTGGGAACAGGTCTGGGTTAGTTATCCTTCCTTCATTCACTCCTATGTTCTTTTGGGACATCACCCTCTTTCAGTCCTCTGTCATGTGTTATATCTTCTCCCATTACAATGTAAGCTCCTGGATGGCAAGGACTGTTTTTATTTTTTGTTTGTATTTGTATACCCAGTACTTATCATAGTGTCTGGCATATAATAAATGCTTGGTGCCTGTTTGCCTGCATGTGATTGTTATAGCCACATAGTTCTATGCAATAAATTATTTGCATGTTCTCTCTGTGAAGAATATATTGGGGGCAGGAGCGAGGCAAGCCAAGATGGCAGAGTAGAAGCAGGTACCTGTTATAGCTCTCCCCCAAAACCTCTCAAAATAAACCTGTAAAAAAATGACTAAACAAATTCTAGCGTAGCAGAAGCCACAAAATGACATCGAAGCAAATTTCCAGGCCAAGACAATCTGGAAAGTTGATGGGAAGGGTCAACTGAAAATGGAATGCAGGATTTAGAGCTTCCACACTAAGGGGGTGAAGGGCTTGGAATACGATATACCAGAGGTCAAAGGAAATAGGTTTAAAACCAAGAATCACCTACCCAACTTAATATAATACTTCAGGAGAAAAAAATGGAACTTCAATGAAACAGAGGTCTTCCAAGCATTCTTGTTGAAAAGACCAGTACTGAACAGAAAATCTGACTTTCAAATACAAGAATCAAGAGAAACATGAAAAAGTAAACCAGAAAGAGAGACCATAAGGGACTTATTAAAGTTAACTGTTTACATTCCTACATGAAAAGATGATATTTATAACTCATGATACCTTTCTCAGTATTAGGATAGTTGGAGGGAATATATGTATGCATATATATATATATATATATATATATATATGTGTGTGTGTGTGTGTGTGTGTGTGTGTGTGTGTGTGCGCGTGTGTATACACATATGGAAAGAGAGAGAGACAGAGAGAGCTAGTACAAGGTGAGCTGAATATGAAGGGATGATAACTAAAAGAAAAAAACAAGGGTTGAGAGGAAAGTGCTAGGAGAAAGAGAAAGGGAGAGGTAGAATGTAGTAAATCATCTCACATAAAAGAGGCCAGGAAAAGTTTTTACAAGGGAGGGGAAAAAGGGAAAGGTGAGAAGGAATAAATGAGCATTCCTTTCATCAGATTTGACTTCAGGACTGAGTAGCAAATATTCTCAATTGGGTATGGAAGTTTATTTTATCCTACAGAAAAGCAGGGGGTGAAGAAGATAAGAGAGGGAGGATAATAGAAGGGATGGCAAATTGGAGGGAGGGGCAAACACTTTGGTAGAGGGAGAGATCAAAAGACAGAACTGGATACACGGAGGGTGGGATAGGATTAAGGGAAATATAGTAAATCTTTTGCAACATCACTGTTATAGAGGTGTTTTGTCTGACCACACATGTATAACCTTCATTGAAGTGCTTGTCTTCTCAATAAGAGTGGGTGGGGAGGGAGGAAGTGAGAGAATGTGGAACTCAAAGCTTTAAAAATGAATGTTAGAGGTGTTTTTACATGCAGCTAGGAAATAAGATATACAGGCAATGGGGTATAGAAATCTATCTGACCCTACAGGAAAATGGAAAGGAAGGGGATCAGGGTCGGGGTGGGGGGTGTGACAGAAGGGAGGGCAGATTGCAGGAAAGGGCAATCAGAATACATGCTGTCCTATGGTGGAGGTAGGGAGGACATGGGGAAAAATTAAAAATTCAACCTTTTGTGGAAATGAATGTTGAAAACTGAAAATAAATTTGTAAGAAAAAAGAACATGCTTTGAGAAAATTACTTTGAAATTTCCTATTTGTTGTTGTTATTGTTCAATCATTCAGTCTTGTCCTATTCTTTGTGACCCCATGGACCACAGAACACCACAGAAGGCCCCTTTATTCTCCACTATCTCTCAAAGTCTGCTCAAATTCATGTTCTTTCTTTCCATGATATTATCTATCCCTCTTACCCTCTACCATCCCCCTTTCCTTTTCCCTTCAATCTTTCCAGGGTCTTTTTCCAATAAGTTCCATCACTTCATTAATCTATTATGTTAATATGATAAATAAGGTATCTGAAGTTTCTACAAAAACTTGCTTGGTATTTTGATTGCTATTTTCTACATGTGTGTCCTTGAACAAGTCACAGCCTATTTGAGCATCAATTTCCTTATCAGTAAAATAGGAGGTTAGAACAGTTGCTTCTAACTCTAAACTGATGATACATGACCTATAACCATTTTAGATTGTAACTGATTAGATGTAGATTGTGAAAATTTGGTTTTAAATATTCCTTGACACTTATTCTATATGTGCCCTTGTGTAAGTTACTTCTAGAACCTGTTTCCTCATATCTAAAACTGGACATTTTTTAATAATATGTCTTATAAGGCCATAGTGAATAAAATACTTTGTAACCTTTAAGGTACTATAGAAATCAGATTAATTATTGTCATAATGTTGGATGACAGATCCAAGAGACAATAGAATAATAAGGTGTCCAGGTCTTCAGTCACTGGTCAAAGATTGTTAATATTTTCCATTTTTCAAAAAGTAAAATGTAATGATGAGATCTATTAGAATAAGTATTAGGCAAGAGGATAGCTTTTCCTCTATTTCAGTCTTAGATTGCTTTAGCATTTTAATTTGCCACTTGATGCTTCTAGTCCCTGGGCAATACATGTCTTAATCAATCACTTTGGTGTATACAAACCCAAATCCACCCTACCTACTTTCTCTAATCATATCCCTTTACACTCATCATTATTGTTTCTTTAACATAATGTTTTATTCTAATACAGCCATCTTGCAATGGAAATGATGAACTAATATATTTACGGAGAGGTTAACATTCAATGATTGCTGAATGCATTACTCTTCCAATACGATATTGAAATCTTACAGTGTGTAATGACTCAACCCACATGAATGACTCCTAGTGGTAGAGATTCAGTCATTGTGACCAAAGCTATGGTTTGACTAGGGATTTTTCTACCTGGAGCAAGGAAATGAAATGTAGTACAGTCTGAAGAGAGACCACAATTGATAAGGAAGCATGCTTTAAAATGGTGCTGGACAAATTTCATTACTCCAAGGTAAAGTTATGATTATTCTATATTAGTTATGAATATAGATGCTAATGTTTGATAAGGGAGACATTTTTGGGTGAGTGGGAGTGCAAATAGAGTAGACTTGCCAAATTACAGCACACAGGTAGATACAAATTCATTCTTTGAATATAGTGACTTCTACCATCAAAACTATGTATGTATATGAAATGCTTATGGATATACAAGAATAAATTTCCCCCCCATGCTGGAAAAAATATGTATGTAAACATGTTTTAAGACATTTTGTTGTGGAAAGTTTAATATTTTTTAAGTCTCACATGTGGCTTTAAGAGTATATGTCAAACTGAAATGTTGAGTTTTTTCTCAAAACCAGAATTTTAAAATGACCTGTAAGGGATGAGGAGGAAAAACTTGTAAGAACTGAAAAGGGTGAAAAGAGTAGAATCAGGGGAGCAATTTTTACAAGAGAACAATATTATAAAGGCAAACAAATTTGAAAGCCTTAGGACCTCTCACTTATGTTATGACCAACCACGGTTCCAGAAGAATAATGATGAAACATTCTCTCCAAGTCCTGATACAGAGGTGAAAATCTTAGAGCACAGAATGGGACTTTTTTTCATGATCAATGAATTTTTTTTTCCTTACTATACAGGTTTGTACATATAGTTTTATTTTTCTTTCTCTTTCAATTGGGTGGGATGAGAGGGAGAGAAGAAAGCTTTTTGCTGATTGAAAAAAATTTTATAGAATATCATAAAACTTGTATTCCATAGGCATCCAAGAGTTAATTTCATCCATTCAACTCTATAGATGAGCTGTTAATTCTCAAAATAATTTGACCCTTTACGTTTTGGAAGTGACAAACTTTGTAATAGTCTTTGGATCTCTCCAAATGAAAAAAAATTTCAGCTAATAAGACACTCTTCATATCTCCTGAATCAATGGTATTTTTCCATTCCTGACAACATATATTTGTATTGAGGAAAATTAATTTGAATGTTATATCATTTGATTATTAACATGAATTTTTAATATTCCCTTCTCTGTTTTAAAATATATATTTTTGAATTTAGTTAACACAGGGAGAAAAGAAAACACTTCCAGGAACTAGATGAGAAATGTGATCATATTCCAGCCCCTCCCATGACCTAGTCTGTTTACCCCATAAACAAAAACTAATCTAGTTCAAGATACTTAGAAATGACTTTTGTGTCCTTGATTTCTGATCAAAGTTGGGGCAATCAACTCACAAAGGAGAAACTTGGCCAGCAAGGTCTGGATCTGAATGACTTCCTTGTTCAGATTGCTGGAGGCTGCTGAATCTATGACCTGTCCATGTGCTCAATCAAAGGATTTGAGAGCTCTTAGTCCACCTCCTCATTAAGCATCTACCAAATAAGACTGCTATTTCCTCATCTGGAAAGGTCCCTGTCAGAAGGAAAACTCCTGACTTGAGTGTCTTGAAGACTCCCTTTCCATCTTTGATCACCTAGAATACTGACCATGAATTTATTGATTACTGACCAGTCTAATTATTAAATTGATTTTTGATACCCAGAAATTTCTCTCTCAGAATTTTATTCATGATGGCACAAATAGGAGGGCCATATTTCTAAGATCTATATATTTTAGTTGATTATTCTCAAACTTGTGTAGGGATTCATGCAAACTATGCAGCAATCATTCCTTGTAGTAACTCACAAAGACTAATATTGAGAGCTAATTCAAACTCTAGTCAGCTTGCCCTGGTAAACAGAACAGTTTCTATCAGCTCACTTAGACATCACCTGTAATGAATAGGCAATGAGTGCATTGTATAAAAACTGCATTGAAATGTAAAGGGAAGGGTAGAATAGAAAAGCTGCAGTATTATGTGACTTACTTATAAAGCAGATCATGTGATCCATCAATTATTTACTCTAGAAAAGTTTTTAATTTTTACTTAATAAAATAACATACTATCAGCAAAGGCAAATTGATAGATTCTAGGGAAAAATGCTTCAGTACTTTGATGTTTTTCCCCACAAAAGATAAGTTTTCTTTATTTTGTAATTTCACTCAGTCCTATCTTAATCTACTTGTCACATGTCTCCTCCTCCATCTCAAACAAAAGCAAATGTTTCTTAAGTTCAGAGAACCTCAATTTCATCAAAAGGAACATGATTTATGGAGGTGATGGACAAATTTATTACCCTCACACCTCTCTCTTTTGCATTTGCACTTCAATTTCTCAAATTGGTTCTTTTCTAAAAAATTTGATGGTCTAAAACTGACCTATAGAATGGGGATTCAACATCAGGGAAGAGTGAGGACTATTTGTAGCATCCTTAAATTGCTCTTTAAAGGAAGTGACCTTTACACAGGTTGAAATGGTAGTGCCATATACAGCCAGGTTGTCAGTACAACTGCCTGATATGTAATTCCCCATTAGATTTTAAATTTCTTGAGTGCAGAGAACATATTTTATGCTGTTTCCCTCAGATAATACAATACTTCATTGTATTGCATTGTGCTCATACTGTTTTTCTGTTGTTCTTCTATGTGCTTTTAAAATGAAAAAATTTTTTATTAAAAAATGAAAACAAATCTCATAATTACATAAACATAAATTACATAAATCTTAGAAGTACTGATATCTCTTTTATAGATTTTTTTTTTTGCCAGATAGTTATTTGGTGATGCATGATTTAGTAGAAAAAGTCTTGGACAGGTAGGCAGGGCACCTCAGTACAATATACAATTTTAAGCTACTTACAAACTCCATACCTCAATTTTCTTATTGGTAAAATGAGGAAGGAGAAGTACTAGATAATCTGATAAAATCATTCCAGTTCTAAATTTGAATCTAATTCAATAATTTCTTTAGAGTGCAAGATTAATTAGCATAAAGATTTTTTAAAATGCTATCAGATGAACACAGCCAACAACTTTGTAGTATTAACAATCCTAATCAGGGCACAGAAAATGCAGGGAACAGCTTGACTTCTAGGAGTGAAATGGAGCTATTTTTACAAATAATATAACTCTCTTAAGAGAGACTTTACTTGTTAATCTGGATGGCTAAATATCTATATTAATATACACATTAGAATTCAATTTAATCGAACAGAAAAAAATAAAATGAGTACACAGTAAGTGTAGAACACAATGCTGGACACTAAGGATGCAAAGAAAAGGTGAAAAGAGTCCCTACCTAAAGGAATTTGTTGTCTGGATTTAATACATTCACAGATAAGCAAATACTAAGGACACAAAAAGTAAAACAAAGACATTTTAAATGAAGGGATAGAAGATACTGAGAAGAGGGCAGGATCAGCAAAGAAGGATAAAACAAGAGGCAAGTCTTGATTATTGACTAGCCTGATTACTTACTTGATTTTAATATCCAGAAATTTGTCTCTCAGAATTCTATTCACAACACAAAGAGAAGGACCATATTTCTAAGATCTATATTTTTAGTTGATTATTCTCAAACAAATGAATCTGTTCACAAATATGAGAAAATTATAGTACACCAATGATTGGAAAGAATATTAGATTTGGAGTAAGAGGTCCTGTGTTTGAATTCTGGCTATGTCACCTGTGTGATCATGGGCAAGTCACTTCTTCATTTGTAGAATAAAGGCACTACTAGATACATGTCTTAAGTTCTTTTCCAGTGCTAAAATGTTACCCTAGGAATAAGTTCATATATCCTTTTGACAGAGGGAGATTTTGGTACAGTTAAAAAATCTTCGGTGACCCTTCTACTGCCAGTGTTTATCAAAAAGGAAGTTTAAAAAATTGGAAAACAAAATATATTCTAATTTCCTAGAAAATACTTTAAAATCTCTATTACTATATAATTACTATATAGTAATCTATACTGCTGTATGATACAAGGTGGTTAGAGGGTCATACCAAAAAATGAAACTGACTTTAGAGACTGGAAATAAAGCAAGATTCTAAGGAAATCAGCACTAGGAAGATATTAGTTTATATTTTCATCTATTAATTAACTTTGGTGACATAGATAAAAAAAATATAAAAAACCCTGACAGCTCAAGAATGGAATTCAGTGACATTGACCAATTAGAAAAAAAAAGTCACTCAAAAATTTGATTAACTTGAGAGGTTATTGCCAAATAAAACATTTTGTAGAAAAACAAAACAAAAAACTTACAGATGTAGCCAAGATACTGGAATAAAGGCAAGGACTCACCTGAGCTCTCACAAATTCCACTCCAAACAATGTTAAAATAATGCCTTTAAACTAATTCAGAAGCAGCAGAACCAGCAAAAGGGTGGATGAAATGATTTTGTGGCCCAAGACAACTTAGAAGGTATGAAGGAAAGATCTGTCTCACTGGAGTGAGAATGGAGTGCAGATGTGCCTGCAGATGTGCGTGGCAAGCCAGTAGCAGGCCTTAGGGACAACTGAATTGGCATTGGTCCCTTCTAAACTTCTCAGACTACAGATGTTAAGGGGATTGTACAATTGGTCAGAAGGAGACTACACAGGATGCTTTGCTGGCACTATTAGCAGGACTCTGATACATTGCCCACATACAGTTTGAAGTGGTTATTCCGGAGCAAGGATTTGCAGGAACCCTGATTACAGCTTCAGGGTGGAAAGGAGTGTTGTAGTTGATAACAGACCAGAGCAGAGGTAAGGAGAGCAGTGATCACATCTCTCTTTAGATCTTTCTACATTAGAACTGAAAACTTACCTCAGAACTAATTCTGAAAGCAACAGCATGAAAAATCTGGAGCTTGGGAAAGTGTCCCTGCCACCCCAGTAACAGAACCCAACTCTAAAATAAAATTAAAAATCAAGAAATAGGCTGGAAAATTTGACAAACAACAACAACAACAAAAGAACCTGACCATAGAAAGTTACTATGATGACATGGAAAATTCCAAATTGTTCTGGAGAATGTTTGAATCAGTTCTGAACACCAATGGTGCCTTAATGTCTCATTTTTGCCACATCCCCTCCAACATTTGTCCTTCACCTTTTTTATTCTATTAGCCAATATAATACATATGTAGTACCTCAGAATTGTTTTAATTTTCACTTTTCTAATCAATAATGAATGTATTTTTTCACATGCCTACAGATAGCTTTGAATACTTCATCTGAAAATATATCTTTTGATCATTTATTAGTTGGGGAATAGCTCTTACTTTTATAAATTTAATTCAGTTTTCTATACGTTGGAGAAATGAGGCCTTTATCTGAAAAACTTGCTTCAAAATCTTTTTCACAATTACTATTGCTAACTGTATTTCCCTCAATCCTATTCCCTTCAATCTCATTTATTCTATTTATTTATTCGATTCTCTCTCCTTTCACCCTGTCCTTCCTCAAAAGTGTTTTGCTTGTGACAACCTCCCCCCAATCTTCCCTCCCTTCTTTCATTCCCCCACTTCTCTTATCTCCTTCCCCTTCCACTTTCTTGTAAGGTAATATAGATTTCTATATGCAATTGAGTGTGTATGTTATTTCTTCTTTGAGCCAGTTCTGATGAGAGTAAGGTTCATTTCCACACACCTCTCCACACTTCTGTCATTTCACTGATTGTCCATTTTTTCCCCAAAAACATTTTTTTTCTAGTTAGGTGATTCTTGGTTTTAATCCTACCTCCTTTGACTTCTGGAATACCCCAAGCCCTCTTATTCCTTAATGGAGAAGTTTCTAAATTTTGTGTTATACTGATTGTGTTTCCACAGTACTTCAATTGTTTTTTTCTGGCTGCTTGCAATATGTTTTTCCTTGACCTAGGAACTCTGGAATTTGGCTACAATATTCTTAGTAGTTTTCCTTTTAGAATCTCTTTTAGTAGGTGATCACTAGATTCTTTCAATTTCTATTTTATCCTCCGGTTCTAGAATATCAGGGCAGTTTTCCTTGATGATTTCTTGAAAGATGATGTCTAGATTCTTTTCATGATCATGGTATTCAGGTAGTCCAGTAATTTTTAAATTATCTCTCCTGGATCTACTTTCCAGGTTAGTTGTTTTTCCAATGAAATATTTCACATTATATTCTATTTTTTTTCATTCTTTTGGGTTTTTTTTTTTTTATAATTTCTTAATTTCTCATAGAGTCATTCACTAGCTTCCATTTGCTGTATTCTAATTTTCAGTGAGCTTTTGGACCTCCTTTTCCATTTGTTCAATCATGCTTTTTAAGGTATTCTTCTCCTCATTGGCTTTTTGGGCCTCTTTTGCCATTTGAGTTAGTCTATTTTTTAAGGTGTTATTTTCTTCAGTATTTTGGCGGTCTCTTTTAGCAAGCTGTAGACTCGTTTTTTGTGATTTTCTTGCATCACTCTCACTTCTATTCCCAGTTTTCCTCTACTTCTCTTGTTTTATTTTCAAAATCTTTTTTGAGCTCTTCCATATCTTGCAACCAATTCATATTTTTCTTGGAAGCTTTGGATGGAGGAGCTTTGACTTTGTTGCCTTCTTCTGAATGTGCATTTTGATTTTCCTTGTTACCATAGTAACTTTCTTTTCAGCTCTGGTCTTTTCATCAAGAATGCTTGAAAGTCCTCTATTTCATTGAAAGACCAATTTCTCCCCTGAAGAATTATACTCAGTTTTGCTGGGTAGGTGATTCTTGGTTTTAGTCCTAGTTCCTTTGACTTCTGGAATATCCTATTCCACGCCCTTCGATCCCTTAATGTAGAAGCTGCTAGATCTTGTATTATCCTGATTGTATTTCCACAATACTTGAATTGTTTCTTTCTAGCTGCTTGAAATATTTTCTCCTTGACCTGGGAACTCTGGAATTTGGCCACAATGTTCCTAGGAGTTTCTCTTTTTGGATCTCTTTCATGCGGTGTTCTGTGGATTCCTTGAATATTTATTTTGCCCTCTAGTTCTAGAATCTCAGGGCAGTTTTCCTTGATAATTTCATGAAAGATGATGTCTAGGCTCTTTTTTTGATCATGGCTTTCAGGTAGGCCCATAATTTTTAAATTGTCTCTCCTGGAGCTATTTTCCAGGTCAGTTGTTTTTCCAATGAGATATTTCACATTATCTTCCATTTTTTCATTCTTTTGGTTTTGTTTTGTGATTTCTTGGTTTCTCATAAAGTCATTGGCCTCCATCTGTTCCATTTTAATTTTGAAAGAACTATTTTCTTCAGTGAGCTTTTGAATCTCCTTTTCCATTTAACTAATTCTGCTTTTGAAAGCATTCTTCTCCTCATTGGCTTTTTGAATCTCTTTTGCCAATTGAGTTAGCCTATTTTTCAAGGTGTTATTTTCTTCAGCATTTTTTGGGGTCTCCTTTAGCAGGGTATTTACTTGTTTTTCATGCTTTGCTTGCATGTCACTCATTTCTCTTCCCAGCTTTTCCTCCACGTCTCTAACTTGATTTTCAAAATCCTTTTTGAGCTCTTTCATGGCCTGAGCCCATTGAGTGGGCTGGGACACAGAAGCCTTGACTTCTGTGTCTTTGCCTGATGGTAAGCATTGTTCTTCCTCATCAGAAAGGAAGGGAGGAAATGCCTATTCACCAAGAAAGTAATCTTCTATAGTCTTATTTCTTTTCCCTTTTCTGGGCATTTTCCCAGCCAGTGACTTGACCTGTGAATATTGTCCTCACACCCACCTTGCCTCCTGATCCTCCCAGCCAGAGCTTGGGGTCTGAGATTCAAACGCTGCTTCCCAGCCTCAGGCCTTGGGGCGGAGGCAGGGCTGCTATTCAGTGCGAGATTAAGGCCAGGTGCTCAGGTTGGGGTTAGGGCCACCTTGTGGGCTCAGTTCCCTCAGGGGGTTTACGCAGAGACCTTCAACAATGGATCCAGGCTCCTGCCTGCTTGGGGAGCCCTGGTCTGCTGCTGCCTCAGCTGCTGCCTCCTGAGGGGGCCTGAGTTATGGGGGCACCCCACTCCCCTCTCGACCTGCCAAAGTGACCCTCTCACCGACCCCCGTCACCTGTGGGTGGAGGGACCCACGTGGCCACTGGAGATTCCGTCCCTGAAGCCTGCTCAGATCTGCTCCTCTTGGTGCCGCGGGTGCGGCAGGGCTGTGCTTGGCTCCCAGTCCCAGCGCCCAGCCCGAGGCGCGAAGGACCCTCCGCGAGAAGTTTGCAGGTCCCTCTGGAACAGAAATCTCCCTCGCTCTACTGCTCTGTGGCCTCTACTGCTCCAGAATTCCTTGTGAATTCCTTTTTACAGATGTTCTATGGGTTGTGGGTTCGGAGCTATGTATATGTGCATCTTTCTACTCCGCCATCTTGGCTCTGCCCCTCCATAGTAATTTTCAATAGTCAGAGATTTGTCTGCTTTTTTTCTGTTTGCTCATTCTGCAGCCTATTATTAGAGTTTTAACTCTTTGTTAAAGTAGGGCTCTGCTTCCAGCGCATAGGATGCACTGTCCCAAGCTTCAGAGGTTTGGTGCAGCTGTTTTCACAAATACTTCTAGGGACCTGTAAGCTTTCTGTTCTTCCAACGTGGTATAATCTAAGGAGAGGTGTGTTGAATACTCTCTTGGCTTGTGCTCTGGTCTGCAAGTGACCACAAGCACTTTTTTTTGCCCTGCAACTGTGAGGAGGGTCCCTCTTCCACTGTTGCTGCAAACTCTGCTATGCTAGTACTCTTTCTTGCCCTCAGACTGCAACCTGGATCTAAGCAAAGCAACAAATTCCTGCCCCAGGGCCAGCAAAAAGACCACCATTATCTTCTTCTGATCCATTTTTCAACCCCCTTACTCTCTGTGAGCTGAGAACTCTGGAAGCAGCCACTGCCACTACTGATTCAGTCAGTCCCAAGGCGTGCTTCTGGTTTGCTGTGGCCAGCACTATGCTAGCTTAGCCTGCACTGGACTGTGGTCCACTCTCACTCAGGTTAGAGAGACCTTTCCTGCTAACCTTCGAAGTGTCCTTCAGCATCTGTCACCTGAGAGATCTGGAAATCTCCACTTCTGCCAGTGATTTAGTCATCCCAAGGTCTGTTCTGGATTTGTTGGGGCTTTGTCTACCCTGGCATGTCCTGCACTACACTGTGTTCCTCTCTCACCCTAGTGCAACAGACCTTTTGAGCCAACCTTTCAAATTTTCTTGGGCTGGAAATTTGTTTCACTTCAATATTTTGGGGGGTTTTGCTGTTCCATAATTTGCTTAGAGCCATTTTTAAAAGTATTCAGAGGGGTTTAGGGGAGAGCTCAGGTGAATCTTGGCCTTTACTCTGCCATCTTGACTCTGCCTCCCAGAAAATGCCTTTGACAAAATACAGCACCTATTCCTATTAAAAACACTATAAAAGACAGGAGTAAATGGAGATCTCTTTAAAATGATAAGCAGTGTCAATCTAAAATCATCAACCAGCATCACCTATAATGGGAACAAACTAGAAGCATTCCAAATAAGATTTGGGTGAAGCAAGGACACCCATTATCACCAATATTTTTCAAAAGTGTGCAAACTGTTACCTAAAGCAGCAATAAAAGGGAAAAAATGAAGGAAATAGAACAGGCAATGAGGAAATAAAACTATAAGATAATGTTAATTATATATTTGGAGAATGCTAGAAAATCAGCTAAAAATAGCTGAAATAATTAACTTAAGTATAGTTGCAGGATATGTAATAAACACATCCAGCAGCAAGAAAAAGAAGGAAAAATTCCATTTAAAATAACTGCAGACAATATAAAATACTGGAAAGTCTACCAGCCAAGACAAACTCAGGAACTACATGCACACAAATGAAAAACAAGTCATACAAAGTCAGATCTAAACAACTGGGGAAAAAATATTAAATGATCTTGGGTAGGCCAAGCCAATACAATAAAAATGAAAATTCTGCCTATATTTATCTACTTATTCAGTGCCACACCAATCAAATTACCAAATTTTTAATAGAATTAGAAAAATTATAACAAAATTCATCTACAAGAACAAAAATTTATGAATGTCAAGGAAATCAATGAAAAAGAAATGTGAAAGAAGGTGGCTTAGCCATATCAGATCTCAAAGTGATAATCAACAGAACAATTTGGTACTGACTAAGTAATAGTGTAGTGAATCAAGAGAATAGATTAGGTACAGAATACAGAGTAGTAAATGACCATAATAATCTAGTGTTTGATAAGCTCAAAGATCCAAGCTTTTGAGACAAGAACTCACTATCTGACCAAAATTGCTAGGAAAACTGGAAACACCTGGACAGAAACTAGGTATAGGCCAACATTTCATATCATAGGCCAAGAAAAGATGAAAATAGGTACATCATTTAAACATAAATGGTGTGACTATAAGCAAATTGAGGGAGAATGGAATTGTTTACCTCTTAGATCTGTGGATAAGGGAATAATTTATGACCAAAAGAGATAGAGAACATAACAGAATATGAATTAGATAATTTTGATTACATGAAAGTATAAAGTTTTTGTGCAAACAAAACCAATGTAGTCAAGATTAGAAGTAAAGCAGAAAAATGAGGGAAGGGGAATTTACAGCTTATGTCTCTGAGCAAAGAGTCATTTCTCAAATATTTAGAGAAATGAGTTAAATTTATAATACAAATCATTCCCCAGTTGATTAATGATTAAATGACATGAATAGGCTCTTGTAGTCATATAAAAAATTCTCTAAAACTGATTACAGAAAAGGAAATTAAAACATCTATGAAGTACTACCTCATACCTCTTAGATTAACTAATATTACAGGAAAGGTTGGAGGGGATGTGAGAAAATTGGGACACTAATGCGTTGTTGGTGGTGTTGTGAACTGATTTAACCATTCCAGAGAGCAATTTGGAACTATTCCGAAAGGGCTGTAAAATGGTGTATACATTTTGACTCAGCAATACCATTACTTGCTTTGAATCCCAAAGAGATTAAGGAAAAAGAAAAGAAAATGACCTATATGTACAAAAATATTTATAGCAGCTCGTTTTGTGGTGGCAAATAATTGGAACTCAGGGGATGCATATCCATTGGGGAATGATCAAGCAAGTTGCATATCATTGTGATGCAATAATATTTTGCTTCAAGAAATGATGAGTAGAATGTTCTCAGAAAAACCTTAAAAGACTTACATGAACTGATGCAAAGTAAAGTGAACAGAAACAGGAGAACATTGTACACAGTAATAGCAGTATTGTATAATGATCAACTTTGAATGACTTAGATATTCTCAGCAATACAATGATATAACATAATTCCAAAGGAGTCTGATAAAAAATATTATCCATCTCTAGAGAAATAACTGATGGAATCTGAATACAGATCAAAACATACTATTAGTTTTACTTTATTTCTCTTTATTTTTGTCTATTTTCTTTCACAATCTGACTAATATAGAAATATGTCTTGCATGACTGCACATGTATAACCTATAACAAATTGCTTGTCTTTTCAAGGAATAGGGAGGAGAGGACAGAAATAATTAGGAACTCTATTTTTTAAAATATTAAAATGTTATAATTAGAAAAAATGAAATATTTAATTAAAAATAACCTTACACAGATAAAAGATTAGGACCAATGGTCAGGTTCAAAGAGAAATCTCTCAAGGAAGAAGGTAGAATGATTACATTGGGGCAAAGTCAGAATCAAGGTCAAGTAGAAGAGAATGTTCTAAGAGGAAGTGAAGTCAAACTATTAAACATTCTCACAGTCACTCCTTTAATGATTCTCAGAAGCTCTTCCATTTTTTAACCTGTAAATACTGTGTTTTTTTCATATTTAATGTTTTCTTTAATTTCTGTACAAGGTTTCTTGCAAGTCTGTACCACAGTGACCTCCTATTCATTATTATCTCTAGTTTTCCTGATGTTGGCTTAGAAACTGACTCTAATTTAGTCTTCTGATCCTGGACATCCAGGATAGGTTTTCAATAGCAGGAAACATTTGGCAGTAACTAAGGGATCTTGAGCTGAATGAAGATATGGTTTTTAAAATGTTTAAAAGCAGAGATCCTTTTATAGGTTTCCTGTCAAGTTCCCAGGCTCACATTTCATATCAATAATAATATTAATTTCTATAGAATTCCTCATATAAAATTATATAAAAAAAGATTGTGTGAGGCAAGTTCATATCTCTGGAAAGAATAAAGAAATAGTGACACATATTACAATGGAAATATATAGGTAAAAAACAAAGGGAAAGTTTTCTTCCTATAGGATTTGTAAATACCAAGTGAAATTACATCACACTGTGAGCTATCCCATTCCAAAGATTCTAGAAGAGGGCAAAATAAATCATGTAAGTTGTTCTCTTTTATTATGCTTTTTTTTAATGTTTCACCTAGGTATTCCATGGGGCAGGTAGAATCATCTTCCTGAGTTCAAATCTGACCTCAGAAAGTTACTACCTGTGTGACCATGGGTAAATCATTTAACTCCAGTTTCCTCAGTTGGAGAAGGAAATGGCAAATCACTCTAGCATCTCTGCCAAGAAATACCTAAATGGGGTCACAAAGAGTCAGACACAATTGATACAACTGAAGAGTTCCAAGATATAGCATGTACCACTCCCTCTCCTTTCCCAAGAGCTATCCCAAATGATATATAGTGTTCTTAATGAAGAAAAAAATATATCAGCACAACTTATTGATACATTGAAAAAAGTGCAAAAACATGTGCAATATATTAACCTCCCACCTCCACGAAAAGACAGGATCTCATTTTCTTTCTTCTAGACTCACTTAATCTTTACAACTTTTTTACATTTATTTTTGATTTTCTGGAGTGTAGTTGATCTTTCCATTTACATTGTCATGCCTACTGTGTATATTGTTTTCTTAACTCTGCTTACTTTACCCTGAGTTCATATACATCTTTCCATGCTTCTCTATATCCATCACACACATCATTTTTTATAGAACATTAGTGTTCCATTACATTCATGTGCCACAATATATTTTAACCATTTCCCAGTTTGGGCGTATAACTCTATGTGGTCCCTTAATTTCTATTCTTATTGCATTATGGTCTGGAAAAGACGCATTCACTATTTCTCTCTTTTTACATTTGTTTGTAATATCTCTATGCCTCAGTACATGATTATTTTTTCCAAAAGTTTCATGTGGGAGAGAGAAATATGCATATTATTTTTCTATACCATTTAGAAGATGTCATAAGTCTTTCAACTCTAATTTCTATAGGAATTTGTTCAGTTCCATATTTCCCCTTTTGTTTACCATTCGGTTAGAATTATTTAACATTGAGAGAGGGATATTAAAGTCTTCTGTCTCTATTTTTACACCGTCTTCTTGAAATTCAGATAATGATTACTTTATGAATTTGGATGGGAAGGCATTTGGAGCATATATGGTTATGACTGATATTGATTTGTTGCCTGTCATCTCTTTACAGCACAATACAGCATCATTGTCCCCTTTTATGTTTTGAACATTTGTTTTTGCTTTGTCTGATACCATGATGGCAAATCTTGCTTTTTTTGGATTCACTTGTTGTATAACATATATATTTTTTTATACCTTCAATTTTATTTTGAGTATATCTTTGTTTTTAAAATGTGTTTCTTATAAGGAATAGATGGCAGGATTTTTTTTTAAAGTCTACCCTGCCACTTTTTCATTTTACTCAATTGTTTAAATCACTTTTAAAGTTAAATTTATATTTTCCTTCATGTGTCTTTAAAATTGTTTTGTCAAGTTACAATTTTTCCCTCTTCTGCTGTAAACACTTTTGTCTTTTTTTTTAAGGTGACCCTGTTCCCACTGGCTCTCTTCTCCTCTCTGATCCTCTCTTCTCCTTTGTTGTGCCTTTCTCTTTAGGGTTTTATCTGCTCCTCTCTCCTACTTTTATTTGGTTGTATACTGCCCACCTCTCATCTTTTTCCTTTCAATTAGTCCAGTCCATTCTGCCTTTATCTCCTTCCCTTCAACTAGCACAATTCATTAGTTATTTATTTTTTTTTTTTAGGATTTCATTTTGCACCCCTTCCCAAAAAGTATTTATCTCTCTCTGTTTCTTATCTACCTTCTATCTTATCTTATCTGCCCTCTCTTTCTGTTTATTCTAGAACCTTAGATTCTGATTCATCATCCTTATAATCACCTGGTCTCTTTGCTTTCTCTTTATTTTTCATCCAATCAAAATTTACAAACTATCCATCCTTGACTCTGCCCTTTTGATACTTATGGCTTACTCCATGGCTTCTTTATTTTCGATGTTCTCCGTTCTCAAAAAGATGCAATTATTTCAAGTGTCAGAGAGATCACTGCCCCATGTAGGGCACCTTCCACTCTCCCCCACTGATCTACACCTTCTCTTGTTGATAGTTTTCCCCTACATTTGCCTGGAAATCTCTACCCTTTACCTATGCTCTCCCACTCCTCAGGTGTCAGTTGCTGCAAGGGATTCCAAGTCTTCCCTCTCCCAAGACAAATAGTCTTTTAGGGCCCAAGGCCTCTAGGCCTCATATAGTAAAAGTTCCTCATCACCCTTCACACAAAAGAGCATTAATCAAGGGAAGCCCCTCACACTTCCTAAGCAACTTCTACCTTTCTCCCTATTTTAAAACTCCCCCTTCCCATCTATTCCCCTATAAACTCTTCTCTTTCTGAGCCCAGATTGGTAACCTTTTCATCATTGCTAGTCCTTGTTTATACCCTGGATCACTCACTCCTCTCTATTCCCCTGCTTCCCCTCCCCTCCTTAAAAGAAGCATTTACCTATAGACAGAAGATAACCAGTTTTTCTCATAGTGCCTTCTGTCCAAATCTTCACTATTACCTTTACCAGATTTCCACATCCACCCTTATCCCTCTGTGTACATTTAGAAAGAAGTATCTAACTGTTCTTTGTCACTGTGTTGTTGCTCTCCTTGCCTACTGCATTTATTCATTCCTTCTGCATTTCTCCTGTTTAGGGTGTTTAATAAGCAAATGGTCTCTTCAATTCTGTTTTTTTCATAAAAAAATGTTTTGAACTCTTATTATTAAACATTCATCTTTTATCCCCTGGATTATTAGACTCAGTTTTCAGAATAGATCATCTTGAGCTGTATCTTGAGCTCCAGCTCCCTTCAGAATTCATTATTCAATCCATTCTCCTTTTCTTAGTTGATATACAATAGTCTTGCATTATTTGAAAGTCATTTTCTTTGTATTTGAAGGTCTTTCTCCTAATGCCTTGCAGAACTTTTTGTTTTTTAATCAAACTATTAAATTTAACCACTGCATTTTGTAGTTGGTAGCCTTGGGTTGTCTTCTGGAGACAATCTGTAAATTCTTTCTATTCAAATTTAATTTTCTATGTTTAGAAGTTCTAGGCAGTCCTATCAATTTTTTCCTTAATTATGCTATTAAGGCTTTTATGTCCTGTCATATTATTCTTAGAGAACTATGATCTTTAGGTTGTCTATGCATCCTGCCTTTGTTGATGATGGAAGCAGAATGCAAATCTGAATTGAATATCATTCTTAAAATCCCTCCTGGCTTAGCAATTAATTCTTTGATTTGGAAATAAAGAAAAGATGGTAGGAAGGAGGAGATAGGTACAGAATCTGCCTGGTACAGAGACAGTTCTGAAAGGTGGGGACACAGATGCCACCAACAATGTGAACATTTGTTTATGGCTTTAGCAAGAAGAGGCACATCATGGTGATAAGTGGCTCTCTGCTGAGAGGTATGTAAGTGGTCTATTTTGATCAGATATAAAATCAAGGAGGTATGTTGTCTTCCTGAGACATTCACTGTGGATGTGATAAAGCCTTCAGAGACTCATCAAATCAAAGGACCTTTATGTACTACTCTGAGCCACGTGGCAATAAACTGTGCTGACAGAAGGAAAATGTAAAGTGTCTCTTGGGATTACAAAATTTTGGGTTAAAAAATGAAGGATTTAGGGGCACAGGTCCTCTTAATCACTGCTGACAGCTGAAGGTAATAAAAAAATTCTTAGAAACAAAATAAGGATATGGCAAATGAACATCTGGCTAAGGAGATAATGCTAGAGTAGTAATTGTCCTTCTCATGTAAGATGTAGGAATAATGGACTCTCATACGGGAAAAGAACTATGATGCTACAGAAAGCTAGGAAGAATATATTTGCATGGAAATCAGCTGTGTTGATTAAGAGGACTATAAAGTGACAAGTGATGGGGAAGGAGAACTGTATGCAGACACACATCAATCTATTGACTTAGATACACACTATACTACACACACATATATGTATATATACACACATGTATATGCACACACACACATATATGGAGAGAGAAGAGACTATTTGAGAAAACAGTAGCAAGGTATGCTCAATAATGCACACAACATAATGACGGGGAGAGATGGTATAAATGAGATAATGGCCTCAAAAGTCTATATTTCAGTTCTTGGAGTATAGACAATAATAAATAAAGTGAATTAGAAATCTAGGCAAATATTGCCTTGTATTACAACTGAGATTTGATGGGATGTTACTTATGACTAGAATATGGCAGTGGAAAAAGGATATCCTGCTTAACAGGAATAAAAGGGTTTGAAGGGGAAATCCTACATCAAAAATGTAGAAATGTAGAAATTCACACACCTAATGGGACAAACAGAAGAGAACATTTGGGTGGGTTACAAAGGGAGAGAGCAAAAGAGGAAAGACAAGACTGAGAAGAAATTATTGGCTATCTGGCAACAGAAGGAATTAAATGACAAATTGCTGGCATAATTCCTAAAGCAGTCACTGATGGTGAACTTTATGAAAGAGATTTTTGTTGTCTGCCCATTTCCCTCTCCTTTAGATATGCAATAATTAAATATACTTATTGCTGCTTTTTAATTGTTGCTTATAACAATCTTTTCAGAAAATGAAGCATGCACAAAAGATATTGTTACTCTGGATAGATTTCTGAGTATTACAGAAGAACAACTGGCTTTCTTCAAAGCTCAGCTCTTGTACTATTTCCTAAGGGAAGCATTTGCCAATGTTGCTAGACATTAGTGACCTCTTCCTACTAAACTAATCATGGCTACATCTGTTTTCACTTTCTAATCATATCCTCCCCAACCTCAGGAGAATATCAGCTCCTTGAGGAAAGGGATATTTTTTCATTTTTTCTCTTCTGTATTCCTAGCACATAGCTCATATTTTTTTTTGGGGGGGGGGCAATGTATAATATGCATTTAATAAATTCTTCTTGTGTATTAAAGGTACCTTGGAGGGTGCCACCTACAACATTTTGCAGTTTTACAAGTTTTTTTTTCTTTTTAACATTTAAAAAATTAGACTATACATGTATAACCATCCCTCTTTTCAAGGCTCAAGAAACTAAGTCTCAAAGAAGTGAAATGATTTACTCATGGTGACACATTTGGTAAAACCAGAGTCTAATTCTACTATAAGTCTTATGATTCCACATTCAGTGTTTGTACTTCATGAGCAAGGGATTGTGCCTGTAGTTTTAGGATAATAGGTTTCAAAGGTCAAAGGCAGGATAAGAAAGATTCCATGTTCTATAACTATGGAAAAGAAATTATTTCAATAAGTATGTTAGGTTTACAAGACTGGCATCTAGTAAGGCCTCTTCTTCCCTAGGAAATTTTTCTCTTTAATAACAACAATAATAATAGCTAACATTTATATAGTCCTTGCCCTGTGTCAGAAATTGTGCTGTTTTACAATTATTATCTCCTTTGATCCTCACAACAACCTTGAAACATGCCTATTATTATTCCCATTTTGCAGATGAGCAAGCTAAGATAAACAGAGGTTAAGGACTTGCCCAGGGTTCAATAGCTAGTAAGTATCTAAGACTAGATTTGAATTCAGGTCTTTCCAACTACAGCATTCTAAACACTGTGTTACTTAGCTGCATCAAAACAGAGATTGATACATTTATGGATGATGAATAGATAGATCATATGTAAGATTTAAAAAAAAAAAGATTTGACGTATGCTATGACTTTTAAAAAATACCTTATTATCTACTCAACGCTCTCCTTACTCACATGAACTTTCTCTGTGTATAACCAGAGTAAAAAGCTCATTCCTCAGTTGGTATTGCTGGGGCTCACAACAAACAAGAGTAGGGTAGTTGGTGGAAAATGGAAAAGCTACACTATACAAAAATTGAAAAAGTAGATGATCAAATTATTATAATGGAAAGAACATTGATTTTCCAGCCTAAGTAATATGTTTCAAGTACTCTAGGAGAATAGGGCAAACCATTTCTTCTCTCCAGGTGTCCATTTCATCACTTTTAAAATGAAGGAGATTCCTTGATCTAACACTTGATCAAAGTGCTGCAGAAAGTGTACTAGAATAGATATCAGAAGACTTGGATCAAAATTCCCATTGTTCCGCCACTAGCTATGTGATCTTGGACAACTCTTCAATAGGCCTTCCTGGCTTCATTTTCTTCATTTTTAGGAGTCTGAACTAGATGAAAATAATAAAATCCCTTCCCAAAGACGAAAAGTAAGATTTCTCTGCAAAAGAAACACAAATTCAGAGAAGACTTATGGGATATATAATTGTTTCAGAATGATCATCATACAGAAATTCATTCTGGTTGGTGCCAGGGTAGTTGGTACGATGGTAAGGATCAACTAAAACTAGTAAGTAAAAATGACTGAAAACAGATTTGGGCTGCATTTAAAAGAAACCGTCCTTTCAATGAGAGCTATCCCAAAATGGATGACTGTGTGTTTCCTTTCCCTGGTAGCTTTTAAGCAGGAACTCACTGAGGAAGCTATTAGAACAATGACTAGAGTGTTGGGCCTGGATTCAGGAAGACCTGAGTTCAAATACAGCTTCAGGCACTTATTAGAAAGAGTATGACCCTGGGCAAGTTACTTAACCTATTTGCCTCACTTTAATCAGCTGTAAAATGGGAATAATAATAGTATGTATCTGCCAGGGTTATTGTGAGGATCAAATGAAATATTTGTGAAGTGCTTAGCACATGGTACACAGCAGTAAATTCCTGTTCCCTCTTCCTCTTTACCCAGGCCCCTTCCAGCTTTGACACTTGTTACCTTTTTGACCCTGGACAGTTACCTCTGTAGACCTCAGTTTCATTATCTGTAAAATGAGAAGGTTGGATGGCCATATAGAGGCATAGGATTTAGCTCCAGAGGAAAGAATGAGGATCAATATATCTTAGTATTGATAAGAGTCAAAATTAGCTCAAGAAAGCTTTCTAACTAGAGCTATGCAAAAATAAAATGAGTTACCTTAGAAGGTAATGAGTTCCCCCTCCCTGATGATCTTCAAGCATTGGCAAGAAGACCTCTTTTAAATTATATTATAGGGGGGAATTCCTTCTGTTGAAGAAAATCGAATTCTATGACCACCGAGGTCTCTTCCAGTGCCGAAATTCTGTGATTCCATGATTCTGTAAATGGAGGACCTCCAAGATCCCTTCCAACTCAAAATCTGTGACTCTATGATCACCAATCAATCAAGTATCTTTTCTGTGTATATTATGTGTCAGCTTCTAGGTTCTGGTGATATAAAAACAGAAATAGAAAAGTTCTTGCCCTCAAGGAACTTATATTTTATATGCTATAAAATATGCTACAATATGCTACAGTGTATCTACTAGATACAAACATTGCGCTGGGCCCTGAGGGTTTACTAAGGCGTATCAAGCATGATTTCTGCTCTTTGTGAACCTACACCTCAACGTTTCCCATTAGATAAATACTTCAATAAATACTTTTCACAAAGCATCTTAGACTATATATATTATTTTTTAACTAAACCTAAATATCTGAAAGACATATGAGTGAAAAGTGCCCCAAAACAACTCTGTAATTCATAAAAACGGGCACATATCCTGAGGTGTTACGTGGTCTCTGTTAAAAGCATCACAAGGCTCTTGTGTGGGGGCTTCTTCAGAGACAGACAGCTTCATTCTAAGAAGAGCTTGCCAAAGAAGAAAGAACATTCATCTTTATTGAGAAAGGTGGAATTTCAAAACTACTCTGAAAAGCAGGATAAAGATCAAGATTCTAGGGTGAGATTTAACTTCAAGGTAATCATAGTAATATCCTAGGAAGTGAGTTCACAAAAAATTTACAAGGGAAGCTGTAGTATTATTGACAGCAGGACTAGGGGAACTCTCTGTAGTGATAAGAAACACTAATAATACCATTGATTTTACTCTGAAAATACTAGGTAAAGTTGTTGCCTTTCTTGGCAGAACAGGCAGCAAGGGGATAAGCCCTGCCACTGGGGTGCCATTGTGTCTTCAAAAACCAATTTTAAGGTATTATGGTCACTCTCATCATGACAGAGATCAATGGAATTAAATACTGTTTTATTTACTCCATTTCCTATAACCTATTCAGTTCAAAAAATGACATATTGTAAAGGATTCTTAGTGAAACAAAAGGGAATTAAAAACTCAAGGGACTGGGAATATGATATATAGGCATCTCCAGAAATTTACAGATAAAGTAAACCAATAATGACCTACTCCAGAGAGATCACCCCTAGAGGGTGAGAGGGTATCATTTATTCAATTTCCAGGATATTTGTGTCCAAATCTCTCTCTCTCTCTCTCTCTCTCTCTCTCTCTCTCTCTTTCTTTCTCTCTTTCTCTCTCGTTCTTCTCCCCCCCTTTTCCCCGTTTCTCTGTCCCCCTAACCCAAACAAAAAGGACATATTTTTCACTACTTTTATCTCTTCCTCAAAGGATGTGTTTGATTTTATTTCAAAAAGGTAGCTATGCTTTCATTGCTTATAAGTAGAAGAAGAAGGTAAAGTTTTAGCTATATTGCTGAGTGGTGAGAGTACACTTGTAAGATTTCTGTTGTTCTCTATCCATCCCTTCAGTAAATTAAAAATGAAGGCTTTACTTCCAATATTGTCGATATGAAATAAATTCATTTAAAATATATATCAGTTTCATAATGACAGAACACAAAAACCCAGAGGTAAACTCCTATTAACTGAATGTAGTTAAGTGTGTGTTGTCATTGTTCTGGGTGAACACTGGAGACCCTCTTTGCATAGATAAAAGAGACTTTTCTCTCTCCCTAAACATATTTGAAGCTATAAATGGTTAAAGTTTATATATTTTGAAGATCTCTCAAAAGAGATGATTTTTAAAATGGATATTTGTAGAAATTTATGTCTTCAGACTTCAGTGTTGTACATAAACCACTCAGAGAAAGATCCCACGATTTGTAAAGCTCCCAGGGCCTCTCAAATGAATTGCAGTCTTTTATTTGTTCTAAAGCCATGTGTCATCCTAAATATGACAATCTCTAATTCTGGAAAACTAGCTTTTTAGTGCATGTTTTATACAACCTTTTTAAGGGCCTTCTTGCAGAATTAGGTCACATCTCAAGGATTAACTCTTGCTCTTTCTGCATTTGTCCATGTAGCACATGATTCATTCCTCCATTCATTCTTTCAACGGTTACTTCTTATTAAGCACCAAGAGCAACGGAGGACATTTTCTGCTTTAGAGTGTGAATAGATAATTCTTAATGCACACATGGGCCATAGTGATTTAATTAGGGTGGAGAGCATCCTGGGAAAAGGCCAATAAAATATGAGCTCTTTGAGGGCAAGGACTACATTGTTTTTGTTTTTCCCAAGCACCTAGCACAACACCTGACACATAGTTAGCACTTAATAAATGTTTACTGAATTGAACTGAATTGGCCCAGGGACCCATTTTAGCTCTAGATGGACTAAGTCAGGTAGGTAGCTTAGGTGTGAGAATGAATATTTAGGAATGAGAAACTAGGACAGAAAACTCTTCTGAGGAGCAGGTATTGAAGGTTATTAATCAAGATAGAAAAAGAACTATGCAGGAGGAGATAGAGAGCCCTCCTGGTTCAAGAACACTTGATTTGAAGTCATGCTTTTGACACATACTGGCTATGTGACATTGGTCAAGTGTTTTAACCCCTCAGTGCCTCCAGATTATTCTCTAAGACTATAAATTGCAAACATGGTCTAGAATAACAGTGGTAGAGATTTCTTACAGAAAGTTCCAGATATTAATTAAATCTCAGATTAGCACTTTCTCATCTGTAGTGGTCATTTAAAATGGGAAGATCTTTCTCATTCATTAATAGGCCCATGTGACTTATCTGGGTCACATGGAAGCCTAAGTCACATAGAACCTGTGGTGGGAAGAGTTTGCTGAATGGGTGGAAAAGGAAGAGGCAGAGCTACTTATGAGAGCAGTCAGAGCTGGTAAGGATGCAGACAAGCAGGCAGCTGGCTAGCATGAATGAGAGAGCTTGTTTGTGATTTGTTTAATGGAGCTGGTTTGTAGGAAATCTAGCAGGGGTAAGGCTTGGGGCTGGTGTTGTTCTCTGCATTCTTATTGTGTATAGATTTTTGTTACTATTATGGATTTGGCTTTCTGGTGTCTGGATAAAAGTTTGATTCTGTCTTCCATGTGGAGAGTTTGCTGTATTTTGCAAGTCAGAATTGCAAATATTGCACATACTCCCATAGGTGCTATGAATATCACATTGACACTACAAGATCCAAGAATGAAGTGGAGCACATAGCTGGACAGGATGGTACAAGGTCAACAGGATGTGGTTAAGAATAGAAAATCTGAGAATGCAGTTCAGACAATATATTTTTTCTTTTTAGACCAATTATAGTCATCCTGAATTTTTCCTAGAGATAATGATTTGGGCCTTTTTGGAGTGCCTCATTCTTGAGTGATCTATAATAAATTTATAGAGACCTCATCTTTGGGGACCAGTAGGTAGTCAATAATACATTGATTCAAGGGATTCATTTTCTTTAGCATAGGAGTATTCAAAGTATATTTTGGGGACAAAGCAATGTCCTTTGGTTAAATTGGGGATTATTGAGAAAAAGGGCTGAAAAATAAGTATAGAATCCTACTCATTCTTGGGGTCTGCATTATCTGATTCACCCATCCTAGGTGCTTGTCCTGGACCTTCTCAGTTAGTGCTGCTGCTTTATATTATTTGGCTTTCTAGGTTCTGGACTCCAACATCAATCTTGACCCCTAAGACCTCATCTTTCCCATGTTACTAACCTTTTGGTTTTCTTGACTTTGATAACTCCTACCTCTAGCCAATCATATTAAACTGTGGATTTTCTATCTCCCTTACTGGCATCCTGGCAATCAGGTTTTCAACTTGTGTCACATCCTCAGCTCACTGGAGAACCAATCCTCCCCCAACCATTCTTATTGACAGCAGACTCCAACATCCAGCAATTACTTGTTGCTACCCATAATTCAATGTTATGCCTATTATCTTGTACCTTCACATTTCTTATCTGTGGAATTATATTTGCATATTTACCCCGCAGGTATATGCCAATTAAAAAACAAAACAAAACATTACTGTATGTGCCTTGTGTCATATGAATTTGTAAATAAACACATATACACACTCAGATAAGATGACAGTTAGTTATATACACTGAAAAACAATTTTTTTCATGTTATAAAAAATGATTCAGAATAGAATTCCTTCAGACACTTGGTTCCTGAGTAGATTTGACATTTGATTTGATTTCATATATAAAAATTCAACCTAAAGACAGGTATCCAGGAATATATCTATTACATAAAGTTTTGAATGCTTGTAATGATTTTCCCATACATGTCCTGGAATTGCCTACTAAATATAACAAATAGATTAGCATATATCTTTGGAAGCCCTATGAGATTTCAAGGTCAAGATCAACCACTGAATCATGAATATGCATTCATTAAAACTTTCTGTGTGTTAGGCACTGTGCTGAGCACTTGGTACAAAAAGAGAAAAGTGAAGCAGTCCTTGTCTTCAAGGAACTTAGATTCCAAAGGGTAGACACCACATGCATATCTAAGTGCATACAGAAATACATGCAAAATGAATATAAGGCAGTTTGGCCATGGAGGGTACCAGCATCTAGGGAGATCAGGAAAGACTTTTTAAATTATTATTATTTTATTTGTTTTCAGTGTTCTACAATCACTTACATATAACTTAGATTTTTTCCCCCTCCCTCCTCCTCCTTCCCACCTTTCTCTCCCCTCCCTCCCTGAGATGGCATACAATTTTATATAGGTTCTACTCATACAATCCTATTAAATACATTTTCACCTTAGCTATGTTTCATAGAAGAATTAAAATAAATGGGAAAAATCTTAAAACAACCAAAACATAATACAAAAGAAAATGATCTGCTACATTCTGCATTCAAATTCCATAGTTTTTTCTCTGGATGTGGAAAGCATTTTGCCTTAAGAGACCACTGGGAATTTTTTAAGCCCTTGCCCTGCAATGAAGTTCTAAGTCTACCAGAAAAATCTCTTGTACACTCTGGTCGTTGCTGTGCACAAAGTTCTCCTGGTTCTGATCCTTTTGCTCAGCATCAGATCATACATGTCTCTCCAGGCCTCTCTGAAGTCTTCCTGTTCATCATTTCTTCTAGCACAATAGTATTCCATTACATTCATATACCACAATTTATTCAGCCATTCCCCAATTGATGGGCATCTCCTTGACTTCCAGTTTTTGACAACTACAAAGAGTGCTGCTATAAATATTTTTGTGCATGTGGGACCCTTTCCCATTTTTATGATCTCTTGGGGATACAGTCCTAGAAGCAGTATTAGTGAGTCACAGGGTATACACATTTTTGTAGCTTTTTCTGCATTGTTCCAAATTGCTCTCCAGAATGGTTGGATCAGCTCCCAGCTCCACAAACAATGAATTAGTGTTCTGACTCTCTCACATCTTCTCCAACATTTATCATCTTCCTGTTTTGTCATGTTAGCCAATCTGATAGGTGTGATGTAGTATCTCAGTTATTTTGATTTGCATCTCTCTAATTAATAGTGATTTAGAGCATTTTTTCATATGACTATAGATAGCTTTAATTTCTTCTTCTGAAACTTGCCTATTCATATCCTTTTACCATTTATCAATTGGAGAATGACTTGTATTCTTGAACTTTTGATTCAGTTCTCTATATATTTTAGAAATGAAGCCTTTATCACAGACACGAGCTGCAAAAATTCTTTCTCAGTTTTCTGCTTCCCTCCTAATCTTGGTTGCTTTGGGTTTGGATGTGCTGAAACTGTTCAGTTTAATGTAATCAAAATTATCCATTTTGCACTTCATAATGCTTTCAATCTCTTGTTTAGTCCAAAATTCTTCCCATCTCCATAAATCTGATAAATACACTATCCCTTGCTCCACTAATTTGTTTATAGTATCAATCTTTATACCTAGATCGTGTACCCATTTGGACTTGATTCTTGTGTATGGTGTCAGGCATTGGTCAATACCTAGTTTCCACCACAGTTATCCAGTTTTATCAGCAATTTTTTTTTTGGATAGTGAATTCTTATCCCAGAAGCTGACATCCTTGGGTTTATCAAACAGTATATTGCTTTATTCATTGACTACTGTGTCTTGAGTACCTAAGCTATTCCACTAGTCTACCCTTCTGTTTCTTAGCCCATACCAAGAGGTTTTGATAATTGCTGCTTTATAATATAATTTGAGTTCTTATAATACAATTTAGTTCTTCAGCCTTCTAACAGTGGAACATCCCACTGCCTCTGAGAATCCTCCTTTTGACTGGTAAGTTCCTCTTATAACCTCCAGTTTAAAGAAAGATGCAGGCCAGGGACATACATTGCTTCAATCCTCTCCAGGCCTTGTTTTTTGACTCTGAAAATTTCTTTCATTAACATTTTCCAGCAACCTTCTCACTTTTGAAGATACTTATGAAAGTAAACTCTTTGAGGGCACAAGCTGTCCTTATTTTTGTTTCTAATTTCTTACAAGAACTTAGCACAGTGGTCAGTATCTAGTGGGAACTTAATAAATGCTTGTTGCCTTGACTTCAGTGTGTACTTGCAGCCATGCCAAAAAAATAATAATTTCAATAAAGCATAATAATAGCTGAACTGTATATACTCCTTTAGGTTTTGTACATTTTTTTTTTAATGTGCTGTCTTAATTCTCACAAGACTGTCAAATACAGTCTTCATTTTACTGATGAAAAAATAAACTCAGGCACAGTAGGCAAGGAATACAGCAACCTCCTGTTTGATAAACCCAAGGACCCCAGCTTCTGGGATAAGAACTCACTGTTTGACAAAAATTGCTGGGAAAACTGGATAACAGTGTGGTGGAAATTAGGCATAGACCCATGCCTGACACTGTACACAAGAATAAAGTCCAAATGCGTACATGATTTAGGTATAAAGATTGATACCATGAATAAACTGGAGAAGCAAGGAATAGGGTATTTATCAGATTTATGGAGAAGGGAAGAATTTTTTAGTAAAGAAGACACAGAAAGCATTATGAAATGCAAAATGGATAATTTTGATTACATTAAACTGAGAAGTTTTTGCACAACCAAACCCAATGCAACCAAAATTTGGAGGGATGTAGTAAATTGGGAAAGAATTTTTACAGCTAAGCTCGGGGATAAAGGCCTCATTTCTAGAATATATAGAGAACTGACTCAAATGTATAACCATACAAGTCATTCCCCAATTGATAAATGGTCAAAGGATATGAACAGGCAATTTTCAGAGGAAGAAATTAAAGATATCTATTATCATATGAAAAAATGCTCTAAATCACTTTTGATTAGAGAGATGCAAATCAAAACAACTCTGAGGTACCACATCACACCTATAAGATTGGCAAACATGACAGAACAAGAAAATGATAAATGCTGGAGAGGATGTGGGAGAACACTAATTCATTGTTGGTGGAGCTGTGAGCTCATCCAACCATTCTGGAGAGCAATTTGGAACTCTGCCCAAAGGGCTACAAAAATGTGCATATCCTTTGACCCAGCAATATCGTTACTAGGACTGTATCCCCAAGAGATCATAAAAATGGGAAAGGGTCCCATATGTACAAAAATATTTATAGCAGCACTCTTTGTAGTTGCCAAAAACTGGAAGTCAAGGAGATGCCCATCAATTGGGGAACGGCTGAATAAATTATGGTATATGAATGTAATGGAGTACTATTGTGCCATAAGAAATGATGAACAAGAAGACTTCAGAGAGGCCTGGAAGGACTTATATTATCTGATGCTGAGTGAAAGGAGCAGAACCAGGAGAACTTTGTGCACAGCAACAACCACAGTGTGCGAGAGTTTTTTCTGGTAGACTTGGAACTTCATAATAATGCAAGAACTTATTTAAAAAAAAAAATCCCAGTGGTGGTTTTCTAAGGCAAAAAGCCTTCCACACTCAGAGAGAGTAATATGGAAGTCATTCGCAGAATGTAGCAGATCATATTTGTGTGTGTGTGTTTTTGTGTATCATGTTTTGATTTGTTATATGATTTCTTCCATTTATTTTAGTTCAACTACATAGCATGACTATAGTGAAAATGTACTCAATAGGAAAGTATATGTAGAACCTAGACAGAATTGTATGCTGTCGTGGGGAGGGAGTGGGGTAGTGGGGGGTGGCCTTGGGGGGGATAAAATCTTAATTTTATGGCAGTGATTATAAAACATTAAAAAATAATAATAATAAAATTAAATTAAAAAAAATAAACTCAGGGACATTAAGGAACTTCTCCATGATGTCAGAGACAGAAAATTTGTAGGAAACTTTAAATGGAAACACAGGGAAAAGACCAGTGCTCTACTCAGACCAGTAGAATTATATACAATATTTGTTCAGCCAGGTTAGTAGCATGAACATGGCCAGGTGAACTCCCTGATATATAATTGACTGGAAACCTATTTCTTTGTCTAATCTGCATACCAACAAACAATATGAATAAAAGACACCATCCTAATTTGGGTTGTTGAAGCCATCATCTGGATTACACCAGTTATGCTGGATGATTTCCCTCATAGGGGACTCTTCTTAGGGTCTTTCTCAGAGTTTCGTGTTACTTCTGGAAATATATTTATCTCTCATCAGTAGAAGTTCTTTCTGCCATCACCTTTTGATTTTCAGTATCCTAGTGCTCTCACATTCAGAATCCAGTTCCTCCTCAGTCTACATATGTCCACAGAGCTTTATTTTTCAGTAGTAGTAGTTAACCTCAGATCTTCCTAAACAACAAATCAAACACTTTTTTCCATTACAACCACAGTGTCTCTAAAGAGTGTGTATGGTAACTTACAAAATGTCTCAATTTATTTAGTGATTAATGTTCACACATTACTTGCCTCAGAACAACTCTACGAGGTAGACAGTGAAAATATTATTTCTATTTAAAAATAAAGAGGAAATTGTGGCTGAGAGAAGTTGTGACTTTGTCATAGGCAGAGAACTAGTGAATGTTGGAGCTGGAATCCAATATGAGGATGTTAACTTTGTTGTTTCTGCTGTCCCACTGTACCTTTCACATCAGAGGTAATGGACATCCAACCCACTAGTTAATTATAATTCTCAATAAACACCAGAAGGCACAAAGCAAAATGAATACGTGTTAGACTACACATAAGAGTCTAGCAGCTCAAATGAATGTATTCGGGCATACATTATTTTCCAAATGATGTGTGGTGCTGACCATCTTATACCATTCTTTTCCTTCAGTGATTTATCATGGAGTAGAATTTCCCTGAGTTCTCACAACACAGCACAAGTTCTAGCAGTCCCCTAAACTTTAACTATTTAAAATTTAGTTCAGCCAGTGCATTGTAGCCTTTCACAGTTGTGTTAGGATCAGAACTCACTAAGTTTGTACAGACTCATCAAAAAAATATGGACAATAATCCAGACAATTTTGTTGGTCCTGGAAATGGGATAAAGATCTGTTTTTCAATGGTTTCACTTAGCATAACTTTCCAAACCAAAATACCCCTCCCTGAAAACTCTCTCTTTTATTTTCTCTCACACATTAAGAGGTAAGTTTCTTGGGGGGAGGGGCTATTCTCAGTTTTGTATAGATTATTTTCCTTCTTTCTTTACATAAAGTCACTTTGGGCAAAATTGACTACACCAAAAGAATTCTGAAAGAAATCTCATTCTAACAAAAACAAAACAAAACAAAAAAAACACACCTACATTAACTTTACTGCATAGTACTGTGCTTTCTCTCTGCTCCTATCCCTTGACTTAGTGTTCTACAGCTTCCCACCCCCACCAAAAATCAAACCAAAACAAAGAAACAATAACAACAAACCTAAACACAAAAATACCTTAAAAAAATGAAAACAGAAGAAGGGATAAGCAGGGAGAGATCATGGCTGCAGTAGCACCCAATCCTGGGCTTGGCTTGAAATCTTTTGATCCAGAGAAGAGACTTTTGCTGTCCCACCTCCACCTGGAGTCCCTTGATATCTCCATGTGCCTGCCCCCTTTCCATGTTCTTCCTTTTTGTTCTGGACAAGCTCCTATAAAGCTGGCCCTCCCTGTCTTCCAAGTTCCTCCTCCTTCTCTCATTTCTCCGTCCACAGCCCCAATGTATCCTTGAACCATGTGCCAGCCCCTTCTCTTCATGGCAGATATCCAGCTTCTTGCCTCCCTTCCTCACTACCTCCCCTCCTCAGCTACAAGGCAAATCCGCATTACATAACGTCACTTTATGTTGGTTGGTTGTTGTCCTTCATCTTCGAAGAGGACCAAAATGACATCACCATGATAAAGTAAAATTTCAGTGTGTCTGACTGTGGTTAATCAGACCAATAGGAGCTTGGAATGCTCTATCACAGGTTGGGCACAGATAGTCAATGTGAACATTTGGGCTGGATATTCCAAAATTGTGCATCCTTCATTTACTTTGTGCTCTCTCAATTCTGCTATGCTCAAAGAGCACAACACCCTTTCCAATGTGGGTATGCCATGCTGAGCAGTTCTGTGCTAGTGTCTCCCATGTTGCAGTCAAATCCTTGAGAGAGACTTTAAGAGTGTGCTTGTATCGCTTCTTCTGGCCACCATGTGATTGTCAGCCCCTTGCAAGTTCTCCATAAAAATAGTGTTTTTGGCAAGTGTACATTTTGTATTCAAACAACATGGCCAGCCCATTGGAGTTGCGCTCTCTGAAGCATAGTTTGAATATTCACTACTTTATATAGACATCTGTGGAATGGTGTACTTATATAAATCATGAACTCTCTGCATTTGTATTCCTAGTGCTTAGCACAGTGCATGCCACAGTGTATAGGCTTAATTTATGCTTTTTATCCCTCCCTTCCCTCCCTTCCTCTATACATTCATTGACTCATTCACTGGGTGATTTTCTCTATCCCCCTCTAGTTTGATTTGAAGTATCACTTAGACCAAAGATATTTTCAGACACAGAACATGTGATTTCAGGTTCAGAGAGTCTGAATGACTGAGATTAATGCTTCATGTACTGGTTTTTCACACTGTACTTTGAAAGTGCAAAGTATCAAGAATAATTTCTTCATACTTATCAAAACACAGTTTTATTTCTTCTCTCTTCCTTCTCTCTGTCTCTCCCTGTGTGTCTCTGTCTGTCTTTCTCTCTCTTTCATAAGGTACAGGGTACAGAAGAGTTAACATGAATTGGAAGCAAGAGAGCCAAAGAGGAAATTCCTCAGAGCTAGAGGAGGGAAAATAGCAACCCTTTCCTTGCCCCTGCAATTCCCAGATCAAAATAGTACTATTGTCTCTCTCTCCAAAGCCTATGTTGGTATGCACCGTAGGGATCCAGAAGCTTGGGAAAGCGTTTGCAACTGAGTATTCCAAAAACCTCAGAACTCTAAAATCAGAATCAGACACAATCTATTCCTACTTATACACCTAATGGAACGCTGATTCAGGGAACCCATATCCTCTTAAACTCAGTTCTGACTAACGTCACATTATGCATTTGCTCTAGGGATAGAGCAAAAATTCTTTGATAATCTGAACCTTATCCAGGTGGACAAATAAGAACACTAATACCTTATATTTCTCTAGGGTTTTACTGCTATAAAATATTTTGAATAGCTTATCCCATTTGATCCTCAGGACAAGTCTGTGAGTTAGATAGGTCTGTATTCATTTGGCACATGAGGAAAATAAAACACAGGGAGGTAGAATATAGCTTGAAAATATATGAAAGAAATAGGACTCAAGTTCAGGTCTTCTTATAAGTCCAATGATCTCTCACTGTTAATTTTTCACACACAAATAAAATGGAAATCCAACATCACAGTCTGAGGGAAAAAGAAAAAGAAAAAAAAAGCTAGGGCTAACATGTGGGATCAGACCCAAGACAATTCAACTCACTATTCTGCTAATAACAGTGACTCAAACAAACATAACACTACACTGAAAGCAAGAACTGAGCTGAAATCATAACAAAGTATTTTAGTATCCTAGAGTATCATCCTTGATAATAATAATAATATATGTTTTAGAAATATTTAAATGCATATGATATTATGCTGCATAATATAATTATGATTTCTTGTTATATATAATATGTTATTTCCTCTGATAGAATGTACACTCCTTTGAGATCAGGGACTGTTTTATTTTTGTGTTTGTATCCTCATCAATGAGCACACTACTCCAGATGTGGGGAGAATACAATGTAACTGTTACAGCTCTTGTTCTAGATGCTCTTTTAAATGCAATTCTTGTCTTATTCTATTCATATGATAATTGTAGATAGTCAAGGTCTTTATGGATTCTTTCTTCCAACATATAATCTTTCACTCTCAGCTTCGTATCATCTGCCCATTTGCCAAGCATGACATCTGTTACTTTCACGGGTAAGTTTAAAAGATATGGATAAGATCATAATATTCTTAAGCTTATTTGAAACTGGTCATTGATGGGTCAATGATGACTTGGAAGGGGAGATCTAGTAAAATACCCTACCTAGGGTATGTCTTTGCTTGGTTCTATCTAGATTAACATTTTTATCTATGTCATGCTTGGCAGATGCGCAGATGATATAAAGCTGAGAGTGATAGATTAATAACATGTGAGTTTGCCATATACTTTTCTCAAAGTTAAGCATACTATTTCTTTAGCATAGTTATATATTAAATAAGATGCCCTGTCTACCCTACAATGTTCAGATGAAATGAGGTTAAACTACCATCAGTTGTACTTGATGAAGCATTGTTGGCTTTTAGCGATTACAGCTTTCCTTTCTCTGTGCTCAGGAACCATCCCTTTAAATAATACTTTCTAAATTTTTGTCAGAAATGGGAATCAACCTAATTGTATAGACTAATTAACTGTGTGATTTTTATCTTTGCATCTGCACCTTCTAACAATGTACTTGGACTATTTTTGGCACTTAATTAAAGTTTGTGGAATGAATGAATTAAAGAAGTCTCATTTTATAGCTACTACTGAGCTTCCAACTCAATTACCACTATGAGGTTATAGGTAGAAATCCTCTTTACTGATATTTTGGAGACCTAACACATTATGTCTCCAACACATTCAGACATAACAGTCCTTCCTTTATTCATGTTAATGTGATGTATTAGAAAGCATGAGAGAGGTTTGAGTTCCAGCTGGCAATTGCTCCCTTTCTTCATATCTCAGGTCCCTCTTCTATGAAATGAGCAAGCTGACATCTCTTATAGATGTAATATTCTTTGGTTCATTACAAAAAACCTGTTATAGGAGGCAGATTTGGGATTTTTGAGGTTGTTTCTGTTGTTGTTCCGTCATTCAAACATGTTTGATTCTTTGTGACCCCCATGGACTATAGCTAGCCAAGCCCCTCCATTCTCCACCATCTCCCAAAGTCTGTCCAAGCTCATATTTATTGCTTCCATGACACTGTCTCTCCTTGGGTATAGTATATTTATTTTGCAGCTGTTGCAGCTAAACTATTATGTAAAATAGCTTGCTTAAGGATTTGTAAGAAGCTATGAACAGAGCTGGAATCAGAAATCAGAAATATTTTGTTTCCAATACGTTGCCCAGTAGTGATAAGGTGATGTTGATAATGTTTACCATGATAAATAATAATAACTAATATGTATGTAGTATTTACTATGTGCCAGGCATTATGCTAAGCACTTCACATAGATTATCTCTTTGGATGCTCACAACAACCCTGGGAGGAAAGTGATTTTATTTATCTCCATTTTACAGACAAGGAAACTGAAGCAAACAACTTAAGTGACTTGCCCAGGTCAATTGGCTATTAAGTATCTAAGGACAGATTTGAAATGAGAAAAGTTGCCTCTATTAATTCTCCAGTTACCAAAATCTGTCAAATGCTGAGGCATAAATCTCAAATAATTCCAAGCAAATGAGAAGTGATGCAGCCAAGAAGGATGATGGGAGACTCCAAAGCTGGAGAGAATCCTTCAGAAATGACTATATTTTAAGCCTCTCTTGTCACCATAGGAAGTTATTTATGCCACAGTTGTGAAAATAGCATGAAAACTATTCTTATAGAATACAAGGGGAAAAGTGCACTAATTGGACGGAATGAGTGAAATGCTTATTTATTTTTCAATACAACATCAATAAAATTGAACATTATTGTTAAGGAGAAACTTAACTGTTTTCTTTTAGAAATGAATATAATAGTTTCAGTTTGTTAGCTTTTAGCTTTCAAAGTCATGACTCACAAGATATTAGAAGTGGCATTTGCCCAATGGTTTAAATACTGGGATATGTAGTGATACCCTCGTTTATTTGTCTTTCATGTTTGATTTGTAAAAGTTAACTTTGATTTTTCTTTTACTTCACGACACTGGAAGTCATCTAAAGGTAATTTGGAATCAACATGTTCAAAGCAAGATTACATTCTTTCCTTATAAACATGTTCTCTTTTTTTAGACTTTATTATTTCTATCAGGGGCACCAGCATTTACCCTTATCTGTTTCTGGTTCACCCATTTGTGGATACTTGGGCTTGAGCTGGAAGGTTTTCTCACAATCTACACCCTCCATGTGAGATAACTGGGGAAAGGGTCATAAAAATTACACTAAATCCTGATCTGGGGGTTTAGAAACTTCCACTGTTGTGTTAACCATCTGTAGAGCCATAGTAGGGCACTCTGCATCTTCAAAACACCTCGAGGTCCTCCTCATGAATATCTAGAAGAGAGAAATAGGAGGAGCACATCCCACCTGCTCCAACATTCCTCCAGACACAGGCCCTAGCTGACTAAACCATCTGTAGCCATCAGGATAGCCAATGATGGTCTTAGAGTCAATTAAATCCATTTATGTGATATTAGCATCAAACCTCTTTCAATTCAGAGTTGGAAGAGACCTAAGAGTTCACTGAGTGTATTCCCTTGATTTTATAGGTAAGGAGAGTGAGGCTCAGATATATTAATTTATTTAACCAGGGTCACAAATATAGTATGCATTAGAGGTGGGCTTTGAATCCAGATTTCTGAATCCCATTTTATCAATCCTTCCATTGTTCCACAGTTCATAGCTGGCTAGTTTGATGGCTACTGATGGTTATCAGTTAGTAATCCTAAGGAAAATAAGGTGAAGTATTTATCTCATCTTCGCTTCAATGGCAAATTACCTTTGGGGGAAATCTAATAGATGAAATCATCTTGATAAGGGCCATTTTTTTTTTATAAAAATTGCACCCTCTTAAATACTACTGTCACATTTCTGTGCCTTTTCTCCCAGTCGTATGAAAGTATTAGAGCACACAGTAGCAATCGTTCCTCTAAGGAAGTTGATAAGGAATGTATTATAGGTTTTCTTGAAGAGCTCAGTGTCAAACAACTAGGACAATTTGCCTCCTCAAAGACCCTAAATTTAAGATTGACAGCACAGTGGCATCATTGTTTCAAGAAAAAAAATTCATAGAGGTTTTTTAAGTGAGATAATAGCACCTATTTATGCATCTTTTCAAAACAAGGAGGTAGGTTTCTTTCTTTTTTTGAAAGGAGATGAGATACTTGACTCTTTGAGAATGGAGAGCTTGCACACAGCATTCAAATTTGTCAAATTTAGAATACCTGTGGCCAACTACTCACCTAATACATATCCCACAGTCTAACTGTGGATTTTACAAAGAATGTGTGGTGCAAATATTTGGAAGAATTTAGATTTAATTCTTCTTAAGTTATTATTCTTTGCCACGGCAAAGCCAATTGAGATGTCAATGGAAAAAAGAAAAGTAGGTGTCATATATTTTTTTAAAAAAACTTATTTTAAAGGAAAAAATCTCATATCCACCTTTACAGTTTCCAATAGCACCTTGGCATTGCAGCATTAGGTTTCAAAAAAACACATGATTATGTATGTGTTTGCGATTTATAACCATTTCATGCATGTTGTAGTGTGCGGGAAGGTCCTTGAGGAATGATTCTCCTACCCAGCTTACTTTACATAATCACAGAAAGGGAGAAATGAGGTATCAGTGTGGTCAACTAAGGTCCTAAGAAATGTCTAGTCATTACCCCTTTGTGAAGTATAAAGGATATCTATCTGTCTATAGCTATATCTATGTCTAGACTCTTTGGATAGATAGATATAGGTTGCAGCTGATGCAGCTAAACTATTATGTAAAGTAGCTTGCTTAAGGATTATATGTACATATATTATAAGGAGATATATATATATATATATATATATATATATATATATATATATATATATAAAGTATATCAAGAGACAGAGATAGGGGGGAGAGGGGGGGAGAGAGAAAGGGGGAGAGGGAAGGGAGAAGAGAGAGAGAGAGAGAGAGTGAGAGAGAGAGAGAGAAGAAGGAGAGAGAGAGAGAGAGAGGAAGGAGAGAGAGAGAGAGAGAGAGAGAGAGAGAGAGAGAGAGAGAGAGAGAGAGAGAAGAAGGAGAGAGAGAGAGGAAGGAGAGAGAGAGAGAGGAGAGAGAGAGAGAGAGAGGAGAGAGAGAGAGAGAGAGGAGAGAGAGAGAGAGAGAGAGAGAGAGAAGAGAGAGAGAGAGAGAGAGAGGAGAGAGAGAGAGAGAGAAAGAGAGAGAGAGAGAGAGAGAGAGAGAGAGAGAGAGAGAGAGAGAGAGAGAGAGAGAGAGAGAGAGAGAGAGAGAGAGAGAGAGAGAGAGAGAGAGAGAGAGAGAGAGAGAGAGAGAATGAGAATGGACAACTTGATATTGGTTGGCCATGCCTCTGGTGGTCCTTAACAAAGAAATATTCTAGTTATCAGAAATGGGTAAGATAGTTGAAAAAGCTCATGAATGAGCCTTTTGAAATGCAATCCCTTTGCCTAAACCAGGGGCAGCAAATGGGGAGAGGATTTTTTTTCTCTTTACTTTCTCATTGCTTAGGGATCTTGCAGTGGAGATAGCCATTCATTAGAAGACATTACATTCAGAAAGGGGGTGGAGCGAGAAAGGGGAAACAAGACAGAGATCCAGAGATACTTAGCTGTGTAATCCACAGGTTAAGTTGCAACCTTTCTCTGTCTTGGTTTCCTCATAACTAAAAATGGGATAATAATAGTATCTACCCTCCAGGGTCATTGTGAGAAAAAAAATGAGATACTACTGGAAAACACTATATAAATTCTATTATTATTATTAAGCATTAGAGTCCTGCACTATTAGAAACAGAGCATGAGCTGCCCTGGTCATATGTGTGTTCCTTACATACATACCTTACTACCAGTGTATCCTAAGTTTATGCCTACTTTCCCCACTGACCCTATGTAGTTGGGGCAAACTGTGCCTTCAGTTAATGAGAGGAATAATTTGTATCTACTGTACTTAGAGAGAACCTCTCTTTGAGCTATTTTTTGCCAGTTGCTATAAAAGGTAATCATGCTGGTGGGGGCTCAATAGCTAACATTTTAGGGGTTTGGATCCACAAAGTACCTCTTAACATAAGGTAGCATTTTAACTCTACAGACTAGGTCTACAACATAAAAGTGTAAGGGTGAATTGAAAAGTTAGCTTCTGATGGAACATTTTACCTAAAATACATTACAGGCACCCTTTGCCCTTGGAGGGACCCAGTGGAGAGAGTTTCCATTTAGGAATTGCTTTCTTGGATACATTAATTTTGTAGGGATCTACTTGAAGAAAAGAATCACTTTTTTTAATTAACTTGTTCATGAGTTACAGTTTTAGAAGTGAAGACTCTTGAGAAGAGATATATTCTTTTAGAGACCCAATCTGTGTACATCAATTTTGGGAGGAAGCTTCAGAAAGGATACTATACATAATTTTATAATAAATCTCTTTGGTAGTCACATGTTATGAGAAGCTTCATTTAGAATCAATTAATAAACATTTATGAAGCACCCATTACATGTCAGGTACTGTAAGACAATATTAAACAAAGGTTATTTCTTTCCAGGTTTCACTCTTAACTGTGATCATTTTCTACAATGCCACATAAGCTTCCTCACCCTGCCTCACACACTGGAAGTACCTTCTGTTCTTGTAGCCTCTCACTCTGATTGGCTGTTTCTTCTCAGAACATCCAGCAAAGTCTTCAATCCTCCCCAGGCTGCACTACTACATCAACAGGCTTTATCTATCATACTCTTTCTTCTTTTCCCTGACCCCTCCTGTTTTACTGTTTCGCTTAAAGTCAGATCTACCTCGATCACAATGTAAGCTTCTGGAGGGGTAAGGACTGTCTTTATTTCTGTTTGTGTTTGTATTCCCAGTGCATACTCTAGTGTCTGTCACTTAAGGGCTTAATAAATACTTTTTGACTTGACATGAGTAGGCTAGTTTTCCCCTGTTAGCATAGAATTTTCTTATAAGAAATAATTTCAAATTATTTTTCTAACCCACTAGGAAAAAATACTGAACCAGCGTTTGGAGGCCTAAACATTAAAAAGCCAATATTTAATTCTCACATGGCTTTTTGCATCAATAGTGTTCTCTCCAAATTTTATCCCAGGAAATTCAGTAGCTCTGAGCAAGGATATGCAACAGGGAAAACCTTCTGAGAATAAAAATATTTGTGAGTATATCTGAAAAGAAAGAAGAGAAAAATCTGAACCTATCTCTAGAGAATTAGGGGCAAGATATGTGTGTGTGTGTGTTCATCCTTCGTTGCCAAAGAAGACCATGACATCAGAGAAATGATGACATGACTTGCACTTGACTTTGTTCTGAGTGAGGGAAGGCTGTGCAGGTCACCAGTCTTACTTTTCCTCCAGAGTTATATGAATCCAGTGACCAGGTATTCATCAGGATGACTGGAGATGACCCAGGAGGAGGCAATCGGGATTAAGTCACTTGTCCAAGGTCACACAGCTAGTGAGTGTCAAGTGTCTGAGATGAGATTTGAACTCAGGTTCTCCTGACTCCTGCACTGGTGCTCTATCCACTGCACCACCTAGTTGCCCCAAGTTGGGGGGGCGGGCAAGATATACCATATAAGCCAAGACCAAGACTTCAAATGGATCTTAGAAGCAGCTAGGTAGCTTAGTAAATAGAGTGTTGGACCTAGAATCAGGAGTTCAGAACTGACCTGAGACACTTATTGCCTCTGGGGACCCTGGGCAAGTCATTTAACCTCTCTCAGCCTCAGTTTCCTGAACTGTAAAATAAAGTTAATTATAGCACCTACCTCCCTGGGTTGTTAGGATAAAATGAAATATTTATTAAATACATTGTAAAAGCGTCAAAGTGATATACAAGTGCTAGTCATTGTTGCTACATATTTAGAGTTGTCCAGGAGCATGTTTTGGAGCCTGAAATACATTTTCAGAAAGGTCATTTAGAAATAGTGGCTCCACTGAAATTCATTTCTGAAGCTTTTCCTATCTTAGGGCCATGTACTATGCACAAAGTAATCTTTGTACTAAAATTCACAGTTGTGAAAAGTTCTGCTTTGGCACTGAATGGTACCTTGTTAAAAAAAGGAAAAGAGAATTCCAAAAATATTCAAATTGTTCTTTCTAGATAGAGGTGCATTTTCAAATACATACAAAAGGCAAGCTTGTTCAGTGACATACAGTGTATCTACAGCTTTGTGTGTAGTTACTCATTCTCCCCTTGCAAGAATATAAAAACGCAACAGCAATCAATGAGTAACAATAGTGTAATGTCCCTTTAAGTACTAAATTAATTTTATTCACATGAAGCAAATAATCCTATAAGAGACAGAAAAAATTATTTTTGGCATAAAAATGTGATATTAGTTGGTAAAAAAATAATATAAGGCATTGTCTCACTTATAGATGATGATGTTGGTGCCTGAAAGGAGCAGGAGGAGATCTTTGATTTAATAAAAATTACTAAAATATGATGAAGAAGCAACATTTTCAGAGCAGATTTGCCTAGTTTGAGGTAAATAATAAACTCTGGGATAAGTATAAAGACTCAAATCACTTTGTAAATGATGTAGGATGATGCCTCATTTGTATTTGAACAGTTTAATGCTTTCAAGGAGGAGTGAAAGAACTTTTATTTATTAAATAATAGGAAAATATGAGTAGAAGAAATAGTTCAAAGACACATCTTGAGATGAAGGATTGTGTTGAGTACTTTAGGGCTATGGAACCTCTTGATCCCGCAGTTTGTGTAATATAATGTTTTTGTCATTAAAATAGTAATTTTTATTTTTTTTATTCCTTTTTTTAAATTATTTTTTAATGTTTAACAATCACTGCCATACAATTGAGATTTTATCCCCCCCACACCTACGCCCCCACTACCCCCCTCCCTCCCCACGACTGCATACAATTCTGTATAGGTTCTACATATACTTTCCTATTGAGTATATTTTCACTATAGTCATGCTATGTAGTCAGACTAAAATAAATGAAAGAAATCATATAACAAATCAAAACATGATACACAAACACATACACATACACAAACATGATTTGCTACATTTTGTGAATGACTTCCATATTTCTTTCCCTGAGTGTGGAAGGCATTTTGCCTTGAGAACCACCATTGGGATTTTTTTTTTTATAAGAAGTTTTTGCGTTATTACAAAATTGCAAGTCTACCAGAAAAAACTCTCGCACACTAAAATAGTAATTTTTAAAATGAAAATATAACTAGTCACTTAGAATATATATATATGTATATATAATCTTATTAGTAATATATTATACAATACTATATGCTGTTACCCATTTAGGAGCATGTGTGTGTGTGTGTGTGTGTGTGTGTGTACATATATGTATAGATAGATAGATAGATAGATAGATAGATAGATAGATAGATAGATAGACAGATAGATAGATAAATATACATATATATGTGTAGCATCATTTTAAAAATCATTCAACTTCAGAGTGGAAATTTGTTGAATCATAAACTTGTGAGAGGTGAGTCACTGAAAGAGAGGAAAATCTATTTTAAGCTACTGAACCATATAGGAGGCATAAGAGGTAGGAGACTTAGGCAAAAAAAAAAAAGACTGAGGGAAGAACAGGGGGTCAGAAAAGTAACTTTGGCACTGCTGTGTGAAGAGACCAGCACAGGAGCAGTCAGATGAATATTATTCAGTTGTGTGATTCCTGATTGTAGGACAGAAACTTAACCTTACAGATATTGCTTTTCAGCATCCTGTAGAGCTTCAGAAAGATGAGACAGTTCAGAGGTAAATGTTTTGTTTTGTTTCCTACATATCTCTGGTTTGAAAGGAAAAGGTAAAAACCAAAGTCAAATACTGTATCATTTTTATAAAAGCTCCTATGCTACTTTACCTTTCCCAGACAGCCTACTATGACTTTTTTGATGGGACCACACAACATCCTGATAAGTGAATGACTGACTGATCTAATCTGTGTAGCCCAGACATAGCCAACCTAATAAGTTTCACATTTTTTTCAGTTTAAAGAGAACCTCTATCCACAATGGTGATTATAAGTTGAAAGGGTTCATAAATGCTATGTTCAAGTATATAAAAGAAGATGTTTTGATGAATTAGAAAGGGATGATGACCAACATATGCATAGATAGCAGAGAATAATTTTTTTTCTGATACAGATGTTTCTGAATTTTTCAATGACATCAAAGTATTCATTCCATACCTGTGAATTACTCTAAACACATCAATTTTCCTCCCTTATATTATCACCTGCCCATTTTCTGAAATGCATGACCAGTCCCCAACATTGATACTGAGTGCTTTGGTGGAAGTGCTGGCCAGGCTTATAAGTGGATGGATAGTGATGGATTTCTTATTTATCCACCTGTGTCAACATATTAGTTCTTATAATATTATTTCCTTTTGATTATTATAAAGTAAATGGTGGTTTTAAGATATAAAATGTCTTTATTGAAAGTCATTGGTGGGGGCTCAAGTGCTAATGTGGTGAGTAAAGGGACTTTATTAAACACTTAATAGGGTAGCTCCTAGGATCCTGAGAGAATTTGAGTGTAACTGTGTGGCTGTAGTTCTTTTGAAAGCTAATGTTAAGAACAGATAACACTATATTAGCCAGCTCTGAGAGTAAGAAGAATTTTACAGTGACCATGCTGGCATGACACTATGGGGGTCCACATCAATGGATAGTTACTGGAGTCCAGAATATCAGAGCACTGAGATAGTAATCTTTTTTTCTCAATCAATAAAAGCACTTTTCTGTGCAAGACTGTAAAACTATTCAATTTGGGGGTAATTGAGAACATTCTCCCATTTGGAGACTCGACTTCTAGCTAACACTATTTTAACTTAATACAAAAGTGGTATATTTAATATATCTAATAATTATTTCTTCATTCTCATTAGTGTAACAATTCATTTATAGAACCTCGATATTGTCCTACTTGCTTTTGAGAAAGCTATCACCAGAGGAAATGATTTAGGTTTATTCCTTTAAAAAAAGTGAAAAGTCATATAGACTAGCTTAATGTAAGTACCATAGTTTAAATTGACTGCTTTGCCCTCTCTGTCATTAAGATTTAGGATATTTTCTTTTTCAAATAACCGTCAATTATGTGAGTGTTTTAGACAATTTCAGGACTCTCTTTTCAGGCACAATTGGGGGAGGAAGGCTGCTTTAGGTTAAAATTTTTGAAGGTGATGGTCTTCTCAAGGTGTGTAGTACTCTTAATTGCTGATGTGTCTGTGAAACTTTAAAGTCTGCAAAACATTTGGCACCTGTTATCTCATTTGAGCTTTTTGAAACTTTGTGTGTTTACATTATCATCAATGTTATGCCCATTTTACAATGAAGACAAAAAGGTCTGAAAGACTAAACTAGTTGCTCATATTTATATTCCTAATAAGAAGAAACAGTTGAATTTGAATCTAGATTCTGAATTTAGCACATTATCCATACTGAATCTAAATTAGTCCAGACCTTTATATCAGTGGTCTCAAACTCAGATGAAAACAGCTAGAAATCCCCACAGAAAGATTCTTACAGAGTGCATATTGACTGTTTTAAAATGTAATATTATCTATGTTTTATTATATTTAAAAAAATATTTCCCAATTACAATTTAATCTGATCAGGCAGCACTAATGAATATTCTCCCAAGGCACATTTTTAACACCTTTGCATTAGAACAAGTTATTTCTTTACCCCTTCTGCTTAGTATTTCTGAGCATAGACTGCTATAGTTCAGTCATTTGACTTCCTGATCATTTTAAAAACTGTTTTAAAGAACAAATGTCTTTCCTTGAAACAAATGTGCTTTGGTTGCCTCTCCCAAAATGAGTCTGGTTGTTCCCCTCAGAATTCTAGGGATATTTGAGGAGTTTGTGTCTGTATTTTCTCTACTGCCATCAGCTCAAGCCTCAGCTGGCTATGTTCAATTCATATGCACTAGCATACCCAGTTTCATTAAACAATGATTTAATACTTCAACAATATAGCACGAAAAAATTTACAAACATTTCCTCCAACACCAGCACCTCATTCTCTAGAAGAGTAGGCTCAAAAATTAGCTCTGTTACTACACAACACTGACCTCACCAAGTCCACATACAGATGAATTTTCCCACTAAGCTGGCGCTGGGGAGGTAACTTCTGGTACCTTGAGGTTCCAAAGCTGTGCTGGCTGAGAAACCTTAATTGGACTATAACTCCCAGATTCCTATGGCTGATTCTCCCGACCTTTCAGAACTCCCAACATTTGCAACTCCATTCCTTTTACTCAATGCCATAAATGAATCATAAAGAATATTCTAGAAGTGAATGGAGAAAAAAGCACATAGCTAAAAATGACAGGCTGTTCTGAATGCCTCTACAGAAATCCTGTACAGCATGTGGTTAGCTGTTAAGAACCACTTACAAAATGTTTGCACATGCTCCACAGTCTGTCTCTATAAGGCACTATGTCACACATGTTTGCCCCAAAGCAGTCCTCTAGCATCTTCCACACAGACACCATCTTTGCCTCAGTGTCTTCTACATGAAGACATCATCTGAGGCACTCTGCACATGTGCCAGTTCAACATTCCCATTTGTAAATAGTACCATTTTGGCAAATAAACAGTTTTAAAGATATGAAACAGTCTGGGAATTTCTTTCATGCAGCTTTTGTGAATTTTTTATCCCCTCATTAAATTCATGATTTATATGCTTACTTGAATGAAACTATGATCTTAAAATTACATGGTGCAGTAGAAATATCACTGACTTTGGAATGAGGACCTGGATTCAAATCCCCATCTCTGATGATTGCTGCTAGTGGCCTGCTAGACAACTCACTAGATCTCTCTGTTCCTTAGTTTCCTCAACTCTAAAATAATTGAAGGGTCTTTCAGGTCCCTTTAGTCTACATTTATTATACTGTGATCTTTATACTAAATGCAATCTTTAAGCCAGTCTACACTCTGGCATTGTGTAATTCTTATCCACATTAATTGAAAAAACACCCATAGTGTCTACTTCATGTCTGGAGGGCTTTCTGATTGCTTTGTTTTGCTCTGGTTTAATATGTCCAGGGTACCAGTGTAGCACTCAGCACTATACATTTATTACTGTCTTTCATTCTCACTGTATCACTTTCCCCTCTTGAATGTATGCCTGCTTAGAAATGACACATTCCTTAATATAAGAATTTTCAAGGACTGGAATATTTTAAAAATAATATCCATTTTTCTCAATGTGTTCCCACTTCCTTTCACCTGTGATACTCTGATTAATGGAACAATAATGCATTTCACCCCAGTGGTTAAATTAAACAGCAAAAATTTTCTGTTATATTTGTCCAGATCCATTAAAATTTTTTTTGCTAATTAGTTAATTTCTTTATTCTTAGTTTCATGTTAAGCAGGAAAGTGAATGGTCACTCTCCTATTCCTCTGTTTTCTTTAAGTTTGTTTATATTGTGACTTTTTTGGTAGGTTCCATGGGGTTTACCTTGATTTGATAATTTCTAACACCTTCTATTTTAATTAGTCTTGTTAGCCCTTTGGTTATGCTAAAGAATTTCTTTTAGCTTCTGCTACCAGAAAGGTTTTTTTTTTTTTTTAAATGATACATTGAACCTAAGATCATGAAATTTTCTCATGCATGGATTTTTCTCCTTCACAGATGTTCCTCCATCTAGTACAGACTATTCATATTTGGAATAGGCATTTAAAAATGGCCATGCTCTATGTTACATCAGAAGACACTGGGATCAGTTATGGAGAATAAATGAACAGATTTCTATATGTATAGCAAATTCTGCACTCGGAAAGCAGTCTTGAGGTCAGAGAAGTTAGGATACTCAAGAAAAAATGATGTTTATTTTGCAACAGCAGGAATCATGAGTTTCTGGGATGAGTAGTAACTCCATTCAAAACTATGGGAAAATAAACATGTAAACCACTAAAGGCATACTGAGAAATGATAGCAGGTGTGCCTACTATGATAGCTAGGTGCCACAGTGGATGGAATGGTGGACCTGGAGTCAAGAAAGCTCCTCGCCATGAGTTCAAATCTGGTTTTACATACTAGTTGTGTGACCTGTTAAGTCACCTGTTTCCTTCAATTACTCATCCATAAAATGAGTTGAAGAAGAAAATGTCAAACTACTCCAGTATCTTTGCGAAGAACACTCCATATGGGGTCATAGTCAGACACAACTCAAGACTCAAGAAAATAATTTTTATAAGAAAAGGGAAAAATAATAACATGGAGGTTTGAAATAAGCAAAATGAATGGTTTCCCAATCCATGTTGTGGCAAATAAGGGTCGGTGATAGCGGAATTTTAAGTAGGGTAAAGCATAATGCTTTGCCATCTCGATGTCACTCTCCCACTTCATAGCCCTTCCTTTGACTGGATCTAGCCCTAAAGGTGGGCTATCCCTTGGTAATATCACCGATCTCTCTCCTCTCTCCAGATGCTGCTAATACTTCAGAAGTATAGAAAATTTGAGGTATCCCAAGGTACCCTTTCTCCCCTAAGAAGTTGCACAGCAAATGTACCCTCTCCTTCACACAACTGGCTACTTGTACCCAACACACACACACATACACACACACACACAATTGTTAATTATAATCCTGTTTACATAGTCTGACAGGAGCATGGATAGTATTCTGTGGTATCTCAGAACAATTCTTAGGTGAGTGCATGAAGGTTTATATTAGAGATTTGGGTAAGACCCAAGTTTCTAGCGTTTTAACAAAGGAGAAATTCTTTTCATGAAATTCCAAATAAAATAATAACGTAAAGGAAAATAGTTCTAAAAACTTTAGAAGTTTAATCGATACATTAACCAGTCATGACTTCAGAAGATTGATGAAGCCTGGCTTCCATATCTCAGAAACAGGTGGTAGGCTAGAGTTACAAAATAGGGTAATATTTTTAGACAGGGCCAAAGTATTGATTTGTTTCCTTCATTATACTTATTGTTTAGAAGAAAGAGTTCTTTCAGAGAGTAGTGTTCAGTCATTGGGAAATGAGACTGATGTTAAAAAAAAACCACCTCAATAAAATATATTTTTTTAAATAGTTAAAGTATGCCATGATACTCCCATCTCACCCATCCTCTTGGCTGAAGGCCTTGCTTTACTGAAAAAATTGAGATCATTCACAAAGAAGTCTCTTTTCTTCCCTTCTCCATTCCTCTGAAATCATCATTAATTACTTTCTTCTTCACTCCAGTCTCTAATGATGACTCTTTAACTTTCCAAGGTCAATCCTTTTATGTACACCATTGATTCTATCCCTTCCCCTTTTTTCTAATAAATTATCCTCAATAACATTCCAGCTCATTCTCTAATTTTCTATCTCTCCCTATTTATAGTCTCCTTCCCTGTTGCACACATTTTATCTTAAAAGTTACACCTCCCAAATTCTAACTTTATCCTGCATTTCTCAGTATTATTCATGCAATATAATTTCCCAAGTTCTCAACTAAATCCTTGAAAATGTTGTCCATACTAAGGCCCTCCCCTTAATCTCCATTCACTCTTTTCTAATTCCTCTGTATAGTCTGGTTTCCAGACTTAATCATTTGCAACTTCTCTTCTAATGTTGCCAGTGAGATCTTAATTACTAAATCTACTTTTTTTCTTAATTCTGATTTGTTTTGGCATTTCTATAGCATTATATACTGTTGACCTCACGGATACTTTCTCCTCTGTGGTTTTTTATGATACTCTGTGCATTCTCTCTCTCTCCTCACACTCCCTCTTTCCTCTCCTCTCATCTTCTCCTCCTACATATATGACTCATCTTTAATCTCCTTTGCTAGCTTTCCTGGAGTTGTGTTTGTCCTTCATCCTTGAAGAGGACTTTGCCATCAACACAATGACATGACTTGCAGTTGACTTTGATTTGAGTGAAGGAAGGCTGTGCAAGGTCACCAACCTCACCTTCTTCTCCTGAGCCATCTGGGTCTAGTGGCCTGATATTCATCAGGATGAATGGAGATGGCCCAGGATGTAATGTGATGCCTCAGCCCTTTCAGGCTAAAGTCATATCACATTCTCACTTTGAGTAAGATATACCCATTCAATGAATTGGCTTCCTAAAACCTCAGACACTTACTAGCTGTGTGAGCCTGGGCAAATCACTTAACCCTGTTTGTCTCAGTTTCCTCATCTGTAAAATGAGCTGGAGGAGGAAAATGGCAAAAATCTAAAGAAGCTAGAATTTGAGAAATGACCAACTTTCCTGAAGTCATCATCGACGGCACTCCTCTCATATTCTTCTCTATACTCTTTCACTTGATGATCACATTTTGTATATAATGAATTAATTTCATCTTGTGTCCCTCATTAGATTATAAGTTACTTGAAAGTAGAAGCTGTTTTTGTTTTTCTTTGTATGCTCAGGGCTTATAAGAGTGTGTGCAAGGTAGATAGCAAACATTTAGTACATATTTGTTCATTGACTGAATGATTCATATATGAAGCTACCCAATACCTTTATACTTATCCCATTTATTTTAAATAAGGTTTGGTTCCATACCTTGTAAGTCCGTACTCCTTATGTTTGTAACTTCACTATCACTTACATTGAAGAGAAACTTGTAGAAAAGCCAAGCCTTTGTCTTGTAATTACCTTCATTCAGGCCTTTTGATTCTGTTGTGAATTGAATCTCCACTATTGTAATGTCTACCTTTGTAACCTTATCCATCATCCACTTAACTCAAATTCAAGTTTATTCAATGAATGTCTTTGCAATCTACTCCTATTCCATAGGAAACTTTGTCTTGTGTGTCAATTGGGTATCTTGGCAGCCGTTAAGGAGGTTTCAGAAGGGCAGGTCCAAATGATGTAAACTCAGTTCTTATTATGCCCTCAATAACCAATGACAAGAAGACATACCTACGTTGTTCAAGATTTTGCTCTATCTTGATAATTGTTAGGCTAGTCCTCACTCAGGGTCTTTGGCTATTGAAATAATCCATTGACCCAATTTACTGGTTACTGATAACCTAACTAATAAATCAATCATGCTCACACATTATCCCTCAGTTTATCATTATTTTCAAACATAATAAACCTTACCTGCTCCATACCTTTTAGTTTAAAGTCCATTTATTTAGGTTTATTAGAATCCTGCAGATATATTCTTACCACTGTTTGTTAGGTGTGTTCCAGCTTTTGCCAGGAATCTGTTACCCCATATGAGAATCTGTGCTACAGAAATCCAAATTGTATTCTCAGACATCACCTTCCTAGACAGCTGTTTACTTTCTAAATTAATTGTTCCCTTCTGTATTCCTTACCTTCAATGGTCAACAGTGTGGAAAATGCAATCTGTGCCTTTCTGATCTTCAGTTTTTTATTGAAGTCTTTGTAATTGTTGGTAATATTTTTAAGGTTCTTTCTGGCAATGTCATTTGTGCCTCTGTGAATCTCCAGGGCAGCTTTATGGTACTGAGGATAGATTTCCAGGTCTGAGGTCAGAAAGACTCAATCTTCCTGAGTTCAAATCTGGCCCCAAACATTTACTAGCTGTGTGATGCTGGGCCAGTTACTTAACCCTATTTGCCTCAGTTTGCTCATCTATAAAATGAGCAAAAGGTGGAGAAGAAAATGGTAAATCATTACAGTATCTATGTCAAGAAAATTGGGGTCATGAAGAGTTGGACGCAACTGACAAATGACTGAATAATAAAGAATCTCCAGAAGTGGATCATCATAATGATAGCTCAGTATAGAATATGGGCCACTGTGGACAGTGAAATAAACCTCTGTTCAGTCAATAAACAATCAACAATCATTTATTTATTAATTACTAGGTGCCACTCATTGAAAACAGTCTCTGTTTTCAAAGATCTTATAATCTAATTGGGTGAGAAAATGTGTACACATACAATTATACAAAAGAGATATAAGATAATTTGGAGAGAATAATAGTAGCAGTTGAGGGGATAATGACAGGATTCGTGTAAAGGACCGCATTTGAAAAGATCCTTGAAGGAAACTAAGACTCTTAAGATGTGAAATTGAAGAAGGAATGCATTTTAGACATGGAAGATAAGAAATGCAGAACTCAGAGACTGGAGATGGAGAATTTTATGTGTGGAATAGTAAGAAAAATTTGGCTGGAGTATAATATATGTGGAAAGGAGTTAAAGGCCTGGCAGAATAGGCTCAGGGCAGAGAGTAAAAAGTTTTAAATTATAAATAGAGGAATATTTGTATATCTTCTTTTCAAATAATACATACATGAGGTCTGATATTCTGAAATGCTTTTAATGTGAAAACTCCCCAAGCTACCATTTAGTAGTGATCTATTTATCTACGTGAAGGGTATGGTTTCTTTCCATATCTCTTGCCCATTTGCCATAACTTCCTTGCCCTACCTTGGTCTCTTAGTTCAGCAGTACAGTTATACAATTGTCTTTCATGCACTGAAGTCACTTACTATACAATTGTCTTTCATGCACTAAAGTCGCCTACTATACCTAGAACTGACCATGTATAACGTGTTAGTTAATTAAAGGCTAAGGAAAAGCATTTGTACTTATTTCTTCAGCAATTTGTACCATGATTTTATGAATATGTACACAAAATGCTCATTATAAACCTGTAAGACAACACTGATCTGAGCAGTTATTTTTAGATATTTATACCTCTTTGGTGAATTAATGATAGGAATCACATTTTCTTTAATGACATTTATACAGCACCTTTCATTTCAGAAGGATCCCAAAGGGCTTTACAAACTGATTTGTAATATTATATATTTGCACAAATTATATATCTCTTCACACACCACTGAGAAGAGCAGAAGTATTTAACTACTTGATGGCATCTGACAGTCTAGGGCAAGAAATCAAGGTTAAACTTAAATTAATTAAGGATATGGAGAAAATTGAAAGCACAAAAAAATACAAGAAAAATTTTTTCTAGAAGTATTCTTTGTCAAATATTATGTTACATGGTTCTGAATTTATGATGCAGAACTTCAAATCTGGTCACACAAAAATAGCAATTTCTACTGTGTTTTTTTCCTAGTGAAGCCACAGAACAAATAATCCTGGATTGAAAACTCATCTGGGTCAGGTAATATGGCATATTTATTTTTGTATCTCTTCCTGAGTCAATCAAAATGCCTTCAACAGTTTTTTTTTTATTTTTGGAGAAAGTGTTTGTTGGGTAAATCTGTATAATTAGAAAAAGAAAACTGTTGATAGATAGCTTAACATGAGGATTAAAAATATATCACCCACCCCACACTAACAAACATTAACAAAAATAGGATGTCAAATAAAAACATACAGCTTGGCAGATGTGGAAATGATTAAATCTCTTGGTCATTTCAGCCTTCTATAGTGATACTATTAGATTGACATAATTAGCAGACACACGGAAAGATAGCATTCTCTACAATTCCTATAGCTGCCTAAATATAGACTAGATTCAGGGATGATATATGGTATTCATTCCATGGAATCATGTCATTTTCTGCAAATAGGGCTGAAAATTTTGTAATTCTGGTCCTGCCACAATGGTTAAATGGATCTGGTATGCTAGCTAGGAAGTTAGGATCCAAAATGAATATTCTTGTGATTACATCTATTGTATTGTAGACACCTTAAAGTCAGGGACCATTTCATTTTTGTTTTTCTATCTCTACTACCTGACACTTAGTAAACATTTCATATATTCTTATTGAATGAATGACTGATTTAATGAATACCATTTGATTATTAAAAGAAGCTTTTAGAAGAATGTAATGGAAAATACCCACTTAAATATTGTGATTACCCTACTCCAATCCATCCTATATTCTAAGTTCAGCATTTCATTTTTCTTTAGGTATTCCTCTTCTTAAGCATTTATGACTATTCACTGCTGCCTAACTCAATGAAATCTCAGTTCCTCAGTCTCATTTGAAGTTCCTTCATCATACAGATCCACTATAATGCTGCAAACTTATTTCATCCACTCTGCAACTTAAATCCTCTGTTCTAATAAGAGTAGTCTCCTAACTGGTCCTTACATATTATCACTTCCATACTTCTGTTCATGTTACTTTTATTATCTTATCTTTTCTTTTGACTTTCCAAGAGTCAACACAGTTGACATGACCTGCTCAAGTTCAATATATTTCATAAAAGTTTCTGACCAGGCTAGCCCATGCCAAATATATGCTTCTTGGTAATTTCTATAGGATTTATTATCTAGAACACAATTCAGTACTTGATCATAAAATCATGTACTATTTGCTAGTTGCACAATATTTTGTGCATAATTAATCTCTTAATATGCTGTAATTTCTTCAAAGAAAAGGACCGGAACCTATCACCATCATCATCTAGCGCAATCCTTAACAAATACTAGTAATTATACAAATATTTGTCAATTAATTGATTCAAAATAATTGTCTTTTGGCCTTCCTATTCTAGTCAATGGCTTCTGTTTATGCACAGTATATATATACATATCTGTGTATATCTGCTTGTATACACATATATACATACAGTCATACACACACACACACACATATATATACATACACACACACACATATACATGTGTGTGTGTGTATGTATATATATTTCTATGTATAGCTATAACAAAAGCAATGTGGACTCCACTGGAAGGCATAAGCATGATGACCTGTGTGCAAAAAGCAGGATAAGGGATATAAAACAAATATGAACAGAAAAGGAAGTGGACTGGAGTTTTATGATATGATGGATATGCTTTTATGTACTACATTGATATTCATATAATATTAGACACACTTGTTTGGGGCCTCCAGTATGTTGAATGGGTCCCTTATGAAGTATCTCTATGGTGACATGGACAAAAATTACACTATTTCAGAAAGTATGAAAGGATTGTGTTATAATCTGTTGGAGGGACTATTCTGTAGGAGGGACTATTCTGTCAGTGACATCACAGATCACTTGAAGATTTAAAATAAATATATTTTCTCCTTCCTAGGAAATTCATAAAGAGCCTGAGGGCAGTGCTAGAATTATTCTACATCACTTCCTTTCATATTCTATGACTCCACAAAACTTTTGTCTTTCCTCTTATTCGTGTGTTACACAAACTGCCATCTTAGCATAGCACAGTATCTGGTACATAAGAGAATTGTTGTATATACTACATATGTATGAGGGTTTATTTTCCTTTCTTAAGTGGGTCATTCTCAGATTTAATTTGTCAGTACAGATTTTTCCTCCACAGTCACAGTTTTCACACTTCAAAATTAAGGTGAATTGTGGTATACCACACTAATAGTTTGGCTCTAAAGAAACACAATGAATTTTCTATGATTTATGCATTTGTTGAACTCTAAATTCTAACTAGTCATACCTTAATGAACTCTGCATACAAAATGATGACTTTCACTTTGCAATGTTAATTAATTAGATTCGGTGATAAAATCAATTGTTAATACAAGGGGCTGGAGTTGTATATTATATTGAGGACAAATATAACCTCAAAAAAGTAATGGCAAAAAGTAATGAACTAAAAACTACAATTTACGATATGACAACAAATGTATTTTTAATATTAGCAATAACTATTTTATTTTCAAAATCTACAAATAGATATTTATTTTTTATTTCCTATTTCACTCTAAATCACTGAAAATGATACCCACAATCTCAGTTTTTCTCTTTAAAAGATGTGCAACTGAACACACATATACACACTTTCTCAAAGATATACATCCTCACACACAAACACATCATTCCTAAAAGTCCTCTTTTCAATGAGTGAAGTATTGCAACCACAGATATGACAAAAGGAAAAAGCTGGTAACCAAAAAACTTATGCTTTACAGCAGGACAGGACATCTTATTATTTACCAACAAAAATTCATTATAAATATAATAGATTTAGAGAGAGAAGGAAAAAAAGTCAAATCCCTTCATTTTTTTTTCCAGATGAGAAACCAGAAGTCAAGATGGCTTACATGATTTGGATAAAATCACCTAGCTAGCAAATGGTAGAGGCAAGATTTAAATTCAAATATTTTTATTCCAAATTTAATATATTGCACCATTAATGTCACCAAAAATTCCTAAAATACAGAATACAGACTACATCTTTCCCATGCTTGAAAATCTCCAGTAGCATCAAATGTAAACCATTCTTTTCCATTTGGCATTTACCCTCTTTTACAACCCCACTCCATTCTATCTTTCTAGATTTGTAAAATATTACTTCTCTTCATGAACTGTTTCCTGTTATCCAAGCACACTGCATGATATCTAAGCTATTTATGTCCCTCTAGGAAATGACCTTGAACTTGTTTTGTATAAATTTTGTAATTATACTAACATGTAAATATGATGTTCCCCCAACAGAATGGATGCTTTGGGAAAGCAAGGACTATTTAGATTTTGTTTTTGAATCACCTGTCCCAGCACATACGAGGAGTTTAATAAATATTTTGATTGATTAAATACAATTTTTATTTAAATGGGCATATGTCCCAGACTTCTCATTTTCAATCTCTCCATTAGCTTCACATCTTTCTTTCAGCTCTTCAGGAATTGCATTTTAGAAATTGTCCAGAGCTCCCAATGACCCCAGGTTATGCTCTGCTACTCATTTCAAATCCAATATACTACTGTTGATGGCATGAGATTTTAAAACATGTATCACCATACTCTCCAAAGAAGCAAAATTGCAGATGACCCAGATGACAATGGAAAAGCATCTGGAACATATAAGTGCTATGGAGGATACGGCCAACAGTCATTTTTACGTAAGAAGTAGCATATAACACATCTTCAAGAACATACAAAATGAGAAAAATGAAGACGTTGATCAATTGGTCTTATAAACTATATTCCAGAGTGTTGGATATGTCCCCAGGTAAAACAGAGGACTGGAGATTTGAGGGGACATATGTTTACTATATGTAGTCTTGAGTATGAATCCCTTTGTATGCAACATTTTCTGTCAAGTAAAACAAAACCTATTTTCAACTGGAAATACTGTTAGCTATAATAATTATATCAAAACTGAGAAGATTTTTGTTTGCTTTTACCTTTTTTTATTTAGAGCTAAACACAAGATAGATTCACAAATTCTAGGTGTGACCATGTATGAAAGCAGAACAGGCCAAAATTTGTTTGCAGAAAAAGGGAGTAGGGATAGAAGAATGAGAGAGAACTGTGGGACAATCTCCTGAAACTGAAAATCTTTTCTAAAAATTAAAATCATTGGCTATGAGCTATGGTTTTGTAGTTGTTATTCATTTGTTTCACTTGCATCTTCGTGACCCCATTGGAGTTTCTTGGCAGACACTGGACAGTTTTGCTATTCCTTCTCCAGATCATTTTACATATGAGGAAAATGAGGCTAGCAGGGTTAAGAGACTTGCCCAGGGTCACATAGCTAGTAAGTGTCTGAATCCAGATTTGAACTCAGGTCTTCCTGACTCTAGGCCCTAGGCTCTATTCATTGTGTCACAACAACAAAAATAACAAACAAAATTCATTTTTATCACTATCATACTCAACTTCATGGCAAAGACTATTATTCAATCAATCAACAAGCATTTATTTAGTGCTTGCTATCTGCAGGGCACTCGAAATAAAAAGACAGTGTAATAGTCCCTGCCCTCAAGGAGTTTATGTTGGAATGAAGGTGGAGGGAGAACATGAATAATTAGGTAACATAGTAGATAGATTATTATATTTGAAATTGGGCATCATTTTGAATCTTCCTTTTAGAAGCTAACTTAGCTGTGGGCCCTGGGCATGTACGTAAGCTTCTTTCAACCTCATGTTTCTCATCTATAAAATATGGATAATAATTGCCTCTCCCTCCTAGGGTTTTGGTGACAATCAAATGGAAACATATGTAAAGTACTTTTCAATCTTAAAGTAATATATAAAATGCTAACTTTAAAGTGCTAAAATACCATCTATAAACATATTATCTATCTATCTAGTCTTAGATACAGATACAGATATAGAAGAAATAAAAAAGTAGTTTTGAAAGGAGAGCATGAGACATGAAGTGGAACCAAGAAAGACTTCATGAACAAAATGGCACCGAACTGAGTCTTAAAGAAAATTAGTGATTCTAAGGGGTAGAGATGAAGATAAATTATAATCAGTCCTAGACATGGGAGACAGGCAGTACAAAGTCATGGGAAAGCAGACAAAACAGGCACAGCTAATGAAAACACAGTAAAAACAAACAAAAAAATCTTCTCACCATCAAAGTCTCTTGGTACTTCCAAATGGTTCTGCACTAGAAAGGGATCTAGGTTTATTGGTGTAAGCATTTTACTATTGGTCCCTAATGATTATAGGGTCTTTTTATCTGACTTGCAGAATCTATCTTTCTCTGTTGTGTGGTATTGTCTCTCCCTATTGGAATGAGTGACTTAAAAGCATGGATTCTTGTTTTCTCTTCATATCTCCAACAGGTAGAAAAATAATTTGTACATAGTAAGTACTTAACAAATACTTTTTTCATTCATTCATGGCTAGGACACAGAACATAAATAACGATAGAAGAACAGGGAAGAGATATAGAGACAGAGAGGATAGCTAGACCAAGTGGCAGAGAGATGATAAAGCAAAAAATTATTAAGGGTATTAAGTGCTTACTGTGTGCTGAATTCTGTACTATATACTAGAAACACATATTTAAGAAAGCAAGATAGTCCTTGCCTTCTAGTGGGAAGGAAATACATAAATGGGAGGAGAAAAGATAGTACATGTATGTGAAGGAGGATGTCAAGAAGGAGTAAAATTCATTTAGAGACTGATTTGGCAGTGAAGCAAGAGTATTGCTAGAGATCCTCCTGAAATGGTGATCTTTGCAAATAGACACTAGTCAAGAGAACAGGGCCTTAAGGTGGAGGTTTCTCTAGAATAGCAAGAAAAGGCAGTACAATATGAGAAAAATGAAAAGGTAGGAATGGGGTAGGTTATAACTGTAAATAGGAATTTATATTTGATTAGAAGGCAGTAGTGTGTCATTAGTTTGCTGAGTAGAGGGTAACATTACCAGACATATACTTTAGTAGAATCACCATGTGAGGATAGATTGGAATGGAGAGACACTTGAGAGAGTGACAAAATAAGAGGCTATTAGTGAAGCATAAGGAGAGATGATGTGGGTCTGACTTAGGGTGGTGGCTCTATAAATAGAAAGAAAGAGACCTACCAGAAAGATATTTAGAAAATTTTTTTAAATGGCAACTGATTGGATATATGCACTGAGTGAAAGTATAGAGTTAAGTATGACATTGGGGTTGGAAACCAAGTTGGAAATTTAGATAACTAGATAGATACTGGTGCCCTCCACAGTAACAGAGAAGTTTTTTAAAGAAGTTCAGAGGGGAGAGAAAAAAAATTCTTTGGAATATGTTTAGTATGCAATGCCAACAGCACTATCCATTTGGTCCTAGAAATGTCTAAAAGGCAGTCTGTGCAAGGCTTTAGATTTTAGGGGAGGACTAGATATATAGATATAGGAAGCACCTGCATAGAGAAGGTAATTAAACTCATGGAAACTGATGCTGTTACTAAGAGAGAGAATTTAGAGAGAAAGAAGGGGGTATAAGGACAAAGACTTGAAGAATTCATCGTTAGTGATGAAACAGAAAAGAAGACAGAGAAAGAGCAGCCGGACATGTAGGAAAATGAGGGAGGAGATTTTGGATTGTCCAATTGGGAGGATGGGTGAAGAAAACCTGAGAGGAAATGAGGTATGGAAAAAGCAGTGCACTTAGAGTCAGAAGACTTGAGCTTAAATTCCGACTTACTAGCTATGATCTCCTTAGGCAAGTCATTTTACTTTATATAAATTGTTTCCTCATCTGTAAAATGGGACCAATGTTATATACCATAAAAGTCTGAGTGAGAAAGTCATAAGTAAACTTTGTGACTTACAGGATTATAGAAATAAGAGGTATTGTAAAGGATCACCAAAGGGAATGCAGAGAATTTGGAATCAGGCCTCTGATACGGCACTCTGGTAGTGACAAGGAATATAGAGATAAGTGGTGAACTGGCTTCTCTTACTTGCTTAGCTCTCTTGCTGAATATCTTCTCTCTTAATTTTTTTGGCTCTGATGTGAGGTCAAAAGGAAGACAGATATTGCCTGCCTAATTAACTGTTTGATTGTGGTGGCACTTGAAAGAAAAAAAAACATTGCAAAATATATTTGAAAAGGATGGGGAAATAATAGAGGATACACCATATTATGTAAACTTTCATGAGGGTCTTCTAACGAAAATTTTAGAAACTTTTACTTTAAAATAATTTATTATTACCCAGTTATTCTGTGTTGTTTTCAAGCTCCTGTTCACATATTATGTCATGTTAACATTACATGAATCATCAATTCTGGGATCCCAAGTAAAAACTATCCTTACACTTTGTTAATTCCATAACAGAGATCTATTCCTTCTTAAAATAATGGTGTTGTCTAAATAGATGTATCTTTTGGATAAATTATATGTGTACTTATAAATATAATAAAACTGGGGTAGAGGGTTACTGTTAAACTGTAATAACTTTGCTGATTATGCTGTGAAGTATTATTTTTTTCCTGAAAGGATTAGCCTTTGGCAAAAAAAAGTAAAGTTTTGTTTTTCTCCAATAGTTCAACTATTTCAAACCCATCACATAATCTGCGAAGACATTTTCTCCTGTTGGGAAAAAAATGCAATAAAAATCTTGCCACCACAGACTGCAAGATAATCAAATGTGGACCATTCTTATTTTGTCCAGGGGGATGATGGGGGGGGGGGGCGGCGGGAGGGAACACACACATACCAAAATGCTACCCTTGTTGATATGAGATTTATTGCATAGAGTTTCCACTTATCCATTTGACATTTTTCACCGTTAGTTCTTGAATGAAAACATTATTTGAAATTAATAAAGCTTTAGAAAGATGTATTGATTTTAAATGGAAGAAAATGACTCCTTTGCTCAATTCTTAATGACAGTGGGGAATCAACGCATGAGATGTTAAGCCAATATCAAGCAGGACTGAAATGTCACAATTAGGTTGGTTCATTTCACAATTATGTCATTTTTAGTTTGGTTCTGTCCACTGATTTTTAAAAGCCTATTAAAAAAAAAAGATCTATTTCTGGGTAAATAACACAGACTTATCTTCTAAAAGAGCTCCCTCTTCTTATCTCACATCCCTCTTCCAGCCTCCCCCAATATCTGCTGTTCCTTCATTCCCATTTAAGTTGATGAGGTGGTCCTTCTCCTTCTTAAGGTTAACTGCCCTATTTATTATTATTAAAAATAATAGTAAATAAAAAATTAAAACAATAAAAATAAACAGCCTTATATGGTATTTTAAATTTTCCAAAGCATTGTACATGTTACCTCATTTAATTCTTAAAACAATCCTGTGAGGTAAGTACTACTACTATTACAATATTATTACTATTATTATTACAAGTGCTATAACTATTGTATATATGAAGAAACATTCTAGAGTTAAGTGATTTGTCCAAGGTTATATTGATAGCAAGGGAGACAGAATCTGAACCCAAATCTTCTTGCCTCCAAGTCTAACACTGTATCTACTGTGCCACCTAGATATCTAGCAAGATCTTATACCCTTCCATCTTCTTTAGCAGATTGCTCTACTCTTGTTCCTTTTCTCTATCTAATCTACAATCATCTCCTCTCTTCCATGATACCTACAAAAAAGCACAAGTCTTTCTCATTCTTAAGAAAAGAATAACCCAGTTTCCACCATACCGTCATTCAGTTTTCCCAGCAGTTTTTGTCAAACAGTGAGTTCTTCTCCCAGAAGGTGGGGTCTTTGGCTTTTTCAAACAGTAGATTGTTATATTCATTGATTATTGTGTCTTGTGTACCTAACTTATTCCACTGGTGTACTCCTCTATTTCTAAGCCAGTACTAAGTGGTTTTGATGATTGCCTCTTTATAATACAATTTGAGATCTGGTAGGATTAGGTCACTTTTCCTAGTATTTCTTTTCATTAATTCCCTTTATATTCTATACTTTGTTCTTTCAGATGAATTTTGAAATTTTTTCTAGCTCTAGAAAATATTTTTTCTGATAGTTTGATTGGTATGGCACTGAATAAATCAATTAATTTAGTTAGAATTATCATTTTTATTATATTAGCTCAGCCTACCCACAAGCAACTGGTGTTTTTCCACTTATTTAGATCTACTTTATTTGTGTGAAAAGTGTTTTGTAGTTGTGTTCATAGAGTCTCTGGGTTTGTTTTGACAGGGAGACTCCCAGATATTTTATACTGTCTACCGTAGCTTTAAATGAAATTTCTCTTTCTATCTCTTGCTGTTGGGCTTTGTTAGTAATATATAGAAATGCGTATGATTTATGTGTGTTTACTTTGTAACCTGCAACTTTGCCAAAGTTGTTTATTATTTTAAGTATTTTTTTACTTGATTCTTCAGGATTTTCTAAGTATATCGTCATGACATCTGCAAAGATTGATAATTTAGTTTCTTCTTTGCCTATTCTAATTTCCTCAATAGACCAGTGCCTGGCACTGTACACAAGACAAAAGTCCAAATGGATACATGATCTAGGAATAAAGACTTATACTATAAACAAATTAGGGGATCAAGGAATAGTGTATTTGTCAGATTTATGGAGATGGAGAAATTTATGAGCAAATGAGAGAGAGAACATTATGAAGTGCAAAATGATTAATTTTGATTACATTAAATTGAAAAGTTTTTGCACAAACAAATCCAATGCAACCAAGAATAAGAGGGAAGCAGAAAACTGGGAAATAATTTTTGTAGTTAGTATCTGTGATAAAGGTCTCACTTCTAAAATATATAGAGAACTGAGTCAAATGTACAAGAATACAAATTATTCCCCAATTGATAAATGGTCAAAGGATATGAACAGGCAGTTTTCAGAGGAAGAAATTAAAACTATTTATAGTCATATGAAAAAAATTCTCTAAATTACTATTGAGTAGAGAGAGGCAAATCAAAACAACTCAGAGACACCACATCACACCTATCAGATTGGCTAACATGACAAAACAGAAAAATGATACATGTTGGAGAAGATGTGGGAGAGTTGGAACACTAATTCATTGTTGGTGAAGCTGTGAGCTGATTCAACCATTTTGGAGAGTGGTTTGGAACTATGCCCAAAGGGCTAGAGAAGTGAGCATACCGTTTAACCCAGCAATATCGCTCCTAGGACTGTATCACAAAGAGATCATAAAAATGGGAAAGGGTGCCACATGTACAAAAATATTTATAGCAGCTGTCTTTGTGGAGGCCAAGAACTGGAAATCGATGGGATACCCATCAATTAGGGAATGGCTGAACAATTTGTGACATACGAATGTAAAGAAAATACTATTGTGCTATAAGAAATAATAAACAGGAAGATTTCAGAGAGGCCTGGAAGGACTTATATGAACTGATGCTGAGTGAAAGGAGCAGAACAAGGAGATCATTGTACACAGTAACAACCACAGTGTGTAAGGAATTTTTCTGGTAGACTTAGCCCTTCACAGCAATTCAAGGATCTAAAACATTCCCAAAGGACTCTTGAGGCAAAATGCCATCCACATCCAGAGAACGAACTATGGAAATGGAATGCAGAATGAAACAGAATATTTTCTCTTGTGTTATGTTTTGTTTGGTTTTTCTCATGGTTTCTCCCTTTCATTTTAATTCTTCTAGGCAACATGACTAATGTGAAAATGTGTTCAATAAGAATATATGTGTACAATCAGTATAAGATTGCATGCTCTCTCGGGGAGTAAGGGGGGGATGGAAGGGGAGAAAATCTAATACTTATGGAAGTGATTGTAGAAAACTGAAAACAAATAAATTAAAGATAATTACAAAAAAGAAAAGTAAAAACCAAACAACAACAAAAGTCCTCTAAATCTTAACATCCTTTCCACCTCCCACTGTATTTTTTCTTATCCTCAGCTAAACTCTAAAAAATGCATCTATATCATATCTTTCTACTTCTCTTCTCACTCTCATCTAAACCCCTTGCATTCTGGCTTCCACCCTCATTTTTCAAATGAAACTATTCTCTCCAAAGTTGCTTATGATCTCTTAAATGCCAATTTTTATTGCCCTTTATTCTCAATCTTAAATGAATTTGAAAGTTTTGATCACTTTCTCTTGGATACTCTGTCCTTTCTGGATTTTCATTCCATTTTTCTTTCTTTGATTTCCACTTACCCATCTTACCACTTCTCAGTCTCCTCGGATGGACTTTCTTTGTACCTGCCACTCTCATTAATTGTGGGTATCTCTCAAGGCTCTTGACTGAGTCCTTTTCATTTTCCTTCCTTTCTATACTTTATTATTTGGTTATATCATCATCTCCCATTGGCTCAAAAACCACGTGAATGCCAATGATGCCCATATCTAAACACAGATCTATAATCTTCTCTCCAGAGATCCAGTCTCATTACTAATTGCCTATTGGACTAACTGCATGTCCAATAGGCACCACAAACTTACCTTGTTCTAAATATAATTCATTATCCACTCATCCTGCAAAATAAATTCCCTTTCTGAATCTCCTTGATACTGTCACCATCTTTCATAGCAATAAGATTCATAACCTTGGTGTTAACCCTAATTTCTCACTTTCAATTACCTCATATATTCATTTGCCAAATCTTGTCATTAATTTCTCCTTCACATCTTTTAAATATACCTAACTTTCTCCATCAAACCCACATGGAAACCTCTCACTCTTAACATCTACCTTTTAGAATTCATGGTTTTCTTCAGAACTCACCTTAAACCCCTCCTTGTGCAGGAGGCCTTTCTTATTCCCACCAATTGCTAGGGTCTTTTTATCTAAGCTCACCTTGCCTCTACTATCTATATTTTATATATGTCTACATATATATGTAGACATATACATATATAATGCCTCCCTGTTTAGAATGGAAGTTCCTGGAGATCACTGACTGTTTTTGCTTTTCCATCATATCCTCCGGGCTTAGTATGATGCTCGATTGCTCAGTAAAATGTTCATTACTTAGTAAGCACGTGATAAATCTTTGCTTGTTTGCCTACAACAACCATAGTTTAAAAAACACAGGTCATGGAAAAGGAAAGAAGGAAGGGGAAATACTTCTTTATGTTCTCTCTGATCCAAGGAGTGTGATGTAACAGAGGTTTATGAAATTCATTTGAATATAAAAACAGAAATTGCAGAAGTCTAGAAGGAATTCCTCTTTTATTTTAGAATTACAGTAGTCCTATCGTAACTGGGTTGCTAGGATACATTTATGCCAGGCATTTCTTTTGTGATAATTTTCCTAGAATTAACTGTCATTTCATAGAAACAATTGGAATTATAGACAATTAGGTGGTTGGCATTGGTGGGTAGAGCTTGGATAATTTAGGTTATCTACTCTAATTTCCAATCCATTTTATACCTTAATTTGCCTAAATACTGCATAGAGAATTTAGAAAAAAAAAGAGTGGATATCTTTGTATCTACAAAGCCAGATGATAAAATTTAGTCTTTGAGGCCCACAGACCACCTAAGAAGGTACTTCATATAAAGAAACTAAGAAAAGGGAGGGTAGGAAAGAAAATAGCAGAAAGTAAAGGGTATTGTGGGATTGTTCTTCATGCCTGGGATGATTCCTCACTTCTGCCTGTTAAAAATCCTTCTTTTCCTCCAACACTCAAACCAGATACTACCTCATTCATGAAGTATTCTCTGATTTCCCCAAATAAAATCTCTGGAAAGAAGATTATAGATGCATGTTTAGATAAGAGTAACACTGGCAATTATTTTGCCTCCTCATAGTATCCTGAATTGTTTTTTACTAAAGACCTGTGTAGATTTTGCCACCATGCCTCAGATACCTTCTCCCTCTGAACTTGTGGCACTTTTCTCCCATTGCTAAGTTCCTATCAGAACCTCCATTTTGAAGAAGTCTCTATGATAGCCAATTCTCAAAAGCAAGGACTCTCATTTTTCTTGTATTTATATCCCCTAAACTTAGAATAGTGTCTTGTAAATAGTAAGGAATTAAAAAAAATGTGGAATCTTTCCTTTGACATTTCAAGTGTCAAAAGACATTTCTTAAGCACCCATTTTGTTGCAGACCCTGATAATACAAAAGCACTGATAATACAAAAAAGAAAGATATTCCTACCCTTATGGAATATACGATCTACTGAGAAAAGACTACATAAAAAAAGACAGCTGAAAAGTTGGAGGAGGGAGGTCTTGAAGCAAGGAAGGAGAAAGTAGCTGGGACAGAGACAAGCTAGAGAAATACAAAATCAGTGTGGCTCATGGGAAATGGGACAAGACTATGCTGTGGACCCCTCTTTAAAAAATGTACTCCATTTAAAGGATTCAATTTTATAGGCAGAGGCTACAGATGAGGAGAGTATCAAGACCGATTTAAACTTTCAGGCTAATGAAATATCCCAGAAATGAGTTTGTGTTCTACCTTGTATTATTCTTATCTTTATTACTTATATCCCCATCTCAGTATTTTTTTCTCTCTTTCTTTTGAGCTCCTTTCTTCTCCTCTCCCTATATCCCTTCCCATCCCATCTCTGTCTTTCTTTCTGTCTCCGTGTGTTTCTGTCACACACACACACACACACACACACACACACACACACATACACACATACACCTTTGAATCTCAAAAGCTGTTATAATGCCTTTCACGTATTAGGTGACTCAAGCATTTGAAGGGCTTTCATGTGGAGTAAGGATTGCAGTTGTTCTTTTTGGCTCCACAGGACAAAATCAGAAGTGATGGTGGGAGTTACAAAGAAGCCAATTTGTACTTGAAGTCAGGAGGGAAAAGGGAAAGAAAAAATTACTTCCCACCTAATGTTGTAAAAACATGTAGTGGCCGACTTTAGAAGTGGTCTTCTTGGTGATATGTAAGCACAAGCTGTATGAGTATTTGGCAAGAATGTAATAGGAGGGAATTCCTTTTAAGTATGGGTTAGAGTATATGGCCTCCAAGGTACCTTCCAAACTTAATTTTTGTGACTTTTTATTCAGTAACTTTTTAATGTCCCTAAGAAATACCTAAAACTTTCATCTTTTTTTTTATTTGCTTATGACATGCCAAATTCCTGGATAGTACTTCCCCTTTTCCACATTTGAAACCCTTAAGAACTTGATCAAATGCTACTTCTTCCAAAAAAACCTTTCTTTATCTTCCCAGTTGCAAATAATTTTGATCTTGGTCTTTTCAGTTCTCCAGGTCCCTGGCTGGCAGGGCTCCCAGGCCTGACATACCTGATCCCATTGAAATGACCACTGGAAAACTGACTACAAGCTTCAGCTTTCTACCACAGTCTTCCGGCCAATGAAGGGACTCTGCCAAAACAAGACTGGTTCCTCCTCCTCACGGAACAGAGTAAAGATTAGCACTCATCCAAGAGGAGTAAACTGTCTTATCATTTTATCTACCAGTATACTCAACAGGCCCTCAATTTTTGCAGTCTCACTTGCCAATGCACCTTAAGGATCCCATTAGGGCTTTGCCATCTGCTCTACATCTTCAACCTCAGGAGTACCAGTCTCTTTCATCCTCCATGTGTTTATATAGATTGTCTCTTCATTCAGAATGTATGCTTACTGAAAGAAGAGACTGCCTTGATTTTTCCTATTGTAATCTCTAGCATTTAGTACAATGCTTGGCACAGAGTAAGCATTTAATAAGTACTTTTTCATGTATGCATTCATTAATTCTAGTTTCACATATTTCTGCATGAGAATAATGTTAAAAATTGAAATATTATAAATTCTGTTAGGCCAGTGATCAAGCTTTAATTAGATTTGTAAGCTATACTCTCCAATCACTTGGCACAGTAGTTTGTATAACAGGCACTTAATAAATAGTTATTGAATGAATACTGGTGAGTGAAAACAGACCTGCGATAAATATAGATTGCACGGTCATAGGGTAATAAGGAAGTTAGTGTGTCTAGAAGACAAGGTACATATTAAGAATAGTAAGAAATAAGGTTGGGTAGTTAGAGTGAGATCAAAATGGAAACTAAGTAGTCGGATTTGGGCTTGAAACTATTAGAAACAGAGAGTTATTGGGACAGCTGGGTGGTGCAGTGCAAAGAGCAGCAACCCTGGAGTCAGGAGAACCTGAGTTCAATCTGGCCTCTGACATTTACTAGCTGTGTGACCCTGAGAAGACATTTAACCCCTACTATCAGCATAAAAGGAAGAAAGGAAGACAGAAAGGAAGGAAGGAAGGAAGTCAGGAAAGAAGGCAATAAAGAAGGAAAAAAGGAGGGAAGGAAGGAAAGAAGTAGGAGGAAAGGAAGAAAGGAAGGAGGAAGGGAAGGAAGAAAGGACAGAAGGAAAGAAGGAGGGAGGGAGGGAAGGAAGGAGCAAAGGAAGGAGTGAAGGAAGGAAAGAAGGAAGGTAAAAGAAAAGAAATATGAAGCTGTTAAACACTAGGAAAGAGAAATGGTATAAGGAAATCTGTGTCTGGATTACTAGTTACTTGCAGAAACAGATAAATGGGGTGTTTCTGAGCCTGAATTCTGTAGCACCCTGTTTTTTTCCTTTTTTTCTTTTATATTTAATCTATTTATTTTTCAGTTCTTAACATTAACTTCCACAAGAATTTGAATTCAAGCTTTTCTCCCCATCTCCCCCCAGCCCCACTCCAGGACAGCATGCACTCCATCCACCCCTTCCTTAAATCTGTCCTCCCTTCTATTACTCACCCTTCTTCCTTCCTGTTTCCCCTCTATTTTCCTGTAGGGCAAAATAGATTTCTATATTCTATTGCCTGTATAGCTTAATTTCCAGTTGCATGCAAAAAACAATTTTTAACATTCATTCTTAAAGCTTTGAGTTCCATTTTCTCTCCCTCCCTCCCCACCCACCCTCATTAAGAAAACAAGCAATTCAATATAGGTCATACATGTGTAACAATGAAAAGCACTTCCATAATAGTTATATTGTAAAAGACTAACCACATTTCCCTCTGTCCTATCCTGCCCTTCATTTTGTTCCATTCTCTCCCTTGACTTATCCTCCCATGATAGTGTTTGCTTCTAATAATCCTTTCTCCCAATTTTCTATCCCCTTCTATTATCTTCCCTCTCCTATCCCCATACCCCTTGCCTTCCTGCAAGGTAAAATAGAATTCCATATCCAATTTAGTGTGTGATATACCCTCCTCAAGCCAAATCCCATGAGAGTAAGGCTCATCTTCCCTTTTTTCCCCTCCATTGTAAAAGTTCTTTCTTCCTTCTTTTATGTGAGATGATTTGCTGCTTTCTACCACTTTCTTTCTCTTACACCTAGTACATTCCATTCAACAGTAAATTTTATTTTTTTAGGTATTCTCCCTTCATATTCAGTGTCCTCTGTCTATGTATACATATATACATAGACACACATACACCCATGTACATATACATACCTACATGCAATATACACAAACATACATACTCATATACACCTACATCTATATATTTCCTCTAAATGCCTTAATACTGAAAGAGGTCTCATTAGTTACAAATACCATCTTTCCATGTAAGAATGTAAACAGTTCAACTATAATGAGTTCCTTAAGACTTCTCTTTCCTGTGTACCTTTTCATGTTTCTCTTGATGTATTTGAAAGTTAAATTTTCTATTCAGTTCTGGTCTTTTCAACAAGAATGCTTGGAAGTCCTCTATTTCACTGAAATTTCATTTTTTCTCCTGAAATATTATACTCAGTTTTGCTGGGTAGGTGATTCTTGGTTTTAATCCTATCTTCTTTGACTGATGGAATATCATATTCCAAGTCCTTCAGTCCCTTAGAGTAGAAGCTGCTAAATCCTGTGTTGTTCTGATTGTATTTCCAAAATACTTGAATTGTTTCTTTCTGGCTACTTGTAAGATTTTCTCCTTCACCTGAGAACTCTGGAATTTGGCTACAATATTCCTAGGAGTTTTCCTTTTGGGATCTCTTTCAGGAGGTGATCAGTCAATTCTTTCCAGTTCTATTTTACCCTCTGGTTCTGGAAAATCAGGGCAGTTATCCTTGAAATTTGTTGGAAGACGATGTCTAGGCTCTTTATTTGATCATGGATTTCAGATAAGCCAATAATATTTAAATTATCTCTCTTGGATCTATTTTCTAGTCAGTTGCTTTTCCAAAGAGATATTTCACATTGTCTTCATTTTTTTCATTCTTTTGGTTTTGTTTTGTAATTTCTTGGTTTCTCATGAAGTCATTAGCTTCATTCAATGGAGTCATCTGTTCCATTCTAATTTTTAAAGAACTATTTTTTTCAGTGAGTTTTTGACCCTCCTTTTCCATTTGGCCCATTCTGCTTTTTAAAGCATTCTTCTCCTCATTGGCTTTTTGGACCTCTTTTGCCTCTTGGGTTAGTCTATTTTTAAAGGTGTTATTTTATTCAGCATTTTTTTTGGATCTCTGCTAACAAGCTGTTGACTAGCTTTTCATGATTTTCTTGTATCACCTCCATTTCTCTTCCCAATTTTTCCTCCACCTCTCTTACTTGATTTTCAAAATCCTTTTTGAGCTCTTCCATGGCCTGATACCATTGCATTTTTTTTTGCAGGTTTTGGATGTAGAAGCCTTGACTTTGATATCTTCCTCGGATGGTATGCTTTGTTCTTCCTCATCCAAGGAAGAAAATACCTATTGACCAAGAAAGTATTGTCATATTTTTCCCTTTTTGGGTCATTCTCCCAGCCAATTACTTGACTTTTGAGTCCTTTGTCAAGTGGAGGATATACTCTAGGGACCTGTACGTCCTCAGTTCCTCCAATGTGGTACAATCAAGGTAGAGGAGTTTACTCCTCTCCTGGCCTACACCTGGTCTATGAGTGACCATAAGTACTCTTTTCTGCCCAGCATCTGCGAGTAGGTTTCCCTCTTCACAGTCACCACCAGGCCAGCTAGTGCTTCTCCTCACCCCAGGATGGCCACTCAGAACAGAGACTCGGATCAGCCTGTGTATTCCCTCAGGGTCTCTAGGCCTAGGGCTCCAAAAGTAGATACTGCTGCCAGAGTGGCTGCCTCTACCCTTCAGAGCCAGGGCTGGGGCTGGACCATGCTCCTGCTTCACCCAGGCAAAAGAGCTTTATTATTGACCTTTGAAGTTGCTTTTGGTGTTTGTGGATTGAGAAATCTGGGAACCACAGCTGCTATGCGTGATTCCACTCCTGAAACCTGCTCCAGTCCTCTCTCCATGCCATGCCATGCAGCCAAGGCTGGGCTGCACTCCACTTCAAGCCCGGTGTGATAGACATCTCCTGTCAGCCTTCCAGGCTGTCTTGGGCTCGAAATCTCTTTCACTCTGTCATTTTGTGGCTTCTGCTGCTCTAGAATTTGTTTAGAGTTCTTTTTACAGGTATTTTATGGGCTATGGGGGTAGAGCTAGAGCAGGTCTATCCTTCTACTCCAACATCTTGGCTCTACCTCCTGTAGCACCACATCTTTTGGAAATTTCTGACTGGAAACTTCATGTGTCTCAAACTCAGCATATCCGAAAGAGAATGAATTCCTCCGATAATCTTTTTTATTCCTAATGAGAATTCTACCAGTCTTTCAATAACCAAGGTTCATAACTTCCTCTTAAAATTATCAAAAATACTATTGCATTTATAAAGTATTTCCCACAAGAATGTAAGTTTCTTCAAGGCATGGGACATTTTAAATTTCATCTTTATATTCCCAGTTCTTGGCAAAGAGCCTTGTATGTAGTATATGCTTGGTAGTTACTCATTTGGATTTGCCTTGGATGAAGATGAGTCTAGAGTTAAAGTTATAAACTTGGAAGCTATTCTGTTAGTCAAGGCATGAGATCATGAATGATTGGACCAGGTTTGAAGCAATAAAAATGTAGAGGAATAATCTGATATGAGAGACACTTTAAAAGAATAAAAATGAGAGTGCCAGCATTTTCCCTATGTTTTGTTTAAGAATGAACACAATATAAAGTTTGTCAGAGAATTTAAAGTTGGAAAGTATATTAGAGTTTATTAATTTTATTTTATATATGAGGAAACTGAGTCTCAGAGAGCAAAAGTAATTTGTTCAAAGTCACATTGATAATAGTAAAGCTGGCATCCAAACCAAAATTTTTTTGTTGTTTTTTTAACTCCAAATGCATTGTTCTTCCTGTCATATCATTTATAACTAAAATAGTTTTATTACTATGACGTATCTAATATATTTCTTCATCTTTCTTTTCTCTGTTTCATTTAATCTCTTGAAAGTCTATGAATATAGCATGTTGATGTTTTTTAAGTCATTATTTTTATTTAGCTGTTTTGCTAAACCAAATATTACAAAGCTTTCTAAAGTATTAATACCAATATATCTAACTGATCAAAAGATTAATTCTAGATCAGGAGATCTAGCTGACCATAAAGAGAGAATGAATGCCTGGAAGAATATTGGTAAACTGATACCACATACAACACACAACAAGGCCAGGTTTTGAACAGACAGGTAGTGCTTACTCATCACTAACAGATCAGTGATCATTCCATTATAAATTTAAAAAATAAAATAAGTAACCATCACACTTGGATGAGGAGAAAAATGAGAAGAACTACTCACTGGAGGAAAAAGAACTCCACAATGCCTGTGATACTGTCAGCAGGATTAAGGCTCTGAATCCCCTAGATACAGAACTACAAGGATATTGAGCAGAAGCAATTATCAGTTAGTGATGCTCCAATAAAGAATTCCGGAGAGAGGCATCAACAGGTAGAATAGTAGGACCCAGAGGAAACAAATAAGTAGCAGTTATTAAGCCAGGAGCTGAAAGCCTCCAAGCAAGCAGAGCATTAAGAAAAATACTTCTGAACAGTGTAAGAACACAGCATGTAGGAATAAAGGAATACAAAGCCACTGAAACAAATAAATGAATATTCCCAACTTAAACTACTTGAATTTCTTTATATACACTCCTATTTTGTGGTTTTATCAAGATGCAAATGAATAGCAAGCACTGAGTGAGTAATTCTCCAAAATATAGAAAACCTATGTGTATCTGACAGATAACTATCTCTATCTCCATTTGGGGGGCAAGCCAGCTAAAGAGGGGATGAAGGAAGAAGGATGATGAGGGATGAGAGAGAAAGCTGTGGGTGGATAATGAGTTATTTTATATAAGCTTAATGATGCAAAACATTCATTTTATTTAATTGCATATCTAGATGAACTTGATAGATTTACAGAATTGTTTTGTAGAAGTTTTAATTTAACTATGGTTATCTCAAATCAGTGACATCAATTTTAATTAGAGTCTTCTATCTTGAATCTTTTAGTTATGGAAGGGCTAAGAAAGCAGCTTTGTTTTTAAACTCATGACATTGGTTGATCAAATATTTCTATAATGTAATAAGCACAGGTTCAATAATAGACAAACTTGTAATAGACCTGAGGGTTCAAATCCATTTTCCTTATTTTGCAGGTAAGAATAGGGAAAATTAAATGTCTTCATTCAAATTCAGGTACTTTTTCTCTGAATTCAATGGGCTTCCCATTGTACTACGTTATTTCTTATCACATATTACTTTTTTGTCCCAATTTACTATAAAGTATCATAGAGTGCATCATTATCTCAAAAGAAAAATACTGTTGTATTCTTCACTAAGAATTTAACATTGGATGAATCATGAAATAAAAGATGGACTTAAAACTTTCAATAATCACTGAAATAGTAAAATGATAATCTGGGTCCTATAAAAATTGTCTGTCCCCTGTGCAAAGTATTATATAGGTGGCTCAATGTACAATGTACTTAAAAGCACATCAAAATATTCAAATGTCTATAAATTTGACCTAAAGTAAACATGCTTGCTTTAAGAATTGTAGCAATTATAATAATAGCATCACAACTGCAATAATAAAATAATGTACAATTTCATATTAGGGACAATAAAAGATGAAGAGCTTCTATGCTTTGTCTCTTGATAACACATGATAATGGTAGGGGGAATGCAAAAATCTTGTCTTTGGGCTAAATTTTGTCTCTGTGTTCCTCCACTCATCTTCATAGGAAAGTGAAAAGAATTTGGGAACTGAGAAATGTAGGCATCTTGTATTTTACAGTCCTTATAATGTGCTATGAAGACAACTGTAAAAGACGATGCTTATTAGGTATAATCTAGCCATAGGGGATAAGTAGGAGGCGTAGGTAAATGCTAGAATGAGCTCTCTGACAGAGACAAAACCTTTGAAAACCACCACCCTCCATTCCATCCCCTAGAAACACCAGAATGAGGAGTTCACAATATGACTTTAAGCCTGAAGGAATAAGCTAGCTGGGAGTGATCTTCTGTGAAGAGGAGGTAAAAAGCTTGAAAAGAATATATAAGCTACTCCAAGAGATTTATGAAAGATCTCTCTTTGTTTGTTCCCCACCCCTATGAAAGATTTTTAAAAATTCTCTACTGAAGTATAAGGGTGACTGCTTTAAACAAGCTATGGAAAGACTTGGAGCTTTTGAAATAAAAGAGCCACACCAGAGCCCACTCTTCCCATGAGGAATATATAGCACTTCTGTTAACAATTTTAGCTGCAACCTGAAGCTGGATGCAAAGAAAGCTCCTTGACTATATCACCGGTGCAGCAAGAGCTGGAAGCATTCTAAAGTTACCACTCATTGAGTGTAGCAACACCCTAAAGGGTCCAAGAATTTATTACAGTAGCATCCAACAGAGTCCAGTGAGGGGGAAGGGCAAGCTGGATAAAAGTAAAGCAAGAACTAGGTAGAGATTGCCCCTATATGCATGTGCCCTGGCCGCATGGACTCTACATATGTGTCTTTCTACATATCACATGTATTCCCTATGTACAATTAGCCAACATATTTTCTCACTATGTGTCTATTCTTGCTGCATTTCCTAGGTCTAGGATACAAATTTTATTACCTCGTTTCTTAACTAGTGAGTTAATTAATTGATTACCTAGCTAATTAAATGTATTTTCTTTGAAATAATTGTATCCGTTGACTGAGTAATAAAAGTAAATAAATTGTTGGAGGAGTGTGAGTCATAGTTTTAAGTAGATGGGTAAACACAAGCCACCATTACCCTTGAGCAACTTTGTCAAGTGGATCCATTGTGCAAATTGGGGTTACTGATAGGTAATACACAAACATTTAATAAAAAATAATTATACTTGACTTAGAATTTAGAAAACCTTTTGTTGGGATAAAATCTTTCACCTTCTATTAAAAAAGTGAGAAGATATCTTTCATTTTTGTGAATATATTTCCCTCTAGGAAGGAGAATAATTTAAAGCAATCTGATTTAAATTAGTTACATGTGCTATAGTATTCATTCACCCATTTTTAGTGATATTGTTGTTTCTGTTGCTGTCATTTTCAGTTGTGTTCAACTCTTATGACCACCTTTGTGATTTTCTTGGCGAAGTGGTTTGCCATTCCTTTCTCCAGATCATTTCACAAATGAGAAAACGGAGGTAAACAGGATTAAATGACTTGCCCATGGTTACACAGTTAGTAAATGTCTTAGGCCTGATTGAACTCAGGGAGGAAGGTCTTCCTGGTCCAGCACTCTATCCACTGCATCACCTAGCTGCCCTTCTTTTAATAATGACAAAAATGCTAATGGACACTTAGCAATTGCAATATGAAGGTACATGGTGGACATAAGTATTTGTTAATTATTACTTTTCTTATAGAAAAGTATTTATAAAAGAAAAGTTCCCTACACATTTATTTCCTTAACTCGCCACTAAATTTATTCAAAACTACACATGTAGTTCCTCTGTATAAGGTCAAATGCAGATACCTAGAAGAATGTAAGCTATGTAGTCTCTTTCTCATCTTTCACTGACTTATGGCCTACTTGACACTGCTAGAGGCATTCAGAGTGCTTCACACACCACTGGAAAGTCATAAAAGGTTATTAGTACAGACATTCAAAAGGGAACTTCAAAACATCTCTCAAAGAAATGCTAAGGCTAACATAATACAGTGTCCTAGCTCGACATAGGCTGTTGCTCTCATGTCCTAGGACACCAACTGAAGTCATGAATGAACAAAGTCAGCAAAAAATGAGGTAGGAATACTAATTAGACACTAGCAAATGAATGGATCAGCAAAAGACCAGGCAGTGAACAAAAGTTCTGATTAATTAATATATTAAAACTGAGTTGAATAGAATTTAATATACTTTTACATCACATTTAAAAAGTATGTTATTATAAAAATCAGTTTTCTTTTTTTTTTTTAACACGGAATACAGCCATATACACTACTACTGTTTCAGAATTAATTTTTTAGCTCAATTAATAATGAGAATATGGGTATATGTGTTTTTTCAAGACTAAGAGTTGGAATAGATTATTTAAGAGTTATGGGTCCTCTCATGACTGCCATTTCCTATGTCCCAGAGTGTGAGGGTAAGGGGGGTGAGTTAAAATAAATTCCTCATTAATAAGATTATTTAAATGTCATTCTATCACCATCATCATCATCTTTAGAAGAAAAGCAAGCAGACCTAGGCGATTATGTACAGCTAGATCCCAAAGATTAGTATGGATAATGAATCCCCTGAAGTGGTCATATATATTTAAATTCACAATATTCATTTATGATTATCTAAAATATGGCAATTTATTCTAGCCCAATGGAAATATGCATTTTAATTTCAAATAATATGACAACTTCAGGGAATTTATTATTTGTACTAATCAGGACATGCATATATACACACACATATGTGTATATATATATGTGTGTGTGTGCGTGTATGTGTGTGTAATATATATATATGTGTATATATATATATATATATATATATATATATATATAAAATAGGCTTGGTAGGCAACTAGGTAATACAATGGATAAGTGCACAAGACTTGGAATTAGGAAGATCTTATCTCAAATTCTACCTCACACTCACTGTTTTATCCTGGGCAAGTCACTTAATCACTTTCAATCTTAGTTTCCTCATGTACTAAATATATCAAATTACACAATATAGATACAGTACTTTAGAAACCTTAAAGCGTTGTATAAATGTCAGATGGAAGCAGTAGTAGTAGAATTATATTGGCACAGAAAATATCTATCTACATCTTGTGATTTAAGAAGTAATGGTCTATTTCTCAGTCAAAAATATTTCTCTCATCTAACTGTAGTTCATTGCCTTACTTTTCAACACTGGGCAGTCCATTCTTTTCAACTCTCTGGGATTCAATTTCTTTATCTGTAAAATGAAAGAGTTGAACTATGATGTCCTCTAAGCTTCTGTTTCTAAATCTCATGAACTACAAAAGCTACTATCATGTCTTAAGTGCCCTCCAAAAAATATTTAATAGCAGATTTAACCAAAAAGCTGGAGACTTTCCTGTTAAAGCCTTTGTTGTTTTCCTTGTTTGTCCTTCATTCTCAAAGAGGACCATGACATCAGGAAGGTGATGCCATGACTTGCAAGTTAACTGGATTTAAGTGAGGGAGGGCTATGGAAAGTCACCAGCCTCACTCTCTCCTCTGGATCCATTTGGGTCCAATGCCAAGATGTAAATCAGGACAACTGGCGATAGCCTGCAAAGCCTTTAATATTTCATGTTCAGAGGAGCCGCTCCTGAGCTAACTGTCCTTCCATCTCTCACTCTTGTTATGTGACTGATGCGTTTCATTTGGCCCTATATGTATCCTTGATTACAAATTTTTAGTCTCTCATCTTGAATGTAGTTCATCACTGGTAATAAAGTACAGGCTATTTTCTAATATCCAATATTAATCTTCCCATTGCCCTTTTGTTTACTAACAATTTTGGTCTTTCTGAGATTGTGTTCATAGTATCTCATGCTTTGACTTGTAGAAGTGTTAGTAAAAAAGATGGCCTCTCATAGCAGTAAAGAGAGATTATTGCTGATGTGCAGTTCGCTAAAAGTAATCTGGTCTAATATCCTCCAACTCAATTCTGTTTTTATCATCAACTTGTGTACAGAGTGAATAAATTAATGTGTTTATCATCCAATTATGCTGTAGTCTTGGAAATATTCATGATGCCTCATTAAGTCATTTGTAGCCATGGATAATTTTGGAGGGAAATTAGTTTATTAACTATCTACTCTCAGAAACCAGAGTGAAGATCCCTGATGAAAGAACACTGATATGCTATGAGAATATGAGGACATTTGAAATTTTCATCCTTGTTCTTCTACATGTTCTATGACCAGCAATCATGATTACTAATATTCACACATTTTAAATCTGTAGCAAAAGAACAACAGTCAAAAGATTTAGGTTCAAGTTGTGATTCTACTATTTCCTATCTATAAAACTTTTACATCTCTAGGTCTGAGTTAATCATCTATAAAAGAATTAGATTGGATTAGATTGTCTCAAAAATAACTTTATCAAGTAATATTAATTCTAAGATTCTAGGAATGGAGCAAAGTGGTAAGGGGCAGATAAATTCAGGTGCATAAAATAGGTCATGATATGGAACCATGGACATGTACAAAGAAAGAATTTCTTATTTGCCAAAAATTTTACACACACACACATACACACACACACGTATGTATATAAGTGTGTGTATGTATATATATGCATATATGTATGTATGTATGTATCTATGTATGTATGTATATCTCCAAACTCTGGGTCCTTTGACTTGTTGGTGAGTTTTTGTTTGTTTGTTTTTTACTTTTTAATCTACTAAATAGAATAACCATAGTTAGATGTTTATATCTACCAGAACTTTGTCAAAAATACTCGAAAAATTACATATTGTTCTTTTGGAAGTGCCCCTTGAAGCCAGGACTTGTAGCCTCTGACCTACTACACAGAAAAGGATTCCATAGTCTGAAAATTCATTGCCTGTGCAGCTAATGGTTCCATATTAAGATATTCTTCATCTTTCGCCCAATCTGAACATGGAATCAATCATGAAAGTCTTCATTTGTGTTTTATTCCTCATGTATATTACTCTCTTTTTATTTTCTTATTATTTTTTCAGTAATTTTTATTCTTGGCAAGTAGTTTTATTATTCTATTCTGCTTTTAAAAGTATTTATTTTGTTCTAAACTTAATAAAACAACTCAAGAAACAAAGCAAGTATTTGTACAGCACAGTAAAAAAAAAGATGATTATCTATGAAATGGCAGATCTATTATGTGCTACTGATATTCCTTTAAAATATATAGTAAAGTTATCATATAACTTTATTTTTTCAAATTTTCCCTTCCCAACCCTAAAGATATCTACCATTAGACACAGATATATGTGTGTATGTATATGAAAAAACATGTTATACATACTTCTATTTATCAGTTCTTTCTTTGGATACAGATAGCATCTTCCTTCCTAAGTCCTTTGTAGTAAAGTTGGGTATTTATAGTAGTCAAAATGATATAATCACTGAAAACTATTCTTAAACCAGTATTGCTGTTACTGGACGTAACATTCTCTTTGTTCTGTTCACTTTTCATTATTTTGTACAAATCTATCCATTTTTTTCTTTTTTAAATTAATTATTTTTATTTTTAGTTTTCAACATTTATTTCCATAAGATTTTGAGTTGCAAATTTGCTTCTCTTGAGTCTTGAATTTGAAAGTCAAATTTTCTATTCTTCTCTGGTCTTTTCATGAAGAATGCTTGAAAGTCCTCTATTTCATTGAATGCACATTTTCCCCCTGAAATATTATACTCAATTTTGCTGGAAGGGGATTTTTGGTTTTAATCCTAGCCCCTATCTTCTAGACTATCCTATTCCAAGTCCTTTAATACCTTAATATAGAAGCTGCTAGATCTTGTATTATCCTGATTGTATGTCACAGTACTCAAACTGTTTGCTTCTGGCTGCTTGCAATATTTTCTCCTTGACCTGGGAGTTCTAGAATTTGGCTACATTATTCCTAGGGAGTTTTCCTTTTGGGATCTCTTTCAGGAGGCAATCAGTGGATTCTTTCAATATCTATTTTACCCTCAGGTTCTGGTATATCAGGGAAGTTTTCCTTGATAATTTCTTGAAAGATGATGTCTTATTCATCATGGCTTGCAGGTAGTCCAATAATTTTTAAATTGTTTCACCTGGATCTATTTTTCGGGTCAGCTGTTTTTCCAATGAGATATTTCACACTGTCTGTTATTTTTTTATTCTTTTCGTTTTGTTTTGTAATTTTTTGATTTTTTCATAAAGTCATTATCTTCCATTTGCTCCATTCTAATTTTTAAATAAGTATTTTCTTCAGTGAGCTTTTGGACCTCCTTTTTAATTTGGCCAATTCTGCTTTGTAAGGCTCATTGGCTTTTTTGGATCTCTTTTGCCATTTGGGTGAGTATATTTTTCTAAGGTTTATTTTCTTCAGCATTTTTTGGGTCCACTTTAGCAAGCAGTTCACTTGTTTTTCAAAATTTTCTCACATCACTCTCATTTCTCTTCTCATTTTTTCTTCTACTTCTCTTACTTGATCTTCAAAATCATTTTTATGCTCTTCCATGATCTGAGACTAATTGAAGATTTTCTTGGAGGCTTTGGATGTAAGAGTTTTGACTTTGTTGCCACCATCTTGTTGTATGTTTTGATGTTCCTTGTCACCAAAGTAAGATTCTATAATCTGGTTTTTCCCCCTGTTTTTGCTCATTCCCCCATCCAATTACTTTACTTATGAGATCTTTGTCAAGGTAGTTCTCTGCTTCCAGTGAAGGTGGGGGTGTACTGTCAGCTGCTTGGTGGTCCCACAATCTGTGGTCCTAGAGCTCTGTGGTTCTAGAGCTAGAAACAACATTACCACTATCCCTGCTATTACTGAATCTGCCAAGGGCTCCTCTGTCCCCTCCACCACCCTGGGGCTGGGACTGAACCACTCTACTCTCTCATACATATCCCACAGGTTTTTTCCACTGACCTTCCAATTTGTCCTCAGCATCTTGGGGTCATAAAGTCTGGAAACCACCACAGATGCCAATGATTCAGTCTCCCAAGTCCTGCTCAGGTCCCATCTGTGCTGGTGCAGCCAATGTTGGACTGTGCTCTGTTCCCAGCCTGGCACAATAGACACTTCCAGCAGACTTTCCAGGCTGTCTTAGGTTGGAGATTTGCTTTATTCCATCATTCTGTGTGCTCTGCAGTTCCAGAATTTGTTTAGAGTAATTTTTTACAGGTATTTGGCTGGGTTTGGGGTGAGAGCTCTAGCAAGTCCCTGCTCTTACTCTACCATCTTGGCTCTGTCCCCCTGCCATGTTTTTTCTAAGACTATTGAGCTCAGTGTTACTAACAGCACAGTGGTATTCCATCGCAATCACATACCACATTTAATTCTGATTCTATGTGTAACTCAAGAATTATTGCACCCTTGTCTTCCCTTTTCACTCTCTATGTTTTTCTTGTGAGTCAGTATTTTTTAATACATACTCCACTGGCCCCTATACCAAGGGGGTCAATTTCACTATGGCCACTTTTAAATTAATCACTAATCTAAAAGGAAAAAAAATATATGTATATATATATATATATATATATATATATATATATATATATATATATATATATACGTATACACATAGACACACACACACATATATATACATATATATGTATATACACACATATATACATATATATCTACACATACGTACACACAAAAATAATCTGGGGAATAATTAAATATTATAGACAGACAAATACTGAATTTTTTCTACATGCCAATTTGTCTTTCCGTACAATTCTTAATTTAATAGGATACTTCCCCAGGGAGAGAACCACAGAAGGTATGCCAGAGTGGTGTTCTTTTGATACCTTGGAAGCAAACATAAAGGTTTTAAATATCTAGTCCAAAGGAGGAAGAAGGAACTAGTTTGTGAGGAGGGGCTAAAGCCCAACTTAATTTATCTTTCATTTTTATTTCTGAAATGCTTAGTAGCTGATTTAATGGCAATACTGATTTGCTTTCAGTGTATTTTATGATAACAGTTACTGGATTACCAACTTCCTTAACTTTCTCACTTGTAGTTCAAGAGAGCCCTGATACAATGAACTTGTTGTGGAAGAAATTACTTTAAATTCACACTCTTCTGACTATATATGTGTGTGTGTGTGTGTGTGTGTGTGTGTGTGTGTGTGTGTGCGTGTGTGTGTGTGTGTGGCAATATTTTTGTAGGACATTTTATTCTCCAAAAACTAGCATTCAAGTAATGCTTTGCCTCATTTCTTTGACTAGTTATCATTTGTTAATTATAAATCATTTAATTTGTATTGCATTTCAGTTATTTTCATTAAAATTAAAAATAAAGAAATGTGAGTCTACAGTGTACAAAGTACCATACTAGGCCCTGAGAGAGTGAAAAAAAAAAAAGATGATTAAGCTTTGGTCCCTTCTATCAAGGCTTTTATAACACAGTAGGGGACATTAGATGGTTGTGCCAATCATAACAACACAAACTTGAATATGAAGGCAAAGTCAGTTTGTTATAGTAGGGAGAGTAGTATATTTGGACTCACACAAAATCTGAGGTTGAATCCTGAGTTTGACATGCTTTTAGCTTTGTGAACATAGGTAAATCACTTCAACTCTGTGTGTATCAGTTTCATTATCTGTAAATGAGAATTTCAAAAATTGTTGTACCTACCTCATAATTGTATTTTTACGTGTGTGTGTGTATGTGTGTGTGTGTGTGTGTGTGTGTGTGTGTGTGCTCGTCCTTCGTTGCTGAAGAAGACCATGCCATCAGAGAATGATGACATGACTTGTACTTGACTTTGTTTTGAGTGAGGGAGGGCTGTGCAGGTCACCAGCCTCACTTCTCCTCCAGAGCCATCTGAATCCAGTGACCAGATGCTCATCAGGATGACTGGAGATGACCCAGGAAAATGAATGGGAGAAGGTTTCTAAAGAACTTTGAAAACACCAAAATGTTATATAATTGTCAAATCTCATATATGTACCAAGAGAGGTATAAAGTGCTCAAGATATTCAAGGAAAAGGAAAAGATTTTTATCTGAAGGATGTAATAAGAAGGACTGAATTTTGACATGGAATCATTTGAGTTGGTCTTGAATGATGAATTCGATACTAAGAAACTGAAATCATGGAGGATGTACAAATCTAGATTTTTTTCTTATAATTCCAGTTTGATCTTTTCATTCCAATACAACATAAACAGCAACTATTTTGGATATCACTATGAAGTTTTAATGTTAATTAGAGGTAAAGATCTCTGCCCATTAATAGGCCTCAGATATTTTTTGTTAATTTCTGATGAGGCACTGGGTCACTAGGGTTGTGTTCTCAGGCTATGAAAAGTGTATATATACTCTGAGGTGAGGTTTCACTTTGGGGCTTACTCTTTGGAAGAAGTTTCATGTGCCATATGAGACTCTGGGTAGCTGTTGAGAAGACTCCCAGCTTTGAAAACCCAGATGTTGGTGTTTCTCTCATTACTATGTATGTATGTAATGGCCAGACAGTAAGATCTGTCTGTTGATCTGTGATGTATGTATTGCTTATGGTCAGAGAGTTAGAAGCCCTGTCTGTTGGTCTTGATTTCTCTGCTTGTATTTTTTCTCTTGGTGAATGTAATTAAAGTAGATTTTTTGACCCTTCAAAAGTTGCTTTCCTTTTAGAAAAGCAGATCTAAGAACTTGTGCAATAGGCCCTTCTGTGTATTTGGGGGTACTTGCTGCTACAGGAGTCAATGAATAGATTTAAGGGGCCATTAATATCTAAGAGAAATAATTTTATCATCCTAATTTTGATATACATAAAACTGAAAATGGAATATTCAGCATATAATTAGGAAACGAGAGAGAGAGACAGAGAGAGAAAGAGAGAAATAGGAAGAGAGGGAGAGAGGGAGAGAGGGAGAGAGGGAGAGAGGGAGAGAGAGAGAGAGAGAGAGAGAGAGAGAGAGAGAGAGAGAGAGAGAGAGAGAGAGAGAGAGAGAGAGGAAGCTCTTTCTGGGATTAGATAGTACCTACTCTATTTACAGACAATTGAAAACCCAGAAGACTTTAAGAATTGTTCATTCATCATTTCATTAATTCATTCATGTAATATTGTATATTACTAGTTTATCATTCTATCCACCTGTCAGATAGTGAGGGCAGAAGTTGAGTGTTATCAAATTTCTCCCTAAATTCCCCCTACTATTTCACACAAAGGTTACTACATGATAGGTATTTCTTAAATGCTTGGGGAATAAACAACAACTACATCTTATAGTTTCTTCCATAGTATTTAACCCAGTATACAATATATAATTGATACTCAAAAGATACATGAATTTTATTTGGCTATTGATGGAAGAAAGGGATAAAATGACAGGATGTTGTGGATGAAAAATGATACTTTTGCAACAATTTGGCATATAGGGAAAATTGGAAGTAAGTGGTTAAAACAGAAGTATTTGATGTCATACCAGGAGAAATAGATAAGGCAATGAATTCTCAAAAGAATGACAGTTTGATGTGATGATAGTGTCAGCATGAGGAGTCAATGACAAGCTTGGTCCTCATCATTTTTAGCTTGAAATAGAATGAAAATATACAATGATATTTCTAGAATAATGACAATGAGAGATAAAGGACTGGGGAAAATGGAGACAATTTTAGAAAAGCATGTGATGGAGATGGGAAAGTGAAAGACATGGAGAGAAAATAAAGTTGAAAGGTCTAAAGATTTTTTTGAGAAAGGTCACACAAACTCAGCAAAAATATGTGTGAATTTAGAAGTCCTGAGATGAAAGGTGATTACAGTGGGTAGAGGACAAGGGCTATCTATCTATGGATATTGAAGCAAAGAGAAAGGCTGAGTAGTAATGATGGGTAGGAAAAATAGTTAATGTGCAGTGAAGGATGTTAGTATGGGATCTGACCTTCCTCTAAAGGAGTTCAATGACATGGAAGCCTGAATGAATGAAGGCCTTCAATGGATTCACTCATGGCTGCTGGGCTGGAAAAGCGAGGTTATTGAACTAACAGTAACACTTAAAAATACTTTGTTGGATCATTATATTTCTCATTTCCATGTCTCCTTTTAATCTGTGAAAATAATCTTTACGTTGAGAGTCTATAGAAACACACACACACACACACACTGGCATCACACCAGTTGTCTTCTTATAATATTAGGTGACATGTTTAGTTTTATTTTAGAATCAAATAAATTACATGCAGAGTTACTTTTTATATCAATATATATTTGGAGGTTTATTTTGCATAGCAATCATCTTATTACATCAGAGCATTCAATAACAAGGTAAAAAAGAAAGTTCAGAGCTAGAGCTGGAAGAAATCTGACAAATTTGTGATGTAGTTTTTTTAAAGTTACTTTTTTTTTCTATTTGCCTTTATATTTTCAAAATGAGGAAAGCTTATGTAAACAAGTTATATACCTATACATAATCGTTCTGCCATGTCAGTTATTTTGTAGAATTTTTATTCTACAGTATTGTGTGCTGGGATATATCTAATTGTAGAAAATTTCTGAATAGTTCAAATTAATTCCATTATCAAGTAAAATTCTTCCTAGAGCCTGGCATAAAATGAAACATGACATGCCTCTTGAATACAGAGCCGGTCTTCAAACTAAATAAAAAAGAAAAGAAGAGAAAAGAAAAGAAAAGAAAAGAAAAGAAAAGAAAAGAAAAGAAAAGAAAGGAAAAGAAAGAAAAGAAAAGAAAAAAGAAACGAAGAGTGCACAATTACACAATATAAATCATCCCTTGAGAGCAGAATGATTCCCAAAATAGATCCTATGATAACTAACTTGAATCAGCATGAATACAACATTCCAAATAAGGGGAAAGTATGACTTTGTTTCTATCTAGTCATAAAAAATAAACCAACCTTTAAGATGACATACACTAGCACTACAGATTCTTGAGCTTCATTAAAAGTCTTTGGCAGCCATTTCTGTTTGGCAGGTTTCATTACAGACCTGCTTCTCTTTCTAATGCTCAATATTTTATATAATCACGATGCGCTTAATCGGGAAGCCCGCTTATTTGGACTGTCTCCCAAGGAATCAAATTAAGCCTAATTATACTTAATGGCAATGACTGCTGCTTAATTTGGATGGCAATTCTGCTTAATTGAGATGCCTTCAGGTATCTAAGTACTGTTCAACTAAGGGTATTTGTGCGTCTGTCAGGATATCGATCCTTACTACTTTGTCTACTCCTCTACAAATCTGATCAAAAGAACTGACTTCTCTTTCATTGAGATAGAAGAAATTGCTTCAGTTACATCATCCAAGTGTCTTCTCTACCTTTAGCTTTAAAAATCTGAATTGTTATATCCAGAGAAGTGAGGTACACACTAAGAAAATATATCCAAGGAACAGGTTGTTATTATTGTGGTGGTGGTTGTTGTTTGTCCCTCGTTCTTGAAGAGGACCGTGACTCTGGGGAAGTGATATCATGACATGCAAGTGAACTGGATTTAAGTGAGGGAATGCTGTGCAAATTCACCAGCCTCAATTTCTCTTCTAGAACCTTCTGAGTCCAGTGGCAACATCTAGATTAGGATGAACAGAGATGGCCCTGGATTCAGTGGGAGACATAGTCCTTTATAAGCTAAGCTCTTTCTCAGATCTCAGTTTTTCTGTGGCAACACCTGTTCGGTGACTAAGGTTAAGTAAAAAATGAGGTCAAAATGGCCTCTTTTACCTAGTCCAGAAAAAAAAATATTAGACTTGGAAATGAAGACGCTCAGGGTTTCTGGCCAGAACAGAAACAATTGTTATTTACACTCACTCTAAGCAATCAAGGCCCAAACAACGACCTAGTGGGCTTGGGTTGGGACCATTTGGGCAATCAATGAGAGATTTGTCCTTACGTCGTGAAGACAACATTGAATCAATAGGCAACAGAGGCAATAGACCTTGTTTCAGATTCAGTGCTGTCACTAATTGAGCTTGAATAAGTCATTTAATCATTGATTACTGCAATGTAGTTATATTAGAGAGTCTATAAGTTACATAATAATTCTGGGTTTCTATGATATACTAGATGAATTTTGAAACCATGTTTGAAAAAAGCATAATAAACTCATATACACATGTGTATTCACTGTTCTGTAGGGAAAAAACATGGCTTGAATTAAAATACCCAGTCTTTAAGCATTGTTCTACATTACATTAGAAGAAAGGTTTTGAAGATATTGACAGAATAAAAAATGACATCCTTATATTTCTTTTCTGAACATGAAATCTGTGGATGCAGGGCATCAGTATTTAAAAATCTATTTAAGTGTATTTATAACTGGAAAGATTATTCCTCCTATAGATGAGGGCTAATGAGCTCATCTAGTTCACATCGATTAAAAAGTTATGCTGCAGTTACAACTTCTGCTTTGATGCAATAGTCCATGTATATAATAGGTGCTTAAAACCTATCTGTGGAATGGAGAAATGGTTATATACAAACGTAACTAAATAAAACACAACCCAAGATTAAACTGTTTTGGAAATGTGGGAGGAGAAAAATAGTTGGTTCCCCATCCCATAAATGTTACTTAACATATTTTATTTGTCATTGAAATAGCTTGAATCGTCCAAGCACATTCTACAGATCCTGTCCTGGACTTCAGGGACAATATGTCTTCACTTTGAAGGAAGTAACAATGAATGGTCCTATTTCTTTTAGTAGTTTCATAAACTATTTATACTCTCCCTCTATGAAATAGTTGGAAATCCAAAGACATCCATTCTTAACTATCTATCAAGCTGTATAGTAGAGAGTAGAGAGACTCTAATACGTAAACTGGATGTGTAACTCTGGACAAGTCAATCTCTCAGTGTTCTAAACCCCTGATATCAAGCTCAAAAAAAGAAAAAAAGACCACTAAACCATCCATATATTGACTTAGAAAGTCACATATGTTTATCTATTTCTTTTAAAATTATTTTATTTATGTAGTTACATATTTGCCAATTATATCTTAATCTCACTTGGAAAAGCTGTGAGAACTATGATACTTCTTTTCTAGCCAACTCTTCGAGACTAAATTGCTGAGAAGGTGATAACCTGAATTGGTAGAAGGTGTTCCCTATGTCAATGACATCATAGGTCTAGTCCCTCTCTCTAATCATCTAATGGTCTGAATTAACTAAGTTACTTGATATGAACTAAGTTCTTGAGTTGTTATTATTTGGAAATAACTGAAGGTAAACAGGAAATAGGCAAAAAATATCTTGCTTCCCCAGTTTTCCCTCTCTGTGTAAGTTGCCAACATTCAGCTTATTATTCTTTCTAGATCATTCCCCCCCTAGAGGTTCAAGTAAATTTTTATAGTTAACTATGGTATGTAGAATAAAAAATGGACATGACATATATTTAATCATGTCATGGAGGAATAGACAAAATATTCTCAGAGAGGGATGATAACACTTGAGAGTGTGAAGCCCATCTGACTCCAGTGGTGAGATGACATGAGTGGAAATTTTTTATTTTCTATCCTCTATCCTTATTGTTGGGGATGGAAAGCAGATAAAGATGATTTTCTGTTCATTCATTTAAAGGGTTTTTTGCTGGTTTTTTTTTCCTTTTGTTTTTAAATTGTAGATTTGGAGACTAAGAAATCACCACTCCTATTGGGAGGTGGGAAATAAACACTGGGGAGGTGGTTGTAACAGGGAGAGAGAGAGAGAGAGAGAGAGAGAGAGAGAGAGAGAGAGAGAGAGAGAGAGAGAGAGAGAGAGAGAGAGAGAGAGAGAGAGAGAGAGAGAGAGAGAAATGTCCTGGGTTCACACTCATGCCCCTAAGGATATTGTCAGCCTTTCCATCTGTTATTGGACTTTAACTGTTAATTGTACAGGCTGCTACCATAATCAGCAGTGACTATTTCAAAGCTGTTTCTTTTCAACATATTTCATTAAAATACAGAACTTATGGTATTACTTTTTAAACAGATAACAGTAGGATTTTCTTCAATAAGAAAGGACAAAATCCAATTATAAAATGCCTCTCTATTGTAAGAATTTGATTATAATACAAGTCAAACTACATACCTATTTTCATATTTATTCTCCATAAAATAGAAATTCTAGATGCAGGGATCATCTTTGTCCCCTGACATCAGCGGCATAACAGGCATCTGCTGGTTTAATAAAAATGGAATACACTTTCATATTTCACAATTATATTCAGAAATGTGCTTTGAAACTGACATTTGCTACCATGTGTCCTTGGCCAAGTCCCTCCTTTTTGATCTGTGAAATGAAGGGATTTGACTAAGTGATCTTATGATGTCCCTTCCACTTTTAAATCTATGATACCCTAAGGATCATGGAGGTAGATACATAGAAAGAGGGAGAACATCCAAAGAAAAGGCACCATGATGATGAATGGTCTTGAGTTAATGTCGTATGAAGGTTGGCCAAAAGAACAAGGGATATTTAGAGAGAAGAGCAAAATGAAGTTTGGGGACAGAACATGGCAGTAGTATTCATGTAACTAAATGACTATCATGTGGATGAGGGATTAGGCTTATCCTGTTTGTCTCCAGATGACAGAATTTTTCTAGGAGCAAAAGAGGAAGTTGAGAAAAAAAGTAAATTTAAATTCAATGTAAAAAAATAAAAATTAAAGATATTTAACAGTGATATGACCTGCCTTGGGTGAGAGTAAGTTTCCCCTAACCTAAAGTGTTCTAACAAAGGCTAGATCACTATTTTTTTCAATTAGTCAAAAGGGTTTATTGATTACCTATTATGTTCCAGGCATCAAGTAAGGTGATTAGGATATAACAAATCCCGAAAGTAATATGTTCCCACCCAAGGTACTTCCATTATAAAAGGGAATACATTCTAGACATAGAAAATAGTCCATTCAAAGGGAAAGAAGCATGAACTAGACCGATGTGGGGGGGAGCAGCAAGTAAGCCTGGTTATATGAAATACAGTGTGTATGAGAAGGGATAATAAGTTATTTAGCTGAGAGCTGTTTGTGAAGGGCTTAAAATGTCAAAGGAATTTTTTTTTTATTTTAGAGGCAAGAGAAAATCATAGAAACATCTAGAATAGAAAAAATGATATAGTAAGTTCTTAATTTAGGTATATTATTTGGGTAGAGGTGTGGACTGTTTAGAGAGAGAAAATACTGGATGAAGAAAGATTCATAAGAAGAATATTCTAATACCCCAGAAAGGACATGATGGGGGCCTGAACTAGGATATTTATTGTCTGGGTACAGAGAAGGGGATGAATACAAAAGATCAAAAGATGTTAAGAAGGCAGAGCTGATAAGATCTGGCAAAAAAAAAATTGGTTTTGGAGAGAGTAAAGAATGAAGGATTCTTCAAATCAATTAATCAATCAATCAATCAATGACTCAGCTTATACTATGTGTCAGGCACTATGATACATATTCAGAATACAAATACAAAGAACGAAACAATTTATACTCAAAATGAATTTGTGTTCCAATGGAGGAAATAACAAAGTGCATATAAAAGATATAGCATAAATATGAAATTAATAAATACAAATTTATAGAAAGTAGCTAAATTCAGGGTAATTAAACACTAGGAAGAATGGCAAAGTTCTCCATAGAAACAGGAAATCAGAAGGACTGGGCCAGGGCAGAGAGGAGAATATAATTAGTTCAATTTTGGACATGCTGAGTTTGAAATGCCAAAACACATTGAAGTGTAGATACCCAAGACAACTGGAGATGTCAAGACTAGAGTTCAGGAGAAAGATTAAAGGTGAAAATATGTATCATTATGTAATGTTTGTATGCATTAGATCATTAACTCTTTTAGCAATTGTGAAGAAACTGATTTGCTGAGAAATTAAATGATTTGTCCAGAGTTTGAGATGGAATTTCAATCCAAGTCTTCCAGATTGTAAGGCAAGAACTCTATCCCTTATATTATTCTACTGTTATAGAGGACATTTTTTTTTATTATGACTTGGAGTCAATTCCCTCTTTTTCTAACTTTGAAATTCTATATGCTCTGAGGGAAATATGCAGGATCTTTCACAGAAATTTGCCTCATCTTGAGGCAATTGTATCTGAAGACAAAAAGAAGCAAAAGTTATCAAACTCTATATTCTCTTGAACCAAAAAGAGAAAAGCTATCTGACCCATCACAAACAACTTGAATAACTCTTACTATTGGATAATACCGAATTTTAGAAAAGTAATATACAGGTTCATATTCCTGCCTGACTCATGATGGCAGAGTTTATATTTAGTTTTCTAGAAATCTGGGTCCAAGAGGGTCTCATACTTACTTTAATATTAGAAATATTCAGGAAATAATAGTTAGTATTGAAATTAAGCAGTGTGATTCCCTATTTCATATTCATTGGGAGAGATAAAATAGTATAGCAGAAGGTAATGGATTTGAAGTTAGGTAAGATTTGGGTGTGAATCCTACCCTGCTATTTGCTATCTATCTGGTCATGGACAAGCCATTTAAATCTACTCAATGGCCACTACAATCACTTCCATATCTGAATACATGATACTATGAACTCTGCGTCCCATTTTTCTTAACTGATACCATTACTGGACATTGATAAACTAGAGAGAATCCTGCATAATTGTGAAGATCAAATGAGACAAGCATAGGTTCACAGATTGAAAGCTGAAGAGGCCATCAAGTTCAACTCCAATATTTTATAGATCAAGAAATGGAGGCACAAAAGAGTAAGTGATATTCTTACAGTAACACAGCTAGTAAGTGTCTTAGGTCTTGAATTTGAACTCAGGTCTTTCTGACTTAAAGTTCAATACACATTATACTATACCATACTACCATTTAAAGCATTTTAGAAACCCTTTTGTTTTTATTCAGTTGTGTCAACTGCATCTGACTCTTTATGATCCCATTTGAGGTTTTCTTGGCAAAGATACTAGAGTGGTTTGCCATTTCCTTCTCCAGCTCATTTAAAAAATGGGGAAACTGAGGCAAACAGGGCTAAATAACTTGCCCAAGCTCACACTGCTAGTAAATGTCCAAGGTGAGATTTGAACTCAGGAAAATAAGTCTTCCTGACTTCAGGCCTAGTATGCTGTCAATTGTGCCACCTATGTCCCTGAGACACAGTAGCCACTTGATATTTAACCCCTCCCTATTTTTTATTGGATATATATCTTAAAATTCTATTGTATCTATCATGTACTACATTATATCTATCATTGTATCTATTATGTACCACAGCATTACCATGCAGGCTTTCTCAGCACAAAGACAATAAAGGTGAAAAGCCATATAATGTATAGGAAGGAGCAATGAACTTGGAGACCCAAGAATTTTGACTCTGTTACTTCAACCCTGTATGGCCTTGGACAAATCAATTTCACCTTTATGTCTTTCAGTTGCCTGAACTGTAAAATGAGGTCATTGTGCTCACTTCTCTTTAAGTTGCTTCAAGTTCTCAATTGTATGATTCTGTAATCATATGATCCTCTGGGAAACAAAATTATATTTTGTATCTAAGCTAAATCTATCTAAAATTTGTATCTAAATGATACGAATAAACATGATATAAAGTAGAATTTAATAAGGGCAAAGAAGAGATCCAGAAAAAAGTGGATAAGAAAAATTTAAGGGGGATAGTTCACTTTTAAGAGAGAACCTCAGGGAAGAAAAATTTTAGTAAATTCTAAGAATGGAGGGAGATTTCAGTTTTACACAAAGAAGTATTCATTCTAAATACAGCAGGAAGAAACATGTACTTGTCTATATTACTCATCTCAGGGCAATTAGATCACTGAGCATTATACTGTAATTTTTTAATCCAATCAATGCAAAAATATAGCAAGTTTTTTTTTTTCTTTCACAGGTAGGGGTCTCTATTCCACTTAGACTAAATTTAAAAAAAAAAATCATTTTAGAGCAAATGAAACCAGATAATGAACATACCTTGCTGAGCTCCTGACTTAATTTGTACTATAATAATTGCAAATTATGTATGTGAAACTATAAAGAGCCATCAACCTTATTATCTACAGTCATCTTACGCAGTGAGGATTTGAACTCTGCAATAAAAGTGAAAATAATCTTTCATTTAATGATAGAATCTAAATAAGCACTGAGAACAACTACTTTTCCTAGCATTTTCCACCTTAAATTCCTGTTGTGGTTTTTGGGCATTAGTTTTATTAAATACATTGCTATACATATAAATGTAGGTGTAGAACATCATTGTGCATGATCTGTTTTTGTTTTGTTTTGTCTTTCAGCTGAGTTTGTAGTGTCTGGAAATTATTGATGAGATAGCTGAAATTCCTCATACAAAATAGGCAGGAAACCCTGGTACAAAACATTAGAGTTTATTTTTTCTTTAAATCAGATCTATAATTTCACCAGCACAGGGAAGTCCAAGTTAGAGAAATTCCTTTTATCAAAGCAGAACTGCACGAGGTCAGCATTTTACAGACTTAGAGTTGTCTAGGACACTAAAAGGTTAAGTGACTTTTTCCAGGATCTCACAGCCAGCATACGTCTGAGGCTAGGCTTGAACTTATCTCCCTGACTCTTACTCCATTTCTCCTCTATGCAATTCCATTGCTACATAACAGCAAGTATAAAGGAAAATAAATTCCACCTCTGTGTAATAAATCACAAGATGGAAATCCCTCATTAAAATGATCCAGGTGGTAATACCAGGAGATGTGTCCACTTTGCTTTTCTCATTTTCTCTATCCCTTTCTTGGGATCAGAGTTTATTAAACTATTCAGAACTCCTCCCCTGCCCTTATGATTTGTATATGAAGTGCCTGTTTCTACCACTCTTTAGAGAGGCTCTGATTTCTAAGGTTTGTCCCTATTCCTGAGCCCTGAGACCTCCCTACTATCTTCAGGTACAAAGAAAAATGAATTTCAGCCCGTGCTTCCTCGTCTCACTAAAAAAAACAAAAAAAAAAAGGATTCTTTGCATCCAAAATACTTCAAGTTTTGCTGGTAGAACGAAACCTCCTAATACAGTATTAATTAATGTGTTAATTCTTGAGATTAAATCTATTGTTCAGTTATTAAATCCACTAAAAAGTAAGTTTTCCTGTTCAAGGTTAGAACCTGTTCTATTTTCCAGGTTCATTTTCCTTCTCACTCAATCACATCCATAAACCTCAAGTCTTAGAGAGTGGGGGTGGATTGCCTAAAAAATAAAGTTATTCAAAAGTAGAATCTCTGCCTTGGAAGACAAAGCATTCCTCCTACCTGGAGGTCTTTAAAGAGAGGATGGATGGCCACTTGAAGAAGCCATTCCTATTCACATATGAACTGCAACAATAAAGCCTGGATGGTTTCTTCCCATTCCAATATCCAATTCTTTGGAGACAATCATTAGGGTCCAGGAGGGGAGGAAAAGAAAAGAGTGCTAAACAAAGCACTAGAAGGTAGTCATAGTATTTTGAGAAGTTAAGCACTTAGCTAGTAAGTTATTTGATCCTACTAATAGGATCAGGTAGCTCCGGGCACACTGCTAGAAGCTCTGGGCACATGGCTAGAAGCAGGTTGCAAGATCTTTAACATATCATTCTATGCAGCTTGAACCCTGATATTAATTTCCAGAATCCACAGAAAATTTTCAAGTAATTAGCATCCTTCCTCTTCTTTGCTTTCACACATAGAGAAACTGAATGTCATAACTGGCTTCACAACTCAATGTATTATAGAACAAATTGCTAGTTAAAGATTAAAAAAAGAAAATAATGTCTCTATAATGAATGACCAAAACATCTCTGTCTTTCATCAGGGAACAGAATGGAGGTAGGTGATCAATCTACTTAAATCATTGTATGCTCTTTAGTGAAGATTTTTATACAGAAAACAAGGGCCAAAGATTTAAAAGACAACAGTAAGCAACCAGTCTATTTTGTTCAAGGGATTAATTAGCATATATCTAAGAGGACAGATACCTGCATTATGACTAGAATGTTGAAGCAAGTCCCAATACAATGTTATCTGTTGTTGTTCTATCATTTTGTTTTCTTTTTTCAGTTGTGTCTGACTCTGTCACTCTTTGTGACCACATTTTGTGATTTTCTTGGCAAAGATACTAGAGCAGTTTGCCATTTTTTTCTCTAGCTCATTTTTTTTTTTATAGATGAAGAAACTGAAACAAACAGGATTAAGTGACTTGCCCAGGATCACACATCTAGTAAGTGTCTGAGGCCAGAGTTAAACTCAGGAAGATGAGTCTTCCTGACTCCAGGCCTGGCATTCTATCCATTGTGACACTACTATCAGAGTTGAACAACCCTGAAGAGATAGAAGCAAGAAACTCAAGCACAGAGTTAGTTCCTGTGAAAGAAAGACATTGATTTGCAGCATCATAGGAAATGGGGTGTGTATACACCAGAAACTATCTGTATTAGGTGTGACAACTAAGAGCATTTATCTAAGTATAACTACTTCTAGGTAATCAAGGGTTTGTAAATGGCAATCACTTTCATTTCAAGCAACATATTTTTAAAATATATGGCATTTTTGTAGTGTGTTTTAAATGCTTGATAGAATAAGGAGAGTCATTATTAAAATAATGGTTAAAAAAAAAGTGTACCTTTTCTGGATCTGTTGTAGTGATAACCCATACACAGTGTGCATTGTCTTCGTATTGAACTGGATAATTAGGTGATGTAATGATCCCACTGGGTCCACGGAGGTTGGAACCACATGTTCTAGCTAGAAATACAAAAAACAAAAGTACGTTATCTTCTCATAATATTTTGTGATTACAGTTTTTAATGTAGTAAGAACACTGATTACCAGTGAATAAAATAATGAAATGGTTCATTAGCTAGATCTAGACTACTGAATATAATTTTAACATCTAAAAACATCTATCTTATGTGCAATAGATAGAGCACTGGACCTGGAGTCAGGAAGACCTGAGTTCAAATATGGCCTTAGGCACTTACTAGCTATGTGACCATGGAGATGTCAACCCTTTTTGCTTTAGTTTCCTCAACTGTAAAATGAACTGGAAGAGGAAATGGAAAACTACTCCAAAATCTTTGCCAAGAAAACCCCAAAAGGGGTCAGGAAGAGTCAAATATGACTAAAAATGACTGAATAACAACAAAAACAACAATTTTTACAACATCAATTTATTGAATGTAGAAATTAAGACTCAGAGAGATAAAATAATGTTCACAAATCTGGGAAGTCACAAAGTTATAAGATTTCCAAAAGGCAAGGGAGGGTCCGAGTCATGGCTCCAGGTCTTCTAACTGCTAGTTCACTGCTCTTTATATTACATCCCCCTCTGTCTCCATCTTGACCTGTTGTATGCAACTTTGGTGGTGTATCAACTTTGTACATATTTAGTATATGCTTATATATGTATATGTCTTTTCTAGATAGAACATAATCTTGTCAAGAGCAGACGCTGTTTCTCTTCCTTTTTACCAACAGTGACTGGCAAGGCATATGGTATATGCTTAATAAACACTTATTGATTAATTGATTAATATGCAGTGAAAGGTAAAATAGGAAATACTGAAGGTTTGAGAATTAGACTCTGAGGGATTTGGGTGGAGAAATATCAAATCCCTCCTACTTGGTCAAAGTCTGTGTTTATCTTGCTTTTTTGAAGTCAAGTAATAGTCCCAAGGTTGTGAATGGCCTTATGTGTTTCCATGAATTTGGATAAGGCCATATAAATCAATGAGCAGAAGCTGATTGAATCAAACCCAGTTAGGAAGATGTTAAAGCAGAATGAATTTTTTTTATGTACCAACTCATTCCAACTTCTTCTCTTTATCTATGGAAGCTATGAACTTACAAACATTTTACTCAATTAGCTTTCAGTTATTCAGCATACTGTTAAAGTATACATATTAAGTACTAAAAAACTGCAACTATTTCAATATATTAAAATCTAAATTTTTTAAACACTGGACAGTTTTCTTCCAAAACAGAATATTTTCCATGTTAAAAATAAAACATAAAAAAAGGTCACTTGAACTTAAAAAGTGAATATATGTATTGTGCCTTAAAAGGACACAACAGACAAAAAACATGTATAACTCCAACACACTTATGGTTTCTGTTTAATTAGTCTATTTTTGGGTTTTTGTTCTCAAAAAAGATCATGAACTTCAGATGCTGATTTTTCCCATAAGATAAAAAAAATCACTAGCAACATTAATTGGAAAATTTCAGCAGTAAAAGTAAAACTGGAGGGAAATGTTTAATCAATTTAGAATGCTAGTTGTAAAAATCTTATGGTCAGCAATTAATGCACAATTGCAAGCTAATATAAGAATAACATAGCATGTAGAACATATAGTATCTGTACCATGAACATAATAGAAACCTAAAAACTACTGTTAATTTTGAGTTAAGTATATGTAGATAGTTCTTAAAAGTAAATTCATCATATGTGTGCATATACAACTCTATTTAATCAACATATATGTAATGTATATACAGAATTTCTACAAATATGTATACTATGAATATTCCTGACACCAAAGGATATCAGAACCTGATTACAATTTAGTAGACATAGCCTATCTCTTCCCCTTGCTATCTAGTAGACTTTGGACAAGTTATTTCACTTTTTTTGGACCTTGGATCTTCATTTATGAAGAAGGAAGTGACTAGTAGCTCTTCCAGCTATAAATTGATGATCCTATATTCTGATTTTCCTGGGAAATTATCTAAGACATACATAAGTGAAGTTATTTGTCCTGGGTCACACAATCAGAAATATTAGTTGGGACATTTGAGCCTGTCTTCTTGAACAGCAAGCCCAGAATTCTATCACTGTATCTATGACAATCTGGGGCAGTTCAGTGGTGTAGTAGATAGAGGCCTGTGCCAGTAGTCAGGAAAACAGTTCCCTGAGTTTGAATTTGGCCTCACACACTTACTAGATGTGTAACCCTGGGTAAGTAATTTAACCCTGTTTGCTGTAGTTTCCTCATCTTTAAAATGAGCTGGAGGAGAAAATTTCAAATCACTCTAGTATCGTTGCCAAGAAAACCCCAAACGAAGTCAAGAAGAATCAGACACAAGTGAAACAAATGAACAACAACAAAAATAATCTTTTATAATCTGCCATACCATGGTTGCCTCTACATATGTATATGTGGGAATACCTCTCTGTGTATACAAATATACAATCTGATATACTAACACTTGATTTTATTGTTCTATATAGTCAGTCATTCAATTAGTATTTATTAAATATCTACCACATGTCAGGGGCTGTGTTAAATGCTCTACACATTTAATATATTATTTAGATGGAGATGGAGATGATAGAGATTGTGACAGAGACAAAGGTAGAGATACTTAAGTCCAGAGAGGTGGTCTCTGAGCTAGAAAAGGCTGGTGTTAAGTCCTACTTATCAGAGATCCTGGCTATAGACATTGGGGAAACCATTTAACTTAATATTTTAGTCAATTCTCTAAGAGTATAAATGGCAAAGATGATACTGACCTGCTCTGGCAAAGGACATTCCTCATTAGGAGGACCCCAAATTGGTGAAATCACAGGTCTAGTCCCTATCACCTAAGTATATAAGTACATAAATACATTATGCCTGTGTCACAATCTCTATTTATTTAACTATCTATAAAGCCAGAGAGGAGTTTGCTCGTAACTTTTTCTATCACTGTTTTTTTTTTTTCTTTTGAGTCCCCAGTAGAGCATTTTGCCCTTGCTGCCACATTGGCTTTACAGAAAATGCCACCACTGGTATAGTATTGCCCTTGGGACTGGTACCTCCTCTGGTTTTCTGCCCTTGGCCAGGCCTGAGGCAGACCATTTAAAAATAGATGCCCATTAAGCAGGAAAACCAAGCTTTTATTTTTTTAAAAAAATTGTTAAGTGATAGTAAAACTCTCTAGAGTCTCAAATATGAAGTTCTTAATGGGGATCATAACACCTAAACAGAAAGAGTAATGCTTATGTATTATGCCCCCATATAATTGCAAATAATAGTACTGAGAATAAGAGCTAGAATTTATATAGCACCCTAAGATTTGTAAAGTGACTTACAAATGGAATCTCATTTTTTCCTTAGAACAACCCTGTGAGGCAGGCACTGTTATTATCTCCATTTTATAGAGGAGGAAATTGAGGTTTAACAAAGTATATGACTTGCTCAGAGTTACACAGCTAATAAGCATCTGAGGTTGGATTTGAACCCATGCCTTCCTAACTCCATATCCACTGTGCCACCAAACTCTCTCTACCTATACATCCAATTTAACAGCCTATTTAAAAAAATAGGTCCAGAGACGATGGTTCCAATCTTGGATCCACCATTTATTAGCTATGTTTTTGAAGGCATTGATGCCATTTAAGTAAACATATGGAAAACAACTAGATAAGAAAGCAGTGATTATAAAGAGCCAATATGGCTTCATCAAGAACAAAACATGGCAAAGGGTCTTTTTTGACAGAACTGCTAAATTCATCAATGAAGGAAATATTTGTATTTTGTTTACAAACATTTTAGCAAACCTTTTAATAAAGAATTTCATTCTATCTCATGGAGAAGATGAAGAGATAGAGATTAGCCAATTACATACTGTAATGGATTCATAACTCATTGGATGGCTGTTTCAAAAATAATTTGTTAATGGTTTAACGTAAACATGACTGAAAGTAGCAAATGAACTCATGCTTAGCCCTGTGCTCTTAACAGTCTTATCAGTAATTTGGCAGAATATAGATGGTATGATTACCAAATTTTCAGATGAAACAGAGTTATGAATGAATCAGAATTGAATGAAAGAGCAGTCAGTCCGTAAATATTTATTAAGCACCTACTATATGCCAGTCATTGTCCTAAGTGCTGAAGATATAAAAAGAGGCAAAGGCAGTCCCTACCTTCAGGAATCACACAATCTAATGGGGGAGACAAGAAGCACACAAATAAAAACAAGCCGATTTCTGGATAAATAGGAAATAATTAAAGAGGGTAGGCATTAAAATTAAGAGGGACTGGGAAAGTTGTCATGTAGACTATGGGGTTTTCTTTGGAATTTGAAGGGAGCCAGGGAAGTCAGTAGGCAAACAGGACAGGAAAAAACGTTACAGGAATGGGGGACAGCCAGAGAGAATTCCTAGAAATGAGAGATAGAGAGACTTGGTCATGAAAGCATTAGGACAGTGTCATTGGATTGAACAGTACATAGAAAGGAGTATAATTTTAGAAGACTTGAAGAGGAAGGGACTAGGTTAGAAAGGACTTTGACTGGCAAAGGATTTTGTTCTTTATCCTGGAGGCGATAAGTGGCTATTGGAGCTTATTAGGTGAAGAGGTGATAAGGTCAGACCTGATCTTTAGAAAATCATTTGGTGACTGAATGCAGGCAGACCCACAAGCAGGCTCCTGCAATTGCTCAGGGGTGAGTTAATAAGGGTCTGCACCAGAGTACTGGCCATATCAGAGTAGAGAAGGGGATATATTAAAAAGACATTGCAAAGGCAAAATCAACAGACCTTAGCAAAAAGATTGGATAGGAAGAGTGAGGTAAGAGATGGTAAGGAGTTGAAGATGACACCTATATTGCTAGCCTGAGAGACGAGTAGGATGATGTTGCCTTCAACAATAATAGGGAAGGTAGGAGGGGAGAGCATTTAGAAGGACAGATAAGTTTCATTTTGGTCATATTGAGTTTAAGATATCTGCTAGACATCCAGTTCAAGATGTCTGAAAGATCCATTGGAGATGTGAGATTAGAGGTCAGAACAGGGAGTAGGGCAAAAGAATCATCAGGATAAAGATATTTAAGTCAATGGGAGCTAATGATATCATCAAATGAATTAATAGAGAGAGAGAAGAGAGCAGGGCCCAGGACAGAACCTTTTGTGACATCGGTGGTAAGAGGGCATGATTTGGATGATAATCCAGTAAAAGAAATTGAAAAGCAGTGATCAGATAGGTAAAAGAAGAAGCAGGAGAGAGATATCCTGAAAAGTGAAAAGTAAGGAATAGAAAATGATTAATAGTTTTAAAGGCTACAGATATGTTGAGGAGAATGAAGACTGAGGAAAGACCATTTCATTTGACAATTAAGAGATTACTGGTAACTTTGAAGAAAGTAGTTTTAATGGAATGATGAAGTTGGAAACCTGATTGATAGAAAAATTAAGGGGGGAGAGAGAGAAAAAGAGAGAGAGAGAGAGAGAGAGAGAGAGAGAGAGAGAGAGAGAGAGAGAGAGCGCACAAGTATTATGATTGATCTTTTTTAAGGAATTTAGCCACAGCAGTAACAAGAAATTTAGAGTGCTAGTAAAGAAGGATTAGGAATAACAGGTAGAAGAATGAAGTAAGAATCTTTTGAAGATGAGTGAGACATGGGTACAACTATAGGAAGTAGGAAAAATGGACAGGGAAAGAATGAAAATAAATGAAAGAATGGGCATGACAGAGAGAAAGACTCTACCCTAAAAAGAACATGGGGAATTTAAGGAGGGATAAAAATATTTAAAAAAAGGGACTTATGGAGTGGGTCAGTGAATACATTGTTTCTGTCATTCAATCTTTCAGTCATGTTGAACTCTTCATGACTCCATGTACCATAGCTACCCAGGTCTTTCTGTTCTCTACTACCATGCTTGAGTCCATCCATTCTTGTCATCTTCAGAGAATTACTCTTATTTTTTCTGACTAGGTGAAAGATGCCATTCTTTGTCTCATTTCTTGCCTAGCCTTAATCAGTGAATGGGCATTGCCTCAGTCAAACTGAGACCTGGGAAAAACCTTAACTTAAAAACTTAAAAAAAAAAACCAGCTTAAAAAGGTCAACCACTACATCATTTCTGTGTCTTGCCACTTAACCCAGATGCTCCAGATGAGAAGGTGAGGCTTGTGACTTTACACAACCATCCCTCACTTAAATCCAATTCACTTGCATGTCATGGAGTCACCTTCCTGATGTTACAGTCTTCGAGAATGAAGAACAAACAACAATCTCTGTGAATAGTAGTAGCAGCTGCCCTAATGGGACCAACTGAAACTGGCCATTTGGGCAACACAGCTGTTTCATTCATTCATTCTTTCTTTCCTTTTCTTTCCCTGTGTCCACATAGGGTATCATACCTTCACCTGTGGGTTTTCTGCCCAAAGGAATGTAAATTTTGATCACTAAAATCTCACAAGATGTCTTGGGGTTTATGGGCTAAATTTTCTTTTTCTTAAGGACCATGCCTTAGATCCAAATCACTCTGGCTCTAACTGATTGGCCAACAATAGTTCCCAGGCCAAGTCTCACTTGGTCACTATTTGGGCCCTGACTGGCTCAGAGTGAATGTAAATAACAATTGTTTTAGTTTTGACCAGAAACCCTGAGTGTCTTCCCTTTCCAGACTAGGTAAAATGTTATTCTTTATTTCCTGCTTCAGTCAAAATGAGATTTGTTAAAGAGCTTAGGTCTTAAAGGGCAAGGTCAACCACTACATCCAGGCCAATCTCTAGTTGTCCTGATCTACATCTTGCCACTGGACCCAGATGACTCCGGAGGAGGAAGTGAGGCTAGTGACTTTGTACAGCCCTCCCTCACTTAAATCCAATTCACTTCCATGTCATGGCATCGTCTCCCTGACATCGTGGTCCTCTTCAAGAACAAAGGACAAACAACGACAATAATTACTCCTCCTCCTCCTCCTCCTGCTGCTGCTGCTGCTGCTACTACTACAACCATGACTACTACATTTCTTATTATGCAAAGAAGCCATTTTAGGCTTGATATTAGGAAAAATTTCCAACCATTTAGAGTTGTTCACAAGTGAAATGGGTTGCCTTGAAGCATGGTGAGTTCTCCCTTTTTAGAGGATTTCTTTTTCATTTATTTTGTTTATTTATTTATTTTTCAGTTCTCAAAATTCACTTCCACAAGAATTTCAATTTAAAATTTTTTCCCATGTCTCCCCACCCCCCACCCCAAGACAGCATTCATCCAATTCACCTCTTCCTCCAGTCTGTCCTCTCTTCTTTTATCCACCCTTCCTCTATCTCCCTTTCCCCTTTATTTTCCTCTAAGGCAAAATAGATTTCTATACTCTGTTCCCTATATATCTTAATTTCCTGTTGCATGCTAAAATAATTTTTAACATTCATTATTAAAACTTTGAGTTTCATATTCTCTCCCTCCCTCCCCACTCACCCTTACTGAGAAAACAAGCAATTCAATATAGGTCATACATGTGTAACAATGCAAAGTACTTCCACAATAGTTACGTTGTAAAAGACTAACCACATTTCTTGCTGTCCTATCCTGCTCTCAGTTTATTCTATTCTCTCCCGTGACCTATCCTCCCACAATAGTGTTTGCTTCTGATTATCCCTTTCCCCAATTTGCGGTTCTTTCAATTATTGTCCCTCTCATATCCCCTTCCCCTTTGCCTTCCTGCAGGACAAAACAGATTTCCATATTCAACTGAGTGTGTGTTATTCTTCCTTAAGCCAAATCCCATGAAAGTAAGGCTTAGTTATTTCCTTTCATCTCCCCCCTCTTCCTCTCAATTGTAAAAGCTTTCTTCCGTCTTTTATGTGTGATGATTTACTATATTCTGCCACTCCTTTTCTCTTATTCCTAGTACATTCCATTCAACAGTAAATTTTATTTTTTTAGGAATACTCCTTTCAAATTCAGCTCACATGTATATATACAGACATACACCCATGTACACATACATACTTAAACATATATGATATAAACATACATACATACCCATACACACCTACACATATATTTCCTCTAACTACCCTAATATTGTAAAAGGTCTCATGAGTTACAAATAAGATCTTTCAGTGTAGGAATGTAAACAGTTCGATTTTAATGAGTCCCTTAAGGCTTCTCTTTTCTGTTTATCTTTTCATATTTCTAGATTGTATTTGAAAGTCAAAATTTCTACTCAGCTCTGCTCTTTTCAAGCAGAATGCTTGGAAGTCCTCTATTTCATTGAAATTCTGGTTTTTCCCCTGAAGTATTATACTCAGTTTGCTGGGTAGGTGACTCTTGATTTTAATCCTATCTCCTTTGACCTCTGGAATATTATATTCCAAACCCTTCAATCCCTTGGTGTAGAAGCTGCTAAATCTTGTGTTATCCTGATTATATTTCCACAATACATGAATTGTTTCTTTCTGGTGGCTTGTAATATTTTCTCCTTAACCTGGAATCTGGCCACAATATTCTTAGGAGTTTTTCTTTTGGGATCTCTTACAGGAGGTGATTGGTGAATTCTTTCCATTTCTATTTTACCCTCTGGTTCTAGAATACCAGGGCAGTTTTTCTTGATAATTTCTTGAAGGACAACGCTGAGATTCTTTTTCTGATGATGGTTTTCAGGTAGACCAATTATTTTAAAATTATCTCTCCTGGACCTATTTTCCAGGTCAGTTGTCTTTCCAATGAGATATTTCACACTGTCTTCAATTTTTTTTCACTGTTTTCATTTGTTTTATAATTTCTTGGTTTCTCATAAAGTTATTAGCTTCCACCTGCTGCATTCTAATCTTTTAAAATATCAAAATAAATTTATTTAAAACAAGTATTTAAAGACCACTTAATTGAAGTTTAGCTGCCTTCAAGACTTTTTTTTTTAGCATTCACAAATGTGGTACCGTTCTACACAACCTTAACCTGTAACATATGACAACATGTACATGGACCACTTCTTTCTCTCCACGATGAGGGAGTATAACACAAATGACTGGATCATATGGACTTGCCTCTGTACATAGTAAACCTTTCAATCAGACAGTGGTAAAATGGACTAGTTTAGGAAGAGATGCATAATCATTTAATCAAGGCTATATATGATCTCCCCTAGGTCTATTTGATTAAAAAAACTAAACTCTTTCAAAGGAATAGTCTTATATCTGCTCTGGAATATCAACTTCTCCAGTGTGAATTAAAAATATACATCACTTAGACAATGTATTCACTGTCTTCTATACACAACACTTCCAAGACAATCAAACAGATCTTCTCCTATGCCATTACTGTCATGGTTATTCATAATGCAATTCAACTTGCAGAATCACTACTTAGTATGATGTTTCCTGAATACCCAGATTCAATTTGATGCTTGTCTTTTAGACCATCAGTTTTTATTAGGTTTCATGGGCCACAGGCCTTCCTTCTTAGCAAGAAAAAGTCAAATGTTCTTTCTGTTGCTCTACTTCATTTCCCATGCTCATTCATGTAGCCTGAGGCTCTCTAGTAATCTGTGACTTTTTATACAAGTCCTGATAAAATTCAGACTCCAAAAATCTGGGCTGGGAATTGTTTTTCATCAAACTTAGACTCTTTTCTGGGCAGTCATGAAGCAGCCAGTTGTAGCCTCTTCAATACTATGAGCATGGTTTTAATTTAAAAGTCTATATTTATCTCTTTTGGAGCCTCCTTTTCTATGGAGTCAGTATAAATTTTCCAGACCTTGGAGGTCAACTTCTGGGGAGACTTGGTTTTCTTGAAGTCTTCACAGGCCAGCCAGAATTCTATGTTTTCTTCACAAAACTCAGATTTTCAAAAAGCCCTAAGTTCAGCAAGACCAAATTTATTGGCAAGAAGGCTATCAAAAGTTTCTGACCACAGCTGCGCTTCTTCAGGAGAAGGTCTAATAAAAGCTTGCTATTCGCCTTTCTTGTTAGCTTTTGACTTCCCAGGTGTGAATGAGTTTTGCAGGAAGCAGCTTAAACGTGTCTTCCAGTCTTTTATGATTGTCTGCTTCATCTTTTCTTTCTTCTCTTCACCGTTTGGGTAGCCACTAGCACTTTTCTCCATGGAGCTGCAGTTGGATTGGAAAGCCAGGAACATAGCATTTTGCATGAATCTGCATTTGCATGATCTGCAAAATGGGCTGGAGAGAGTAGTTGCCTCTGCAGGCTCCTCCTGGAGCTCCCAGGGGCCATTCTAATTTTTAAAGAACTATTTTCTTCAGTGAACTTTTGCACCTCCTTTTCCATTTGGTCAATTCTGCTTTTTAAAACATTCTTCTCCTCGTTGGCTTTTTGAACATCTTTTGCCATTTGGGTTAGTCTATTTTTAACAGTGTTATTTTCTTCAGCATTTTTGGGGTGTCCTTTGGCAAGTTGTTGACTAGTTCTTCATGATTTTCTTGCATCACCCTCATTTCTCTTCCCAATTTTTCCTCCACTTCTCTAACTTGATTTTCAAAATCCTTTATGAGATCTTCCATGGTCTGATACCATTGCATTTTTTGGAGGTTTTGGATGTAGAAGCCTTGACTTTGATGTCTTCCTCAGATGGTATGCTTTGTTCTTCCTCAGATGGTATGCTTTGTTCTTCCTCATCCAAAAGGGTGGAAGAAAATACCTGTTCACCAAGAAGTAAACCTTCTATAGTCTTATTATTTTTTTCCCTTTTTTGGGCATTTTCCCAGCCAGTTGAGTCCTTTGTCAAATAAAAGGCATACTACTCTAGGCTTCAGAGGTTTTGTGCAGCTGTTCTCTGAGATATCTCTAGGGACCTGTAAGTTCTCAGTTCCCCCAAGGTGGTGCAATCAAGGAAGAGGAGTTTATTCCTCTCCTGGCCTGCACTCTGGTCTGTGAGCAATGACAAGCAATCTTTTCTGCCCTGGAACTGTGAGTAGAGTTCCCTTTCCATAACCACCACCAGCTCCACCATGCCAGCGCCAGTGTTCCTTATCCTCCCAGGACTGCCACTCAGGTCTGAGATCCAGATTACCTACTTGATTCCTCCAAGGTCTTTAGGCCAAGTGTTCCAAAAGTGGATATTGCTGCCCTGGAGCTGAGACTGGGGCCAGACCACACTCCCCTCTCACCCAGGTGAAAGAACTTTCTTACTGACTTTTGAAGCTGTCTTTATCATCTGTGGGTTGAGAAACCAGGAAACCGCAGCTGTTACCTATGATTCCACACCCTGAAGCCTACTCTAGTCTTGTCTGTGGTTCACAGTCCAGGCTGGGCTGTACCAAGCTCCAAGCATGGTGTGATAGAACTTTCCTGTTGGCCTTCTATGTTGTCTTGGGCTGGAAATCTGCTTTACTTTGTCATTTTGTGGATTCTGCTTCTCTAGAATTTGCTTAGAATAATTTTTACAGGTATTTTATCGGTTATGAAGGGAGAGCTAGAGCAGATACATCCTTCTATTCTACCATCTTGGGCATCCCCCATTCCTCCGAGGTTTTCAAGAAATAAGTAAATCACTATTTGTTGGGTTTGTTATGGTGGAAATTCCTTTCCAGTAAGAGTTGAACTAGATTTTCAATGGTATCCCTTCTTACTCCCAAATTTTGTGATTCTGGGAAGAGGGGAAGCTATAGTTGTGGCTTCTAATAGTGTGTTTATTTCCATTTGAACTAATGTAAAAAACATTGAAATCAAGTATATTATCTTAAGGTTTAATTTCATTCCACTATTGTCCTTAAATCTAATGGCATGTAATGTCAATCTGGATGCTCTCTTAGATAAAATGTCAACTATAGTTCTTTCAGTGATTCTAGCAGGATATGAAATCAACTGAAGACTGTGTCTTGTCTGTTTACTTTGTCTATATTTTCCATATCTAACACAGTGCTTTGAATATATTAAGCACTTAATAAATGCTTACCAAAATGAGTTCTTTAAGACAAAAAATCCCTGCCAATTAAAGGTACTCAATTGATTTTTAACAGCTTATAATGACTTATCCAATAAGGAGCCATAAAACTTGTTTTCATATCCCTTAATGAAGTAAGCATGATTTCAAACAAAATCACTTGTATAATTACTGAGCTATGACAACCATTCATCTGTTTTGTAACAGGAAGAAAAAGTAACATTCCTTTAGTACTCAAAAGCAATTAGCTAATGTGAATCTTGGCTAACTACCCCCAAATGTCCAGATGTGAAGAATCACTTCTGACTCATAGCAATTTATCAGATGCTTTTATCAAGAAATCCCACAGTAGTCAAAACAGGCTAATTAAAGAAATTTAGAGACCCTCTATAAAGATCTAAACAAGGGGGGTGGTGGGAATCACACTTTTCCCACAGATTTGTAAACATATTTATATAGGAATATAAAGTATTTTTAGTCTTAAAAAACTTTTGCTGTATTTGATAAATAAAGGATCCTGGAATATGAGGGAGGAAAAAAACATTAGGCATGCTACCACAGAGTTGTCTTCATATTTACTATTTCTCATTTTTATTACAGCTAAAATTTATACTTCCTTATGGTTTAGAGTCAGAAGGATGTAGATTCAAATTGTACCTCTGATATTATCTATGTGACTGAACACATGTCATTTAACCTCTGTGTGTCTGTAGAAACTTTGCAAGATTTATCAGCCAAGTCATACATGATTTGCGATCACATCAATTGATGACGTACTCCTATTGAGGAATGGCTCTCAAAGATGATGAAATTACAGATTCTTCAAGTACATAGTCATGGTACAAGAAACAAATGAAGGTGCTTTATAATGTAAAATATATAGTTAGATGTCCCTTCAGAAGCATTAGATATTTCAAACTATTAAAAATAATTTTGTAGAATGGAAAAAAAAAAACTTGAATTGAATCTTATGTGGAACTTCAATAAGATTTCTTCTTGTTTTGAATATAATTTCTATTCTATTATCACAGGTCTATCAATCATTTGTAACAAGAAATCCTTAAAAACAAGGAATAAATGATTAATTTAAATTAATGTAATTTAAAATTTAAAATGCACCTAAAAGTTGCAATCTTGAGAAATTGAGAACTTTAACTGAAGAAAGTATTTTTAATTTCAGGAAAGTCAGCCCAGAGACAATAAAAAAAAGTAATTGAATTCTGTCTCGCTATTCACACTCATGAATATGTTCATTTCCTTTTTTATTCAGAGAGAAAGAAAGTCATCATTATCAGGATCGTAGCATGTCAGCCTTAGCAGGGCCTTATAAATCTAACCTCCCCAAGTTATATAAACTGTGCATTGTCAGGTTACTGGAAGAATGGAGATTGCCATGCTCAAAGGGACACAGGCATATGATGAGAAAGGGGGTTTGAATACAGTTCATCTGCCTCCAAATGTAGTCCTCTTTCCACGATATCATGATGCCCTTAGAGATGTGGCATTTGATTGTTTCGTAACCTATTTGGGCTGAGATGAAGTATAGATGTGTGTCTCTTGGACCATGACGAGTTACTCTTAAGATTTAAAAGTCATAAAAAGATTCCCTTCTCCAAAATGGACAATTTAACTACTTTATCTGTAGAATTCTCAGTATCAAGGTCCTTTCTTAAAGGGTAACCCAAAAGTTCCTGTAACAGACATCGTTCACAGTGAATGAGATACAGGAAGAGAATATTTTAAGAAGTGCCAAAATATTGGAAGTAATGAGGTAATGACCCTTGACTAGTTATGGGAGACAAGAATGTTAAGTAATGTCTAAAGGGACACTATAAGGTCTGTAAGGTGTTGAAAGATACCGCTAAATAGAGGTTTGAGGTACATAGAGGTTTGGGGTAGGGATGAAAAGAAGAAAAATTTCCCATTTCATAGTTTGGTCTAGAAATGAGCCTATCCTTTTTCCAGAGCAAGAACAACTGTGATATATATTCTCACTCTCTGGTTCTACAAATACCCAAGTAAATAACCTGCTGCAACAGAGCCAGAGGTATTTGTACATTAGAGCATGGGTAGAGGTCAAATCAACTCTTTTATGCCCACCACAGAAAAGCAATTCTGTTACATAAGACCTTAAAAAAACTGAACTGACTTTTCAAATTAAAATATTTGAAAAGTAGACAAAAAATCAGAAATAGTTTCTATTGCTTATAATGGGGACTTATATAGTCCTTCCTGACTCTCATTTCTGTAAAAGTAAACATAAAAATTCACTCACTTGGAATATTTTTGAATTTTGTTTATTGCTAAGCTGCTCATTTTTTAAAAATTCATTTTAGTATGTATTGTCTACAATGTGTAGAATTCCATGGGCTGTAGAACGTGTAAAGATGAATCACAAAAAGTCCCAGCTCTCCTGAAACTTACACTAAGCCAGTTTAAAACCTTAATTAAAAAAAAAAAAAACAACTTATTTAAAGTTTTGAAAATGTTCTGCTCCACATAAGGCATAAGAAGAAAAAAAAATTCTAAAGAAATATTTTTGGCTGCCTTAAACCATTTTCTCAAGCCAAAACTAACAAGAAAATATTGGAGATATAATTATAGTAAAATCATTATATCTATTTTGTTCACTTATTTAGCAACCATATATTAATGTCATTAAAAGTACCAGATGTGTTCTCAACTCCACACTTTTGCTCATGTTGCTCATTATACCTAGAAATCCTTAAATTTCCCCTTTAATTATTTAAATACCCAACTAAAATCAAGTCTTATACATTAAACCTTACCTGAACCTAGATAAAAGCATACCTGCTCTGTATCTCATAGAAGAGTTTCTTTTGAAGCTCTCTGATGTATGTATTATGTAATCTTATATATTATCTCCTTATCTTAGCCCCCTACTATATTGAAGCTTATTAGAGGCAAGCATAATGCATTATTTAAGCTTAGTAAGCCTAACAATACCATGCCCAATGCCATGTACACTTCTATTTCAACACTAAATCACTTGAACAATTTGAACCATTATTATTATGGATATTCCTTCCACTAACACAAATCAAAATTTATCTACGAATTAGCAGAAGGCATTTAGGAATTGCTTGGTTTGAAAAAAATCATCATCTTTCTATACAATAAAAAATTATATATTTTATTGATCTATTTTGTTTTAATATAATATATATTTCCAATGTATGTAACTCTCTCCTGGATTTCAGCCCATTTTATCAGATTATCATGCTTCTTTTCTTTAATCAGTCTTTTTTTTTTCATAAAATAACTAATTTTCAGACATACTTGTTAAGTGAAAGTGTGAGTTATCTTACCTTAGGGGTTGAAAAACTGACACGTAAAGAAATTACCACTAGAAAATTAACTAACAGGAATGGAGAAATTGTTTTAAATAATTAAAGTTGAAAAGTTACTCATTATGATTAGGGGAAAATAATGTTTGTGAAAGGACAAGTTTTATGTCTTTCTCTCCTTCTTTTTTTGGCCCTGTTTCTAGAATAGAAGCAGGAATTCTTAGGAACAAGAGAATTTTTGGATGTCTTCTATTCAATTAGCTCAAATGGACATAGGGTTAAAAATTCTCAGAAAAAATGGGTAAGGGATAAGTAAGTAACTAAAATTTGAAGAGAAAGGTACCAAATTGTATTAGTTAGTTAACTAGAATTGAAATGACTCAGTTCAATTCCCTCATTTTGCAGATGAGGAAACTAGGTTTAATTCCTTGATGCAAGTCACAAAGAGATGTCAGTGAAAAGCTGGTACTAGTTTGAACTTAGGTCTTTTGACCATTGCTTATTTTGTCAGTTTACAAACTGGTCACAAAAAGTACCTAGACAGTAAACAAAAAAGAGGACCCAAATCATATTCCTTACCACGACAGATAGGCCGGTGGTCACTCCATGCTGCTAGTGTCTCTGTGACTCTTTGACATGTTATGCTCTTAGAACCCTGAAGCACATAATTATCTTCACAGGAGAACTGGACACTTGCCCCCACCCTAAGGAATCAAGAAAGAAACAAAGTTTATTAGATATGAAGCCCAGAGGAAAAAAAATGTACAAATATAATTTGAAAGTACAGCCAAAACTGTCAAATATGTATATAGGAAAAAAATAAAGATGTGAAAAAATTCAGATAAACAATCATTTTCACGTGAAGAAAAGTTTTATTTAAAAAGCATAAATATCTGTGCTGTTCTATCAATGTGTGAGGAAATGCAGCAGAAAAATATATTTTCAAACAGCACATACCAATTATAATCAAAGGAAAGCCACATCCTATACTGGGGAAACGTAACTCCCTGGAAAATCCTTTCCCACCTCATTTTAATATAATCTATCCAGGCTACAGTTAGATGAAAAATTGCTTTGGCTCTAGTGCTACATCTGAAAACATGAAGCTTTGAGGTTGTGAGCACTGACAAAACACTAAAACAGAATAACAATTCGGCAGGTGCATAAGAAAATGTGCAAGTCATAAATCAGTTATGAACACACACCCAATTACTTCTCCAGAGCTTGACATGGCATTAAGTATAGTGCACCACTATTTTACATTCTGACAAGTATCCTCTTTAAGGAACAAGCCCTGCCCATGTTTTCTTTTCATCTTGCCACAGAGACTGGGAACACAGAGGAGAAATATTGGAGGTGGGAGTATGTTTAGAGAGAGAAGGGGTAAGAAAAAGTGAGATCTTCCTTTTCTGTATACTTAAAAGTATAATTCTTTACCATATGTCTGCATTTCATAATGCAGCTTTCACTATACTTAGATATAAATAGGTGGATGTTAAACATAAATACACACTCATATGCACATGTAACATACACATAGGTTTTGGTGTTTTTTTTTGGTTTTGGTTTTGTTTTTTCTTTTTGGTCCAAATCTATAATTTTATCCAATTAGAGAATTAGTCTAGGAGTTTCCTCCACTAATGAAGAATGACCACCCAGAGTTTCATAGAGGCACAGAAAGATATAGTGATTTATCTACAATTACATAGGCAGTATGTGTTAGTGGTAACACTTGAACACACTTTGCTAACATTAAAGCTATCTCTCTTTTCAAAATGCAGTATTAACACTTACATAGATCCATAGGTAGACACAGAGGAACACCCATAGAGGGGTTTCTCTGCACGTATGTAAGTCTACCCAAATGTACAAATCCATTCAGATATACCAAAATATAGAAATTTATAATATACTACAATACACATACCTATATGTATGTGTTTATATACACATGCATACATGCATATGGTTATATTTTCAAAATGTATATATACAGAAACATGTAAATATACACAATCACATAGATATGTCTACACATACAGAGAGACACATTATACTTTGGGATATATGCATAGAATATACATCATAACACTACGATCAGATGGGATTTATTCCAGGAATGCATTCAATATTGACCATATAAATAACAAGTCTAGGAGAAATCATGATTATCTCAATAGATGCAGAAAAAGCATTTGACACAATACACCACCTATTCCTACTAAAACGAATAAGAGAGTATAGGAATAAAAGAAGTTTTCATTTATGAAAATAATAAGCAGTATCTACCTAAAACAATCAGTAAGCATTATATGTACTGGGGATAAGCTAGAAGCATTCTCAATAAGATCAGGGGTGAAACCATAATGCCCATTATGAACACTGTTTTTCAGTATTGTATTAGAAATGTTAGCTATAGCAATAAGTAAAAAAAATAAATAAATTGAAAGAATTAGACTAAGCAATAAGGGAACAAAACTATCCCTCTTTGCAGATTATATGATGATATACTTAGAGAAGCCTAGAGAATCAACTAAAAAACTAAAAATAACCTTAGCAAAGTTGAAGGACATAAAATAAATCCACATAAATAATCAACATCTCTATATATTACCAATAAAGCCCAGAAGCAAGAGATAGAAAGAGAAATTTCATTTAAAATAACAATACACAAAATAATATATTTGCGAGTCTTACCTTGCAAACATAGGAACTGTAAGTACACAATTACAAAACGCTTGTCAGATGTAAACAATTGTAAAAATACCAATTCTTCATGTGTAGACCAATTTAATATAGTAAAAATGACAATTCTACCTAAATTAATTTACTTATGCAGTGCATACCAATCAAACTACCAAAAACATTAATAGAGGTAGAAAAAATAACAAAATATTTATCTGGAAGAATAAAAGTTCAAGAATATCAAAGGAACTAATAAAAAAAAATGTAAATGAAGGTGGCCTAGCCATACTAGATCTAAAACTATACTAAAAACTAATAATCATCAAAACTATTTGGTACTGGCTAAGAAGTAGAGTGGTAGATCATTGGAATAGGTTAGGTGAACAAGAAGCAGCAACAGATGACTATAATAGCTACTGTTTGATAAACCAAAAAAACCCAGTTTCTGGTATAAAAACTCACTATTTGACAAAAACTCCTAGGAAAACTGGAAAACAGTATTGTAGAAACTAGGTATAGATCAACTGTATACCAAGATAAGGTCAAATGGATACATGATTTAGTCATAAAGGGTGATACCATAAGCAAATCAGGGGAGCAAAGAAAAAGGGAAGTAAAAATTTATTCTCTCACTGACTATGCATTAGAGAAATGCAAATTAAAATAACTTTGAAGTACTACCTGACACTTATAAGATTGGCTAATATGATAGAAAAGGAAAATGATAAATATTGGAGAAGATATGGGAAAATTGGAATACTAATGCATTGTTTGTGGAGTTGTGAATTGATCTAACCATCCTGGAGAGCAATTTGGTATTATGCCCAAAGGACATAAAATTGCGCATACCCTGTGATCCAGCAAAACCACTACTAGGTCTGCATTCCAAAGAGATCATTTAAAAAAGGGAAAAGGATCCACATGTACAAAAATATTTATGGAAATTATTTTTGTTGTGGTAAAGAATGGAAGCTGAAGGGATGTCCATCAATTAGGGAATGACTGAACAAGTTGCAGTATATAAATGTAATGAAATAACTATTGTGCTATAAGATATGATGATTAGGTCACAGTCAAGATGGTGGAGTAAAAGCAGGGACGTGCTTGAGCTTTCCCACCAAACCCTTCAAATAACTGTAAAAAATGACTCTAAACAAATCCAAGAGCTACAGAACCCACAAAATGACAAAGTGAAACAAATCTCTAGCCCAAGACAATCTGGAAGATCAACAGGAAGGGTATATTCAGCCAGATTGGGAGTAGAGTGCAATCTAGCTTGGGCTACACCAGAATAGGTAGGGCTAGAGCAGGCCTCAAGAAACTAAATGGCCACTGTGGCAGTTTCCAGACTTCTCAACCTACAAATGCCAAAGACAGTATAGAAGGTCAGTGATAACACCATGACAGACCTGGGTGAAAGAGGAGTGCATGGTATGGCTGATGTCCAGCCCCAGACCCAGGGTATGGGAAATAGTGGCTGTGGGAGCAGCAGCAGCAGGTTGCTTCCAGAGCTCTGGGTCCACAGATGTTGGGGGACTGAGCAACTGAAACAAAACCCCTGAAGCCTGGGACAGCACACCCACTGGAAGCAGAGTCTTACCTTGACAAAACATTAACAGTCAGGTATTTAGCTGGGAAGATGAACAGACAGAATAAAAAAAAACCCAGACCATAGAATATTACTTTGGTGACAAAGAAGATCAAAACATACAACCAGAAGAAGACAGCAAAGTCAAAGCTCCTATATCAGAAGACTCCAAGAAAAATATAAATTCGTCTCAGGCTGTGGAAGACCTCAAAAAGGATTCTGAAAATCAAGTAAGAGAAGTAGAGGAAAAATTAGGAAAAGAAATGAGAATGATTTGCAAAAGAGAACCAAAAAAACTGAAGAAAATGACACCTTAAAAAATAGACTAACCCAAATGGCAAAAGAGATCCAAAAAGCCATTGAGGAGAAGAATGCCTTAAAAATCAGAATTGGCCAAATGAAAATGGAGGTCCAAAAGCTCGCTGAAGAAAATAATTCGTTAAAAATCAGAATGGAGCAAATGGAAGTCAATGCCTTTATGAGAAATCAAAAAATTATAAAATAGAACCAAAAGAATGAAAAAAATACAATACAATGTGAAATATCTTATTTGAAAAACAACTGACATGGAAAATAGAGCCAGGAGAGATAATATAAAAACTACTAGACTACTTGAAAGTCAAAATCAAAAAAAGAGTCTAGACATCATCTTTTAAGAAATTATGAAGGAAAACTGTCCTGATATTCTAGAACAAGAGGGTAAAACAGGAACTGAAAGAATCCACTGATTACCCCTTGAAAGTGATCCCTGTTGGGACTGGAAGCTCAATTCCGTGTGGACAGTCTCGGGCAGGTAAAAGTGGGACTTCTAAATCTTAGAGTCTTACGAGGCCCTCCATGAACAGCGGGGGTTCGAGAAGGTCAGACCGAGCTAGCTCGGCTAGCTCGGGTATTTCCGCCTCTCCCCCGGAGATACCTGATGGGTGGAGTCTCCCTGCCCTCGAGGTCGTCCCGGATTGGAGCACACCTAGTTACCTAACAGCATGGTATTGAGATGCAAACTGTGTGGCTGAAGATTAAGTAGGATTGAGGAAGCCAGAAAGCTCTTAGCACGTGTGGAGCCAAAGAGAAAAGTAGGGCTCCGCTTCTTTTCTTTCCTCTCTCCCCTCCCCCTCTCTCCCCCGCTTGTACTTCTACTTCCATTCCCTTAAGCTTAGCCTTCTTAGGAAATCTCCCCCTCTTCGTCCTAAGAAAGAAGAGCCCCTGCACTTGTAACCGAAACCCTGTAATAAAGCTCAACCCCTGTTTGACTCTGGAACGTCCTTTCTCTCATATGTGCATCCGGCGTGGCCAGCCGAAGACCTGGACAGGTAAGAAAGACTCGGGTAGCCCAATACAGGCCTCTAGGCTTGGCAGATCCCAAAAGGAAAACTCCTAGGAATATTGTAGCCAAATTCCAGAGTTTCCAGGTCAAGGACAAAATATTGAAAGCATCCAGAAAGAAACAATTTAAATATTGTGGAAATGCAATCAAGATAATATAAGATCTATTTGCTTAAATTAGGGGATCAAAGGACTTGGAATATGATATTCTGGAGATCAGAGGATCTAGGATCAAAACCAAGAATCAACTATCTAGCAAAGCTGAATATAATACTTCATGAGGGGAAATGGGTGTTCAATGACATAGAGGACTTTTAAGCATTCTTGCTGAGAAGACCAGAGCTGAACAGAAAATATGACTTTCAAATACAAGAATCAAGAGAAGCATGAAAAGGTAAACAGGTAAGAAAAATCATAAAGGACTTATTAAAGTTTATGCTCTTATATGAAAAGACAATATTTAAAACTCATGAGACCTTTCTCAGTATTAAGGTACCTAGAGGAGATAGATAGATTATATAGACAGACAGACAGACAGACAGACAGACAGACAGACAGACAGACAGACAGACAGACAGATAGATAGATAGATAGATAGATAGATAGATAGATAGATAGATAGATAGATAGATAGATAGATAGCCAGGGTAAGTTGAATATAAAGTGATAATATCTAAAAAATAAAATGAAGGGATAAAAGAGGAAGATATTAGGAGGAGAAAGGGAGAGCTAGCATGGGGTAAATTGTCTCACATAAAAGAGGCAAGAAAAAGGTTTTACAGTGGAGGGGAAGAGGTGGTAAGTGAGAAGGAATGAGTGAACCTTACTCTCATTGGATTTGGCTTAAGGAGTGAATAATATACATACTCAATTGGGTATCTGAACCTATAGGAAAGTAAGCAGAAGAGGATAAGGGGAGGTTATAAGAAGGGAAGGTATACTGAGGGAGGGGTATTTAGAAGTAAACACTTTTGAAAAGCGACAAGAGCAAAGGAGAAAATAGAAAAAGTGGGGATGGGAGAGGATGGAGGGAAATATATTTAATCTTTCACAACATGATTATTATGGAAGTGTTTTGCATAACTACACTTGTATAGTGGAGTGTAGGGTGTGTTCAGGGAGGACTGGTACCTTTGGTGTGATGACTGCTGAGCCCTTTTTGGGACTCTTTCCACCTTTGGTGTCCACCTATTTCACCTAACTCTCACCTGTGGCTCCAAAAAGCTGTAGCATGCTCATTGGCACAGCCTGGTAAACTGTTTTGGCAGATGGACCAAAACAGGTTGAGGGTAACCAAGGGGTCTCAAACTCATTGCTGAGTTAGGGAGGTGTCTACTCCAAGCATGCGAAGATTTCCTCTAGTGGAATGGGCAGATGAGAATAATTTGTTCCAACAGTCACGAAGGCAGCTGAAGCAGGCAATGTGGAGCACTTAGAGCTTGGTTAGATACCAAAGACTCTAAGGTAATCCACTGCAGCCTGAACCATCACCAGTCATCTTGATTCTGTCTTGCCACTGAACTATGATGGCTCTGGAGGAGACAGCGAGGCTGATGACTTCGTGCAACTTTGCCTCCCTTAAATTCATTTACTCATGAATCAAAAGACATCACCTATACAATTTTACTATTATGCCTCAGTCCCATGGCAATAGGCAAGTGATGAAGCAGAGAGTGTGGATACATGGGAGCTGTAGTCACAACCTTGCACACAGGTGGCCCAGGCCATAGGGTCATTTTTCACTGAAAGCAGCAGTGGGGCTTGGCAGCCCCCTGAGCAGCCTTTTAAGGATCACACTGCTCACCTCCTGGCATGAAGAATGGGGCTAGAAAAGGTGCCCTAAACATTGTCTGCTTACTCAACCCAGGCTTGATTACTGCAGTAGGCAGGGAATCCCACTATGTTATCAAAATACAAAAAAAAAATGTACAAAATGTACAAAAACATCTGCAAAAATGATTCCACTCACCATCAGCACATAAAATGTATGCATACTTATGGACAGCATAAAATTCAGTAGACCTGAAAGACAAACTGCTCTTGTTGCAAGAGAACTCAACTGGTTTTGCATCTAAATAGTAGCCCTGAGTGAAACAAAGTTAGTAAATGAAGACCAGCTTACTGAAGCTGCATACAAAATTTTCTGGAGTGGGTACAATGAAGGGAAGCACAACGTACATGACATGAGTTTTGCAATCAAAACTAATCTACTCAGCAAGGTGGTATGCCTGGAAAAAGGAGCAAATGACAGGCTCATGACAATGTAATTGCCACTCTCAGGAAAACACCATGCCACAATCATCAGTGTCTATGCTCTCACCATGAGGAACCCTGATGAGGTCAAAGAAAAATTTTATGAAGACCTAGAGACTCGTATCATCAATATCCCATAAGACAACAAGCTTATAATTCTGGGTGACTTTAATGCTAAAGTAGGCTCAGATAACCAGACTTCGCAGAGAGTCCTAGGGAGGAATGGAGTTAGAAACAGCAACAGCAATGGTCATTTATTGTTGAAGACTTGACTTGAATCACATGACCTTCTCATCACAAACACTGTTTTCCATTTACCTAAACACAATAAAAGTTCATGGAGGCACTCTCACAGCAAACATTGGCAACTAATGGTCTATAAGGAGAAGACAAAGACAAGATGTGAGAGTAGCAAAGGTAATGTGTGGTGCAGAATGCTGAACTGATCATAGACTTATCCTCTCCAAGTAAAATATTTGCATTCATCAAAAGTGCCACCCCCCAAGGCAAAATGACTACCAGGAGAATTAATGTCAACAAATTAGAGATCTTCTCTGAGCATGAACAATTTGTTGCTAACTTGGAGAGAAATCTGAGCCAATACACAGTTGGCAACAGAGGAGAAGAAAAGAGTGGACAGCTTTCAGAGATTTGATGTACAGCACTGCATTTGCTCATCTGAGTCAGAACACTTACAAACACCAAGACTGGTTTAATGAAAATGATGGGGAAATTCAGAAGATACTAAAAGAAAAACGAGAACTCCACAGGATATACCAGTAAGACAGTTCACCCACTTCTAAGAAGGAAGCATTTAATTCCATCAAAAGCAAAGTGCAAGCAAAGTTTGGAGAGATGTAGGATTCCTGGTTCAGTAAAGCAGATGAAATTCAGTTTTATGCTGATAGCAATAATCCAAAGAGCTTTTATGATTCCCTGAAAGTTACTTATGGACCAAAAACCTAAGATGCATCACAACTACTCAGTGTTGATAGAGTCACATTGACTGGTTATAAGGACATGATCCTAGAGAGATAGGCTGAGCACTTCCATAGTGTTCTCAATAGACCATCATCAGTCAATGCTGAGGTCACTGACCATTTACCTCAGGTTGAAGTCAATCCCTGCTTAGCTGAACTTCTAACTGAAGAAAAGATTTTGAGGGCCATTAGACTCTTTTCATGTAGCAAAGCACCTGATGCTGATTCTATTCCACCTAAAAATTACAAGGTAGGGGGACCATGATGCATACAAAAGCTGACTGAAATTTTCCAGGTTATACACCAAGAGGAAATTAATCTCCAGGAGTTCAAGAATGGCTCCATTGTCCATCTTTATAAAGGTAAAGGGAATAAATTATCCTGCAACAATCACAAGGGGGTCTCTGTCTTAGTCATTGCTGGCAAAATCCTTGCTAGAATCCTCTTTAATAGGCTGATTCTTCACCTGGAACATGGTTATATATCTGAGAGCCAATGTAGCTTCAGAAAGTGCAGAGGAACAGTTGATATGGTGTTTGCTGCCCAACAACTCTGGAAGAAATGCCAGGAGAAGAACAGAAGTCTGTACACAACATTTGTAGATTTGACCAAGGCCTCTGACACTGTTAGTCATGAGGGCTTATGGAAAATTATGTCAAAATTTGGTTGCCTGGAGAAACTCATCAGTAATGTATGTCAATTTCATGATGGCATGCTTGCCCAAGTTCTGGATAATGGACAAAGCTCTCCTGCCTTCCCAGTCACCAGCGGAATGAAATAAGGCTGTGTGTTTGCTCCCATGCTTTTTATCCTGATGTTTTCAGCCATGTTGTTAAACACTTTCAATGAGGATGAACATGGCATCAAGGTCAACTGCCATACTGATGGCAAGTTCTTCAATTTGAAAAGGCTACAAGCCAAGACCAAAGTGGAGGGCATGTTAGTGCATGATTTTTGTTTGCAGATGATTGTGCACTCAATGCAGCCTCTGAACCTGAGATGCAATGAAATATGGATCAATTCTCTGCTTCCTGTACTAATTTTGGCCTAATAATTAACACTAAGAAAATTCAGGTGCTCCCTCAGCCACCACCACACCATCCATATTTATAACCATCGGTTACAACAAATGGAGAAGTATTGAATACTGTAGATAAGTTCACTTACCTTGGTAGTTTACTTTCCAGGGATGTACCCATTGATAATGAGGCTGATGCATGCATTGTCAGAGCTAGTTCAGTGTTTGGGAGGCTTCAAAGAAAAGTTTGGGAGAGAAGAGGTATTAGATTGACTACCAAGCTGAAGATCTACAGAGTCATTGTACCGACCTCATTGTTGTATGCCTGTGAAATATGGACAGTTTACTAGCACCACACCAGGAAACTGAATCACTTTCATTTGAATTGTCTTAGGAAGATTCTGAAGATCACCTGGCAGGATAAGGTACCAGACACTGAAGTCCTTGCTCGGGCTGAACTGCCAAGCATTCAAATTATGCTTCAGAGAGTGCAGCTCTGATGGACTGGCCACATTGTTCAAATGCAAAATGTGCACTTGCCAAAAAGACTATTTTATGGAGAACTCCCATGGGGCAGGTGATCACATGGTGGTCAGAAGAAGCAATACAAGGACACTGTCAAGGTCTCTCTCAAGAACTTTGGATTTGACTGTGCAACATGGCAGACACTGCCACAGTACTGCTCAGCATTGCATGCCCACATCAGAAGGGGTGCTGTGCTCTATGAGCAAAACAGAATTGAAATAGCTCAAAGCAAACATAGGATGCCCAAATGTGGAGTATCCACCCCAAATACTCACATGGACTCTCTGGGTTCAACCTATGGTAGAGCATTCCAAGCTCCTATTGCCACAGTTGGACCTACTGAACCTTCACTTTATCATGATGATGTCATTTTGGTCCTCTTCAAAAAGGGGCAACAACCAACCAACCATTATGGAAGTGTTTTGCATAATTACACTTGTATAACCTATGTTGAATTACTTATCTTCTCAATGAGAGTGAGTGGGGAGGGAAGAAGAGAAAGAATTTGGAACTTAAAGTTTAAAAACAAATATTAAAAATTGTTTTTAAATGCAACTGGGAAATAAGATATATAGGGAAAGGGATATAGAAATCTATTTTGCCCTACAAGAAAGTAAGGGGGAAGGTGTTTGGAAGAGGGGGCGATGATAGAAGGGAGAGTAGTCTGGTGGAAGGGGTGATCAGAATGCATGCCATCTTGGGGTGGGAGGAGAAGAGAGATGGGGAGAAATCTGGAACTCAAAATCTTATGGAAATGAATAGTGAAAACTAAAAATAAATTAATAAAAAATAGAAATGATGAGCAGGTGAATTTCAGAAAAATCTAGAAAGGTTTACATGAACTGATGTTCAGTGAAGCAAGCAGGATGAGGAGCACATTGCATGATGACCAACTATGATAGACTTAACTCTTCTCAGCAATACAGTAATCTAAGACAATTCCAAAAGACTCATGGAAAATGCTATCCACATCCAGAGAAAGAACTATGGATTCTGAATGCAGATAGGAGCATGCTATTTTCCCTTTTTTGTTTTTTCTTTCTTGTGGTTTTCCCCTTTTGTTCTCACTCTTCTTTCACAACATGACTAACCTGGAAATAGATTTAATAGGATTGTATGTTTATAACCTATATCAGATTGCTTGATGACTTGGAGAGGGAGAAGGGAAGAGAGGAAGGGAAAAACATATGAAACTCAAAATCTTAGAAAAATGAATGTTGAAAACTCTCTTTACATGTAATTGGAGAAAATAAAATACTCTCTCTATATAACGTATATACGTGTGTATGCATACACACGTATATACATATATATATATATACAAACTATAAATATATATGCTTTTTAAGATATTTAAGTATGTAATAAGCAGAAGAAGCACTGGATGAATAGCCTGAATGGTGCATTGATATCACTGAATAACCTGAAATTTTCTATTACCTAGAGTGGGACCTCTGCAGGATTTAAGGCAAAGTAAGGGCAAGAATCACACTGAATGATAAAGCATTTAAAATTCTGCATGATTTTCTATGTATGTGGAGTGAATCTCTACATTGTTAAATTCTTCAGCTTCTAGTACATAGCATTTTAAAGTCTGAAAAGCGCTTCACAAAAATCACTTCATTTTATCCTTACAACATCCTTCAGAAGTAAGTATAATTATCACTATTTTGCAATTGAGAAAAATGAGGTAGACAGCTTAACTGACTTGCCCTGGGTTACGTAGCTAGAAAATATCTGAGGCCAGGTTTGAACTCAGTCTTCCTGTCTTCAAATTCAGTGCTCCATCCACTTTACCACCTAACTGCCTAGAAAATGCTTGTTGACTGATTAATTGGTTCACAAAAATGTCAGTTTAAAAAAATGGTGGGAATCAAAACATTAAAATTCAGATAGTGATTTAGTAATTAATGTGTGTACATATACATCTATGTGTATATGTCTGTGTTTATATATATATGACAAGTATGTTTATCATTGAGATATATATGTATATATATTCAATTCGAAATTTCAGAACATTAGAAATACAATTAGCCATTTGTCCTTCAATTAATCGATTCATGAAATTATGCAAATATAGACAAGAGACTACTTACAAATCATATCATAGAAAACCAAAACCAAGATCCTTCTATACTCTGTAATATTTCCAATATAACTATTTTTATCACTGATATCATCATCTCTCTGTGTATTACAGGTCAAAAGTTCCATAGCCATCTTTATTTTTAAGCTGCTGGAAGACAAGTTTTATATTTTATTTATCCATTTGTGTATACCCTACAGTGGCTACTATGCACTCAATAAATTTTAATTGTATCAATGAATGACTCCTCTCTTCATCGTCCCTTAGATACAGTTACTCACCAAGTACTATGGATCCATTCCATCCATAATATCACCCTTTCTCCTTCTCTACTTCAATTAACCTAATGTCCTTACTGCCTCGGACCTAGATAATTATAACAGATCTTAACTAACTTCTAATTACAGTCCTTTCCAATATATCTTATACTAAATTTCAAGGTTAATTTTCTTGAATCAATGTTTTCATCATAGTAGTCCTTTAAAGATTCCTTATTTTTACGAGGTGCAGTAAGGTGGCACAATAGATAGAGTGACAGAACAGATGAATAAAAATTGACTTTAAATTCTGCCTCAATCATTTAGTAGCTGTATGACTATGGGCAAATCACTTAATTCTGTTTGCCTTGATTTCCTCACCCGTAAACTGAGTGGGAGCAGGAAATGGCAAACCATTCATTATGGTATCTTTGCCAAGAAAACGCCAAATAGGTTCACGAAGAGTTGGATCTGACTGAAAAACAATTGCACAACATTACTATCTCTATCTAGTCTACCACAGTTTAATATTCAAAGTTCTCCATCAATTAACCACAATTTACCTAACCAATTTCATCTTCCATTATGCTTCCAAATTAATCTTCTCTGGGCCAGTTTATCTTATAATATTCCAAGTTCATCCTCACTTCTGGACCTCTGGTTAGGTTACAGTCCCTTTTGAATATAAAGGGGACATAAATTATGCAATGTTTCATGCTCTATTTACCACCTCCATATTAAAACAAGTCATTGTGCCTAAACTCCCTTCATACATTATGGAACATAAAAACAGCAGTCAATATAATATTGTCTGAAGACGATGGGTGAAAAAGCTACAAAACAATGAAGTGACATTCTGTTGCAGTAACCTAATTGAGGTTTAGTTCCTGACATTTAATAAATGCATTTATAAGTTAGAAAGCGGGCATGACAGGCACTCTTTCCAAATGATCAATTCATATTCTAAGTCTAGTTTTCTATTAGATAACAAGAACAACCACAGTACCACTGTACTATTTCATATCATTTCACCTTCCATTAATACAAGCCTTAAGTCTCTTGAGTTCTCTGATATCTCTGGCATGTATTCTATTTGTCAGATAGAAAGTGAATAAGTCACAGAATGAGAGCTGATTCATAATTTGATATTCCTGAAATTTCCCATGATAAAAAGGATAAAAAACACTGGAAAAAATAATTGCTGGTAGGTATCTTTTAGTCAATAACAGAGTTTAGAATAACTAAATATTATTGTACATAAGCATTGTTATTGAAAGGAACAGTACATATCTGATAATATCACCCAAAAGGGAATGGGTGCAAAGCTACAAAATAAGATATACATACATACATACATACATACATACATACATACATACATACATAACTGCAGATGGATACAGAAATAATAGATAGAAATTTAAGGTAAACTGTTAGATAGAGTGAAGAGTAAAAAGTTCACCTAAGTATGTTCTGCTATTTAAATCTGTAGAACCACAGGGAGATACATTTTCTTATCTAGAATACTTTTCATTTCTACATCATCTCATTTGGGAATTTTCAAATTAATCCTCTCACTTACAATGGCTATTTTGTTTTAAATCACTTCTGAATGTTATTCCTTTAAAAAAAAAACTATAGGCATTTGTGGATTAATTTAAGAGGTATACCCTACCTATTTCTGGAATAACTTGAGACAGTTTACAGATTAAAATGTTACAAGAAAAGAATGAAACTTGAACAGAATTCATATGACAGGAGGAGGATATTGATGCTTAAAAGAAGTATAGCTCATCAGTTATAACACCTGGAGTGACATAAGTAACTTTCTGATTTCTGGAATCTAAATAGGAAAATAAAATCCATTAAACCACAAAGTTTATTTTTTGTAAGAAAAAAAAGATATAAATTCATCTTTAGAGACAAAATTTCCACTGGAGTAACATTCAATGCAGTGTCTTTCTGTCTGACTCAAGCAAAGATTCAGGAATTCTGTTTGACAAGAAAATTTTCATAATATTGTTATTTTCCTAATAGGCTTTTTTCCCCTTCAAGAAATGTTAATCATTTTGACTTCAATCTATAAAATAAGAGTAGATAACCTATAGTGGTATAGTTCATAATCCACCACCAACCATCATAGGTACTACTCCTCATCCCTTCTATCATTCAACTTTTAATCCATTCAATTAATATTAAACTTTTGCAGCATTTAGAACTCCTTAATTTCTAGATGAGATACAAAATTCATCTAAGAAATAATCCTTGTCTTCTTGGACCTACTAATCTAGCAATTGACACGATAAAAACACAGGTAATTATCACACACAATATTATTTGCTCTGTACAGTAAAAGCCAAAATGGCATGAATAATGAATCCCCTAAAGTGGTTATATGTATATGAATTTTCACTATTCAAAATTATAATTATATAAAATGTAATGATTGATTCCAATGTAATGGAAATATGCAGTTCATATCTAAATAATAAACCAGTTCAGGGGAATTTATTATTCATAGTCATTGGGACAAATTTATATTAGAGGTGCATAAAGTTCTGTGTGAGGACTGAGGGGAAAAAAAGTAGGTTTCATGAAGGAGATGACATTTAGTTAATCATTACAGAACAAGTAGGAATACAACAAATGAAAGAGATGTAGGACTTTTGAGGTACAAGGAATGGCTTCAGAAAAATTCAGTTATGTGAGTGCTACAGACCTTGCCAGTGGCATTAATGACCAATGAATAACCTTGTGGAGGGTCCATAGGACTAAGGAAACTCCTGAACCCTTATTTATGAATACTGAGTATGAAGATTATAAATTACAACAATTCTCCAAAGAACTCCAATTATTTCTGTCTACAAAATAATTGCTGCTATTTTTAAAGGGAAAACAAACAAATGGAAGAATGAGCACTATCTTTTCTGGATGTACAGAAGAACTTTGTGACAAATTAATGGAAAATTTAAAGCATCCAATTCCTGGCATCACCTATAATGACTGTAATAATCTAACTCATATTCTTATTTTTAAAGGAGATTGAGATAGAACCTAGAAATTGAAAACAAAAAAAACAAAATCCCCTCAGCTACTGAGAGTATTATTCTTCTATTTGGATGTAGTAAAAATTAACTAGATTTCAGTCAATCAAGTTTTATTTAAAATTCTTATAAGTTGCATTTTCAGTTTGAATAGTAGTGGATCACTTATTTTAGAAAAATGAATTGTTGTTCTAGAAAAAAAACTAAACAGTTCCTTCCCATACCCTAAACAATAATAACTGACATTTACATAGATATGAGACTGAGGTTTGTGAAATACATTTACACATCATTTCTCATGTGATGCTCATGATAGCTCTATGGGATAAGTTTCATAGGGATCATCATCCTCATTTTTACTGTTGAAGGAACTGAGTGGTTGCGACTTGCCCTTCATTACAGTCAACAAGTATGAGAGAGAGAACTTGAATCCCAGTCTCTTCTGATCCCAAGCTTGGTGCTTTCATTTATTACACTACAACTGCCTCTGGGCTGTCTTTAATTTGCTTTGAAAGTATCCATGAAGAAATTCACTGCATTCATAAAATTTTGTGGATACACATGAAGAAATAATTTCCTTCAATTTTATATAAATAATTTACTGTAAAATAAAAACAAAACAAATAAATGACATAATTTATTTCATGGCGGTAGTGAAGATGATGAAAGGAACCTAACAATGCCACAGAATTACCTCTATTATTCAAGTTTCCTCTTCCTTTGTAAACTGTTCTTCTGAAGCTAATGATGGGCAGAGTAGTTGCAGGAGTTTAAATGATGAAGTTTAAAAAAATTTGTTTTCATCATTGTCCCATCATGCCATTGCCCTCATAACACTTCTCTCTACTTGCTATGCACTGGATGATTCATCCTTGTTAGCCCAGATAAGGGCTGAGTGGTCCAGTGGTTCAGGATTTGGTATTGGAATGAAAGGAAATATTTATAGACCATTAAGTAGTTAACAAAAATAGGTTTAACAATAGCATGAAAAGGATATTTGGCATCAATTCAGCTTAGCATAGCTATACCGCCTCTGAGGTTGCCATGGTTATACACCAATGCCACACACAAGGAAGGAGTCCCTGACTTCTCCTTCAGTGACTTTTGTATATGGGCCATGGGGAAGCCAGGTCAAAAGTGTGAGCTTTAGTCTCTTGACCAATTGTACTGTGAGGACAGGTTTAATATTATTTAAAGAAAAACAAAATTATCCTAACCTTCATAGAGCAGATGTTACTTTTACAGAAACCTCTATGCAGATCATTATCAGGTCTTTTTCTCTAGGCTTAATGGCTAAACAAATGAAAATATTTATTAGTCACTTACTATATGCCACATACTGTGCTACATGTTAGGGATACAAAAAGCCAGGCAATTTCTATAATCAAGGATCTTATAAATTTATAGTGAAAAATAACACATATAGGGGACTGGTGGCCAGGGAGGGATGTTTACTCTGGGAAGATATTGAGATAGTGAGTAAAGCCATTTAGATAAGGTATATATCCTTTCCAGGAATGGTTTCTAGATGGAATTATTGTTCCTAGATGAATGTTGGAAGGAAGATAGTATATTCATGGAAGGAAGATGGCTGAAGTGCATCATGGTGGGTCTGAAAGCAAGAACACACTCTCTCATTCTCTCTCTCTCTCTCCATCATCCTAGAACCCCACTTTCAAATCTTTAACTGGATATTCCAGTCTGAGTATCCCAATGATAATTTAATATTTCAGAAGTCCTATGAAATTATATGGTCAATATGGATATTTCCATCAATGGTACAAAGCACATCCCACTATACTGTAGGAATGTATACTTCTTTATGCTATAGTACATACCTTGGATAATATGTTTTACACCATTTAAAGTATATATTTTATCATTAGTTATATGTGATACTAGCCATATTCCCATATGAGTCTCTCCGATGACCTTTGAGGTACCAACAATTTTCATGGAAACTTGTAGGAAGAAAGAAAAGAAGGAGGGTGGGGAATAGTTACCAACACACTCTTCAGTCAATAAAAATGAGAGTAAAGAGTGAAAATAATACATCAATCAGTGACTGGCAATAGTTGGAAGTTTTTAGTTCTATCTATTGAAATTCTGCTTGTACAGAGTCCTAAAATATGATATATAGGTAATTAACAGGTGCCCAGATCATTAGGTTAACTGTTAGAATACTAGAAAAGTCAGATTAACAACCCACTATCTCTTCAATATATTTTAAAATATAGGCTACCTACTCCCAAAGAGCTTAGAGTCTAGCATTAGAGATATGAAATATACATGAATAACTAAAATACAAAGTAGAATGAGTCAAATGCGTATGAAAATTATACCATAATATGAAAGTTCAAAAGAAAAAGAGACCACTTCAGCCTAGGAAAACAAGAAAGACTTCATGAAAGAAGTACAACATGAACTTACTCTTAAAAGATAAAGAAGAGGTGAGAAAAGGAAAACAGTTATTCTAGGCATCAAAAATATTATAAGAAAAAATTCGTGATGAGAAAGCACAAAATCTTTTTAAAGGATAGTGTCATCCAATTTTAAAGTTTAGGTTAGGGAAATTCAACAATTCAACTCACCAACTGTATCTTAAGTACCAGTCACAAAGAGGAAAGGGAAGAGAAATAGGGGAGACAGAGGAAAAGAGAATGATAAGAGGAGAAAAAAGGAAAGAAATCCCTTTCCTCAAGGGCATTCTAAAGGGGAGCAGTAAAATATATGTGTGAGCATGGAGGTTGAAACTGGGTATTACAGGCTATGCTAGATTTATCATATTGGAACTTCTGTCTTCAAATTCTGGGTATGCAATACATTGCTTTTGTCTCTCCCGCAGACTAATGGAGAACTCTGCAAAGTAAAGCTTAATAAACATTTCATTAATGAATAAATTAATATATGTGTTAATCAGGAGCAATTCAGAGTATAAAGACATGAATCTATAATAACAATACCAAGAAGACTAGTTGATATTTATAGAGTACTTTAAGGTATATGAAAATCTTTATACTTTGTTTAATTTTCAAAATAACTTTATGAGATACCTATTACAGGTATTATAATTACAATTTTTCAGTTAAGCCAATTGGGACTCAGAGACATTAGTGACCAAATGATGGTCAAATGAGTATTAAGTTTCAGAGTCAGGACTTCAACACAAGTCCCAAGACTTTTTCTGGTCAAGCACTCTTTCCCTTATTCCATCCTTCCTCTCAAAAACAGAGAAGAATCATATAGTAGAAAAAGCAGTGACTCTGGTACTAGAGAAACTATTCAAATCCATATTACTCTCTGTGTTACTTTGGACAAGTCATTTAATCATCTCCCTGGGATTTGGGTTAGATGGTCTCTGATATCCTTTCCATTTCTTCCTTCTATTCCTCCTATGATCCTAAAATGTCTAAGGTCAATTCCAGTCTTGAAACCTAGAAAATCAGTCAGATGATGTCAAGGCTACTATTTCATCTTCCACTGGTCAAAATTGCCACCACATTTGAAAAACTTGTCAAGTTCTGAAAATTAACCTGCACTTCTATTTAGAAATCTAAACATATTTTATGTCCATAGATTAAAAGATAGTATGGTACCATGATTTCGTAGTAGGTGATTAATAAAGGCTTGTTTATTTACTTCTTGACCTTCAAGATCATGCAATCCAACCTCTCATCTCATAAAAGAGAGTGAGGCATAGAGGTTGACTTGATTGTCACACAAGTCATGAGGTGAGAAAGCCAGTGTTTGATCTCAGGTTCTCTGACTCCAAATTGAGCTCTTTGAATTGCATCATTCTGCTTTTCCTATAACCTCTCAGATTCTCCAACAAATCATCTCTGTTTATGCTGAGGAAAAAGCTCAACTACTTCACCTGACTGTGCCCAGTAAATTAAAAATCTCACTGGAACAGATGGGACCAAGGAGGTTGAAAGAGAATTTGCAAGTAAACTGGCCACAAAGCCAATAAAACTTTGTCAGCTGATGCCTTGTACAGTATCTCAGACAACACTATAATCAAAGAGACAAATGTGTAATGGCTGTAAATATTGGAGTGCTTTTTATTACTCTTTTGATTCCCACACATAATATGTCATTTCTGGGTCATTTTTCCTTTTATAGCGACAGTCTTTAGAATCATGTCTTCAAGCCTTAAGGCAAGTTAGCACTACTGAAAATGCATTAGAGAGTAGATTGATATCTCTAGCCCGAGGAAAGCAGAGAAAAGAAACTAATATTTTAGATGAATTTCAGAGTCTGGATGTTAACAATAGCACAACATAGCTTTCTTACAACAATCAAACTATATAGGAGTTTCAAGGGTATGAATTGCAATAATGTTTGTGAAAGTGCCTTAAAATATCTAGGACATTCTAAACTGTGACTACTGTTTAAGAACAATAAACTTTAAAAATATTTGAACATCCTTTTAGCGAAGTTTCATTTAAATCATTCTCTTATATGCTGAGTGTATAGAGAACAGCTCTTTAACAAGAATGATCAGATCATTATGATCCAACAAGGTAATCAAATGAAAACTTCACACAGGTTCATCATGAAACATGAAAAAGCCACATTCATGTTACCTGAATTATACTAATGCTACAACAGGCACCACAACATGCTGCTCTTGGACTTAGGAAGACCCTGATTTGGACTGTATCTGTGACACTAGCTATCTTACCATGGGTGAGTAAATTTACCACTCAGAAACTAAGTTTCCTCATTTCTATGAAATGAGGATATTAATGCTTCTAATATTTACCTTACCTGGTATATGCAAGAATAAAGTGAGATAATGTGCTTTGCAAATTTTGGAGCATTATATAAATGTCACTTTCTATTGTTGTTACTGTTATCTTATTGTTATCATGTTCAATGGAGTTTAGATATAAATGATGTTAGGAAAAGGTTTTGCTTTTTGAAATAGCCTATTATTACTGCCCATTATAAAATGCTTCTTTTTCTTTTAATTGAATAAAGGTATAATATATAAGCTCTACTTCTGGAAATTCACTGAGAGTATCTTCAATTGCTATTATATCTAAGTATTAGATAGGTGGCAAATTTTTGCAATGTGTGGTGATAGGTTGCATATTTTCTCCAATCTCCTTTTCTCTAAGAAACAATGCAAAGGAAACAGAGAAACATAGATAACATATGAACTAATACAAAGTGAAGAAAGAAATATAAGGGGAGGGAGAGCTAAGGGGAATAATAAAATGACTATAAGAATGTAAATGAAAACAACAGCAAATCAATTGAAACTTAATGCTGTGAAATTATCTTGACCAAGACTGCCCCCAAAAGGAGAAGTAAGAGGCCACTTCTCCCTGCTTCTTTGCAGAGGTGGGCAACAGTACATATGAAATGCTGTGTATACTGACAAACATTTTTAATATTTGATAGTTCTGTTTACTTTTTTTTCCCCTTTTTTATTTGTCATTTATAAGGGATTGTTCTTTGGGAGGGGGTTAGGACACATTGAATAATGTAAAAAGAAGATATATAAATAAAAATGATAAAAGTTTCATGTTTTGAAAATTGTATAGCTATGACCTAGTTATGGTTCTATCATAAATCCCTCCATTTATGCAAATACATATGTCTTAGTAATTACTATTATTGTTGAAGATGATCATGATAAGGAGGAGAAGGAGGAAAGGGAGAATGCTTCTGAATCATACAACATGGCTTAAATGGGGAAATAAAGATTAATACAGTAATGTAATCCTAAGACTACAAGCTTAATAAGAATTAACAACATAATGTAGAAGTATAAAAACATATTGGCAATGAGTTACTAAATAAACATTTATTAAGCACCATTTATGTAGCTGGCATTATGATAAACACTGGAGGTGGGGATGAGGGAGTAAGGAAAAAGACAATTCTGCACTCAAGTAGCTTGCAAATAACTATGTAGAACTAGGCTATATAGAGGATCAATAAAAAATAATCAACAGAGAAAAGTCATTAGATTTAAGCAGGATTAGAATGTGGTTCCTATAGAATGTGGGACTTTAGCTGGAACTTGAAGAAAACTAGAGGCAGAGATGATCACAGAAAGCATTCCAGGCATAAGGGATATCCAGTGAAAATGTCTGGAATCTAAAGACAGAGTGTTTTTTTGAGGAACAGAAAGAGGTTGATATACTGCTTCACAGACTACAAGGGGATGTAATATGTAAGAAGACTGGAAAGGAATGGGGACAGGTTATGAAGGACTTTGGATGTTAAACAGAGGATTTTATATTTGATCCTGGAAGTGATACGGTCCCTGAAGGCCATTTTTCCCCCAGAGGAGACCACTTTAACAGTTGAATGGAGGACGGATTGGAGTGAGAAGAGATTTTACAACACAAAGAACACCCAGTAGGCTATGCAATAGTCTAAGGTTAAAGTGATGGGGGACTGTACAAGGTAGCGATGGTGTCAAAGGAAAGAAAGGAACATATAAGAGAGTTGTTACTAAAAGAAAATGGTAGACATTAACAACAGATTGGATTTGGTGACTGAGAGAGAGAGTAAAGAATCAAAGATAACACATAGGTTGGTAACTGGGAGGATGACAGTACCCTAAACAGTAACAGGGAAACTGGAAAGAGAGGAGGGTTTGAGGAGAAGAATGAAAGTGAGTTCATTTTAGACATGTTGAGTTCAAATAATCTATGGGACATACAGCTTAAGACAACTAATAGGCATTTGAAAATGTCACTCTGGAGGTCAGCAGAGAAGTTAGGGTTTGTCAAAGAAATCTGAGAATAATCTGCATATGGATGATAATTTAATCTATGTGAGTTAATGAGATCACCAAGTGGAGTAATATAGAGGTAAAAAAGAAAAGGGTCCCAGACAGAATTCTGTGGGAAACACATGGCTAAGAGACATGACTTGGTTGAAGATATATCAAAGAAGACTGAGATGGAGTAGTCAGACAGTCAAAAGGAGAACCAAGAGAGAATAATGTCCCCAAAGCCTAGAGCAAAGAGATAGAGTGATTGATAATGTCAAAGGCTGAAGAGAGGTCAAAGAGTAGGAAGACTGAAGAAAGCCTATTAGTTTTGGCAATTAGAAATTGCAGTAATTTTTATGAGGATGGTTTTGGTTCAATGAAGAGACTGGAAATCAGATTTGAAAAAATTAAGAAGAGAATGAGGGGAAGGGAAGTAGAGACAACTATTACATATTGTCTTTTCAAATACTTTAGCCATGAAAGGTTGGAAAGCTATGGGAAACAGCTAGTTTTACCAAATGGATAGTATCAAATGATAGAAGTAATAGTGATAATGCATTTTTCATTGCTCAGACCACAGGCCACATCAGGAGTTTTATATTCATTTATGGGCTCCTCATGCACTTTAAGAGTAACAATGGAAAACTGAAGCTGAAATAATGAGACTAAGGCTGCAAAAGATCTGAAAACTGTAGCGGAAAAAATGAAAGAAGAATCCCTTTGGTTCTTTCAATATGTATTAAATACAAATATAGTCTTTGATATGTTATCCCTCATTTTTGATACATAATCAGCCTATCCAGCCACATATTTTACAAGTTATGTCGTTAAAAAGATTTATCAGAGAGATATTTTAAAAGAATGGGCAATGTTGTTCTTCAAACTTGTTTCTATTTTCCTTTTAGTCCCATTCACCTTACAATGATATGATCATTATAACTAATATCTTTTCAGATTTCAAATTTAATTATCTAATGTTAATTCTGAAATGTTGCTACAAACTGGACTTTGGCCTAACTAAAATCCTTGATCAATAAAGTAAAAGCAGAGTTAGCCTATAAAAGAATCCCATTTGAGAAGTGAATATGGGAAGCAACAGCAGGGAAAGAAATGTGTGTCTCCAAATGCTGAGTAGAGAAAATCTAACTCATATAGTAAGCTGATAATTCCTACCTCATTTTTTCACTATACCTATTTTGGTGGAAAAAAAGTAGGGGGAGTTTACCCACATGTTCTTCCATACTCTTCTCAAATTCATGGATTTCCCCCTGCCTTTGAGGCCAATCTTTGATGTTTATCCATCTAAATTCATCTAAATATGACAATCTGAAGCAAAGCCGCAAATGTCCTTCCCTAGTGATGACTGCTGGCCAATTACTCAATAAAAATTTATTCATTAGGCAAAAGTGTTAGATTAGATGACCTCTCAGGTCCCTTCTGACTCTAATATTCATATTTATGTATGTCTTTGTTGTGAGCATAATGAATATATCTTAAGAAACATTTATCACAATGCTACTTTATGTTTTATAGTAACCCAAAGCATCTATCACTGAGAAGATGACCTCATTGAGATAATATGTGTTGATAAATCATGTCCCTCATATTCGTTCAAATTGTAAAGAGGATTCTACAATATGTCAAGATGCTGTCTGTTTCAAAATAAAATATAAGGATGGTTGCAAAGGTTTCAATTTGTACATATAACACTGTTTTTCATGAGAAGTTATAAATAATGCCAAACCCTATCGGGTTTTTTTAAGATGCAAGTTCACTTTCACAGTAGAAGCAATTGTATTCAAAAGCAAAGCACTACTTCAAGAAATGGAAAAAAATAAAAAAACAAACAGTACCCCTATTCACTTATGTCTGTCTCTAAAGGTAGTGAAGAATTTCTTTACACTGATCCCAACTTTTCCTCTCTCAATGCTTCATTCATTATTCCTATCCCTCAGTACAAATAGAAGTCTAATGTTCCATATAACCTATCTAGTCTGAAATTTAAATTCCTCCCCCCTTTAAATAAAGATATTCTTGAAGAAATAACTATTGTCATATAGATTGAGGAGGAATTTCAACCCAACTAAAAGAAAAAAAAAATAATAGTAATTCATTTACATGGAAAGCAAGACAGTCTAGTTAAAGAAGAGAGGCCCCCTGAAAGTAAGACATGCAGTAACAATTTGCAAGTCAAATCAATCACCAAAATCTCCACCCCATCTCCCTTTTTTCTCCAGATGAGAAAATCTAGAACTCTGAACCCACAACAGTGCCCTCCATGCAACTGGCTTTATTTCCAAACCTGAGCCCTATAACCTTCAACGAAAGGAGACATCAGTATGGTATAAAGGACCATCTTCTTCACAACCCTCAATACCAACAGCTGACAAAGTATCAACAATAGACATGTAATCCTAGGAGCCTTAGAAATGGCTCTATTCCCTCCACCAATCACTATACCCAGTACAAGCCCAGACCTCAGAGCCACAATCCTGGGAATCAACCCTCACAGAGATGTAGCCTGGGAATTACTTCTGCAGTTACTATAGTCATGACTTCTGAATACATAGAAAAGGCAATACCCACACCAAAGTCCTTAGCACTATCAAATGATCAAGTGTCAAAAACCATATGATTTTAGTAGTGCAAATAATATTATAGATGATGCCATATGATTTGCTTTGACATTGCCACTACAGGATCATAGGACTGATAACTGAAACCTCTATATGCCATCTCTCTCTCTTTAGAATATAAGCTACCTAAGAACAGGGATTATCTTGCTTTCCAATTTTTGCCCCCAAAGCACAATGTAAATACATACTAAGCATTTATTATGCCTTTGGATTTATCTACCCACGCAGCCACCTATTCATCCATTAATTCATTCATACTCATTTAGGTATCTTTATTGTGCTCATTATAACTAAGCTAACTACAAATTACTTAAGGATAAGATCTCATCAAATAATGGGAATCATTAGTTTGGGTCACTATATGTACTTGAAAAAGTCTCAGGCTCATACTTTAACTAATTAAGAGTGACCTCACCCATTAGTTTAAATTAATGAGGCTTGTACCTTTCTTTGAAGTTGGAAAAGTTGTGAAAAATGTGCATCCCATTCTTAGCCTAATGCCAACCATAATTATTTGAATAAAAATGTCTAATTCACTAAGTAGCTTCAGCTAAAACTACAAAAATAAACAAAAAACCAAACCAAACCAAAATTCTGTTGTTGTTCATATTTGATTTAAAAATAAATATTAAACAAATCATATGCTTTGGAAACAACTCTTTGTATTAATTTTGAAAAACAGAAAATCCTCAAATGTTTTGCAAATTTCAATGTAAGAAAAATCACTATTGCATAGAACATAGAGTGAATTTTGTGGTTAGCATCGTTTCTCATCTTTAGTGATAATCAAAGGGATTTGTTTTTGAAATGTCATTCGAAGGTATCTCTCTTTAAGATATGGTAAATTACCTTTTAGATTAAGTTATGAGTAATTTCTAACCTAAATTCTCTAAGGAACACTATACATAAAATACTGTTGAATTACAACAATTAGCAAAAATTGTTCTAAAAAATAAAAGATATTTCCTTTCATACAAGTGAGTTTTCTAGCAGAGTGATTTCATACAATTTTATTCTTCATTTTCTATGTATTACATATGGTAAAGAGAGTTCAACTCCATTTCTTCTTTCAATTGTAAAATATTAAAATTTATATAGATTTTTGTCATATGCTGCATGTTAGTGTCTCTTCCATTTGCCAGTATTTTGGGAAGAGTCCAAAAGTTCAATTGTGTTTCTTACCACATTGTATTCTAATTTTTATTTTTTTAATTTTGAAATTTAAAAAAATGAGGAATCAATTCAAGAAAATTTTTGCATGTAAGGAAAATAGAAGAACTGAAAGAGAAAAAGGAGCACAGGGTTAGAAATAGAAAAGAATAGATAAACTACAAACAATAAGAAATGAAATGAAATTAATAAAATTATCTGAGTTGTGATTAGACAACTGAACCTACAGAAATCTAACCCTCATCTTCAGGTTCTAATAATTTCAACAGTTAGAAGAAAACCCTATCTCATAATATTTATGTGCTCTTGACACAGTTTTTCAGTTGAGGTGGAATCTGATATTCATGTGTAAATCACAGATACTCAGATCTTCAAGTAATATCAAAATCATCTGCAAACTATATGTGAATAAGAATTCCTGTTACAAATTCATGTCAAATGCATAACCTGTCTCTGCTCCAAGACTTCCAGGGAGAAAGGCTTACCTCCCAAGGCAGTCCATTTTATTTCTGGAGAGTTCTAATGTTGGGGAATTTTTCCATTATATCAATCATAAATTTGCCTTCATGTAATTTCTACCATTTCTACTCTCCAGGTCCAGGCAGAGCAAATCTAATCCCTCTTCCATGTGATGCCCTTTTGATTACTTGAAGAGCGCAATCATACTTCTCCCTATCTTCTCGTAGATGTCCTTCAACTACAACAGGACTCTTTTCTATATCTCCTATATTCTATATCATCTGCTTCTCACAGTATATGCTGATTTTATCCCTGATTTTTAAGGGGCTTGTTTGGTTTTATTATTTTTGTTTTGTTGAAATATTATGCTGATGATTCATATTGAGTTTCTATTTTTTTAAATGCCCAGATCACATTCAAATAAATCACAATAGCCACAAATACACATTTTGTACTTGAGAAATGTCTTTTGAAATTTCATCCAATTAGATATTCATAGGTCAACATTCTATCTGTTCAAGATCACCTCTTCATCATTCAATGTGTTAATTGTCCCTACTAGTCTTTTTAATATAAAAATAACTGAAAAGCATGAAATTTATTTATTTACCCAAGTCATTTGTAAAAATGTAAATAAATAAACAAAAAATCCACAAAGTCGATGATATATTTCTGTGGACGTACCATTCCCCTTTCTAGTGGGTATTAAGCCTTTAACAACAGTTCCTGGGATCAATCATTAAATAACCATTTAATAATTATTTGGCCCAATATCTTCATCTTGTCATCAAAGATATCATGACATTTTGTGAAAAATTATACCTTCTCCTATCTGATCATTTTCTTCCTGTGTTCAAAACTCTTTAATGGCTATCTACTTTCTTCTCTTTTTTTCTTTTTTATTACCTATTTCATAAATACAAACTTTTAAACCTCACATTTGTTGAAAGTTTAGAATTTGTGGAGTGTATATTGGCAAAATGGGAAATAACTGTGCCCTGGTACAATTTAGGTAGAAACAAGTCCCTTCAATTTAGTGGACAGATATAGAAGCCATAGAAATTTTATTTAGGAATGGTAGTGGGCTGTTTTAGTGGGTAAAATGCTGTCTTGGGTGTAATAAAAACAGGGAACAATTGTAAGAGAGATCAGCCAATGCTGCGATTTTTGGTAAATATTGGTGTGTTGTAGTATAAAAAGTAGAGCATATTCTTGGAGTGAGCTGCAAGTGAAATTGGTCTATAGATTCATGCTGGAATGTAAAACAGTTAACATGAGCCAGAGCAATCTCAGGTATATGTTGGGATCTGAGTAAGAAATACTGTATATGTGGTTAGGGGCTTGTACTGGTTACTAATGCTCTCCTAAGACCTGCATTCAAATTCTTTCTCTGTTAATTGTTCCCTATGAAATTTTGGTCAAATCACTTAATCTATTGAGCTGTAGCTTACTCATCTGTAAATGAGTGAGTTGGACTGGATGGCTTCTAAGATCCCTTCTAGCTATAGATCTTTGATCCTATAAACCAAGATAGGGTAAGTGCTTGCTATAATTCAGGCACTATGCTAAACATCGGTGATACAAATAGAAAGAATGAGATAACCTTTAATCTCAAATACTTTATATTTTAATAGGAATGAAGGAACAACATGCATAAACACACACATACATATAAATATATATTCACTGTATGTATATACAAATATAGAGAATTCAGGAACTATCTTTGGGATGAATAAATATGAGAGAGAGAGAGAGGGCACTGTCAGTTGGGAAGATGAGGGAAGGCTTCATGTAAAAATGGCTTGAGTTGTGACGTGAATGAAAAGAGGGTTCTATGAAGAACAGAGAGGGAAGAGCATCCCGGTCATGGGCATGGTCAGAGGGAAGGTATGAAGATGAGAGGAGAGAAGTGCAGGAGGAACAAAGAGAAGCCCAATTTGCTTGGACAGAAAACAGAGTAAAGCAAAATGAGCCAGAAAGATAGGTTGAAGCCAGGTAGCAAAAGATTTTCAAATTGAAACAGGCTTTTATGTTTAATTTATATTTAATCTTAATGACAATAGGAAGCTACCACTGTTTATTGAGTAGGGCAATGATACGTAAGATTTGCATATAAGGAAAATTACTTTTTCATCTGGGACAGGGGAGGGTAAACAAGAATGTGGAGAGATTTGAAACAGGGAAACCAACTGTAAAACTGTAATAATAGTCTGGATGTGATGTGACAAGGGCCAGAAATAATGTGAAGATGTGTAACCAGAGAAAAAGTCTGATGTGAGAGTTGTTGTGGGCAAGAGTTGACCATTTTTTGGATATGTGGGCTGGAGAAGGAATGCATGTTTCTGAAGTTTTAAGCCTGGGAGACTAAAAAGATGGCATTACCCTCAAGAGAAAAAGGGAAAATTAGAAAAAATGGAGAATCTGGGGTAAAAAAAGAAATTAGTTCCACTTTGGAAATGCTGAGTTTCAGATGTCTCTGACTCATCTACTTTGAAATGTCCACTAGGTAGTTGATAATGTGAGACTGTGGAAATGTAGATGTGTAAGACATCTGCATGATGATAATTAAACCTATGGAGATGATGAAGTCACCAAAAATGTGCAGAAAGAGAAAAGAAGAAGGTCACTGACAGAACCCTGGAATACATCAACAACTAGGAACATGATAAGGATGATATGATAGCAAAGGAGACTAAAAGGATAGGTCAAAAAGTAGAAAGAGAACTGAGGGGAGAATGATGTAATGAGAATGTAGAAAAGACAGGGCATCTAGGAGGGGAGGGCGGTCAACAGTGTCAAATCCAGCAAATTAGCCAACAAAAATGAGGAATAAGAAGAAACATATATCATATTTTGCTTACTAATAGATCATCAATAACTTGGGAAAGGGCAGTTTCACTTGATTGATAAGAATTGAAGACCAATTTCAAAGGTTTGAGGAGTGACTGAGAGTGGAAGAGGACGTAATAAACGTATAGAAAATTTTAGTTTAGCTGTGATAGGGAGAAGAGATATAGAAAGATAGGGCAAGGGCATGATACGTTCTAGTGAAGGTCTCTTAAGGATAAAGGAAACTTGGATACATCTGAAGATGGTTCAGAAGAACTAATGTAAAGTGAAGAGTTAAATAAGAAAGAAAGATAGTCCCAATCCTGGGGAGCATATTTTCTAAATCAGGAAGACAATATAAATGAAAGGGGTGGGAAAGGTAAGAAGAGAATGTTCCCAAACAGGGATGGTTTAAAAAGAAGTCTAGAGAATCAGGATTAGAGCTTGGACAGGAATAAAGGATTTAATAAGACTAGAATGTAGATGTTTTGGTTTTGTTTTTTTTTTGATTGAGGTTCTAGGAGGACCTGGTCAATCAGAGTAAGGGACAGAAGCACAGGGCACTTATAGCATGAAAAGGGTAAAGGTACTGGAGGTTATTTCAAGGTGAGAAGATATATTGATAATGCATTTTTGCTTACTGTTAATGTAATTTTGCTCCTTAATGGGAAGATCTTTCCCAACCATTAATAGATCCAGGTGACCTGCTTAAGTCACATGGAAGCCTGAGTCACGTGAGTCTAAGTCACATGGAACAGGAGGGGGTAGAACAGAAAGGAAGAAACAGGAAGATTTGGAGCTAGAGCAGAACTGAGAGGAAGTTAGTCAGAGAGCAGTCAGAGAAGGGAAAGGGAGCTGGCTAGTGTCAGTGGGAGACCTTGTTTCTAATTTTGTTTAAGGGAGCTGGTTTGCAGGAAGCCTAACAGAGGGAATGTTTGGGGCTGGTGTTGCTCTCTGCATAGCTATCATGTGTATAGATAACATCTATACATATTATTATGTATAGATGCATAGATATGTATAGATTATGTATAGTATATGTATATATTGTTATTATGTATAGATTACTGTGATGGATTTGTCTTTCTGGTGTTGGAATAAATATTTTGGTTCTCTCTTCCATGTGGAGAGTGCTATTTCACGATTCAGAATTATCCCAGCATATTCATGGCTGCTGTAAGCCCTGTGAATATCGTGCTAGTACTATAGAAGGCTACTTGGATAAGGTTAGAGGAATAGTCTTCTAAGGAGAGAAGGCTGCTTGAAATTAGTGGCTAAAGAAATCTAGAGAGTTGGAAGTATCAGGAAAGGAACAAAGGAGAATACCATGAAAAGCAATGAGAACTCAAAGTACCTGGGTTCAAATCTGCTCATAGTGCTTAGTAGTGGCATATAAATTATTTAATCACTATGGACCTTAATTTCCTCAGCTGTAAAACCAGGAGGCTGGGCTAAATCAGGAGTCAGCAAACAATGTCCAAAAATGTATTACTATATTTTAGAACATAAAAACCATTTTTTTCTTTTTTTTGCTTGTAGAACCTACTCAACCAGACAGTGGACTAGATTTGGCCTATGAATTGTAGTTTATTGACTCCTGGGTAGGATGACAGAATCCCATTTAAGAATTGAACTTCAGGTTTCATTTATTTCAGTCATCTAATTTTGCAAATGAGTAAATGAGTTCCAGAAAAATTGTGACTTATCCAAGTTACAGAAAAACTATGGTTTGAACTGAAGTCCTCTGAATGTAAAACCATCATTCTGTTTCTATGGTTTCTTTCAGATTTTAAATCCTATGATCCTTTGACTTGGATTTGATTCCTGGCTCTTATACTTGCTACCTCTGTGACCACAGGCAAAGAGATCAACAAAAATCCATGTCCTCATTTCTCTCCAGAGCTTAGCACCATTCCTGGTATACCATAAATATTAAATAACTGCTTGTCAATTTATTAGTTCTTCTGGGTCAGATTTTTTGAGGTCTAGTGCATGCTCTTAGGATTAGACTACAGTCTTATATCAATGGGGGCTACCAAGAGGAAGATATAAAACCAGACTCTGGATGGTTTCTAATACATAGGGACAAAGTCTTTTTCATCCTTCTATGTACCATAGACTTGAGAATAAAATGCTTATTCCGAGCCTCTCCAATAAGGCTGACCTCTTTAGTGAGCAGTTTTTCTGGCTCACTCTGCCTTTGGATATAATTGGATACATGGTCTCTGCATGTACTCTGGCAAGAATCAGGATTTCTATGATTTAGATTGCCTCTCTATAACAGGCGGAGGGCTGAATGAACTCTGCACAGAAGGCCAGAAAATCCCCATGATGCCAGGTCACTAGGCAGACTTTCTAGGGATGGCAGACTATGGAACTAACCAGGCCAGGGAAGTGCAAAGAATAAAGAATGTTAGCTCCATGTGAAAATTGAACCTGGCATGAGTGCTGTTCATGAATAAAGCTTCACCATATTGGTAATAGAAATCCCTTGTCTGTCTCTTTATTTCCACAGTGGAGTTATTTCATGGTAATTGTTTCACATTCAAGGATCAATCTCTCTGAGACTCAGTTTCTTCATGAGTAATATGATAATTATAACACCTATAGTATGCTAATAATATCTGACATTTATACAGCACTTTACAAAAGGACAGTATTTGAGAGTTGGAAGGCACCTCAACAGCCATCTAGTTCAACTTATGCAAAGAAGGAATTCTTACTATCACATACCCAACAAATTGTTTGCAAACTTTAAATATTGAAAATATCTTTATAGCTGTTGTATCATTTGTTCCTCACAACAATACTGGAGGGTACGTGCTATTTTTATCCCCACTTTAGTTTTTTAACAGATGATGAAACTGAAGCTGAGAAGTGCCTGATGCAAACCCCAGTCATCTCACTCCAAAGCTGGCACTCTAACCACTATGGCTACAGATCTGAACGTCATCTATCTTCCTCAAAAGGCTTACTGTAAGGAAGCATTTCACAGACCTCAAAGCACTACATAAGTGTGAGATGCTATCAGTATTTTTATTTTTAGTTTAATATTTTATTTTTCCTAATTAAATGTTAGAATAATTTTAACATTTCTTTTTAAAAATTTGAGTTTTATATCTCCCCCTTCATACCTCTAGTCCTCTTCTACTGAGAAGTTAAGCAATTTGATATGTTATACACATCCAGTCATGCAAAACATATTTCCATATTAGTCACGTTGTGAAAAAAAGAGGCAAAAAAAAGAAAAGAAAAATAAAACTTTTTTTTTAAAGTATGCTATCATGTTCCATCAGATCTTTCTCTGAATATGGATAGCATTATTCATCATAAGTCTTTCAGAATTGTACTGGATCACTATATTGCTGAGAATAGCTAAGTCATTCATAGTTGATTGCCATACAATATTGCTCTTACTGTGTACAATGTTTTCCTGGTTCCACTCACTTCATTTTACATCAGTTTATGTAATTCTTTGCATATTTTTTTCTTTCTGAAAACATCCTACTCATCATTTCTTACAGCACAATAGTTTTCCATTACATTCATGTAACACAGTTTGTTCACCAATTCCCCAGTTGATGGGCATCCCCTAAATTTCCAATTCATTGCCACCACTAAAAAAGAGCTACTATACATTTTTTTTTGTAGATATAGGTCCTATTTTTTTTTATCTTTTTGATATAGAGACCTACTAGAGATAATGTTGGATCAAATGGTTTGCATAGTCTTATAGTTCTTAGGGCATAATCCCAAATTGTCCCCATAATGGGTGAATGAGTTCATAACTCAACCAACAGTGGATTAGTGTTCCAATTTTCCCACTCTAACATTTGTTATATTCCATTTCTGGCTTATTAGTCAATCTGATAGGTATGGTACCTCAAAGGTGCTTTGATCTGCATTTCTCTAATCAATAGTGATTTAGAGCATCTTTTAAAATATGACCATGATTAGCTTTGGTTACTTCATATGAAAACTGCCTGTTCATATTCTTTGACCATTTATCAACTGAAGAATGGCTATTGTTTTCATAAATTTGACTTACTTCTCTATATATTTAAGAAATGAGGCCTTTAAAAGGAGGACAGAGTCAAGATGGCAGAGTGAGAGTAAGTACTCACCTAACCTCTACCACAAAATCCTTCAGATACTTCTAAAAAAGAGAATCTGAACAAATTTTAGAGTGGCAGAATTCACCAGGAGACATTGGGTGGCAAATTTCCAGCCCAAGACAGCCTGGAAGGCCAATGGGAAGGATATGCTACATGAAGCTGGGGAACACAGAGTGCACCAGAACAGATGGCATAGCTGAGCCAAGCAGGAACCACTGAGGAAGACTGAAGCTAAAGCAGCAGTGCAGATTCTCAAACATCAGCTCAGGAAGGGAGTCCAGCAGAACTGAGTGAGAGAGAAGTACAGGCCCCCCAGGAACAGTAACAGTTACTCCTGAGACTATTAGTCTGCAGATTAAATTTCTATAAGTTACCTACTTGAACTTCTAGGAGTCAAGATGGTTAAGTGATCTGTAAGTGCTCACCCCCTCCCCTTGTTGATGTTGAAAAACCCAGAGAATATTTCCCCGGGAAAAATCCTGTAATAGTGGGATCAGCTGAAGGGGTAAACAGTCTCTTAGCTCAAGAGGCCAGGAAAATCATTAAATCTTGTTGTGGCCGAAGGGGACCAGTACAGGATCAGCACTGTCCTAGATGTCCCCACCTCAGCAAAGCAGGAGATCCTGAGCCCCAGGGTAGGTGGAGCCCATAAGCCCCACCACCAGGACCTCAGGCGTGCCTTATCACAACCAGAAGAATTGTGAAGACACAAGTGCAGACTGTGGGTTCACCAACCACTGAGCCTGCCTGTGCTCTAGCTCAGGAGAGGAGCCCTCCTGTGGCCACACTATCCCCACACACACACACCTCATGCAATGAGCTCCATGGCAACTCCAGGGAAACTCAGAAAGACTTAACCTGGCCTCTGCCATGGCACAACAGCCTGCTCAAGACCAGGTAAGCAACAGCATTCTAGCTTCTAGCTGAAAGAACCAGAGACCACAAGACACAAAGTGTCAAGTTCTCAGCACAAAAACTGTGGGGCAGAGCCCTCTGTGCCCCAGAAGCAGAGATCCATCTTAAAAGCCAGAAAAAAGGCAATCATCATGAGCAAGAAGCAAACCAGAAAAGATTGTAGAACCTTACTATGAGGACAAATATCAAAACACAAATAAAGTAAAAGTCAACACTGAGACTATACTCCCATCTGAAACCTCAGAAGGGAATATCAACATGTCTCAAGACCAAAGAGCATTCTTGAAAGAGCTCAAGAAGGATTTTAAAAGCCAAATTAGGGAGATAGAAGAAAAAAATTGCCAATGAATTTGAAAATATGAAAAAAGAATTCACTGAAGAGAACAGCTCCTTAAAAAAGAAAATTGGGCAAATGGAAAAGGAAGTTCAAAACCTAACTGGAGAAAATAACTCCTTAAAAGGAACAATTGGACAAATGGAAAAGGAGATGCAAAAGTTAACTGAAGAAAACAACCTATTAAAAACTAAAATTGGGCAAGTGTAAGCTAATGGTTCTATGAGACATCAAGAGTCAGTCAAACAGAATATAAGGAATGAAAAAATAGACAGAAATGCAAAATATCTCATTGGTAATACAATTGACCTGGAAAATAGATCCAGGAGAGAAAAATCTAAGAATTATTGGTCCACCAGAAATCCATGATGAAAAAGAGAGCCTGGACAATATTTTCCAAGAAATCATCAAGGTCCTAGATCCTAGATCCTAGATCCAGAAAGCAAAATCATTATCAAAAGAATCCACAGATCATCTCCTAAAAGAGATAACAAACTGAAAAAGTCAAGGAATATTGTTGCCAAATTCCAGAACTATCAAGTTAAGGAGAAAATACTTCAAGTAGTCAGAAAGAAACAATTCAAATATTGAGGAGCTACAGTCAGGTTCACACAGGACCTTGCACTTTCTACATTAAAAGATCTGAGGGATTGGAATGTAATACGCTGTTAGGCAAAGAAGCTCAGACTATAACCAAGCATCAATTAACAGCAAAATTGAACATAATATTTTAGAGAAGGAAATGTACCTTTAATGAAATAAGGGATTTCCAGACCTTACTGATGAAAAGGACAGAGATCAGTAGAAAATCTGGTCTTCAAATACAAGTCTCAAGAGAGGCATAAAAAGGTAACAGGAAAAAAAAATAAACTTGTTATTCAATATGCACAAACTGTTTCCATCCCTATAAAGGAAAGTGATACTTGTTAATCTTGGGAATTGGATATTTTTTATTATGATATTTAAAAGGGATATACATAGATAGAGGGAGTGGGTATAAATTAACTGATGTGATGATAAAAATGTGATTCAAGGGCAAGAAGGGATTGTAATGGGAGATGTGAAAAGGAGGAGGTAGAAAAAGGTAAATTACATCAAAGAAAGAGGAAGAAAAACATATGTTATACTAGAGGGAAAGAGGGAAGGGAGATGAGCACTATTTGAGATTGACTCTCATATGATTTGGTTCAAGGAGGCAACAACAAACTCAGTTAAGTATAGAAATCTAAGTTGCCCTATACATGTAGGAGGGGAAAGGGGAGGGGAAGTTAAAAGAGAGGGAAGATGTAATAAGGGAAAAGCAGAATAAAAGGGAAGGGGGACTAATATAAGGGAGGGAAGACTGAGGGAGGCAGTGGACAAACATTAAAAACCTGTTGTGGAGGGGAAGGGAGAAGGGAGAACTAAAAGCATAAATGGGGGAAATAGAATGGAAAGAAAGACACAGATAATAAATATAACTGTGAATGTAAATGGGATAAACTCTCCCATAAAATAGAGGCAGACAGCAGAATGGATTAAAAACCATAATCCAACAATATATTGTTTACAAAAAACATATTTGAAATAGGGGGATACACACAGGATAAAGATAAAAGGTTGGAATAGAATATATTATGCTTCAGCTGATGTAAAAAAAAGCATAGGTAGCAATTCTAATCTCAGACAAAGCAAAAGTAGAAAAAAGATCTAATCAAAAGAGATAAGGAAGGAAACTACATCCTGCTAAACACCACCAGAGACAATGAAACAATATCATTGCTAAACATATATGCACCAACTGGTATAATGTCCAGATTCTTAGAGGAGAAAATAAGGGAGTTACAGGAAGAAGTAGACAGTAAAACTATACTAGTGAGGGACCTCAGTCTACCTATCTCTGAACCTGATAAATCTAAACTCAAAAGAAACAAGAAAGAAGTTAAGGAGGTGAATAGAACTCTGTATTAAGGTAGATATGATAGATCTCTGGAGAAAACTGAATAGGGATAGAAAGGCATATATGTTTGAATTAGCAGTACATGGTACATACACAAAAATTGACCAGGTACTAGGGCATGGTAACCTCAAAATCCAATGCAGAAAGGCCAAGATAGGTAATGCATTCTTCTCAGATCATGATGCAAGAAAAATTATATATAATAAAAGGCCACAGAAAAATAGATAAAAAATTTATTGGAAATGAAATAATCTAATCCTAAAGAATGAATGGGTTAAACAACAAATCACAGAAACAATCAATAATTTCATTTGAGAGATTGACAATAATGAGACAACCTACCAAAACTTTTGGGATGCTGCAAAAGCAGTTCTTAGGGGAAGTTTAATATCATTGAATGCCAACATGAATAAAACAGAGAAAGAGGAGATCAATGCAGCTGAAAAAGCTGGAAAAAGAACAAATTGAAAATCCTGAAGTAAATACCAAATGAGAAATACTGAAACCAATGGAGGTATTAAGAAAATTGAAATTAAGAAAACTATTTAACTAATAAATAAAACTAAGAGCTGGTTTTATGAAAACAAACGAGAAAATTGATAAATCTCTGGGCAATTTTATTTAAGAAAATGAAGAAATACAAATTACCAATATCAAAAATGAAAAGCATGAACTTGTCTCCAATGAGGAGAAAATTAAAACAATAAATAGAAATTACTTTACCCAACTGTATGCCCATAAATATGACAGTCTAAGTGAGATGGTTGAATATTTAAAAAATATAAATTTCCCAGATTAACAAAAGAGGAAGTTAAATACTTAAATAACCCCATTTCAGAAAAAGAAATTGAACAAGTCATCAATGAACCCCCTAGGAAAACATCTCCAGAACCAGATGGATTTACAAGTGAATTCTATCAAACATTTAAAAAACACATAATTCCAATACTGTGTAGACTATTTGGGAAAATTGGCAGAGTCCTAACAAATTCTTTTTATGATAAAAATATGGTTCTGGTACCTAAATCAGGAAGAGCCAAAATAGAGAAAGAAAATTATAGACCAACATCTCTAATGAATATAGATGCCAAAATTTTAATTAAGATACTAGCCAAAAGAATACAGCATCTTTTCATGAGAAAAATACCTTACAATCAGGTAAGACTCATACCAGGAATGCATGACTGATTCAATATTTTGAAAACTATCAGCATTGTTGATCATATAAAAAACAAACCTCTCAGAAACCATATTATTATCTCAATAGATGCAGAAAATTCTTTTTGACAAAATACAGCACCCATTCCTGTTGAAAACACTGGAAAGTATAGGAATAAATGCAGTCTTCCTTAAAATAATAAGCAGTATCTACCTAAAACTATCAGCAAGCATTATATCCAATGGGCAGAAGCTAGATGCATTTCCAATAAGATCGGGGTGAAACAAGGACATCCATTATCATCATTGTTATTCAATGTGGTACTAGAAATGTTAGCTCCAGCAATAAGAGAAGAAAAAGAAATTGAAAGAATTAGAATAGGCAAAGAAGAAACTAAGTTATCATTCTTTGCAGATGATATGATGATATATTTAGAGAATCCCACAGAATCAAGCAAAAAGCTACTTGAAATTATAAAGAACTTTGGCAGAGTGGCTGGTTACAAACAAACTGAGATAAATCATCAGCATTTCTATATATTACTAACAAGACCCAAAAACAAGAGATGGAAAGAGAAATCCCATTTAAAGCAATCATAGAAAATATCTCCAAGTCTACCTGCCAAAATGAACCCATGGACTATATAAATACAATTAAAAAACACTTTTTGCACAAATAAAGTCAGATGTATGTAATTGGAAAAACATCAGTTGCTTGTGGATAGGCTGAGCTAATATAATAAAAATGAGAATTCCACCTAAATTAATTTACTTACTGAGTGCCATACCAATCAAACTGTCAAAAAAATTATTTTCTAGAGCTAGAAAAAATAATATCAAAATTCATCTGGGCAAACAAAAAGTCCAGAATATCAAGGCAATTAATAAAAATTTATGCTAGGGAAGGTGGTCTAGCCCTAGCAGATCTCAAATTGTATTATAAAGCAGCAATCATCAAAACCATTTGGTACTAGGAAATAGAGGGCTAGACCAGTGGAATAGGTTAGGTACTCAGGACACAGTTGTCAATGAATATAGCAGTATACTGTTTGATAAACCCAAGGACCCTAGTTTCTGGAATAAGAACTCACTGAAAACTGCTGGGAAAACTAGATAACTGTGGCAGAAACTGGGCATAGTCCAATACCTGACACCATACACAAGAATGAAGTCCAAATGGATACATGATCTAGGTATAAAGGCTGATACCACACACAAATTAAGGGAGCAAGGAATAGTGTATTTGTCAGATTTATGGAGAAATTTTTGACCAAACAAGAAATAGAGAACATTATGAAGTGCAAAACTGATCATTTTGATTACATCAAATTGAAAAGCTTTTTCACAAGCAAACTAAATGCAATCAATATTAGGAGGGAAGCAGAAAACTGGGAAATAATTTTTGCAACTAGTGTCTGTGATAAAAGATTCATTTCTAAAATACATAGTGATCTCTGTCAAATGTGCAATCATACAAAGTCATTCCCCAATTGGTAAATGGTTAAAGGATATGAACAGGCAGTTTTCAGAGGAAGAAATTATATTAAAAAATGCTCTAAATCACTACTAATTGGAGAAATGCAAATCAAAACAACTCTGAGGTACCACGTCACACCTATCAGATTGACTAACATGACAAAAGAAGAAGATGATAAATGTTGGGGAAGATGTGGGAAAGTTAGAACAATAATTCATTGTTGGTAGAGTTGTGAGCTGATCCAACCATTCTGGAGAGCAATTTGTAACTATGCCCAAAGGGCTACAAAAATGCACATACCCTTTGACCCAGCAATATTGCTTCTAAGACTGTATCCCAAAGTGATATAAAAATGAGAAAGGGTCCCACATATACAAAAATATTTATAGCAGCTCTCTCTGTGGTGGCCAAGAATTGGAAATCGAGGGGATACCCATCAATTAGGGAATGGTTAAACACGTTGTGGTATATGAATTTAATGAAATATTATTGTGCTATAAGAAAGGATGAACAGGAAGTTTTCAGAGAGGCCTGGAAGGACTGATATGAACTGATGTTGAGCGAAATGAGCAGAACCAGGAGGACGTTGTACACAGTAACAATCACAGTGTGTGAGGAATTTTTCTGGCAGACTTAGCCCTTCACAGCAATGCATGGACCTAAATCATTCCCAAAGGACTCGAGGCAAAATACCATTCACATCCAGAGAAAACACTATGGAATTAAATGCAGAATGAAGCAGAATATTTTCTCCTGTGTTTTGTTTTGTTTTGTTTTATCTCATAGTCTCTCCCATTCACTTTAATTCTTCTATGCAACATGACTAATGTGAAAATATTTTTAATATGTATATGTAGAACCCACATAAGATTGCATGACATCTCAGGGAGCACAGGGGGAAGTAGAGGGAGAAAATCTAAGACTGATAGAAGTGATTGTAGACAAATGAAAACAAATAAATTTAAAAAAGAAAAAAAAAAGATGTGAGGCCTTGCTCAGAGAAATCTGTTGCAATTTTTCCAGAGTTATAATTATTGTGAGCTTCCTTTCATCTTATTTCCCCCCTTTATCATTCTCTCTCTCTCCTTTCACCCTGTCCACCCTCAGAAGTGTTTTGCCTCTGAATACTGCCTCTCCCAATCTACCTTTCCTTCTTTTAGTCCCCCTTTCACTTACCTCTTTCATCTCTTCCTTTTTCTGTAGGGTAACATAGCTTTCTGTATGTAAGTGTGTATGTTATTCCCTCTTTGAGTCAATTCTAATGAGAGTAAGGTTCAAGCATTCTCTCTACCTCCCTCATGTTCCCTTCCACTGTAAAAGTTCTTTTGTGCTTCTTTTATGTGAGATAATTTACCTCATTCTACCTCTCACTTTCCCCTTCTCCTTGTGCATTCCTTTCTCACCTCTTAATTTGATTTTTTGAATATCATCCCATCATAGTCAACTCACACCCATGCCCTCTGTCTATGGATACTGCTTCTAACTGCCATTATAAATAATAAAGTTAATAGGAGGTACAAATTATTCATCTTCTTGAACAGCAATGTAAACAGTTTAATCTTATTGAATCCCTTATAATTTCTTTTTTCTATTTACTATTTTTTTTGCTTCTTTAGTCTTTCATTTGAAAATCAAAATTTTGATTTCAGCTCTGATCTTTTCATCGGAAATTTTTGAAAGTTGCCAATTTCATTGAATATCCATTTTTCCTTTGAATGATTAAAATCAGTATTGCTGGTAAAGTGATTTTTGGTTGTAATTCTACATCTTTTGCCCATTGGAATATCATGTTCCAAATCCTCTGATCCTTAATGTGTAGGAGTTGCTAAATATGTTATACTGACTGTGGCTCCATAATATTTGAATTGTTTCTTTCTGGCTACTCATAATATTTTCTCCTTTACCTGGGAGTGCTGGAATTTGGCAACAATATTCTCAGACAAATAAATGGCCATCCTGCCTTTGCTAGAAGCCCTACAGTTAAGTGGGAACTTACTATTACTTGAGACAGTCTATCCCACTTTTGGATAGCTCAGGTGTAAGAGGAAATCTGACTCTGAAACTTCAACCTATGATCTGTTAGGTTTTGACTTCTCATGAATTATTGATTTTTATAGGTACAAAGAATATGTAGTCTGACTTCACTGAAGAAATATATAATTTTTAAATAATATATTCATAATTATCTTTGCACTAGTAATTTAACAACAGGACCAATGTTTTGATGTCTTTAGCAAAACAAATTGTGTTTTATGTGAAATAAATGACTTCCATTCATATTTATCATTAATAAACTGTTTAGAGTCAATCATCAATAAACAGAAATAAATGACTACAAAGATAATTTCATTTATCTGTTATTAAAATAATTCAAAAACCATACAAGGTAAAAAAATGAATACAAATAGTGAAGTGGCTCAGGTAAATATTTATGATTTGCTGTTAAGTAAATCTAAATGTTTGCATACATGAGATTATTACTTTCATAAAGGTTCCTTTTCTATAATAATTGGGATAGTGTGAAAATGAAGATAAACCATCAAATTTAAAATGTTAAAGAAAAATAGTCTAAGGGTTCATTATAAGAATGTCATCATGCATATGGCATTCCTTTACTTCATACCTGAAGTCAGAACCTGTTCTCTTTCCATTTTCTGGAATTCCAGGATCAGGACACATATCAGACACTAAAGCAACACCCCCTTGAGTCACTGAAATAGAGAGAAACATTAATATTAATTGTAATGTCATAGAACTTTCAGGAAAATAACCAGATAGTAATGAAAATTAGTTAGGTGAGGCTAAGGAAGAAAATATACTATTATACAGTCATTGATTCAAATGCCTCTGTCTTAAAAAATAAATTACCAAAACTATTGTGAATTTATAATTAATATGCATGAAAAAATACATAGACAAACTATTCATAAGGATTTTGAAGTTTTTGTTGGTTTGTTTCCTTGTTTTTTTAAAATCTAATTTACTTGACAATGGGTTCCTAAAATTAAAACCAGTCCATTTATTAAAGTAAGAAAAGACTGTTGCCCTTAGAATAAAATCATAGAATTATAGAATTTGGTGCAAGGAGTTACCTTAGAGATTATTAATCCAACTGTTTCATTTTAATCATTAAGAAACTCAAATGACAATAAGTGAATTGACAACAGTCAGAAATCTAGCTCATAGAAGAGCCAAGGCTAGAAACCAAGTTTCTTGGCTCCCACCCATTGTACCTTCCATTGCATCTTTCACTCAAAATTACAAGGTGGATCTTAGAAACCTAAACTTATATAAAATGGAAAATTTCCTCCTTCTGCATGAGCAATTATTTAAAAAGATGGTAGCTGGAGAACTGTAATCCAAAAAAGGCTTGTAATAAAAATACTGTATATCATGTTATGATTTAAGTTTAATAAGTGCATCTTGTTAACATGTACACAGAGTACTACTACATATATATATATATATATATATATATATATATATATATATATGTCATAATACAATTCTCTGACTGTGAAATCACTCATTATACTAGTCCACATAAATTGCAGGTTAGTCTTTTATTTTATAGTAGTCCATTTGAAGTTCTTTGAAGGACATACTTTCTGAAGCTTTGTTTCTTTGACTAATATTTCCCTTTCAGTTACAAGGATTGTCAAAAGATATATTCCCTCATTTATATTCTGCACTACAGTCAAACCAGGCTACTCTCTAGTCCCTCAACTTATTCCATACTTTCTTAATTCCACATCTGTGCTTATACAATTCCCTACATCTGGAATGCCTTTTGACAATTGACATTCTAGCCATCATTCCACAGCTAAATGAAAATAAAATTCTTTCATTATAGATGCTGAAACAAAATTGCTGAAGAAAACTACAATCTGAAAATTCTCATGTTTATTAATGACTTCTTCTGAGGCCATCCAATTGCAAATAAAGGTGTTTCTTCTGTTCCAGTGACAAGCTTGAGACAAGCCTATGGAAAATATATCTTTTTTTTTTTACTCATATTTTGGGCCAGGACTGATCTCAAACTGTTCTGCTGATCTAGGCAAGAAATGGGAATGAAATGGAATACTTATAACTCAGTTAACATGCAATTAAAGGAAAATAAGTAGAGAAAAATAAATGAAAAGGGAAAATGACCAGGGAGGTGGAGCATTGGTTAGAGGCCTGGGCCTAGAGTCAGAAAGATCTGAATTAAAATCAAGCTTTAGATATTTACTAGCTGTATGAACTTAAACAAGTCACTTCACTTCTGTTTGCCTCAGCTTCCTCAACTATAAAATGAGAATAATAATAGCACCTGTATTGCAGGGTTCTTGTCAAAATCAAAAGGGATAATAAGTGAAAAGCTTTTAGCACAGGGTCTATCCCATCGTAGGCGACTTAAAAATGTCAGCTATTGTTGTTCTTCTTTCATCCGTTGTTTTCAGAGAAGCAATGACATCAAAGGGTGATGTCTTGATTTGTGTGTGAATTGGATTTAAGTGAGGCAGAATTGTACAAAATTATTATTACTATTAAAGGATGCTTAACTAAAAATAGCATATACAGAATATTCAGTAAAGATAAAGCATTGCTGCAGCTGGACAAAACTTCCCTTTCTCTTCCTTTGTTATAGTGGTACTTAGTAAGTATCAAGCTTGAGTAATCCCTTGACTTCTCATGTGGTAAGATTGTGTGTGAGTGTGTGTGTGTGTGTGTGTGTGTGTGTGTTTGTATAACAGTGACCAAAAAGCTGTTACCACAAAGGAGCCACAGTCCTGTGAACCAAACTCTCAAGGACTGGGCCAATTACATTTCAAGAATGGTATTATCTTTTAAAGGGTGGGAGAGTGGAAATGAGTTTAATCTTCGTGGAGTAGATTTGTATCCTGCCACAGTCTACGTTCTCTTCAGTAGTTCACAGTAAATCACATGTTCAGAGCACAAAATTTTTACCTCACAAAAGAAGGGTGTATTTGAGGGTACAAATTTGAGGTAATGGAGTGGGTTAGTGCTAAGTTAGAGTCATAAGATGTATGTCAGTATTAACAATCTGCTATTTAGTAGCTATAGGCATGAAATTTCATTGCAACTCTAGTTCCCTCATCTTTATATGCTAGTGCATCCCCATCCCTCTCCCCAAAAGTGCTGTGGCTTTAACAAAGGATGCTTAGGATAATGCAGCCATAACAAGTGTGGAAGGTTGGCATGACGATGAACAACATATACATATTAGGGGTGTAATAAATGGAGTTTGACACCTATAGGCCTTTTGAATCTTTCCCCCTCCTGCTTCCCAGATAGCACCTAATGCGATGTCTGACTTTCAAAGAGTCTATCCTCATTTCCCTTTCTTTTTCATCCCTTGGTGCTGAATATAATTGGGAAGAGTAGTTGAGACCCATTCATGTCAGCTCATAAAAATCTTTTCACAGCAAAAAAAAAAAAAAGTTAGCTTCCTCACAAGGAAAAAAAATATTTAGTTTAAAGGTTGTTACAGTGCAGAATGAATTAGGCAAGCCTGAGTGGATTATAGATGAGAGAAAGAAAGGATTCTGATAGATATTAGATGTAAAATATGGCTGATTTTCTGAAACAGGGATAAGCTTTCAAATGGGATAAGGTGGCACTGAGGATTCACAGTGACAAACAGGTTATGTACAATTGAGAGCTATAAACCCCAAATGACTATTCTACCAGAATCATGGGCAATTAATTTTTCTGAAAGCCAAAGCTGATGAAAAGAAAAATACTCATGGAAATCAATTTCACATATGCATGATTTCTAGTGCTCCAAGCAAATAGATGCTATAAATGAGGAATAAATGGTTATAGTTTTAATACATCTGAATTGTGTCTTACTGGTTTTCTTCTGACAGATCCTAGGAATGTAGTTAAATTAAAGCGAAAAAATAAATCTTACCAGTCCTTCACATGTCCCAACCCAATAATAATAAAAAAAAAACACTGGCTCTCAGATTTTATTTTTGTAATGATAATATTAATATCAGACAGAGATGTACCTTTTTCAAAATACATCTTTATTTTAAAGGCAACTAGTATGTTAATTTGAATAATTGGGCTTAAATGATATCATTTCATCAGAATTAACTTTTTTTTTTTAAAGAATCCACAGAGACCAATACTCTTCCTTTTAGACAAAATATTTGCAAAACACTTTTCAGACCTCTCTGACATAATTTTTCTTGATCATCATAACAAGTCTGAACTCATAGGTTCAGTATTGTTCCCATTTGGCCAATGAAGGAAATAAGTCACAAAATAGTCCTCTCTACAGCCCCATGTTACCTCTCCTCTTTATCATCCTGACTGCTAAGGAAGTGAGTATAGATATGCAGTGAAATGAAACCCATTTGGGAACAAATTCTGAAGACGGCATTCTGTTCTGTGCTGGGTAGAAACTGAGAGAAGAACAGAGCAGATTGAAGGGAAGAGGAAGTACAAAAGAGGTATGAGATAAAGTCCTGTGCTTAAGAAAATAAAAAATCTTTTGTGGGACCTGTATTATGCCTATGTAGTAATTTAATTAAAATATTTATTAAACATACTATATGCAAAACTTGATGACTTGGCAGCTTAAAAAATAAGGATAAAATGTACATGGTGTGGTAGTTAATAATCAATGTGAAAAAAGATCTGTTGGTTCAGGTGGACTGCAAGATTGACATGGCAGTCAAATAAGTTAGCAGGCTCTTATTTCAATAGTTTCTTTTTAATTGTAGTTTTGTCAGTGCTAATATTCTCCCTGTGGACTCAGATCATAATCTCATTATGGTTTAGTAGATAGTCTTCAGAAAATGTTGTAGAAAGTCATCACTCATTTGACCATCTTGGTAATGATTGTGGCCAATCTGGATTTATTTAGGCTTCTCTTTGAACAATGTCCATTACCAATGGAATCTAAGACAACATGAAAAGCAGCATGACATAGCAGAGACAGAAAATAACTTTATCTTATTCTCGAAGATTATGAATTGCAGAGGAGGTCACAACTTGCATTAATAGGGAGAATTTTTCATTCAAGAATTTTCTGTCAATAAATACATAGGTTACCTATGTCTAGTATTCAGAGAAGGGAAGTCAAGTTCTCATTATGTTCTTTCCTAGTTAGGTCACATCTAAAGTTTACATTCTACTCATTTTTATAACTATATTGAAAACTAATTCATGGCCATAGAGTGGCAACTGGTATACTCAAGGAACTAGAAATGATGCCAAATAATGATGGCTGAAGGAACTGGGCACATTTAACTTGGAGAAGATTAGTGGGGGTAGAGAAGACATATCTGTTTTCAAACATTTTGAAGGACTTTCATGAAGAAGATAATTTAGGTTCTGTTTTGTTTGAACCCAGAAGGCTGAAGGATAACCAGCAGGTAGAAGTTACAGGAAAGAAAATGTTCCTCTACAAAAGGAAAATCTCCCTAACAAGTGGAGTACACAATCTCTATAGAGAGCAAGGGTCTCAATCCAATTCTTCAGAGAGGTTGATAGAGCAGGAGTCAGAAATTTCTAGAGAGGATTTGTGCTTGGTAAATATCTTTAAGATTCCTTCCAGCTCTCAATCACAACATCCTATGACTAGCATCATAGAATCATATTCATTTCTGAGAGTCTATAAATGTCTGGGGTTATAGGAGAAGTAGAAGCCTATTAGGAACATTTCTAAAGTGTAGGCGTAATGCCTAAGAGACCTGGAATAGACTCTAGAGACTGATCTTTGTGAACTCAAATGTTCAAAGAGAGAAGAAATGCCGATGACTTGAAATTTTACAGTATATACTGAGGTTGAGTGCACAGTTTTCACCAAAGACCTGACTTTGAATATGAATATCAGATTTAGATAAGTAAATTGCCACCCTGGTATTTGCTTTAATGATTTATTAACCATTATTGCATATTTTGTTGTTAATTGAAATTGATGTTTAAAATTTTTCAGTTGATATTGTTAAGCTTAATTTTAATCAGCACCGATAATCATCTACAGAAATTTTGCCTTTATTTTTTTAAGTTGTCTAAGAATAAGAAATGCCTTATATGAACTGCATTTTCTTCTTAAAATTTTATCGGTTCATCATAATTCCTATTACAACCTAAAATCCATCATCAAATGCCCCTTCATTTATGATAATCATGTGAAATTAATGCTTCATATATATATATGTATATATATATGTATACACACACAAACACACACATATACAGATATATAATGATAGATTTGTTCCAAGACAACACCATGACACAGTATGCCTGATGCATAGGTTTTGATGTAAGGAAGACATGGATTTAAGTTACCCATCTACCCAATCCTGCTTGTGTAATCCTGGGGTAGTTACTCAGCTTCTCAGCATCCCAGTTAACTGTCCACGCCTATATGTTGCAATAAATTTGCTAGATATATTGCTAGAGGAAGTATCTCACAGAATCTCACTTTGACTATGAAATCAAAAGTCTAATCACCCCAACAAGGTATTTTTTTTTCTTTTTCGATATGTGGAAGGGTCAATGCTTCATCCCTAATGTGGAATGTTGTTGTTGTTGAATCATTTCAGTCATGTCCAAAGCTTCTTGACCCCATTTGGGATTTACTTGGCAAAGATATGGGAGTAGTTGACCATTTCCTTTTTCAGCTCATTTTATAGATGAGGAAATTGGGGCAAACAGGGCTAAGTGGCTTGCCCAAGATCACAAAGCTAATAAGTGTTTGAGGTTGGATTTGAACTCGGGTCTTCCTGACACCAGACCCTGTGCTTCAATCCCTAATACGGAGAGCATCGCTTAAATTTGAATATCTGAAACAAAACAAAACACTTTGTAAGATAATTTGATGCAGTGAAACACTCCTTTCTATCATCATATAAGGATTTACAGAAAATCCAACAATTTAGCTTTTTCAAAAAGATTGCCATCTTCTATCATTCCCATTCTTTTTTTTTTTTCAACTGCACAGTGTCAGCATTTCATAAAAAATGGTACATTTCCTGGTAATTTACAAAGCAAAAGGTTCATAGACCAAGTAAGGACCTTAAAGAACTAGCATTTATAACCTTCTACTTCCCATTTAATAGTACTATTCCCCTTTGTCACACATCTCTGACCTTGACAGTCTTCCAGTGCTATCTAGAAGTATACTCAATTCAATTTTTATGTGAGCTTTTGTTGTCATGAACAAAAGTATGTGATATGAAAAAGTACTGGATATAAGCAGTCAAATGTCCCTGAGCCCACATCTAAATAAAACAGTGAAGCATGTCAGATGAATCCTAAAAGTTAAGAAAAGAGAAAGAAATGAAAAGGAAATTAAAGAAGAGAAAGAAACAAAAGAACAAAAGAAAGAAAATCTCCATGGACCATCCCCATCAAGAAAAAATATAAATTATCAAAGACAAAGCTGGGGAAAACTTTGTGTTATTTAAACTGCACTTGAATTATCAATTAGCTACAGGACTCTTACGTAAGCTTGCAACTCTTTGGTAAACTTACCAATGAGGCAACCCACCACCCAACTCCCAGAAAAAAGCCAAGTACATAACATGTATGCAGTAAATGCGTGTGGATAGATTGGTCTTCATCTACCTGTAGCAATGCCAAGCATGATTATGAATATCAAGTTTGCTTGCTAAAAATCAGAAAAATGAATCCAATGAATGTGTGGCTACACATGGGAGGAGAGACCAGAGGGAAAAGTCCCTTGTTTCTTTTTCTTTGAATCAGTTATGGGCACAAGGCCATGGGACAGCTTGGTTATAACTTCAACAATCTTTTGTTACAGCGAAGTGGACAGTGTCTACAATATGGGAATGGAAACCAGGATTATGGAGATCTACCTAAGGCTGCCTATCCCTAATATTTTCTCTTATGAAACTGGTAAGAATGGGAAGTGAGGAACTCATTTAGCTAGCACACTTAGTTAACTGCAGGGTAGCCAAAAACTAAGGCAAAAATGTTACATAATGTAAATGTACAAAGAAAAAGTTAATCCAAAACTACTTTAACCCTTTCTTCTTTCCCCTTTGAAGGAACATAGTGCAGTGAGAAAACAATGAATTTTGTTTCAAAGGACAAATCTTCAACTGGCTCCAACAATTGTCTATGGAATAATGCATGACCTTAAACATCTTTGGGTCTCAGATTTCTCATCTGTAAAATGGGTGGAACTAGATGACTTTAGTCTCCTTTCCAGGTCTAAATCTATGATCCCATGATTCTGATCCTAGTGATTCAAATATTTCTAATAACAACAGTTGCCTGATGAAAGAATCATTTATGTCCTGAAGCTCCTAATTTGATTTATTCAAATCTGGTTTACATTTACCTTTACATTATGCAATTTTTCCTGTTTTATCAAGGCAGGATGCAAAAGAATAAAATATTGTTTTTGATTCTAAAAACCTAATATGTTAAAAACCTAACACTCCTCAAGGAGTCAAGTTATCTTCATCTGAAGCATTTCTCTAAAGATGGATTTCCTGAATACAAAGTAGGCCAGGGTATCTAAATCACTTGAGGAAGATAGGCTGATAAACTAAATTAGAGGGATTTCTTGGTACTCTTTTAATTAAAGATTGTACCTGAGTATGGCTGTTCTTTGGTTAATTTAATATTTATCAGGTCCAAACAATGTGCTGTGTTGTATAAAGCCTAAAAAAAGATTAGGAAAATCCTTTTTGAAAATGAGAGAATCTACTGTCTCAGAAGTGTTGCAATTCCTCAGATGCACATATAGTTTCTCTGAAAGAACTGCCTGAAGTCATTGAGGCCCCAGGATGATAAGATTACAATTTTATATCCGGAAAGGACCCCAGAAATTATTTAGTTCAAACTCCTTCATTTTTTTCAGAAGAGGAAACTAGGCCCAAAGAGGTTATAGAATATCTTCATACTTGGTTCCTCCAAGCTATTCCCACCACATTAATCCCACAAATACCCGTGAAATAGATATCCTTGAAGTACAAATTTGAACTGTTTTTCTCCCCAGCTCAAAAAGCTTCTGTGGTTCTCTATTTCACCTGGCTTAAAATATTAACTATTCTCTTTGGTATTGAAAGTCAAAGTCTAATCTAGCTTTCCAGAGAATGAATCACCTTATTCTTTCAAAGGTATTCTGTGTTCTAGCCAAACTGATATATTTTCCATTCACAAAACTATACATTCTATCATCCATCTTTCTGCTTTGTCTGATTGTCCCCATCTACCTCCCACTATTCCACACTGGAATATATTTTGTCCCTATTTGTCCCATTTCTTGGAATCCATTGCTCCTTCATCTCAAGCACTGCCTCCTTTCAGGCTATCCACGGAGACCTTTCCTTAATGCATCAACTTTTGAGTTATTTTGCCTCAGAATTTAATTTATTTATGCTTGTATCTACATTTCTATCCACTTATCTTTTTCCTCAAAATAAAATAAAAAAGGATCAGGGCATCTATCAATTGTATCTTTCAGACCCCTAGCTCAATAGGGTTCTTGGTGTACAAAGTATAATACATTCTATCAGAAGAGACCACATACAGAGAAGTACCTATGGATATATATTATCTCACAGAGAGAGAGAGAGAGATGAGGGCAGGGTGGTGGTTCATGTTTATACAAATTAGATAAAAGGGGATTAGGATGAGAAAGTACCTACAGTAGGGAAGATAAGGAAAGGCTTCATGCAGAAGATGGCACTTAGTCTGAGTCTTGGAGGAAAAATAGTAATTCTTTGACGCGAAGGTGAAGAGAGAGTGCATTCCAGCTACAGAGAAAAATCCATGAAAAATACAGAGGATGGAAATGGAAAGCCATGAATGAGGAATAGATCTAAGATGTGCTTGACTGCAATGAGTTTGTGAAAGATAGTAATTTGTAAGAAAGTTGAAAACACAGCTTGTAAAGGGCTTTAAAAGTCATGCATGTTCATATTTTATCCTAGAGGTGTCAAGGAGTTACTTTAGTTTCTTGAACAGGGGAAGGATATGCTTAATTACTCATTATTTAGTAAGCTTGCTATGTGCCAGGTATAAGAGGTAAGATCTGTGCCCAGTACAGGTCCTACTTGTACAAATAACTTTGGCAATTATGATTGCAGGAAGCTGAGGCTTGAGGCAAGGATAACAATTAGTTCTTTATTATTATCAAGGTGAAAAGTACTCCTAGGACCTGAATTAGAGTGGTAGCTACAATGGTAGAAAGAAGAGTTCAATACATGAGTAATGTTTAAATAGAAAATACAAGACTTGTCAGCTCCTTGTATATGTGGAGTGAGTAAGAATGAAATGAGAATGACAACTAGGTAAAAAAGATTTAAAATTTTATCATATCAGCTCCATAAGGGCACATATAGTTTTCCTTTTTATCTTTATCCAACAAATATCTGGTATAGTGTTTGACATATATAGTAGTACAAAATCAGTCCATCAACAAGTCGGTTAAATATTTATTAAGCACTTATAATATGTCAAACATTATATTAAGCCCTGAAGATACAAAAAGGCACAACTAGTCTCTGTCCTCAAGGAACTCATATTCTATTGGAAGAGACAATATATCAATAACTATGCACATAGAAGATATATACAGAGTAGAAGGAATGTTCTATATCAGGAAAAAGCACATACTAAATAAATCCTTATTAAATTTAATTGCCCAAAGAACCAATGGACTTCTCTCCACTTTTAATTGTTCTATAAATATTATGAACTATATATAATCTGCAGACCTTCTCTTTTTAGGACTACATACTTCCGAGGCCATAGAGAAGGAAAGTGGGATAAAAGATTGATATTTTAGGTTTATATGTGCAGTTAAAATACCTATTTTTCTCAAATGTATCACTAACTATGATTTGGGAAGTCACTATTTATGCTGGTTTTGTTTCATCTATAAAAAGAGGGGAATAACTAGACAATCTATACTGCTCCTTCCAGCTTAGAAGATATGTGATGTTGTGAGGAAAAACTTAGAAATTAAGTACCTTTCATTAGGCATCAAAAATGAAAACAATATGATAGGCAAAAAAGAGAAAATGTTCAAAATTCCCAGAAGAAGACAGCCCTTGATATTCTAGGGTAAAATCGTCATTAACATCTTTTGCATACTACGTCTTCTGAGTTTTTCTGAGAGCCTTCTTTATCACCATCAATCTCTTTGATCTCATAGTTCATAGACATACTGAATTTGATTTGTTCTGACAGCAAGAAAGATAGATATCTTAGGGTACTATGTTATCTTTGACAAATGTAGAATGACCAAGGCCAGGTTTAGGGCATTATTTCTTGTTGACCCAAGTCTAGTCTCTTGCGTGCTGAGACCTCTAAGTTCTGGACAACTTAACAATTCTGGAATACTAGCAACTTCATTATAATCAACAATCTTTGAGGAAGCCACTATCTAGCAAATGCAGCTACTGTCTAGCAAAAGCCTTCCATATGTAATGGAAGGCACAGCACTGATTATCTTCAAGTAATGAGGACAATATCTGGCTAAACTATAAGGTGTGCACATGTTATCTATTTATTTGTGTCTTTTCTAAAGCCAATAGGCTTATATCCTCAGGAACAAGAAAGTGAGCAAACAGTGCAGTCATGATAAAGTGCAGATGTGAGCACATCACAAAGTTGTGTTGAAAAAGCATATTTTTGTTTGTTTCTGTTTTCAAGGGGAGGGAGGGATTGGGATTGGGTTGTGAGGGATAACTTATACTGTCAGATTCTTAGGATATTGTAGCTTTGATACATGAAACCTCTGCCACATTGAAGAACAAAGAAGGTTTCTTTCCAATTGTGGTGTCTAAGTGACATCTAAATTGTATGTTAAAATGAAAGATACTGTACCTAACCAAACGAAATCAAGATGAATGAATATAATATAATTATACTGTGTATAATTTATTGTTATCCATAAATAAATCACAATTGTTGCTATTTAACAAACTTTATTTAGCATTAAGATCATCACTGTTTTATAGCTTCATTAATTTATCATTCTTATGAATTTCAATGATGATTTCCTAGATCATCTTTATGAATATTCAAAGAGTGTAGTAAACCACATGGTAGTTTACTACCATGTAGAATTCAGATTATCAGCCACAAAAGAGAGTTGAGGGAAAAAAAGTTTCCCCTGTGAACCATAACTTTGCATTTCAAGGTGGCAGAGATTTAAATAAACACTTCAGTACAACTGTAATGGAAAAAAAAAATTAATCCCAAAATAAATGGCCAATTTGTTATTTAAAAAAGGGGAAAATAAGCTACATCACTCTTTAATTTCATTTTAGAGTTGTTTAAATTTCCTTTACTCTTCCAAATATATTTGTTACTGTGAGATCATGCACCAGAGTTATAGAAACTTTCCTTGTGACATTATACACATTTCAAATGAAGGTTTCTTTGAAAGTACATCACTGGACTGAAAACAAAATAATTTTAAAAAGGAAAAGAAAAAGATGATATAGCAGATAAAAAAAGAAAGTACATCACTGGAAAATTATTAAGGGGAGGAAAAGATGACTTAATTGGTATCTAAAAGCACAGAATATAGGCAAATTATCAAAATTTTTCAAATTTTACAACTTAAATCAAATTTATTAAGTCTCTGTTCTGTATAAAGTTCATAATAATCCCTTGCCTCTCTTGGACTTCAAGTTTCCAAGCCAGATATTCTCTTGAAGTTGAAGAGAAGAAAAACACCATCATTGTTAAATAGCGAAGTCCTAAGAAACCTTTACCTAGGTTTTGCCTTTCAGATACAAACTCTTCTATGAAGTCTTCTTGGATCTCTCAACTTCTAAAGCGTCCTCACTTCCTAAACTGCCTTGTATTTATTTTGTATTATTTGTCATATATGTAGAGATGTACATACTAACTCTTTTGGTAGAATACATGTTCCTTAAGAGCCAGCACTGTTTTTACTTTGATTCCATATTCTCAGGTAGCTACTGTAATAGCTGGCGCCTAGTAAGCAAACGCAAAATGCTTATTGACTGATTCATCAGTGCTGGAGATTCAAAAACAAAAAGGAAGAATGACATAGAACGTCAAAATCAGATGAAAATACTGCTTCTAGTCCAGAAGTTCCCAAAATTATTTGGCCTACTGTTTCTCTCTTTTTTTTTTATTTTACATATTTATCTTTCAAGGGCCAACCCATATTCAGAAAACTTAAATATAATTCCAGCAGCATACTCCAACAAAAGCACCAACGGTCTCGTAATGTGCTCTCACATTCAGATACTCACTTGGATCATCCCTGTTCTTTGATTTTTTTTTTTTTAAGCCTTTAATGGTACACATCTTTCTTATCTGCAATGTAATCTCCAATCTCTTGTGGACACATTAACTTTTCAGCATCTGTGTCAGGAATTTCAAACTCAAATTCATCTTCCATGGCCATTATAATTTCTACTTGATCCAAACTATCCAAGCCCAGGTCTTTGATGAAGTGGGAAGATTCTGAAAGCTTTTCTGGATCAATCTTATCATATTATTTCAACACATGGAGGACATGGTCTCTAATGCTCTCCAGTGTCAGAGAAGGCAAGTCACTATATTGGCTGTTCAACTGTAGGATTATCTTTGAATCCTGCATGTTCAGGGGCAGAGACCGCCTCTGCCATTCTCCTCCTCCCCCCCACCGCCGCACACCAGACCGAGCCAAGCTGCTGGACCAGGTCGAGGGCGGTGGGCCCGGGCAGGTGGCAGACACAGACGGGTCGCCATGACTACTACTGTTTTTCTTTAAAAAAGACATTTACACACACACACACACACGTGCATATATACATACCTATACACATATATGTATACATACATTTAGCACAGGTGTGTTAAAGAAAGTAGATCTTTCTTTAAAGAAAGTAGATCTACTTTCTTTAACCCTTTAAAACTTTATTGCAATTTGTGTCATTAAAATGTTTTTAAACATATATTTTTAAATGACGCATCTTAAATGTAATCATTTATTGCAAATTTGTAAAGTACTTTCCTGCGTTGAAATTTTGATGACACAATATTGCATCAGGTAACCATATAGTATTATAATGTAAGCAAGTCATTATGCACACATATTTCTGCCAGTGCACACTGGACTTTGGGACATGCTGGCCTACAACAGTTGCTTGTTGAGACCTGTAGGTGAACTTGGCCACTGATAGATTATAATTTGCATTTCATATGTTTATTTGGGAAATAATGTAATCAATATGACTTTAACTCTATTCCACAACAGATGAAATATGTATGAATGCCTTTTCAAAGTTTTTCTTGTTTTCTCCTCTTTCCTTTTGCTTCCACTGCTAGATTATTTTTAATCAATGCCCCCCTATTGTACGGGAAGATACCATGGGCCCATGGAGCCTTCAATACACTGAGGGCAGTATCTCCTCCAACTCTAATTATAATTCCAGAGCTTAAGAAATCCACCAGCTCAACCTCTCTGATGATTTCAATAGCAGAAGTTATGCTTGAGTTGAATTGTATCACAATTATTTAATTTTTTTAAGAAAAAGTAACAGAATTTATAGATCCCATTAAGTAACGTCCATCAAGATATGCCACTAAGGAGATTTCACACTTGTTCAAAAAGGCTTCTGCTGTTCAAAACATACACAAAAAACCTCTTTTGTTAGTACCTACAAAGTCAATATGCAGGTCAAAGAAAACACTCTTTAAATACTATTGCTTTATAGTTACATTTTGCTTCTGGCTGAAAACTTTCTCAGCTTGTCTTTCTTATTTCTTAGGCTTGACTCTGAATTACTTTTGCTTCTTCCAAAATCCAAGCACCTCATTCAAAAATATATAGATTTACCCTGATTAAGATATGACAAAGGATATTCTGCAACCTCTGAAGATAGTTGTCTCCTAAGATGACTAAATTGAAGGAAAAACACTCAAAAGATCAAGAGACAACGAAGAAGAATTTTTTGCAAACCTAAAAATACCATATTGGGAGGATCTCTTGCATCAGTCTTAGGAGAGAATATGAAAAAAATTAATTCAGAATGGGCAGACATAGAAAAATTATGATCTGAACTTTTTGTTTAAAGATGCACCCTCACTGATAAGATCACAAATCCATTTGAGTATACAGCCATACTTTGAAGAATCTCTAAGTTCATTGCTGTCGGTACTTACTATAATGGTATTAATCATGAGATAATCAATTAAAGTAAGGAGGGGGCAAAATATTCATCAGTTGAGAGTGTATCCATATCCATGAAATCACAGATAATGGAAATTTTGAGAAAACTAAAATGTCACATACATCACTACAATTTATTTTTAAAGTTGTAAATATGAAAAGTGCACTTTCTCTTTAAAGCCCATTTCTGTGCTTATACATTCTCTCTCATTCCCTCATTCTTGAAGATAGCAACCATAATAATTCCTTACAACTAATATTTAGTCTGCCTCTATTGATTCCATTCTTGCTGATTACTAACCCTCCAAGCTCTGACTTGTCTTTAAAAATCCCTAGTTTGGCCCTGCCATGTCCTCAAGCTATCATCCTATATAGCTCTTCCTTTCATAGTCAATTTTTGAGGGTAGGTGATGTCTACCTTTACTGCTGCTACTCCCTCTTCTCCCACTTCTCAATCTGTTGTCATCTGGTTTCCGACACTACCATTCAACTGAAAATATTCTGTCTAATCAGTAGGAATCCCTTATATACCAAATGACTTTTATCTAGTTCCTGTAATTCTTGACTTCTTTTCAACATTTGTCATTGTGACTCCTCTATTATCACTCACTTTTAGCTTTTCTGAATACTCTTTCTTGCCTATGCTCTTATCCACTGAACTGCTCCTTTTCTATGTCCCCTGGTGGCTTATCATCAATGTTCCACTTCATTATGGCAAATGCACCCAAAGGCTCTACCGTGGATTTTGTTCTACTCTCTCTTCTCTTCTCCTCTTCTTTTCTCTCTTCTCCTCTCTTTCTAATATCTCATCTGCTTTCCAGGTTTCAACTATCATCTCTATGCACATGACTCCTGTTCTATTCTGCATATCCAGGCCTCATCTCTCTTATGCAAGGGTGACTATTTACATCATGTTATTTATGCAGTAGAACACTTTTCACATGGTGTTTTTAGATTTTCAGAATTATACATGTATATATAATATATTGTTTCATAAGTTCTCAAAAAAGCAAAAGTTCATGAATACAATATTATTGATGTCATTATTCCCATTTCATAGACAATGTCTAAAGGCTCAAGGCCATATACAGGTAAAAAATAGAATAACCAGAATTCAAATTCAGATTTTTCTGATTACAAGTCCATAGCATTTCTACATATAAGTTAGAAGAATGACATAAGATGCATTTTGAGGAGCAAGCTCACCACTGTGCTAATGTACTCATTTGTCAAAGTCTTACCCAATGTAGGGTTTAAGAACATTTCAAAGAATATTGATCAGAAGATTCATCTATCTTTATTAATATTTGAGTACACAACAGTCAAGGAACCATTAAATGTCTCTTTGCATTTATAGGTGTTAACTGAGCCTAAGTGGGTCTTTAAGCTTTTGCAGTTTACTGTATTTGAAGCTCTTTGAGAGCTAACCAAAAAAAAAAAAATAAAAAGGCTATCTCTGGCTATATCTAGATACATAAATTGATTAACTTAGCTAGTGACCTAAATATTAACATCTCTTCCTAAAGACTGGACGGCATTACTGTCATGCATGTGTTTCATTTTATGTATATATATATATATATATATATATATATATATATATAGAGAGAGAGAGAGAGAGAGAGAGAGAGAGAGAGAGAGAGAGAGAGAAATTATATATAAATTATGAATGTACATATGTGCATCCAGTTATCTATCTATATCAAATAAGTGGTCAAGTATACTTGTGACACTATAGAGTTTACTGTCAACTCACTAAGCCATAAGGCCAAGCAACGAAGCCATTGTCAGAACTGTTTTTGAATACGTATGAATGCTTTCCCATATTGATAATTCAACATCATGAGAAAACACTGGAAATGACAATGCTTAGTGTATACATTTAGGAAGATTAATGTAAGATATAAAGTCAAGTTTTTACTAGATATTAATGATAAGAAATCCTAAAAATCTTCAAATGACACATAAAGAAACAGCTTATTAAAGATGAACAACTCCAACCATTTTTTATCCCTTCAAATTATGAAAGGCAAGATTAGACTGACAAAAGGCTAAAGTTATTCTGTTCTGAGCAGAGCTTATAGTCAATCTGTAAGCTCAATGTGCCAGCCTATGTGCTAAGCACTGTCATTCAAAGGAAAGCAAAAATAGCTCCTGCCCATACCTCTACACTATCTATAACCTGTTCTTTGAGGTCTAAGCTGGTTAAATTCAGAGTTCTTTTCATCAGAAACTGAGTGAAGAAGTGGAATTTTTGAGGGCAGGGAAGGGAAGAATGCATGGATGAATCTACCAAAGTATATACTAATTGTATCCTGCATCAGTCAGTAGGATAGTCACACTGATAAAATCATGAATCTTTTACAGTTTTGAAAAAAAGGAGATGGAGAAGGAGAAAGGGTTGAATCCTTTTAAATTTGAGGAAAAATAAGATAAAGTTAACTTTAAGGAAAAAAGAAGACAGTGATTACATGGCTTAATTGTAGGAAAAAGGAGAAAAATAGGGTGAACAGCCTTTAATTTTCAGTTTTAAAAATCTGCAAAATATTCCTCTTAAACCAGAATTATCATAAATAGTATTATTTTATATTCAGATCAAATGGATTGGCACTATGGCCAAAACCATATTAAGATGTGTTACCAGAAATACTTTTTCAAAGTCAAAAGCAAAAGAAGTGGGGGATAAAGTATAATTAACATGGTATTTTTATCCTTCCTTTACACATGTTCACTTTATGTATTGTAATGCATCTATATGTGTCCATTTCTTATCTCCCACACTAGATTAAAAATTCTTTGAAAGCAATGACTGCATCTTGAGCACTTTTGTATCAACACCAATGATTCATAAAGCAGCTCAATAACCACTTGTTAAATGGATCAATGAATGAATAGGCAGCATTAGAAAGTGAATCTAGAATTACAAAACACTTTTCACACAAATAAAGTCAGATCTGAAAATAAATCTAGAAAACGAATTTTAACTACAGGTCTATAAAAAGATTAAATACTTTTGCTGAGAAAGGAAAGAAATAATAACTTTAGGAGCTCCAGGTTCATCCATATGGAAGGGGTAAGAGACATATATTGCTCTGGTCATCTCTTACTCCTTGTTTTGTCATGTCAACTAGGAAATCAATTTACCACCCCTCCTCCACCACCACTCGCAAAACAACAACAACACTACTTCTATTTGGTTTTGGTTGCTGAAGTCATCAAGCCAAGCACTAGAATACTTCCAATTCAATGAAAATACTTATTATTAGGTCCAAGGGCATAGTGGAGTTAAGTAAAATAAGTTTATATATAAAAACAATATTGTTATAAAAACAACTTAGAGTGATTAGGTCATTCTGACTATTATAAATACCCAAATTAACTACAAAGGATATGTGAAGGAAGATGTTATCAGCGTCCAGAGAAAGAACTCATAATAGGAGCATCTCCGGATTGATTTGACATATACACATACACACACGTATAAACATACATGTTTGTGTCTAATAATAGACATCTCTAGGGCAGGGGGGAAGGGAAGAAAAAAGAAAAAAGTTACATGATAACTTCATTATGTATTTAAAAGGAATAGTAAGTCTTACATAATAGATCTGCAGCTTTATGTATAATCATTTTTTCTATTCCACTATGTTAAGGAAAAGTTATTCCTTAAGTTCAGAATAAAATAAAATAATTCAAAAAGAAAAGAAACAAAGTATAGAATTCAGGACTGGACAAAATTCTGTAACATAAAATTTCTGAGTTCCAAGGAAGCTTAAAGAAATAAAACACAGTTTTTCAGGACTGGGAAACAACCTAAGACCATAAAACATAATTTAAGGACTAGAGACAACCTTGAGAGATTATCTTATCCAGACCCTTTACTGTGGTATGGAAACTGACGAGCAGAGATGTCATACTAAATTAGTTAACTACCATCACTTATTTAGGACATTCTAATTATGTGTTTTTCTCTACTTGTGGTTACAGGGTTGTAGGCACAGTCTTCTTGATGACTCTCCTTGCTCCCCCACACCCATATGCTTTAACTTGGTATATTTCTTGCTTTTATATAGACAGAATGAGAGACCTTGGACAGAGAGAGTGAGCTGGGTTATTTGTTGCCCAGAAGGATTATTACCATATTGCCAATAGATGAAAAGGATAATTTAAACAAATCCCTTTGGTACCAACACAGATGACAACATTTATTGAGCTAATAAACTGATTTGGTCATTTCCTTGTTCTCTATTTTGCACTTGGAAGCATTTCTAACCTAGATAAAATCAAAACTGAGGTGAGCAATAGGCTGACTAAACATTCATAGAATTTCATACTTATACGCAAACATAAATGATGCTTTAAACTCTTAAAATTCAATAAAATTATTGAAGACATCATAGCACAGAGCAGAATCAAATTTCCAGCACGGAAAGCCTATGGGACTTAGAATCGGAAAACTTAGCTTAAAGTTATGATTTCACCACTTATTAATTATATGCCCTTGAGCTCTTCACTTCTCTGACATTATTTCGGTGTCTATAATGTGAGGATAATGATATGTGGACCTCAACGTTCTTGTTAAGATTAAATGAAATAATAAAATATTTGAGAAATTATGGTACCATGAAATGAGCACTGATTTTGGAGACAGAAGACCTGGGTTCTTTGATTCCCAGGAAATGTGACCTTGGGCAAATCATTTAACCTCATTGTCTTCAATTTCCTCTCCTGTAAAAGGAGGAGGTAGGGTAGGGCTAGAAGGCTACAAAGGTTTCTTCTACCTCTAGATATATGATGTCTTGCAGATTTTTTGTAACCTTATTGCACTCTGCATATGCAAACAACATTAACTCTAATAGATGTCTGTATTGTAGACATCACTGATAAATTATCTTGCTTTTAGGATATTACAGCTATAACATTCCTATGTCCCACCTTCAACAGAAATATTTGTTTTCTAGGGAATATTTTTACTTAGGCAATCATGGAGCAGAGTTTGGTATTATTTTTGTCTGAAAAGTGTGTTTTCTTTGGTGTAAGTAATTTATGTTCTCAGGAAATTGCCTGGGGGTACTGAGAGTTACTTTCCCAAGAACGCATAGCCAATTTATGTCAGACAGAACTGTTCCAAAGTGCTGCCAATTATGAGGCTGACTCTAGAGGGACCATTTGACAACGCCCCTCAGACTTTATTCCTGTCATTCTGTAACATCTCTCCATTGTTCCAAATTTTCTCCTCCCTGCTACCACCTTAAGGAAAATCCTAACTACTACCTCTCTGGTCTACTGTGAACGTCTTCTAATACATTTATGTGCTTCCACTCTCCCACCCTTCCATTCTATCTTTCATGATTATGCCAGAATCATCTTCCTTATGAACCAATATGATCATGGCATGTCTCTGTTCAAAAATTTCCCATGGAGCCTCCTTTTTTTCCCCTCAGTAATTTTTAAATTTCTCTGCCTTGCAGTCAAAGTCCTCAGTAAAGTATCACCACTGTTACTTTCTTTGTCACATATTTCTTCCTCTATGCACACTTACTACCCAGCTAAACTAATGTGCCCTCTCCCCTTCTAACATGCTGTGTTCTCTCAGGCCCAAGTTATCTTTGGTAATATATCATATATGTCTATACCATGTTCCTCTTCCTTCCTCCCTACCTACTATTAAAACATAATTTAACGCCAATTCAAATATCACTCTCTTCAGGAAAACTGTCCATATCAGATGGCCTCTGAGGTCTCAGTCAGCTAGGTGGTACAGTGGATAGAGCAGTGGGCTTGGAGTAAGGAAGATCTGAGTTTGAATTTTGTCTCATACTTACTATGTAACCCTTTGTTTTCTAGTTTCCATAACTATAAAATGGGGATAATAGCAACAACCATCTTGCATCAAATGAGGTAATGTCATATATATGTATATATGTATATGTATGCATGTATATACATATATGTATGTGTATGTGTATATATGTGTATACATGTTTATACGTGCAGGTGTATAGATGCATGCACATGTGTGTATATATATTGTGTGTGTATGTAGAGCATTTAGCAATCTGTATGGCATATCATAGGCACTATACAAATGATTACTCGCTTCCCTTCCACTTTCATTCTTGCAACTGTGAAATCCCATGACTGATAGTATTCTTCTGCCTCAAACTTTGCATAGTACCTTTCTTCTGTACTTCTCTAATATAGTTATCATGTGATATCATGAATTATGATTTATCCATGTTTATATACTCCAAAAAACTACCTTTTACACACGTGTTGTGATCATATGATTCACTGATAGAACCAAAAACAGAGATAATTTTGTTTGAAAATTTTCTTACTAATATCAGTGAAGGTATAAAATGGGGATATAGACTCTCTGGACACAGATATAGACAAAAGTTTTACAGAACCCACTAATAGGCTGCAAGTTCTATGAAGTCATATTGGAGATGGTACTTAACATGAGGTCCGAAGAGTAGTTGGACAAAGACCAAATACTTACATAATAAATGTGTGCTTATTGTATGCAACTGTATCAAAGATGAGAAAATTCCAAAAAATAGAAAAGATTAGACAATGCATTCATTACAGTGGCGACCATGATAAACCTCATGTAGAAGTGGGCATGTGAGCTGAGTTTGAAATAATCTAAGGATTATATGAGGTAAAAGAGGAAGAAAGCATAATTCAGACATGAAAATCAGTATAGGATCCCATGGAGAGAGGACATAAAATATATAGTACAGAGAAAGGTGAAGAGGGTAGTTTGTCTAGATTGTAGAATATATGAAAGGAAGTAATGTGCAATAAACCTGTAGAAGTGGACTGGAGACAGATTGTGAAAGGATTCGAATTCTAAATAAAGTATTCTTTTTTTAATTCTACAGGCATTTGGGTGCCATTGGAGGTTCTTTTGTTGATAAATGACATAGTCAAATCTCTACTTTCAGAATGTAAATTTGGCAGTGGGTGAAGGATGGATTGGAAAAGGGAAAGAATAGGGGCAGGGAGAAAAATTGAGACAATTTAAATAGTCCAGGAGGAAGGTGGTGAGGACCTACAATAAGGTGGTTGTGGTGTGACAGAAGAAAATGGAACGAATGCAAAAGAAGTTGTGGCAGCTGATTGGATATTTGGATAATTATCAATTGGATAATTGAGGATGAAGGAGAAGATGCTGGTGACTCTGTTGTTGTGAACCTGAGTAATAGGAAAGCAGTAGTGTCCTTAAAAGAAATAAGGAAATTATGAAGTTGGGAGGATTTGAGAGGGAGGGGAAGATATTGCCCTGCCTATTGGATATGCTGAATTTAAGATGATTACAGGACTTAAGAGAAATAGTGTAGCACAACTCATTGAGAGCTTGCTTTGGAATCAGGGTGATTTGGGGGGTCAGTCCCCTTCTGACACATGCTATCTATGTGACTCTGAGAAAAGAAGGCAAACAATCTGGCAGTGCTTTGGGACCCCTAAAACATTCAAAGGAATAGAAGAAGGCTTTGAATGAAGTAGGTAATCTATGGAAGATTAACAGAAGAAAAAAAACACATTGATATTGATATTATCTAAGAAGAGAATATATGAATGGTTTGTGATATATATATCTATGTATATCTATATATATACATATATAATATATTAATGGACAGGTGAAATAATGGAAACATGAAATAATTGAAATAAAATAATTATTTCAATAGGAAAACAAAAAAGCTCAAGTAATAGGATCATATAATCACAAGTTTTTAAAGTCAGAAGAGACATTAATGATGGTTTAGTTAAATTGGAGGTTAGCCAATCTCTGGGCAGCATATTCCACTGCTGGAGAACCTGATTTATGAGCAATCATATCTTTATATATAGGTAAAAGTGAGGTCTACAACTTTCATATATTGATTGTTGTCTGGTATTTTGAAGTAACATAGACAAAGTAAGCTCCTTCTCGTACAGAACAAATATCCAATATTTAAAGACAATTAGCATATTCTATAATTTTATGTTCTCTAGGGGCAATGTACCCATGTTCCTTCAAACAAACATGTTCCACCCACGGTACATATTTCCAAGACTTCTTTCTGTTCTGGTCATCATCCTTTGACCATCTTCCACATTATCATTTTTCTTAGCCCAGTGTCTGGCACAAAGTAGGCACTAAAAAGTGTTTGTTGACTATTTATTATTGACTTCTTAAAATGATAGCCAGAGAGCATCCAATGGAGGATAAGAAGGATGATAAGTTACATATGTGCATTTCATTTAAGAATCATTTGGGGGGAAAAGCAGATACACAAGGAATATTAGCCTTGGGAAGTGAAGACACAATGGCAAAATGAGTAGTATCAAGAAGGAGTGCAGACACTTAGCAATGAGTGGAGGCTGAAAAAAGATAAACAGGCTTGAAGTCAGGAAGTAAAAGTTAAAAACAAAAAACACCAAAACCTTTCTTAACGATGAGAGCAAACAAAGGCTGAATGACCACCTTGGGGATATAATAGAGATTCTGCGCATAAACGAGCTAAACTAAACATTTAGTAAATCCTCTCCTAATTGAAATTTTCTGATTTTTTGGTACTCCAAATTGAGACCAGTACTTCAAATATGGTTGAACAGTAGGGTGCAGTGAAACTATTACCCCTCCTGTCATAGTGATTATACTTTTATTAATGCAACCCAAAATTTGGGTTACCTGTTTTAGTGATATTACTACCGTGTTATACTTTTGACTCATGTTATAGTATGCTAACGTATACATACATTTTTCATTTATATTATTACCAAACTATGTCTTGTTAATCTTATATTGGTGCAACTGATTAAAAAAATAAAATAAATGCATTGCTTTTTATTCACTCGTACTGAATTTCATCATGAAAGTAATAACCTGTCACTTCAACACATGGTAATTAAGTCTATTGGCTAGTGAGAGGGAACTATCTTAATTGGTGATTCTGGGAGGAGGGTAGCAGATAAAATCTGGTGACATAAGAGTCATATGACTTACAAATAAATGGAGGATGAAGTACACCATCTCTTAAGTTTAGATCTTAAATCAATCATTATTGTCAACAACTTACTAAGCGCAATTCTTCCTATGTTGCTGAAAGGATAAAATGTGTTCATCTATAAATTTTGGTGACCTTTATCCAAATAATTGATAAGAATGGTAAATGGAATGAGGTTAATGACAGAGACCTATAGCCTTAGAACAGAACTGCAAGTGTGCTAGGATTAGGCCCTTTCATATTTCTGCATCCTGGAACCAAGGAGACTAACTGATGGTATTCATTTTCTATTTTGCTACCAACTGATACCAATTACCTGGGACAGATCATGATAGTGTGTCAGCCTGAAGGTCAGTGTTCACACAGTGAGCTCTACATAAAGAAATGTCATCACCACATTACACCAACAAGCCAATATTAAGGCATCGTATCTACATCTCATCAACATGTTGATTTAAAGAATCATTATACTTATTCTAAACAGGTAGAAATGGTTCCTTCCTTAGAAAATGACATGCGATATTAATTATAATGTCAATGATACTATAGAAACCAGCTATCAATTAAAATAGTATTTTAAGTGCATATTTCATTTCAATTTCAAAACAATGTTGTGTTTTGGAGAGTGTATATCATACTACCTCAGCTGACAGATGAAAAAATAAAGGTGCAAAAGAAGTTTGATAATTTGACCAAAGCCTGGTCAGAGCCAAAGACAGGGGTCAGTACCTTCTCTTCTTCTTTAGAAGAAATTAGGAAGACACTAAGAATTCCCTCCCACCCAATTATTTTACATTTTTGCCCTGACATTGGTATTTGCAATTAAAAAATTCCTGCCTCCTTAGTTTATACCCTCCTCTGGACAGACTTGCTACAGAAGTCCCAGACCTAAAGATTGTTCTGTAGGGAGAAGCTAGCTTTCTCTCATAAATATCACTGATAGTAGTGATAGCAATAATTATAATAATAAAAATAATTCACACAATAGGGGTTGGTGACTAAGAAAATAATTTCCTCACAATACACAAGAAGTATAAGTGGCGTTAGCCCCGTTTTGCAGAAGTCACTGAGCTCATGTGTGTCACTCATCTCTCCAGAGAAGAGGACTGAGCACACTGCTACAGTGAAATTCTGGTGGCTAGTAGCCTAAGGACAATGTATTTATGCTTTATGAAATTCTATCTGAGACTTTATATAAACATTTCTTAGGAATGTTTTTCAAATTATGCTAACTAGACATTGTACCCATTTGCCAATCTGACTTTGTTTTGATTCCATGCTAAAAATAGGTACATAGCAACAAATAAGATGCTTAAACTTTGCCTAATGTGTTTCCAAAGTTCCCTTCACTAATCAACTGGGACTCAGTTTCTTTTCTCATAAAATGAGGGCTTGACTTTGATCACCTCTAAAATCCCTTCTAACCTCAATATTCTATGATCACAATGACCCAGGCACTTAAAGTAGTTTTCCTACTTCTATGAGGCAGTGCATTTTTTTCAGGGACAAAAAGGTGTCCTAACTACTGTCACTCATTTCTTCAAGATATAACTCCCAGTTATTAGTCATGTAACTCAAAGGTGGCAGCTGCCTGAAGGGGCTGGTCAAAAAAATGAAATGATAGGGGCTTAAACATTGTAATTATTATTTTTAAGTCATCTAGATTCAAATTTCAAAGGAACAAAAGATAAAAAAAAATTCTTTTAATGGATGTTTTCAACTTTGTAAGCATTTTCCCCCTCAATAAATCCTGTGTTAACAGGTATTTATTCTTCTTGTCCTGTGTATGGCACCAGTAATTTACATTTAGCTGTTGCAGACACCCTTTTCCATGTTCTTTGAAATCTTCTGTCACTGAAAAAATTGCAGGCTGACAGAGAACTAAGAAAAATACTGACACACACCACTTTCTCCCTAAATTCAGACAAGCAAATAATAAACAAACGAAGTACAAGCACCACCACCTTATCCTGACTGTGATATGGATTGCCCTCACAGTGCAAATGCCACCTAAAATGAGCGTATAAAATATAGCCTGGAGGTCAAGGAAGGGGAAAGTGACTGCAATGCCTGGTTTAAAGGGTGTCATCAAAAATGGCACATTTCTCCTGACAGATTGACAAGTTTATAAATGAGGTGTGACTTGACAGTGAATGAGTGCTATGTCCCTCTGTGATGATGCAAATCAAATCTGACATATGTAAATATACAGTTCTGGAGTAATTGATAAATGTAGGGGAAGTGAAAGGGACTAGAGAATTTACATAGCAATATATGCAAAACTGATCCTGATACTGGTCACATTTGTTGATTATTTTGGCTATTTAGATATAAAACAATTTGCATTTTAATTGTGTGGAAGCTGATTAATCTGTTCTAAAAAGTAACAAAACAAACCTCTAAAGATATATATAGATATATATATATACACACTTTTTTTGTAAATAGAAGACTGTCAAATAAATTTAAAACAATTACCCACTCTAACTAAAAAATTAAAAGGTTTTACCAAAAAAAAATTAGCACTCAAGACAAGATTATATTATCAATCCTCACATGTGGGTCCATTTGGTATCAAACAATTTACTGAACAATATAAAGGAGAATTAGAGGAAAAAATGAATGACATGAAACAGAAAAGGCGTATAGACACGTATCTACTGTAATATGTACTGAATTTGATGAAATCATATTAAAGTAGATTCTAGGAGAAAGATTAAGATGAATTGAAATGTTTATAAATAACTCAAAAATGAATGTGATTTTTCTCAACATCTGTTTCCCAATTTATGGATTTGAAGCAGTATGGATTGTCTCCCTGGATTTATGCCCAGAGTATTATACATACTGCTCTTTTCCTTGCCCAGTATATAGAAACACCTGCCATTTTCAGCTAAACTCTGCTACAATCCAACTCTAATGCCTCACTGGGGATATGGAGTTTATCCTCACGAGGACATCACAGTACAAAATCCAGAAGGTCTTATCAATCAGGAAACACTTCTGGCATTGTGTGATCTGTATAGACAATTTGAAGTCCTTGTTGGTGAAAGTTAAATTATAATTTATAAAATCCTTAAATCTTGACTCTTCAAGGAGCATGATCACTTAAAACTAGTATCCCAATCTATATGCTGACATCTACTGGCAGATTTCCAGCAGCAGATTTTCATAGCAGAAGGCAGCAGAATGCACAACAGTGCACCCACACCAGCTCTACTGGGAAATCAGATGCACAGATTATTAACCTCTTCTGTTAGAAATTATTTCTAAAAGTTTCCTTCACTCCTTGGAAGATTTTAATACTTCATTCTGTCAAAATAAAATAATTCTACGAGTCAATTCAAAAGAGGTAATGCACAGCAGTTTACACCAGATTTATTCTAATTTCTTAGTTTATAGGATTATAAATGAAAGAAATATTATAGGCATATATATGAAGAAATATTATAGGCATAAATTACTTATTTTACAAAAATATTTGATGGAATTTCTCACACTATTCCTATGAACAAGATGGGAAGATTTGGGATAGGTTCCATGTAACAGATTTGGAGTGGAGGGATGTCCAAACCCAAAATAATTTCTATGGTTCTATATCAAATCAGAATGTGATCTCTAGTACACAGTCCTAGATTTCCATGAGTGGTCACATGATCTTGTACATTTTATCAATAATGTGAGAATACTTATCAGATTCTCAAATGACTCAAAATTGTGAGAAAGAACTGATAAACACTATAATACAATCATAGTTTTAAAAAGTTCTTGATAAGTTTGAGCTTTGTGTTGAGTTCAATAAAAGTTTTAACTGATATAAATGTGAAGTCCTACTTAAAGTTAAAAAAGAATCTGTTTTACGATATCAAATTGGGAAAATATTACCAGAAATCATAAGTTTCACTAATAGATACCATTTTTATACCACTTTACAGTTTGTAAGAAGCTTTACATATGCAATTTCATTTGATCCTCAGAACAGACATGTTAGGGTAGGTCCTAATATTATCTCAATTTTACATATAAGGCAATTGAGGCTGAGAGAAATTACATCTATATATCATATGCCTATATCATATGCTAGACAGTATAATGGGACTATAAGGTCATTATGAATCTATGGTTTGAAATGACAACCAAGAAAGTTTATTCAATGTAAGACTACATTAAGAGACACATAACATCCAGTACTTAAGATGTAATAATTCTGTTGTTATCTGCTTTCTTCAAAGAACATCAAAATACCTGGGTTAAATTCTAGATTTTAGAAAGATATTGATAAGGCGAAAAGTATAGACAGAATGGCAATCAGATTGATGAAGGACCTCCAGGCCATGTTATATGGGAATCATTTGATGCCCCTGGTGGTCTCTAAGTTAAATGAGTAAAGACAAAGCTACATTATAGTTTTATTTATGAATTTTTTAAAATACATGAACAATCTTTGCGAGGGAAATGGAATAGACTTTGTTCTACTTGGTCACAGAATGGAACACTAAGGCCAATAGACAAAAATTGCAAAGAAACAAATTTATGCCTAATATAAAGAAAAGTTTCCTAAAAATTACAACTATCACAAAGTAGAATAGATGCCTTTGGGAGACAGTAGTTTTCTCTCTTGCTGGGGCCCTTTACATAGAGAGTTGGATGACCATTTGCTGGAAATTTTGTGGAAAAGATTGCTAAAAGGTTGGGTTAGGTGGCTACTGAAGTTCCTTCCAAACCAACAATTCTGTGGTTTTAGTCCTAGCTCCAACTAGATACAAGGGCAAGTAACTTGCCCTCTCTGGGGTGAAATCACCTTTTGTCTCAAATGAGATGGTTGGACTAGATCATCTCTAATATCTCTTTCCAGCTCAAGATAGTATGTACTTCCTAGTATGGATTCTATCTTTGGGATAGGTAACACTGCAAGCTATTTATTCTTAGTCATCACCATCTTAATATACAATAGTTGATCTAATCCTCAATGTCAGCTGACAGCACGGTAAGGACAGAATGATATGCTTTGATAGAGGTAAAGAAGGATTGTTTGGGATGATTTTGAGCATAGGTGCTCAACGGGGAACCAGAAGGTATGGACGATGTCTGGGGCCTTGGGCAGTCAAGGGTCACTGACTGTCTGGAGAAGGAAAGGAAAGTGCCACCAGGGGAGAGAAAGGAGAGGTGGAAAGGCATTGAGGATGAACTAGGCTTACTTAAAAAAATGTGCCTTGGGCATTCTCTGTTGCTTATTTCTTGTCATAGATTTAAGGTCCCTGTGGGGCTCACATTTCATAACTCTTAGTAACTTCCACTCAGCAAATGTGGCACAGTAAATCTTGAATGCACTCATTTTTGACAAGGATTTTTTTATCCAAACAATTAATATTCACCTTCAATATTTTTAAGACAAAAACTGCTAGTATTTCATTGTTTGAAATCTTGTTTTTAAATTTAGCTATTAAAACTTAATGAGGCTCTGAATAAATAAAAGAAAGATGTCACCTAGATGTTATCCAATTAACAGAATTATTTTAAGAGAGGAATTTTCTTTAAATTGATTTTAAAACAAATATCTTTGGATACAGCCCAAGAGAATTACTAAAGTAATTTTGCATACTCCCATCTCAAAAAAATATCTGAGAACTTGGTGCCAGAGACTTAACTAGGATATCTCAGCTAGCACATAATATGACTGGAAAACCAGTAAGTTGATATTTTAAATATTTTGTGATAGAATTCATTCATATACCACATACCTAATATGGTACTTCTCTGAGCTACCCACATTCCCACTCTCCCCTTCACTCTTAAAATGCATGAAAAGCATTAGGTACAACCTTTCTGGTTTTTGTTTGTTTGTTTTTAACAAAGGAGAATACCCAGTGACAAGTAATCTTTTATTGTGACAAGGAACTATTTGTTCTTGGTCCAAGATTGACCAGTTACTTTGTTTTTATTTTGGTGTCCTGCGGCTGAGAGAACAATTGATTACAGAGAATTGTTTTTATCTGGTTAGAAGTGAATATGTTTAAAGAAACAAAAACCAAAACCTGACAGTACATTACAATATTCCCATTTCCTGTTACATAAAGAGAAAGCTAAATATTGCCAAGTAATGGATAAATGTATTTTATCATGTCTAAGAAAAAATATATAATAAAAATAGTAAAATGAAACAGCCACTGCTTAATGAGCAAAGGACAATGAGTTACCTCAGGCAGCAGAGGAATAAAACTAAATTTTTTTTTAAATAATAATCTCTACCTTATAACAAAGAGAGGGGGAAAAACAACAAAAACATTGTCAATGACAGGAAGGTTAAATTGAGGTCTAGTAAAAGTAAGGAAGGAATGAGAAAAGATGAGTTAAGAATGTATCTCAATACCAGCTTCTGTTTATATGAAGCTAGATGAGTAAACTTTGTTTGGGGCTGTTTCTACATTGAAAAATGAAAATAACTTAAAGACATTTAGAACAATATAATTATCTTGTAAAATACCTTCTCAGTAAATACACCAAAGAATATGCCCATATTATAGGACCCATATAATAGGTCCACAATTTTTGGCCATGTTAGCAACTCAAGCAAAAGTCTTTTTTATGCTAATTCTAAAAATGGTAATGACTACAATGATTAAAAATGATACTGCTGATTAGAGTTGCTTCTGTGCACAGTGATCTCTCCCATCAATGCTTCTGCCAAAACCTTCTTTCCCTCATCGGAAATGGCATAGCATTTGACTTATACTTCTCTTAAAACCTCTTCTTCCTTACTAGCTGCAAATTCATTCACCTTAGAGACTAGAATTTACTTATCCTTTCATTTCCCATAGGGCTTAATAACACAGTAGTTGATATAAAGAAGAGGTTCAGTAAATATTTAGTTCAAGAATGAATGAATGAATGCTGTACCTGTAGCAGGAATCTGATCATGGACACAAGAAAGTGAAAGTTCAGAGAGATTGCTGTGACATCAGGCCAGTACAAGATAAACTTAAAAATTTACAAGTTTCACATAGTTCATCAAAGAAATGCCCAAATCAACCCTAGTGTAGCCTAGCCTATTTCTTATCCCCTTACACTGAAAATCGACTCAATCTGAGAATAACTCCTGTAAAACTATAGGTAGTTGCTCTCAGATCTCAAGGAGGGAAATTAGAGTAGTCCTGAGGATTGAATCATTTGACAAGCATTTATTAAGTAGCTCCTCTGTGCCAGGCACTGTGCTAAGTGCTGAGGATACAAAGAAATGCAATCCTGCTCTCAAGGAATGCACAGTCAAATGAGGGAGCTAATACAAAGATGTACAAACAAGATACACACACAATAGCCTCTAAATAATCAATAGAGGGAAGGCACTAATATTAGGGGAGATCAGGAAAGACTTCTCATGGAATGCTAAGTGGGACTTGAAAAAAGCTAGGGAAGCCGGGTAACAGAAATTAGGAGAAAGAGTATTCTAGGCATGGGGAATATCCAGTGAAAATACCGAGAGTCAGGAGATGTGTCAGGAGTGTCGTGCATGAGAGGCAAGGAGAACGGTGTCACTAGATTGCAGTGAATGTGGAGGAAAGGAAGAGGAAGGTATAAGATAATTGGAAAGTTAGGAGGTAGCTAGGTTGTGAAGGGATTTAAATGCTAACCAGAGAATTTTATATTTGATCTTACAGGTGAAAGAAGTCACTGGCTTTTATTGAATAGGAGAGAGATGTGGTCAGATTTGTGCTTTAGGAAGAATAATTTAACAGCGTACTGGAGGATGGACTGGAGTGGGGACAGACTTGGAGGCATTTAGTTGCTTTTGTCTCTTCTAGACAAATTATTTGCCTCCTTGCAAATGAATCATTAATCCTCCTGCAATCTGGTTGTGTGACAAGGAACATTATTTGTGTTATAGAGATGCAGCAACAGGATTTAAACAAGAATGGAACCCAAGCCCTGATCAAGGCCATTCCACTGGGCAATTCGCTGAATAGTTTCAAATCAAGTCAACATATGAAATACACTTTTTAAAGTTTTCTTCTAGTTAATAACAAATCTTGCTTTGTAACTATTACTGAATGGTTTCTTTGTATCAGATTGGAAGGTGACACTGTTAACTTTACATTAGGATCATTCTCTCAAATTTCTCAAAATTCTCTCAAAGTCCTTTGCAAATCTTAAAGGGACATATAAATGACAGCTATTATCATCTTTATTACTAGGCCAATTTGCTTTAGGAAAATTTAAGAGCCAATTCTGTGAACTTATCATACCTCAAAGAGGAAAACTCATACTTGAAAGAGGAAAAAAAAAAGAACATAGAACTAAGGAAATTAAAAAAAAAAGATGAATCAGCTTATGACCCCTTTTATCACATAAGCCTGTGTGCAGAGATATTGATCTCTTAATGAGATGTATGCTCTTTGTAAAAAATACTTGCATTTATGTTCAGGTAAGAATTTCCATCTTTCCTATAACTTTGGAAATTGCATTTAGAAACTCAGAGACAGCCAAAAGCAAAATGGTGGTGCTACTTATTTCCCTTTCCATGTCCCTCTTTTCTGATTGGAGATATTGGAAAGAACACTTAATTTGGAGTTGAATGACCTCAACTGGAATCTCAGTTTTTCTACCTACTAGCTTTGTGACATTGGGCATGTCTTTTTTTTACCTCTCTGAGCGTCAGTTTCCTCAATCTATAAAATGAATAAGTTAAACTAGGTGAGTTCTAGTCTCTCCTGCCTCTAGATCTATGATCCTATGATTCCCCCAAAACTCCACTGCCTACTGTTTTCCAGATCCTCCTTCTATGGCTCACAATTCAGGATTGTGTACTTGTAGCTTTGTCCTATACTCTCAAATTACATTTTTTTCAAGTTAAATACCCTCAAAACTCTTATTCCTCCAGAACAGTTCATTATAACTAGCTCTTAGGAGAAAAAAAAATGATTGAATAAATTCATACTAAAGTATGGCTGTCTAAAGCTATAAATCTCCCAACTATCTTACTTTTAAAGAAGAATTTTTTTTTAATCTAAAGGAATATATCTCTAATGGCAAAATCATGCAAGTTATTTGAGTTTTGATCATACTGCAGCACATAGAGTATTAATGTCTTAAAATATTAATGTTATATTTAAATGTTATTAATGTTATATTTAAGTAAAATACCTAATTGCATTAATTTAATCAATTGGGAACCTTTTCTGTTAGTGACAACATGATATTGGTAATAATACATCATATTTCTGTTTCTTTTATAGTTTAAAAAAATGAATTCCTTACAGCAATTTTGTGAAGAAGGCAGTGTAGTTAATATTATTCCCCTTATGAAAATGAGAAAATTGATGTTTTAAGATTTTTAAATGATTCTATCACAGCTGTCCAGCTAGTGACTAGTGAATCTGAGACACAAGTCCATGTTTTCTGACTTCTAGTACAATGTTGTTCCTATGTCACTGGATTAGAAAACACAACAACTAGTTCAAATTCCATCTTTGACACCATTCTTTTAGTTCTATTAAATGACTTTAACTCCCTAGGATTATTTCTGATACGAAAAAATGTGGGGATATTGGTAAATTTTCTCTTCTTTCCCTATCAATTCTAAAATTCTGCTGTTTAAGTCCTCTGTCTTCTCTTAATCCTCATCCTTTCTTCAGTTTCCCCCAGAGGAAGACGGAGAAAAAGAAAGCTAAGTGGGTCGTAAAGGAAGGGAAATGATCATTTAGTTGCGACAGAGAGAAGTGGAATGGAAATATTCTGTTCCCAAGTAGATTCATCATGAAAGATGAGATAAGCAGAAACGTCTAATATGTACAATAGTACTCAGTTAATCCATTCTAATATTTTAACCATGTAAGAGCAACATTTCCCTAGCTGAAATAACAATCATTTCTTCAACATTTTTACCTAAATCCCCTATCATGAATGACAGAATTACATAGAAATGAGAACCTAAATACAGTGGCATTAATTTCTGTCAATGGGGCAAAACATTATTTATTTCTTTTTAGAGTTCAAGAAAATAATGAGGATTTTTCCTTTTAATTTGCTACCTTTTTTCTGAAATGAGGTGTTCAGTAATTAAAATACTCCAACTAATCTCACTGCTAAAAACAGATTGACTAACTCACACAGGAAAAAACAAGTAGACAAAGAATGTTTGTTGCCCAAAAAAAAGATAAACAGCTGCACAAAGAGTCCATTGGGTTAATCCATTAGTATCTATATCTAGGACAAGAATGCTATGGACAATGAACCGGACCCAGAATTAAAAAGGAGAAGAGCAGCTTGGATTGCTTTGGGAAAATTGTGCAGTGCTTTCAATGGTCCTGAGCTGGTCACTGCTGCCAAAACCTCCATTCCAAAACTAATATTTTTTTGAGAAATAACATATAGCTATGAATCTTGGGACACTACAATATCAAGAAAAATCAAATTTTTGCTAACTCAAAGGGCAATAGGAGAAAATGGATGTGAGTATAAGAAGCCTGTGGCATATTGTTATTAGGGACCTGAACAAAGGAAGTAGTGAAAGACGTATATCAGTGAGACATAGGACTAGAAAATCAGGTGGGCCAGCATGCCCTGGTGTTACACAGATATCCACAAAATGTTGGGGAAAAAACCAAAGAGAAGTACCTCTAGCACACTGGAAAGTTTCTCTTAGAAGTTTAAAGGAAGATTATCAGAGTCACACATGATTAATTAGTAAAGTACAATATGCCTAAAGTCCTTGAGGGTAGAGCCTAGCTACCCACACACAAACACATGCACACACATATTTATATATGGGTGTATGCATGTGTGCATATGTGTATTTGTATACATGTATACAGATATAAACTGTATATGTACACATATACACACATCTTTGTTTATTTTGGTCTCTCGAGGCACTTAATAAATGTTTATTGTAAACTGTATTGTTAAAGAAATAATTCATACCTATGACATAACAGATCCATTGAAATAACTGATATAATAAGTTAATATTGCACTAACTATACATAGTTCAGATTACCTGAGAAATTAAAAGCACTGTAAATTTCTGAAACTACAGTTGACCTGTTGCACATGATTATTGGATTGGCCATAATTATGCAATATAAATATTGGGAAATTTCACTTAATCGGGACTCTCAGTGAATAAAAATTAAGAATGTGTATACACACACTTTACTCCATTTTTCAAAGAAAGGAAAAGGACAGAAAAAAACTGATTGCAAGGGTGTAAATGCTGAAGGGGCAGATCACTAAGCCACTGCCCTCTGTTATTTCACATTCAATATCTTCTTCAATATCTATAACTTTTTATAATGAAAGTTGATGTTTCCAGCAATCACACTGAGATGTAAGATCCTGAATCGTCAAAACTCGAATTATGTTCAATATTCTATATTTACTAAAATACAAAAGTGAACTAGTATGGTTTAGAAATGTTTTCAGCCCAGGTCAAAATAGAAAATCCCAGTGACTAAGGCGTTGCATTTCCTAAGCATGTTTTTTTGTATTGAGGTTGGGTGAGGATTTATTACCATGATGGCAACACTTACCAACACCAATTCTAGCATCACCGTCGATGATGATGATATCTTAGAATCATATATTATTATATATCTTTCAATACATTTCCATATTTTTTATTTCACTCAGTTCCTATAGAAACCACCTATTATTACTGCATACTATCATTGGTCACAATGCAAGTGCAAATCCATTGAATACTGACCATCAGTGTCTATACACAATTATTGCTATGAAGTAGGGAATGTCAGCATTAATGTTTGTTGTTGTTCTTTTTTACGGAGAGGAATATCAAGGTTCAGGAAAGTGTAGTGTCTTCCACTAATTATATTAGCTGTGTGTCAGAGATAGATGCCAGAAACATTCATTATTTTTTTATTTGTCTCAATCATCTAACTATTGCCTCATCCTATAGTCTCCAATAAGTCATTTGTGATCCAGTGTGTTAGCTGAACAGCCCATTTTTCCCCTTTACACTTAACTTATGAATTACCCCGAGTCTTTTTTATGTGACATTCTGGCTTTATAAAAAAATCTTTCTCTTTTAACCTTATTCATTTTATAGCCGAGGAAATTGAGTTTATTAATTTGTCCAAGGCCATGCAACTAGGCACTGGTAGAGCCAAGTCTAGAATCCAGTGTTTTGAGTCTTCTTTCCATTTACCCTATACTATGTCTCCAATTTAACACTGTAAAACTATGGCTCTGGTGCCAGCTTTACAATGTCAAGGCATTTCTGCTAACAAACTTAGTTTGAATCATTCGATCAGAATTACAAGAACACCCAAATGAGTTAACTCCCTTACTCCATTTTGTTACAGCCTCCACAGAAAATCAATATGGAGCTGGATAAAGACCTCTTGGGATCAATAATTCAGTAAGCTTGGATAAACTTGCCTCATACAGACAAAGCATTTTAATGTGTGTTCTTTGCAATAACTAAATCTATGGAATTCTAGTACCATAGATTCCTAGGAGGTAAAATTGACTTTTCAGAATTAGTATCTAATACAGAGTCCTCCAAACAATAGATACTTAATAAAGGTTTACTGAATGCCTTCAATATAAGCCCTTCATTCTGTCACACATGCATTCATGGACATATATTATACATGAAATGTTATTCTATGAAAATATAATAACTTTATAAAACATTGTTTTAAAATTATTAAAGGAAGAGAGTGATCATTAAAAGATATCTTCCCAAGCTGTAAAACAAAACCTCCAGACATTTTAAACATACAGTTCAGTTTTCAGTTTACACACATATGCACATTATATATACACATATATACATCTACATATATGTGTATATACGGTGTTTCAAAAATTTTAGTGCATTGGTGTGTGTATGTATATATGTGTATGTGTGTGCACACAATTAATATGTACATTTTATAGATGTGTGCATGTCTATGTGTACAGGTAAATACATGTGTGTGCATGTGGACATACATGTATATACCTATATGCACACAAATACAATCCAATGCCCTGACCTACTTTAAGACCATTATAAAGTGTAGGGTATAGATCACTAAAAAACAAATAACACCCTAACTCTGTGCTAGATAATATCCAATGGGCCATAATTTGCCTCACTCCCATACCTCATTAGCACTTCTTTCAAACAGTATTTTCAACCTGGCACTTCCTTTTTCCTTAGTGTCCTAGAACTAATGTTTTTCTGTGGGATGGCAGTCATTAGTATCCCTTTTCTCTTTGTTGTACCATTTCTGTTATCCTTTAATGCCTCACTGGGTTGGCCACATTTCAGTATGATTTTCTAAACGCCAGAGGAAAAAATAGCAAAGGCCTAATGCCCTCAATTATCATATATCATCCACTGACACCTATTCCCTTGTAAAAGAAACAAATATATGGAACCATACTTTCCAAAATACCAAAGCCCTAGGGAGCCTAGGCATTGGGTAATTTGGGGTACATTCTTTCATTCTTGGTATATGAAATTCTCATCTCCAAGTAGAACTAAGATTGTGATGGCTGTGTCTTTGACTCTGAAGTGGTATCTGACTAAAGAGAGGAAGACTTGGTAGATTTGAGGATTTTTGCCAAGCAGTGTTAATATCATGTCAGTGTGACCTATTCTAAGGTCATGTTGCATGACCAAGGATTCAACCATTAAAAATTAATACACTCACACACATTTGGCTCTACTCCAGAGAATTGTTCACTCATCAATTCTTGCCTTAATGCAGATAGCTTCCAAATAACTATTTCTAGTCCCAACTTATTTTCCTGATTCCCAATTATATATTGCCAATATGGGGCATGGGTGAGGGGAGGGGAGAGAAAGACAGACTGACAGCCATAACAGACAAATACAGATCTTAATGTAGCAGATAAATAGTTTGCCTCATTCATAGCCAGGAAGACATGAGGTCAAGTCCCACTTTGACAAATACTAGCTGTGTGATCCTGAACAAGTCACTTAATATCTCAGTGTTCAGGGTGGGGGTGAGAACCTGTGGCCTCAAGACCACATGTGACCTTCTAGGTCTTTGGGTACAGCTTTTTGACTGAGTCCAAGTGTTACAGAACAAATCCTTTTATTAAGGGGATTTGTTCTGTGCAGTTGAGATTCAGAGGGCTGCACTTGATGATCTAGAGGACCACATGTGGCCTTTAGGCCACAGGTTCCCCACCTCTTCATCTAAGCAATTTTCCAAGACTTTAAGTTGGCCAGAAGGCACTGACCTGCATTGGCAGAGGGAATCTGATCACCTACGTAGTCTGAAAAATTAACGTGTGTGTGTGTGTGTCTGTGTGTGTGTGTGTGTGTGTGATGGACACCTTAGCAATGTAATAAAACTTAAGAATTCATCAGAATAATATTTAAAAGTAAAAATATATATATGTAAATGATTACAAAGAAAACCAGTTATATTGACATAGTTATCAAGAATCTTTTTTAAATTTCATAGACCCTAGGTTTAGCAAACTAATCAAGAGGGTTGAAGGACAATACTGTTGCTGTTCAGTCGTTCAGTCTTTCAGTCATATCTGTGATCCCATTTGTAGCTTTCTTGACAAAGATACTGGAGTGGTTTGCCATTTCCTTCTCCAGCTCATTTAACAGATGAGAACACTGAAGCAAATATGGTTAAATAACTTGTCCAGGTCATTCAGCTAGTGTCTGAGGCCAGATTTGAAAGGAAGATTCATCTTCCTGACTCTGGGCCCAGCACTCTACCCACTGCGACACCTACCTGCCCTAAAACACAACAGGTGTTTTATAATATGCAAAATGACTTTTATGGAGGATACAGGAGATAGGTCTGGGATTTCTCAAAGTCCATATACTGAGTTAGGCTAGGATTTCCCACCTACCTTATAATTTTAGTGAGTTGCTGGGGTACTGAGAAGTTAAGTGTTTTGCCAAAGGTCACACAGCTAACGTGCATCAGAGGCAAGACTAGATTCCAAGTTTTTCTAACTCTAGGGTTAGTACTCGATTCATTAAGGTTGGCTTTATTACACAAGTACAAAGTTATAAAAGAAAATTTTGTGTGAAACTTGAGGAAGAGGTAATGGAGTCAGGCTATGAACAGAAATTTAACAGGTGAAAAGGAAAAAAATGAAAATAGAAGGAATGAAATGACGAACATGGCAGACAAAGCAAGAAGGATCCTTTAGCTGAAGGGAAATTAGGGATGGTAGAGGACAGGCTCAGAAGCTCATAAATGCCTGTGTAATGGATTTAGGCCAAATGGGATTCTGCTTATCTCTCTCCTTGCCATGATAATGCTCACTTCATGTTAAACTCTTTATCCCCACTTTACTTACTACTTCTGACCCACTTAGCTCTGTGATAAGCTATCCTGAATGCTGACTTTGCCTTCCTTTTCTGACATTACCAACCCAAAGTTGCATCTTTCAAGAGCTGTATCTTTAGCCTCAGACCTCTTTGTTCATATTATGATTCTATCAAAGCCTTTGTTTCTCTGCTTGTACATATCTACTAAAACATGTCTTCCCTTCCCCAAAATAAGAATGCTTCAGTCAGCATTGTGGAACTTGAGCACACATGCTGGTAAGTTGTAACCCCAGTATACCCATGGAGAAAGAGAACAAGTTCTCTCTTTTCTGTTCCTTCTTTAACACCTCATCCCTTTGGATTATTATAATAATTTTCTATTTGTTTTGCTATATATAAGCTGCCTCCAAATGAATCTTCCTATAAACACAACAATAACAAACCTCTGGTCGTAGAAAATCAGAGCTGAAAAGAACACTTAGTTTATTCCAAAGGGGGAAGTTGAAGCCTAAAGATAGTAAAAAGTTTGCTTAACCACAACAGTTTGATGTATTCTGGAGGAAAAAACAAATAATTGCTCCCAGAGGAGCAATAAGTCTTGAAATTAGTTTCATGGTCCAAGATGCTAAAGCTAAAATTAAAGCGTCAGCCACAGAGTTAAGCAGATTTACCCACTGTAGAACCTATCTTTAGAATGACACCATTGGATGTAACCTTAAAGATCATCTAGTCCACCTTTCTATCTATGCAAGAATAGCCCCAATAGAGAGTCATGATAATAACTGTCATTTGTTTGGGAGACCTAAGATTTCAACTGGGTAGGGATCTCAAAGTGTGGAAGCTTTTTCCACAAGGTTAAATCAGCTTATTAATACTTCCTATTAAGAGGCTGCCTAGGACATTGAAAGTTACATCCATAATTTGCCTAGTCACAATAGCTATTAAGCATCAAAGTTCCAAGTCTTTCCAACTATAGGTGCAATATATTATTGACTATGCTGCACTGCCTTTCAAGGAAGAACTAAAGCATTTCTAGGGAGAGTGAACTTATTTCTTCATGAGGCAGCTATTTCCATTACTGGACAGGAACTACTAAGAAAGCCTTCACCTTCCTTGTTGTCATTGTATATAAGGTGAATTTTAGTGTATGTAAAGTGAATTTTTGTTATTATTTCCAGAGTTCAGTTTCCCAGGATCCATAGCCATAACAATCTCCTCTTTCCAGGTACTAGATATCAGTTCCCACAGTTATGGTTCAAAACATCTCTACCATGCTTGCACATAGTTATATAATGATAAATAAAACAAACATCCCCTGCAGCTGTGCAGTGAGATACAGGGATGAGGTGATGTAAACTTGGGAGGCTACTGCTGGTAATATTCTTTCTTTGTCTGTTGGCCTATAAAACAGGTAATCACTAGACAGTGAATGGGGAACCCTTAGGGTTGAATGCACAAATGCTGTGTGTGCCTCAGATGACCCCCACTGAGGCTTGGGGAGAACCTTCGGGTTGAGTGCACAAGCTGCAAGGCTGTGAGTGCTTTGATTGGCCTCCATCAAGGCTTGGGGGGGAATCTGTATTTGCCTCAGCTGGCCCCCATTGAGGCTTAAGGGAATTTAGGGAAAGCACAAGTTGTGCATGTCTCGATGGACCCCACTGAGAGATAGGCATAGTTGCCCCCCTTCTTGTTGACCCCTGTGAGAAGGGTGATTAGGGAATGCTTGTAGGAGTTTGTGCTCTCATTATCAGCAACCTCTTCAGAGAAAACTAGACTAGAATAAAGAAAATTTTTAACTCCTTCTTAGTGTCTTTCCTGTCTGACCAAATCATGAGCAAACCTGTGCTATCAGCCATCCTGTATGCTGTGTTTATTTGTCTTACAGTCATACATGTCATTCTATTGAGCTAAAATTTGCCCATAATTTCTACTCAGTAGTCCTCATTCTTCCCAATACAGAGACTAAGAAAAATGTCTCACACCTCTTCCACATGATACTCCTTCAAATATTTAAATTCAGACACGGTTTTTTTTTTTTTCCTACACCCTCTTAGATTCCTAATTGCCCAGGTCACTCACTTTCATTCCACAAACAGTGGTAGAGTGGATTCTTATTCAGGAATGAACTGGACTAAATAAATGGTATGTCAGTTCTCTTCCAACTTTGTAATTTTGTGACTTCAAAAAATAAACAAACAAAACAATTCTTAAGTGTCCAAGCTTAATGTAGTCTTACCGTACCAGGCAATATAAGTGATACAGTGAAAAATGCTAGAGCAGCTTTCCTTAAGAAGTTCACGAGTAGTATTGTATTTGTTGTGTCCTAACTTGATTTACCTAGTATTCTACATGACTCTTGACCCCTTTTTCCTTTTCCTTCATATGTTCCCAAAATGTCTAGCATTTCTCCCTGCACAAAGTGATTACTTTCTGAAACAGCCATATTCAGTCCCAAAGAGCTTCCATAACCCAGCTGTACTTAATTCCTCCAACTCTGGTCACCAGGTTACAAGTTGGCCAAAAGTAAAATGGGTTCCAAGGTTGTGACATTTTTTTCCCTTCCATTTCATAAGGGCAAAGAAGTGACAACATCAGTGTAGCGCACTTTATATATAATTCTCTTCACACAAATTCCTGTAAGAGAAAATATCCCTCCCTAGAATTAAAATTAGCTTTCTGTAACATCCAAAAATTTCATTCCTTTCTCCTTTTCATCTTATCTTCCTTAACTAAGACCTTTTGATGCTGGTAAAATCATCATCCTCCAAAACCTGTGCATTGTTTCTACTTCCTAACCCTCTATCTTCTACTAAAGTTGCTACTTCCTCTCTATTCTCAAGTTCCTGCTCTTACAGTTAACCTTTATGGATTTCCTGTATGCATTTTTGATTTTACATATATTTTTATATTATTTATGAATTTCATTTTTCTGTTTTTATGGTCTGCAGAGGGAGTAGCATATGAGAGAAGGAAAAGATAGAATTACATGTTTGTAGCTTAAGAAATTTTATAGAGGTAAGAATTTGATGAGTTATAGCTAGAGATTAGACTGGCAGGAAATTGAGCTTCAGTTGGCTTCACCCAGGGATTAGATGTTTAGAGAACTTTGTCGTGAATCTTGATAATTTCTCTAATGAGGAAACACAAAGATAATATAAGAAACAATCCATGCCCTTACTCTTCTATTCCTAGCATGAAGCTAGGAGATGCTTAACAAAAACTACTGATTAACTTTGAAATTCTGCAGCTTAAATCATTTTACAAAAACAATACAATAATGATGACTATGTTGAGGGCAAAATGATTGCCCAGATTTTGATTATTTTGGTTTCTACCCTTTCAAAGCCATATGTAATGCTGTCAGCTCCTTTACATAAAGTGAGCTTCCCCTACAGTTATATTAGCTTATGTAAGCATTGTTTGATCAAAAACAAATTAAATGCTGGGACTTTTTTTCTAGTTCTATTAACCCAAAATGATAGAAAGGCACATTTTCTTAACTACTCCTATAATTCACACTGTATGTATTTGCCCTGATTGACTACAAGAAATACATTACCTAATGCTAATTACAAATAATCATTAATTCAGGGCACAAGAGCATTTTTTCCCTTCATTGGATGCTGCTGTCTCAAATTTTTAGAATAGAAGCTGCCTAGATTAAAAGTGGTTACATTTGTATATCAAAGGAGCTATAATTATTTCAATAATTATGGTTTATTTGTAGCTATAACTTATAATACGTGTACTTTTATTTTTAATTCATATATGCACTTCTCTTGTAATTCAGCATAATTCAGGTAATAATGATAGTTCTTGATATAAGTTCCGCACAAAAAAATGAATCCTAAAAGAAAGCAAACCAACTTGGAACTCAGAAAAATATATTCAATTTAAAAATGTATAATACCAGAACTAGAAAGAATGCCAGAGATTATACAGCCAAAACTATTTTCCAGATGAGGAAACTGACACCTAGGGAGAAGAACTTACTCAAGAATCCATATGAAGTTAGTGATAAAGTCAGGACTAGAACCCAGGATTCTGAAATTTTTCACCAGACTTTTCTTCTCCCCACCCCCGTATACCACTCTGCAACTATATGAAATGGACTAATAAGCACAATTCATTTCATCAAATTTAACAATAACAATAATTGTTATAACTAGCAATTAAGTAGCACTTTAAGGTTTGAAAAATGTCATATTTATATCATCCATATAATCATCCTGGAAAGTAGGTGTTATCATTTTTGTTTTTCAGATTCAGAAACTAAAGCCCAGAGAGTTTAAGTGATCATTTATCTTGGCAATGCCATCATTCTACTAATAAAAATATCAACATTTAGGCTATAGACACATAGTCTATCACTAGCTAGTATTCAAAATCTTTCAGGTTTGGTAGGAGTTGTTAGGGCTTTGGCTCTATCATATTCAAAAAACATTTATTAAGCTCCTGTTACGTGGCAGACACTGTGCCTTAAGCACTGAGGATTCACAGAAAGTCAAACAATAGTCCCTATTCTCAGGGTGATTATAGTTTAATGAAGGAGACAATATGGAAATAAGTATGTACAAAGAAACTACACACAAGATAAATTGGAAATAACCAGAAAAGGGAAAGCACCAGAATAAAGAGAAAATCAAGAAAACACTTTTTTTAAAAAAGCAGTGATTTTAGCTAGAACTTTAGGGAAGCCACAGAAACCATGAGGCAGAAGTAAGAAGGGAGAGAATTTCAGGCATGGAGGATAGTCAGTGGAAATGCCCAGTTTGGAGATGGTGTGTCTTGTTCGAGGAATGGCAAGGAGGCCATTGTCCCTCAGTGGCACAACATGGTAGAGCATGTGGTATATGAAATCTGAAAAGTTGGAGGGGAAAAGTTGTAAAGGGTTTTGAAAGCCAAGCAGAGGATTTTTCTAGGGGGAAGATATGTGGTGCAGTGGATAGAGCACCAGTGCAGGAGTAAGGAGGACCTGAGTTCAAATCTCACCTCAGACCCTTGACACTCACTAGGTGTGTGACCTTGGGCAAGTGACTTAACCTCAATTGCCTCATCCTGGGTCATGTCCAGTCATTCTGATGAATATCTGGTCACTGGATTCAGATGGCTCTGGAGGAGAAGTGAGACTGGTGACCTGCACAGCCTTACCTTACTCAAAACAGTCAAGTGCAAGTCATGTCATTATTTCTCTGATGGAATGGTCTTCTTTGGCAACAAAGGATGAACACACACACAGAGGATTTTCTGTTTGATCCTTTATATAAAAGGGAACCACTGGATTTTATTGAGAGGTGACATGAGCAGACTTCTAGTTTAAGATATATGATTAGAGAATGGGTTGGAGTGTGGAGAGAACTGTTGCAGGCAGACAAAACATCAGACTATTGCAATAGTCTAGACGTGAGGTAAAGAGGGTCTGTATCAGGGTGAAGGCATTGTCAGAGGATAGAATGGGGTGTGTTTAAGAGATGTTACAAAGGTAAAATTTGATAGGCCTTGTCCTTTGAATAGAGGGTAGTGAGAGAGAGAATGAAGAATCAAAGATGATACCTAGTTTGCTAACCTGGGGGACTGGGAGAATGATGGTCACCTCAACAGCAACAGAGAATTCAGGAAGAGGAGACCATTTGAGGAAAAGATGAAGAGTTCAGGTTTGGAAATGGTGAGCTTAAGATACCTATGAGACATTCAGTTTGAGACGTCTAATAGGCAGACGGAGGTGTCATGCCAGAAGTTAATTGAGAGGAAAGGACTGGGTAAGTGGATATAAAAATCATAAATACAGAGATAATTGAATCCATGAGATCGCAAAATGAAATGGATGGTTGGTTGTTGTCCTTCAAAATTGTTCTGCAACTCATAGCCTCAGAGATTTGTTTGGGGCAACAAGTGTTTAAATGAGTTGCTCAGATTCACAAAGCCAGAATATGCCAGAGGGAGGACTTGAATCCAGGTCTTCTGGCCTTATAGGTTAGTGTTACCTCATATTTACTTGAAATTTTGAATTAAACAAATTTAAATCACTGTAATATTTTAAAGAATGTCCTTAACTAGTTTTTAATTTAATAAAGTTTTAGTGTATCTTGGAAATATTATTTGTCTGCATCCATGGATGCTTCTGAAAATTATCAATACAGATAAGACAGAGTTTCATTGGATAGAAACATCAGGAAAAAGAATGCTACATCACTAGAAAAATGAGAAAGGCTCAAAACGGTAGTCTGAACCTCGATTTACTAAAGAAAAATGATACAATTTGTAATGTCTTTCCAGGTAGAAATGTACAAAGCATACCATTCTTTATCAGGGGACTAAACAGGCTATTAAGAAGTACCTACAAGAGGTGTCCTCACTTTTTTTCAGAGCTTTTTCCTTGAGTTAATTTGGGTTGATATCCTAGGCCTGGGAGCTTAATAAGTATATGTTGATTACTAGGGTTCCCACCCCTCCGCCTAATTTTTTTCAACCATTCTTCAAATAACATGAATTTAAATCTTGTTGCCATGTCCTTCACTAGTCCTGTTAAAATTTGCTAATATTCCTCTTGCTATATAGTGCCCATAACTAAATATTCAAAGCCTAAGTGTGGTCTGACCAATGCATTTAAGATGGCATTATTATCCCCCTTGTTCTACAACTTATATAGATTCACTAGGGACAGGGTAGAGTGATAGAGTACTTGACGTGAACTGATGCATAGTGGAGTGAACAGAACCAGGAAAGCACTCTACACAGTAACAGCAATGCTACATGATGAAGATTTCACTATTCTCAGCAATACAATGATCCACCACAATCTCAAAGGACTAATGATGAAGCTATATTATCTGCTGTCAGAGAAAGAACAGACTGAAGCATGAGAATTTTCACTTTCTTTTTTTTAAAATGTTTTTCTTTCATTTGAATAATATTGTACAATATAACTAATATGGAAATGCTTTACATAACTGCACATGTATAACCTATATCAGATTGCTTACCATCTCAGAAGGGGAAGAGAAGAGAGGGGGGAAGAGAAGAGAGGAAGGAAGGGAACTTGGAATTTTAAATAAAAATGTTTTAAAATTTTCTAGAATTACTATAGCCAAGTTCACCTTCAAATTTACTTTCAATTTTTGTCATCTTTCATGGTAAAATGCATAGAATTCAGTAATATTTATTTATATTTTTATTATTTTGTGAATATAGCCTCTCAATATGATGTTTCAGAGGCTTGTGGAGCGAAGCAAGTTTTGATTATCCTTTAATATATAAGAGCTCTGATTTTAATTCTTGTATATTTTCTTTGAGGCAAGCAAATTATTTTTGTTTTTTTAACATCCTGGCTGGCAAAATTTTGAAGGGAAAGGGAGAAGGGGAATGTGAGAGGGAAAGGCTGATATGCAAAGACATCTTATTGTAAGTCATGAACATCATCAACAAATACAAAAGAACCTTTTGCAACTTCAGTTTCGGAATGCAGAGAATTAAATCTAGATGTTAAATACTCTAAAAATATTTTTGCGAACTTTTCTCCAAATCTAAAAGTTCCTTCTAAATCACCACAGAACAAACTAAACATATCAAGCAACATCTAATTATAACATATGCTATCAAATCATCTACTAAGTGGCTGGTAATTTATAGATTTTTCATTATAATTGTTTAATCCTCTAAGGTATACTCCAGACCAGAATACATTATCTTTTATTCCATCTCACAGAGAAAGGATGATCATTCCCCTTCAGAATACATAGTGACCTTCATATATTAGATTATATTCTCTTCTTCTATTATATGTAATTTCATGATCAGATACAGCCTAGTTTATGCCATTTCAGAGCACAAACATCTTCACATAAGAAAAGCATACACACTGAAATAACCTCTGTCTTTCAATCCAATTTAAACAAAATTTACTAAAATCTTACTATGGACAAAATGTGATTCTAGGTAATGATGAGAATTAAAAACAAATAAATAAGAAATATAACTCCCAGCCTTAAGGAGCTTATGGTGTAGTAACTGAGATGATATACATGTATGCAAAAATTTTATTCTGCCCTGACTTTCTCCATCTGAGCAAGGCTTCCACAGATGGTTAGGTAGTGGGTTTGGGATTTCACCAATTGAATTTGGGTACGGCTAGAGGGTAGATTTTAGCCCTCAATAACCAAATTTAACTCTCGCAGGGTTGCCTATAAGGCTGACAAATATAATGAATTTAGCAGTTATTTTGTGTTGCTCAAGCCTTTAAATGCTAATTTCTCAGCGTGTCTGTTAAATTCTAGACCTTGCCTGATTTGTACTGTGTTCTTAACATTTATTACAGCGGGAACTTCTTAATTGCCCTTTCTCCCACTTCTTTACAGTAATCAACATAAGTCTTTCTCAGTTCTAGCACCTGTTAAATCTGATACAGTCCCTCTCTACCCTCCTTGACAAATTCTAAAATACAATGCTATAGTCAATTTCATCAGGAAGGTAGAAGCAAATAACTCAAAAGTTTAAAGAAAGGAGAGATCTCTTCTTGCCTAGGAGTGAATAAAATTGTCTTCATGGGGAAGATGGTATTTGAGGTAGATATTTAAGCATGGATAGCTAAATTAATAAGAAAGGTATAAGCAAGGAATTCAGAGTTTAAAGAGAGAAATCCTTTCTCACTTGGCAGAGTCAGAATAATATCATCTTCATTGCAAAGTTAGTATTTAAGATAAGCTTCTAAGTATATTTTAATTATAAATACTAAAGAAATAAATATTCAAAATATTTACCATCAGAGGAAGGGGAGGGAACAATGATTTACTAAGTGCTTAGTATATGCCAGAAAATGTGCTAAGTACTTTTCAAATTATGTCTCATCTGATGCCTACAACAACCCTGTGAGGTAGCAGATTCACATTTACAGTTGAGGAAATTGAGATGGACAGAGGTTAAGAGACTTTTCTGGGGCTAAGTACCTTGAACTCAGATTTTCCTGACTCTATGCCAGGGCACTATCCATATTGCTACCCATATATCATTCTATGTATCTTTTGGAATGTCATATCACAGACTGACATATACAATTCTGAATTTCTATTTCATTGTATTCATATGCCATTTAAATGGTAATCTCTACCTCTAACCTGGTGTGTAACTTTGAAATTCTTTGGCCAACGAGTTTTGAAGTCATATCTCCAATACTTTTTTTCAAATTTCTAATTCTCTATTAGTAATTCAAATTTTAACAAATTTCTTTTGTGTGTATGCTCTCTCCACTGACACAGGTCATAATTCCTTCATGAATTGGGTTTCATGACTTGTTATAAAAATTTCTGGTGGCCAACTGTTTCTTGATAAAGTACTTCTGGGTATTTAGGGGCAGCTAGGTGGTACAATGGAAAGTGCAGGAGTCAGGAGAATCTGAGTTCAAATCTTACCTCAGACACCTGACATTCACTAGCTGTGTGACCTGGGGCAAGTGACTTAACCTCAATTGCCTCATCCTGGGTCATGTCCAGTCATTCTGATAAATATCTGGTCACTGGATTCAGATGGTTCTGGAGGAGAAGTGAGGCTGGTGACCTGCACAGCCCTCCCTCACTCAAAGTAAAGTCAAGTGCAAGTCATGTCATCATTTCTCTGATGGCATGGTCTTCTTTGGCAATGAAAGATGAACACACACACACACATTTATGACTTTTTCAGAAATTCTTTGTAGAATGAGATGCCTCCTGTGCATTTGGTACTTCTTTCATTGTTATTATTAATTTGTTATGTGATTATAAAGTACTATTCCACTCTTCTTAATTTCTACCGTGAATTAGGTTAGTGTAAACTTTGGCCCTTTCTTTTTCTATCATGCATCAACTTTGCAATACCTACATTCCCTTGGGATGTAATATAAAACTAAAAATTGCTCATGGCATATATTGTGACATATATTGTTCAAATAAAAAATATATTTCAATAGTGTGATGCTACTACATATCATTTATATCAAAAAGGGGATACATCAGAGAACAGCATAAATGATTGTCAGTCATGATAAAGTAATTATATTATAAGATCTGTCAATATATCCTACTAAAATTTATTATTTTTTTAATTGACATAAAAATTTTCATTTAAGAGAATTTTCCAGAAAAAGGCAAATAATCTTAAATTATGCTCTTTGGTTACAATATGTGGCTAGTGAAGTTCCAATCTCTCTATGATCTCACATAGCTTCATCTTGTTCCATGCTCATAGACCTAACCCTTAACCTCAGCCATTTAACATAAAAAAGGGCAATTAACCAAAAAATCAGATCAAACTAGAGTGCCTATATTGTTCGCAACAAACTACCACTACTCCTGGGGGAAAAAAATCAAAGAATTGGGTTAATAAAAACATTTTTGCCTCTATAAGGCATAACATTAATTCTTTTGCAAGCTTCATTTAAAAATAAATTGTTCATATATAAGATATATCCAGTCATTAAATTTTCCTACAAAGAGTTATCATGTCATGAATTTTTTTTCTTACTAAAAGATATGGTTAGATTCTATAGTGCCTTGAAAAATTTCTTAAGCTTCTATTAAAAAACTCGATAGGGAAAACAATCTGAGAAAAAATTATTCACTGATAAAAATATATTTTAATTAATAATAATCAAAATCAGTTTTGGGGGTTTGCCTATTTCTTTAAATGTTCTGTAACAGGAAACACAAGCAACTTGTGAATGTTACATACAAAACCATGTCTTCCCTTTCTTCACTGAATGAACTCCCACCTGTCCTTGAAAGTTCAGCTCTAATGTGTTCTCTAGGATGCTTTCCTTGATCTCCTGTTGTCAATAATGATATTTACCAACAGACTTCACATAGCATGTTGTTTTATTTTGTTCCCTTCTAGCCTTACTTTCAATTTCTCTGCAGTGTAGTCTTTGTGTGTCATCTCCCTACCAAAACAGAAGCTATGGGGGGCAAGAAACTCTATGTCTGATCTATAGGTTTTGAACTAACACCATACTCTATGGCAAGTAGATGATGGAAAGAGAGCTAGTTTTGGAGACGGGAGAGACTTGGTTTCAAACCCAGGGGTTACTTGGCACCTTAGGGAAGCTCAATTTATTTCACAGAGCTTCTATTTCCTCATCTGTAAAATTGAGTTCATAACAATTTTGCTGAACACTTAATGGGATTATTATGAAGAAAGCATTTAAGTCTGTCGTTAAAGCATTTTGTAAACGTGAGTTGCTATTTGACATCCATGAGCCATTAGATTATTTTGTTGTTGTTGATATATTCCAACAGAGAAAAGAACAGTGACTGAAATCAGAAGAAAACGTTTTAAATACTGCTATTTGTATGTTTTGTTATTCAGTTATGTCACCTATGACCAACTCTTGGTGACCCCAGCTGGGGTTTTCTTGGCAAATATTCTAGACTTGTTTGTCCTTTCCTTCTGCAGTGGATGCTGTGGATCCATTTCTTTGTAAACAATCAGGTTAAGTGACTTGTCCCAGGCTACATAGCTAGAAAGTGTCTAAAGCTGAATTTGAACTCAGGTCTTTCTCACTTGAGGTCCAGTGCTCTATCCACTGAGCTACTGGTTGCCTCATTATTTGTTTGACCCTTGGACAAATCACTTAAATTCCTGGGTCTTAGAATTCTTGTTTATAAAGGGTCCTAGGCTAGATACCTCTGAAGTTCCTTCCAGGTGTAGATTTGTGATCCTATGATTAACAGTATTTTAGAGGGAATAATACCAAAATGAACTGATGATAACAGAGGATAAGCATCACTAGGGGACGAGGAAAATGAAAGTTTTCTGTCATTCTAGAAGATTTTGCTCTCCTAAATTATCCATATTTGGGGAGTCTAGGTGTCTTTAATATGTCAATGAGTAGAGGAAAATAACTGTGGAGCAATGTCTATGACCTTATTGGAGAGCTGGGTATATTTTATTGAGAACAGTATATGATATATGATACTGAAAATTACTTATCTGTAGACATTAACACAAGCCTGGTGATAGTAAAGCTTTGATAACTTTAACTATATATTTATTTTCATTCTTATTCTCCGAGGTTTTGAGGATGACAGTTTGAATTCTGAATGGAGTGGTTTAAAAAGTCAACACTGGTGCCTGTGCCTGGGATTGGCCGAGTTTCATTTCATCCATGACAGGTTACAGCTGTCACAAAGAAATATGATCTGAACTTGGATCACTGATGTGAAAAGTCAATGTCAACCTGCAGAGGTATGTGGTAAATAACATCTAGTTAGGCAGCAATTGTTGTAATCCTAGCTTATTGCTATCATATAATCTGATTTTGTTCTGGTTTTGTATGGGGGCCCCTTTCTTCACATAAATAAATATTATTCTCAGAATAATTTTTGTGTCAAACATCTGTCTTAATGAACTATGTTCTACACTACAAATTAATTGCTTTGCAAAAACATTGATTAAATGCACAGATCCATTAATTGATTATTTAATTAATTCAACAAATATTTATTTAGTATTAAAGTCTCTAGTGGACATGACTGGGTTCTAAGAAGATAGACATTTCAGATAAGATCTCTTTCCCATGGATTTTATGGTCTATCTGGGAGATATCTATATCTATATCTATATAGATATATATATGCATACATACTATATATACATACATATACATATATATACCTGTATAAATATAAATGTGTGTGTGTATGTACACGTATAGTCAAGCCAAATAGCTTAACAAAGTAGCCATTTGGTTTTGTACTGCTCTGACATGCTTGGTATATAATGCTATAAGTCATAATTTTATACATATACATATTTATCATATGGCGTCATATATATCTAGATATTGATATATAGACATATATTAGAACACAAGTATATCAAAGTAGTATAAGACAAAATGGCTACTATATTCCAGCCACTTGTCTTGATTCTGGAGGTACAAAAAAGTGAAAAGCAACAGAAAGCCTTCTCTCAAAAATGTTATAATCTATGGAAGAAAAAGACATGTACACACACACACACACACACACACACACACACAGAAGTGAAGTAAGCACAAAGCAGAGGTGAAGGCAAAGTACTATAAATAATTTGACGTTAAATTCCTTTCACAGGGAGGTGAGAGGAAATGCAGGGGTATCAGGAAGGATGGATGAGGTTGCAACTGATCTCTGTGTTAAAGAAAACAAGCCCAGCAATTGGAAAATAGCTGAGTGAACCATGGCATGTTTAGTGGTGTGATGGTGCCAACTTATGCTGGCTCGGGAGAGCAGACTGTAAAATTTTCAGTGTGAGCACTGACATCTCAGAAATCAAAAGGCTACAAATAAGAGTATAATTTATGATTATTATTTTTGTCTCCATTATTAAGAAAGTGATAGAGAAATTATAAATAATATATAGCAAATATAAACTTAAAGGTGTGTCATGCATATTTTTGAGCCAGTTATTAAACATTTATCAGCATCTTTCTATTTGGCTCTAACGTCTCTTCTCACCTTCAATCTCGGTAGACATTTTAAACTTAATATGTCTAAAACCAAACTTATTATCTTTCCCCAACACCCTTCCCAATTCCTATCTTCCCTGTTATTAAAGAGGGCAATCTACTGATCAAGTCCCTCAAGCCTTCAATCTAGGCGTCAGACTCAACTATTCACTGTCTCTCATATCAAGGCCTAATAATTTGACCTTTGTTAAATTTTGTCTAGAATATATCCCCCTCTCTTCTCAGGCACTACCACTATGCTGATGCAGGCCCTCATCAACTCACACCTGCACTATTACAATGGCCTACTGGTGCATCTGTCTGCCTCATGTCTCTCTCCTAGTCAATTCATCCTCCATTCCGTCAGGGAAATTATTTTTCTAAAGCACTGGTGATATACTGTGTCACCCTGCCAGCCCTCCCCCAGTCTCCCCACTCCCTATCGCATTCAGGATCAAATATAATCCTCTTTTTGGCATTCAAAGCCCTTCATAACCTAGCCCCCTCTTAACCTACACTCTTCTGTCTAGTGACTTTGGCTTTCTTGTTTTCCCATGAATTGCACACTCCTCTTAGTTCCGGGCAATGCAATTTCTCTGGCTATCTCTTATGCCTTGAATGTTCTCCCTCCTTTTCTCTACCTGTTGGCTTTCCTGGTGTCCTTTAAGTCCCAAGTAAAATCCCATTTTCTACAGGAAGTCTTTCCCAGTCTCTCTTAGTTTTAGAGCTTTCTACTATTTACTTCTTATTTATCCTGTATATAGTTTTTAAAAAGAAAAAACATATTTGTTGACTTGCTGTCTCCCTCATTTAGACTGTAAGCTTCTTGAGGACTCTTTTTGTAGATTAGTACAGGTCCTGGCACATAGTAGGCACCAAACTACTATTGCTGATTATTTATATCTAGAATAGAATTAATACAATGAAGATGATACACCAAGAGATATTCAGAGAGCCATATGAGATATTGCAAGGCAAAGTGAACTCAGGAGAATCCAAACATTATATTAAGTGAGTAAATAAAGAGAGAAATAAGGAAACTATGACATAAGTGGCAAAATTGTAGACAGATATGAGACAGCATATAGAAGCAAATATTTATATGTGCTTATTTGTCAAATGTTTTGATTCTTCCTTGTTAAAGGCTTGGGAGCAGGATAAGATTTTACCCTTTGTTTTACTGCATTTACCTATAACATTTTTATTGACAGACTTTCCTATACCAATAAAATAGTAAGTTAGGCGTCAGCTGAAATTCTCTCTCCCTTCCTCTTCTCTCTCACATGTATGTATAGTGATATATAAATACATGCATGCATACACAAATATATGTGATCTATACATATGTATGGGTACACATAGATAACAGACAGATACATAGATTAAACAATCTATAAGCTAACAGAAGAAGAAATGCCTTCCATTAATGCAAGTAGGACTTGCTCTGCAACTTATAGTAATAGAGAATAGCCTAGGGCACTATGAAATTAAGTAATTTTTCAGGGCCACATAGCCATTAGGTATCAGATATGAATCTGAACCTAGATCCTCTGGGTTAGAAGGCCGACTCTCCATTATATCCACTTTTTCACCCCTCCCTTTATATCTAACATAAAAAAGAAATATCAGGGGCTGTGGAGAACGCTATTTGTCTTCAGATAGTTGAAGACATTACATTTTATCCCCAGTATTGAGCATAATGTCTGGCACATTGTAGGTTGCCGATTTGAAGGGCTATCCTATGGAATTGAGATTATATTTGTGTTGCCTGATGCCAAAGGGAAGGAAAAAAATCAATTGTTTTTAGTTATAGGGGGCCAAGGTTCAATTGCAAATACTTATTAATAATTAGAGCTACTGCAAAATTGGAAGGACTGACTCAGAAGGTAATGGATCCCTACTACTCTCAGTAGAGTTCTTCAAAGTCTGGCTGATTGCTTGCTGCATATGTTTTTAGCATTGGTATGTTTGGGTTGGATTAAATGACACCCAAGGTTCCCTCTAATTCATACTATGTGACCCACAGACCTCAAAATGCCAAGAAACTAGGTAGAGAAATGTATGATGTCACACTATTATAAAATGTAGACTTAGAAGGAATTCAAAAGCTCATCATTTATGAGATGAGGAAGCTAGCCCAAGTTTATGCAGAAACTACTGGAATTGACAAAGAAAGTCTTCAATCTTAGGTCCTCAATGTAACAAAAGTTACAAAAAATTAGTAGTAATGCCCATAGGTTGGGGGTGGGTGTAGTTATTATCCACTTGGGGTCTGGCTGCTCATGGTAGAGAACTTTTCATATTTAGAAACTTGTGGGCCTAATCAAAAAAGACCAACCCTACATTCTCAGACAAGCACTCTCAATTTCTCCTCTAATTGAAGCTTTCAATTCTATCCTCCCTACACATAATAATGATCTCTTTTCTTTTAGAATTGTTTTTATTACCTATGTGACTTCATCAATATAGGGAGGTACCACCAATACAGAGAAGCTTCTGTGTGACTTTTGGCCAAGGAAACAGCTACTCTGCAATTTGTAATCTGAGATTTCCCAGGGGCACTGAGAGATAAAGTGCCTTGTTAGGGTCACACAACTTAATTATGGCAGAGAGAGGGCTTAAGTCTTTGTTTTCCTCTCTCAAAGGCTAACTCACTATCTACTCTACCAGACTTAGTCACTTTTCATAACACAGTTCTGTAATTTTTTAATATTCACAAGAATAGTGATGTAGGTTTTTAATCATTCTGCTAAAAATGACTATTTTATAAACTGAAACTTTTATAATCTTGTATTATTATTGAGTTAGCAAAGATAATATCCTTTATTATAATTTCTGGAAAACTTTTCACTTACTTTACAAAAGTTTAAAAAAAGTCTTGGTTTTTCTTTTTTTAATCTGTCAAGTTACTAACATTGAACTGGGCCATAAGTCCAAGAACTTTGAAGTCTCAGGACCCCTTTGCACTCTTAAAAATTATTAAGGATAGTTCTAAAGAGATTTTGTCTCTTTTGTGGATTAAATCTCACTATCTACCTATCATAGTAGAAATTAAAATATCTTAATATTATTATGATGTTTTAAACTCACAGATGCTCTAAGAAGGTTCCCAGATCACAATGTAAGAATCACTAATATAGATATTCAATTAAGCTCTTTCTATTTCTATAATGTAACGATTCTATTAAAATCAATCCATTTAATAAACATTCATTAAGCACCCTAGTATATGTGCAAAACTGTACTCAGCACAGAGAACTAAAAAATAAACTTAAAATATCTCAAGAAGTTTACATTTTTTGTCACCAGATTGAATTATGGACAAATTAAATGCAAAGGATAGAGAATATACCAAGATGTTTCAGTAAATGTAGGGATTGTGTGTTCATCCTTCATTGCTGAAGAAGACCATGCCATCAGAGAAATAATGACATGATTTGCACTTGACTTTGTTTTGAGTGAGGTGGGGCTTGTGCAGGTCACCAGCATCACTTATCCTCCAGAGCCATATGAATCCATGGACCTGATATTCATCAGGATAGCTGGAGATGACCCAAGAAGAGGCAATTGGGATTAAGTGACTTGCCCAAGGTCACACAGCTAGTGAGTGTCAAGTGTATGAGGTGATACTGGAACTCAGGTCCTCCTGACTCCTGCACTGGTGCTCTATCCACTGCACCACCTAGGTACCCATAAATTTAGGGAAAAATGCATGGAGATGGAATAGCATGCAGAGGAAAGAGTTAGTAGGCCAGTTTGATAACCAAGAGAAAAGGAGTAACATGAAAGAAAAATGGAAACATAGGAAGAAGATAGATTGTAGGGGACTTTAAATCCCAATAGAGAGCTGTTAAAATTTTTGACTGTGTGAGTGTATGTGTGTATATGTGTTCGGAACTGGTGGAGAGAGGATAGTGACATGGTCAGAACTTTGTTTTGGGAACGAATATCAGTATCAATATAGCAACTGTATAGAAGAGACCAAAGAAGGAAAACCAGTTAGGAGGCTATTGCAGTAATCCAGGCAATATGATGAGAGGATGAATAGGGCAGTTTTGTGTGAATGGAGAAATGGAAAAAAATGAGAGAAATGCTGTGGAGCTAGGATCAACAAATCTTTCCAATGATTTTGCATAATATTCTACTATTCCTGCATTTGGTTAGAACAACCACAAGTTTGAGCTAAGCAACAATCAGTAATCAAGTTCTGAATTATTGTGACTCTGAAAATAGCATCTATTAATTTCTCTCAAGCAACTTAAGGTGATAAGAAATCAGAAAAACATAGTTATAGTAAAATAAGTCCTCCATGCCACAGGCTAAAGGAAAACTATGAGCTACATGGAGTATTAATGAAAAGATTTTGCCTTTAGGCTCTTAAGAAAGCTAGGAGATTTAACTTCATATAAAAAGATACTTCTTGCCCTAAAATTTGGTCACTAAAAAGGGAATGTGATTCATTCTGGTGGAATCTGCCTTTAGGCCTATCAATAGCATTCACATCCTGTGATATATATTTAATACAAATGGGGAACCAACAAATTTAAACAGGTCAAGTAAATATAGTAACACAATTTCTTCTGCTCCACAGTTGCTATTTGTGTCAGTTTTCTTTTTATAAATTAATCGTTTCCATGTCACTATTAAAAAAGTGCTAGGATCTAAACATTTACACCTTAGTATACATTAATAATTAACTATTATTTAAAATCATTCAGTCATTTGTTCGGCAAAATACCGTTGTGCTAATATGTTTCTGGAATTTATATTTATTTTGTATTCTCTATTCTTATTGTAATCATATTTTATTATTGATAGAACATTTTCTTGTTATTGTAAACAGTGAAATATTTGAAGGAGACATCTAGACTTAGAATCAGAACACTGGTCCCAGTCCTAGTTCTGCTGCTTACTAACTGGGTGACCTGGAGTAAATTACCTCTCTGAAACTGACAAAATTTCTAAGGTGGAACAGAATCTCTAAGGCTATCTAGCACAATGCACAACTGAACAGGATTCTTCTTCCACAACATTCCTGATAGGCAAATGACCCATTATGCCTTTCTTGAAGCCTTCAAATAAGGAATACCTTATTATTTCTCTATGCAGTCCACCTCACTTTTGGACATTCTATTTTTAGGCAGTTTCTCCTTCGATTGAGAAGAAATCTTCCCCTCTGACCTTCTGCCCATCATCCCTAGCTCTATGTTTTAAGGTCAAATACAACAAATTAAGTCCTTCTTGCACAAAATTACTTCTCATATACTTGCGGACAGTTATGATACAAATTAGCTGGTCTCCTCTTCAAGCTAAAATTCTCTAGTTGCTTCAATAATCTTTCTGAAGCATAAAATCATGTTAACTGAGGGTTGGCTAATTTGTAAAAAGGATATAATAATGCCTATCCTGCCTACCTGCAAGATTATTGTATCAGATAAATTACTGTACGTGAAGCACATTTTAAACAATAGAGCCCCACAAAATTGAATCATATTTATTCTTACATAGATTACACAGCAGCTACATCCAGATGAGAAGCATAATTAGAGATATTTGGTTAATAGTTCAAATATTCTATTTTATATTTTGAATATTAAATGAGATACCTCTATATATGATTTTCCTTATCCCTTGAAGTAAATCACTCCTCTCGCATCCAAAGGTGAAAATACTTTCCACAAACTATTAATAGTTTTTGAGAGGATGGATTAGAGTATGGGTAAGTTTAGATAACGGAAAGAAGGTAGGGGATTTATCTCAATCATGGTATCTATGGGACAGCATAAAGACCTACCTAATATGCTAAGAACTTACTAGGCAGTGAAAAATTCTGGAATGGCACATTTTCTGGAAGGAACAGTGTAGGGGATATAAGTGACAATGACAATAATAACATATTTGTGTAGAAATATGCGGTTATAAAGTGCTTGACGTACATTAGTTCATTTAATCCCCATAGCAAGTCTGGGCTATATAAGCATTTTTATCTCCATTTTATAGGCAAAAGGATTGATTCTTTCAGAAATTAAATGATTTGATCAATGTCCTAGAGGTAGCTAGTAACAAAGCTAGGGCTTGTTCCATGTTCTTCAAGACTAGCTTCTTTGAGGTTTCCATTGTACCACATTACCTCTAACTCCACTGCTTTTATCCCCAGTTAATAGTATTCTATTTTTTCCAATTATATGTAAAAAGACTTTTCAATATTCATTTTTTTAGAAGATTTTGAGTTCCAAATTTTTCTTCCTCCTCCTTTCTCCTTCTTACCCCCTCCACAAGACAGCAAGCAATCTGACACAGGTTATACATGTAGAATTATGTCTAAGTCTGCTTCTGTTGTCACCAGGGCCAGCACTATAGAAAAAGAAAGGAAGCTCTCTGTGGGCAGAAGGAAAGGAAAGGTTTGATTGCTTGGAGATCATGATGGTTTTCTTCTTTGCCTCTTTTAATTAAAACAAATTTCAAGAAATGTTTCAATGGTGAAAATATTTTAATAGAAGCAAAATCTCTTCATCAGAATGAGATTCCTGTTGAAAGAACTGAAAGAATGCTAAGCAAGGGAAACACGGATATGTTTATCTGAGTAGCATTCCCTTATAATGGTTCTCAAAATGTCATCTGAAGATCCCTGGGGTCTGTGAGACTGGTTCACTGTTTCTGTGAGATCACAACTGTTTTCAAGGTAATGCTGAGATATATTAATTTCTAATACCTTAGAAATAAATTTAATTCACATAAATAAAAGTTCTTTGGGAGGGGTCCTCAATATGTTTTTAAGAGTATAATGAGACCAAAGTGTTTTAAAACCTCTGCTTTAAAGCCTGTTATGAATCTTATAGTGTTCATTAAGACAGAATTCAATTCAAGAGGAACCTGAGACAGTCACTGATAAGCACACCAAAGGGGCACTGAGAGCTTTTCTGGGCTTCCTGAAGTCATGTAAAAGGCATTTGGTATAATAATAGCAGTACTTAAACTCAGTAGATTGTATTCTCTAAATATTAATTTAAACTCCTTTTCACTACATACAATACCAAGAACAAAATGTTATCTGAGTCAAAAAAGGAACAAGATCTTTAAAAGTCTTAAATTAACATGTATGGAAAAATCCAAGTTGAATGCTGCTTTTTTAAAATACTAAATATAACAAATATTGGAAAAGTCCATTTCAATCAGCATATCACCTTTAAATAAACTCTACTAAATAGGAAAAATAATTGGGTGTTCCTAGTCTATTGTTTTCATTCACTATTTTTTTAAAATTGAATTACCCATTCTTTTTAAAACTATGTTAACACCTCTAAACATTACTCAAAATTCTATACCACAGTTTAAAGTGATATGTTACTCAAGAAAACGAGGGAAAACAAAGGATTCCAAACTGTGCTGATGGGGAATCAGCAAATTAAAACAAATAGATTTGATTGGTTAATAGGAGAAACCATATATTAGAATGCATTAACAAGATTTTCGGAGAATATTAATGCAAAAGTTTAGAAATTATTTTGGAATTGGATCAAGGAACTTTATTGGGATGGGTGTTCATTTAGTCTTCAATAACACAGTATGACACAATCATTGATTTAGTGCCTAGGAAGAAAACACTGAAATTTACTAAAACAGTTGCATAAATATAGTTGTGAAAGATTTTAGTCCTTCATCAAAATCCTATTCTCATGCCTTGTCTTAGAGTGGGATTGATCCTGGGATTTCATAAACCAGACCAGAAGAGTATTTTAGTGGATTTTAACTAAACTAGGATGGTTTTCAAAACAGTCCTGATAACAGATGGTCTTTATATTTCAAGGACAGGCCTAAATAACTGAGTAGACACTTTACTGGTAAAAAGGTGATAAATTGCTTATCCAGGGCAACTAATGAAACAAAAATAACATTATTATAATTGTGAAAGTAATATTAAAATAGTGGAGGGATACATCTTTATCTATGTATCCCAAAGTATTTTAGTAATAAATATATTTAAAAATAAGATACACAGGAATGTATTAATTCATAATCCAATGTTCTCCATATCTACATATTTATGTGGGTGTATGTTTCCTGTAAAATAAACTTTGTCAGAATATCTATAGGTTATCCACATAAATGTCTTCTGTAAAATTTCTTCCCTTGAAACTGATTTTTTTTCCTGAACATTTTGGAGAAAAGTAGTTCATTGTGGGTTTTAAAGATATATCATAACTTGAATTATAACATTTTAACTTTGTGGATCCCCTAGGCAAAATCAGAACTCAGTAGTTTCCAGAACTGGAATATTTTGCCCTCTCTCAAATACTTAGAGTCTATTTACTCTTTGTTTCAACTATTAAACATCATGCAATATATACTGCATGCACTATTTAACTTATTTAGGAAATGAGCTAGGCTTAGAGGCCATTCATCTTTTTTAAAAATAAAAAGCAACAACACAAAACAAACAAAAAACAACGGCAACCTAACTTTCTAGAGCACATTCTATGGACGTAATAGGGGATTGTTTGAATATACTTGAAATTAGCTCAATTTCCTAATGTTGCTCTAGTGATTTTAATACAATTTACATAACTAGCACAATAAATCCTTAAAATAAAATGTAATTTGTTGTGGATCTAGGAAATTAGTGCTAAGGAGCAAAATCATATACTGTGGCACAGCAGGGAGATTTAGTAGGATACAATTATGCATATTTGTTCATAAAGTTTAAGAAACTGATAATAAAAATTACTAAATTAGAGTGATGATCACATTTCTTGTCAATAAATTATGCATCATTGTTAGGAAAAGACGCTTCTTGGCTCTTCACTCTAGTTAGCCTCCCGCAGTCCTGAGAAAATTGTGTTTTTGAGGACACAGGTAATTTGATTCACTCTTCTGTTCCGTTTTTTCACTTGGTTTGGAACTCCTTTCATTGTTCCACCCTTTTTAAAAAAGGTTTTAAAAAATGTTTGAATTAGCCCAAGCCAACCACCAGTTTCCTTAACCAATCACCCCATGGGGACAAAGAAATCATTGTGCCTTTCTGGCAAATAAGATCAAAATATGAAATGGATCATCTGGGAGTTCCTGCTGTGAAAGCTGCATCAGTGTTGATTGGGTAAAGTGGATAAGGAGGGAATAACACTACTTTATATTAACATTACAGGTTCATTAGACAAGCTCAAAACAATTTAAAACTCTATTTCATTAATTCCCATAACATTCCAATGAAAGATGTGGGTAAATGTTAAATTCCCAATCTGTTAACAAACTAGGGAATCAAGCTAGTCAGCATAAAAAGAATGTTGTCCCAAAACAAAGTAAAGCTTGTGGTTCCTTAGAGAAAGGTAATCAAGTAAATCTAAAGCACAAAGAAATGGTATCTGTAAGGAAGACCATATTTTTAACTACATCTCCTGAAATGGTCATTTTTTTCTGCCTGAAATTATTAGAGGAGACTTAAAGTGCCCATAAATAAACTTAGCTCATATGATATTTTGGAGAAGGAAATGGCAAATCACTCTGGTATCTTTGCCAAGAAAACCCCAAATGGGCCATGAAGAGTCAGGCACAACTGAAAGACTGAATAAGAAGATATATTGGTTTTGGGCATTGTTCTGGTATCATCAGGTACCTAATGAATAATAAGAAAGAATTTAGCTACTGTGGATGCAGAAGAAGTCAGCTAAAGTCAATATTTATTAAGTATGCTTAATGCATGTTTGATACAATGTTCAGGACTGATGGGAGATTGAAAGACAAAAATGAACAAATCTTCTACCATTAAAGAGCTTATACTCAGAGGTGATGCGTTATACAAACAGGTAAATAAATGAAAGGTAATTTGAGGTAGGAGAAAGAACTAATAACTTGAGGTTCAGGAGGAAAAATCTTATTAGAAGATGTGGACCCTGAGCTATGATTAAAAAAATTAAGGCTCCTAAGACATGGGGTTCTAATCCTGTGTTTTAAGTTTGGAAGACAGCTTGGGCAAGGCTACACAGACAGTTTATGGATTGCTAGACAGCAAAAAGCAATTAAGATATTTTGGCTAAAATATAGTGTGCCTGAAAGGTACCTTAGTGTACCTGTCCTGTGTAGACCCTTAAATGTGAAATAATGAGTTACCTTAACACTTAGTATGTTACCCTGAGATAATAGGAAGGTAATGAAAATTTTTTATATCAGTAGAGTGGCACAGTCAGACCTGTGCTTTAGGAAGAACATTTTGGCACCTATGCTTAGGGAGAATGTGTTGAGAGAGGAGGAGACCCAAAGTTAGAAAGATAATTGGGAAGGTATCATAAGAATCCAGATAAGAAGTGCTAAGAGGACTGTTGACACAATATCTGGCAGATCTTTACCATTACAATCTCAGTGAAATAAAAGCAGTCAGCAATTGTAGACCTGGTAATCTATGAGATTTCATGATTTCTGTACTGGACAAATTTGCCAGTACCGTAGTGTTATCTCTATATACAAGGGAGGGAGAGGAGGGGAGAGAGAGAGAGAGAGAGAGAGACAGAGACAGAGAGAGAGAGAGAGAGAGAGAGAGACAGAGACAGAGAGAGAGAGAGAGAGAGAGAGAGAGAGAGAGAGACAGAGAGAGAGAGAGAGAGAGAGACAGAGACAGAGACAGAGAGACACAGAGAGACAGAGAGACAGAGACAGACAGAGAGACAGAGAGACAGAGAGACAGAGAGAGAGAGAGATTAATGGATCCTAAAGATCAACTGGAGGATGGCTGTGTTAGTGCAGAAGAGGAGGATATGAGAGAGTTTTCATGGAAATAAAATCAACAAAACTTAGGATGTATGAGATATATGACATAGTTTTGGTATTTTGGTTTGTTTTTTGTATGAGTAACAGTTTATTTGACCAAACAAGACTAACTGACCTAAAACAACAAGGAATAAGACAAAGCTATTTCCAGTCATTTTCATTTGTGTCCAACTCTCTGTGACCCCGTTTTGGGTTGCTAAATGATGCATCAGGTGAAGGTGTGACCAAAGCCCAGAGGCAGGAGAAACTGTGGAAATTCAGTCTCAAAAAGGAAGTGGAGACATTCAATTCAACAAATTTTTATTAAATACTTCTCAGGTGAACTATACTGAGTCTAGGAACTGACTTTCTAAAAGGAACATACAAGGTGTCCCCAAAGTCTTTGTAAAGTTTTAATGCCTCAAGATTTTGGGGTTACCCTGTAAGTATAAAATCAAATTAGATAATGAAAAACAACTAGTAAATCTTAAAATTCTATATAAATGTATATTGTCATCACGATGACAATAATATTATTGTGATAAAGATAATTGCAGTTGTGATAATGATCATCATAATCCCAGTAGTATTTAAATAATGTTATTAAGGTTCACAGATCACTTTTCATATGCTGCAACATTTGACTCTCACAACAACCTTATGAGGTAGTGTATTGATAATTATTGCTTATTATTTATGTAATTTTGCTTCTTAATGGGAAGATCTTCCTCACCCTTTAATGGATCTGCTGATTAAGGGGAGTTTGATTTGGGAAGATTTGTAGGAAGCTCACACTTTTTGTTGATTTTCTAATGAAGCACTGGTTCTCAAGGGTTGTGATGCCCTCTGGCTGTAAAATGTGTATAAAGACTCTGAGGTAAGGTTTGACTTTGGGCTTACTGATTGGAAGTGTTTTGTTTGGCCAGATGAGACTCTGGGCAGCTACTAAGGAGCCCCCCAGCTTTGAAAACCCAGATCTTGGAGCTTCTCTCTCTGGTAACTATGTATGTATGTATTGCTTAGGTGAGGCAGCTGGAAGCACTGTCTGTTGATTTGATCTCTGTATTTTCTCTGAAGTTCAAGGTGCTGACTTTTTCCCTTGAACCAAGTGAATGATATTTGTGCTTGATCAAAGTGATTGTTGACCCCTCAAAAGTTGCTTTCCTTTTAGAAAAGCAGATCAAAGAACCTGTACAGCAGGCGCTCCTGTGTATGTCAGGGTGCTTTCTGTTTCAGGTAGGTGATATTCCCCTTTAGAGATGAGGAAGCTAACATACAGGAAGGCTCAAAGAGGTAGTAAGGATCTGAGATAGCATTCCAACTCAGTTCTCCCTGACTTCAAGTCCAACTTGCTTATTTTCAGGTTTCACTTCATAAGTGCATAGAGATTTCCTTATTTTAGATTAATGTATTTGTAAATGGCATGACTACCTTTATGTTACTCCCATGTATAAAATACTGTAATCCTCAATATTCAGAAACTACTAAGATCATTTTTATATAAATTAATGAGATTACAGAACTCAGGATATTTAATTACAAATAATCAGAATAATTAATACTCTATTGGAATAAAGGCACTATTTGCAGATCAGTCTTCCTGCAATATAAAGATAGAAATGATAGGAAAGAAAACAGTCAAGAAAACTATTGGTCACTACTTCATTAACCTAGGATTAAGATGATGAGAGTCTAATCCTCGGTTGGTCTTTCTGACTTTTTTGCGAGCTCTAATTTTTCTTTCCCCTTTATTGAGTTTTTAAAACAGCTCTGGAATATACTATACTTTGTTATTATTTCTGAGAATCTCTATTAGAGTTTCAGTAATTTCTTTCTCTTTTGATGTTTCCCTGTCACTTTTACTCTATTGCACTTATTCATTATATCTGGGCTTCTGTTCAGCTATATAATCATCATTCTTAGCCTATCTGTTGTGGCCATCATTGTTATTTTTCTGTGATATTTTCCTTTTGATAGATTCTTTTTCTATACTTTCTTTGTTGGCTGTTATTCTTTTACTTTGTTTAACACAGTTCTTGCTATTTTGAAGTGATAGAAGGAAAGATGTCTTAGATAGGACATCTTACTTAGCCATTCTGCCAGAACACCATCCACTGCTTTCCTACTTCCCATTCCAAATTCTGCCACTAACCAAAAGTTGTTGAAGTTCACTGAGTCTCAGTTTTCACATAAAAGGGCTTTCTTAACAAACAAACTAAGGAAGGCTAAGGCAATGTCTATTTATATTACAAAGGAGAAAGGAGGTGTGAGGGAATAGCTAGGATTTCAAGAGAGTCCTGTAGGTTATAGTTTGGACAGAATTTTGAAAGAGGAAGTACTTAGACAGTAGAGGATACTGATAAACAGTAGCCCCCTAATCATGGTACTAAGCCATAAAGATTTCTTTCTTTTATACATAATGAAAGACTTTGCCTTGGGGACATGGTAATTAGTAGTTTTTTACCCTTACCCTCTCAGATAAATAAAATCACTCAGTCTAGGAGACTTGGTAATGTATTAGACTTGTCACTCACTGAAGCACTGTACCTGAAAAGAAAAAGGGAGACAAGGAAGGATCCTGGAACTCAACTGATCAAGAGTTAGCATAAACCTTAGAAATATCCACACGTGTCCTTGCTCTGTATTCAAGAACTATAATCTTACAAGTAAGTAAATCTGTTATTTTATGTCCCTTCCGTGTGCTGGTTCTGTCATTTGTGCCTTGCTGAAATCTATCTCTTAGGTAGCTTTCTGAGCCTCCTAGCAGACAAGACCTGTAAAAACATGAAGCCTAATTATCAACCTAGAGGTGATAACTCAATCGTCTCTCAAGGTCTTTACAACATTTTTTGGAAGACAGTTTGCAAAGGCTGGTTATATGATTCTAAGATGGCAGGTAGTCGCTTCTGAAGGGCCAAGAATGTTTGAATGCAAAAAAAGGGATTGTATTCCATTTCCAAATGCAGAGTTCTTAATCCCGGCCAGCTCTTTTGAAAATCCAACCTTGGTTCCAAAGATAACCTGGCCAGGAAGTCAGACCAATGATTTCTGGAAATATAAATAAAACAATACAAAGAAGATTTTTCTATTAATAGGAAATCATCAAACAACCACATCACTGTCATTAGGATCATCATTACTGAAGTATAACAACAGTGATCCATTCCCTAGGATTATCTTTTAATCTTCTCACTAATTTGATTTCTATGGCTCTAATGAAATAAGATTTAGACCTAAAGGGACCTTCAAGGTCTTCTAGTAGAACTGCCTAGTTTCATACATAGGGAAATCAAAGACTAGAATGTCTAAAGCTATACAGGTAATAAGTATCAGAACCAAGACTGGAACCCAGGTCCTCAGACCCTGAATCCAGTATTCTTTCAAAGCAGCATTTTATATATGCAGACTCCTCATATGTGTCAACAGTTAGATATTTGCAATTGGCACCATTTCCTTCTCCCACTTACTGCTGCCATGGGCTGGTTCATGTCTCTGTTTTTCCTTCTGCCTGCTTATGTCTCTTCTACTGTTCTCACCTACCTTCCAGAATAAAGGCCTTTCATTTCTCCTCCATCAGTGAGTGCCAGAGGGTGTCAACAAAAGTGCCATGAATAGTTATTGTCAGGCTGTTACACATGAATTCTTCATCAAGATGTTAAAAGTTAATATTCTAGAATGCTGGATCATACCTTCAAATTCCTGCCTGACCTATAAAAAACACTTTTCACCAAAGCCAGTAATTAAACAGTTTGGAGTTTCTCATTAGGATATACATTCTGAGTTACTCAGGCAGAATTTACATGACAAGAAGTCTACCAAAAAAAATGTGTTTCCTCCAGGTTGCTCTCTTGCTTCAGTGTCCCCCAGGGAAGTCTACAAATTTTGAAAGGATTCCTTTCCTACAAATATATATTTATTTCTAAGCCTTATTTACCTTGAAAAATTCCTTTCAGACTGAATGTTATATGACATTTGAGGGAGGCACATTACCCAAGGCATAAACAATCCTTATAACTCAGTTTATATTTGATTAGGAAATTTGTTTTCTTAATATTGATTGAGATAGATAAAATTATCTGTTCTTATTAGATTTGCTCAGTCTATTATTTTTATATTTTAACAAAATAAAATGTAATTGGGGGATCAATTTTGTGACCTCCCCCCCCAATTCAGTCAACACAGAAGTAATGAAGTCAGTAACTCAAAAGCATCCTAAGGGTTCATAGGATGGTCATTAATTTGATAGGTATATTAAGGTGCCAGAGAATGAAAATAAAAAATACAGAGCTCATGTAAAATACTTTAAAACAATCTATAGTACCTAATAAGTTATTTGCCAAATGTATCACATCTACATGAGAAATATTTCTCAGTGCTTCACCAGAAACATTTTGACAAACAGAACCCTTCTTCCTTCACTTAGAATTTATCTATAAAAACTTTACACCAGATTTGTCATTTGTTTCTTCCTATCCACCGCATGAGAAAGGTTTTGAACTTTCTTTTATTTTTTCCCTCAAACTTCTACCCATAGTAGACTTTCTTTTTCATCTCTAGTCTGGCTCAAGAATATGAACACAGAGCCTAACCAAGACTCAGAGGATTTTAAAGCTGGAACAGATCTTTAGTTCTAACTTCAAAAATAAGTGAGAGAGAACTGTCCATATAAATAAAAGTTTAATTTTTAATTATTTAAAAATCAGATGATTAGAGAAATATCATCTGTATTCCTTTTTTATATGCTGTCATTCCGTTTATATGGTCTATTACAAATATGCTGTATTAATTGACATAATTTCTCTTTTAATGACAGAAATCAGAAAATAATAGATGGAGATCTTTTAGTCATATTGCTTAAACAGCCATGAACCACAATTCCCCCCAACAGGCTGTTAAAATTCAAAGTATCAGCAGCCTCCTTCCAAAGGCTTAAGAATAGTTAACAAGGATGAATAACAGTTAAGTTATTTTCAGTAAACTTAGGTTTAGCAAATGGGATTTATTTCAACATTGTTAAACACCTCTTGAAACCACTTTATCTAACCTTCAGTTGAGCTGGTTAAGCTTTCCCTCCTATTGTGGAAGGTAACACCATTTTCCCAGGCCCTCAGGCTCACAATCTAGGTGTTCTCCTCAACTCCTCATTATCTTTCCCTGCTCAATATAGTGCTTAGGTCTGTTCATTTCACCTGTGCACCATCTCTTTAGTACTCCACCTTCTTTCCTCTGACACTGCCATCTCCCTAGTACAAGCCCTCACCATCTTTTTCCTGAAATACTGCAACAGCCTACTGGTGGGACTGCCTACCTCTAATCTCGAGCTACTCCAATCCATCCTCCATTTAGTCATGATGATTTTCCTAAAGCACAGGCCAGAGAACAACACTTACCTAATCAATAAATGCCAGTGGCTTGCTATATCACTTCAAGGATAAAATACAAAATCCCCTAGTTGGAATTGAAAGCACTTCAAAAGCTACCTTCTTCCTAACTTTTTGATTTTCTTTTAACTTACTCTCTGCAATTCAATTTAATTATATTGGCCTCCTTGTTATTTTACAAACAAAATATTCCAGCTCTCTGTTTCAGGGAATTTTCTCTGGCTGTCTTTCTTCCCTGGAATGTTCTCCCTCCTCATCTCTTCTCAATGGCTTCCCTGGCTTCCTTGAATTCCTAAATAAAAAAAAAATACAGGAATCCTGTCCCAATCTTTCTTAATTTTAATGTCTCCCCTGTTTTGTTTTCTATTTATAGTTTAGAGTTTTTACACATCTGTTTGCTTCTTGTTTTCCCCTTTAGACCATAAGCTCCTTAAGGACAGGAGCTGTCTTGTGCCTCTTTCTATATTCCCAGCACTTGGCACAGCCCTGGCAAACTGGAGTAGATATTTAATAACTATTTGTTGACTGACTGACTACGACTATGTCTGAGGGCAAGCTGCTAGACAAGTGAGTGGAGAAAGAACTTTTATTCATTTATAGACATATATATTATTTACATATGTGTATAGAAATGCATACATATACACCTATGTGCATACATACATACATATGCTTGAAGCACAAAGATACTTCAAGTCATTTTATTTCTCTGAGCCTTTTCCTTCTCAAAATGGGAATGTTGAACTAGACAATCTCTAAAATCCTACCCAAGTCTAGATTCCATGATTCCATATAATTATGGAACTTTAGATGCTATAAAAATCAGAAAGGTGTGTGTGTGTGTGTGTGTGTGTGTGTGTGTGTGTGTGTGTGTGTGTGTGTGTAAGACAGAGAGAGACAGAGAGATACAGAGAGAGAGAGAGAGAGAGAGAGAGAGAGAGAGAGAGAGAGAGAGAGAGAGAGAGAGAGAACCTTCCTGGTATCCCTAAAATGATATCATTTTTGTGACCACGCATTCTATTTACTCATGAGTAAGCCCTGCTAAAGATGTACTTTTAGTTAGCCCTAATACTTAATTATTGTTTTGAGAAAAAAATAGGTCTCTGACCTATTCTTGAAAATCTCCAAAGACAATGGCATATTCTTTCTTGGTAAGATGTAGTATCTTTAAAGTTTTACCTAATATAATCTAAATTATATCAGATTTTAAGTTATAAAGGAACACGAATGCCATCTAGTCCAACTTCCTAATTTAACAGATGAGAAAATTGATTCCTGAAAATCTTATATAACTTGCCAAACTGAGTTTCAGACCAAGGTGACAGAATAATGTACATGGAACTAGAATGGACCACAGAGAGCATCAAACCCAAACCTCTTATTTTATAGGGCAAGAAATAGCCACAGAGAGATTATATGATTAAGGAATTGCCCTAGAAAACAATTAAGTTTTCCTTAGTGAAAGTTCTGAAGTGCATCCCCTGTGCCACATTGAGATTGTGTATGTGAGATCCTCCAACTTTGTATCCAGTGTATCTACTATTTCATATTAATTTCGTCTTGTAATAAATCTGTTGTTTTCCCTAGCAGAAACAAAGAATACACTTCTTACCATCTGAAGCATACATAAATTTTACATACCTCATGTGGTTTATCTCCATCAAAATACATGACACCTAACTCCTTTAACCTTTGAATTTTATGGAGACAATATTGTTATAATGAAACCACTACCAAAGTAGGAATCACATCTCTGGTTCTAAATTTCTCTGGGTCTCTGTAAAACAAAAGGATTTGACTTGGAAATTCTAAAATGCCTTCCTGCTCTAAAAATCTACTAACCTTTAAATTATTTTTCAATGTTTTTCTCTAAAGCATTTTTTCAGATTCTTTACAGATCATTTAGTTTGGGAATGGGTCACAGTCTAATATTTTCTTTCATTTTTTTAATTAATTTATTTTTAGTTTTAAACATTCATTTCCACAAAATTTTTAGTTTCAAATTTTCTCCCTATCTGTCCCCTCCACCCACCCCAAGATAGCATGCATTCTGATTATGCCTTCCCCCAATCTGCCCTGCTTTCTACCATACCCCTCTCTTCCCTTATTCCCATCTCCTCTCTTTTCTTGGAGGGCAAGATAGATTTCTATATCCCATTACCTGTATATCTTAGTTGCATGTAAAAACAATTTTTAACATTCATTTTTAAAACTTTGAGTTCCAACTTCTCTCCCTTCTTCCTTCTCCACTTATCCCCAGTGAGAAGGCAAGCAACTCAATATAGGTTATACATGTGGAGTTATGCAAAAGACTTCCATAAAAGTCATGTTGTGGAAGATTAACTATATTGTCTTCCATCCTATCCTGCCCCCCATTTATGCTATTCTCTTTTGACCCTATCCCTCCTCAAAAGTGTTTACTTTTAATTACCCCCTCCTCCTAGTTGCCCTTCCTTCTATTATCCCCCCCACCCTGTTTATCCCCTTCTCCCCTACATTCCTGTAGTGTAAGATAGATTTTCATAGCAAATTGAGTGTGTATGTTAATCCCTCATTAAGCCAAATGTGATAAGAGTAAGGTTCATTTTTTTTCCCTCTCACGTCCCCTCTCTTTCCTTTCATTGAAAAAGCATTTCCTTGCCTCTTTTTATGTGAGAGATAATTTGCCCCATTCTGTTTTTTCCTCTCTCCTCCCAATATATTCCTCTCTCACCCCTTAATTTGTCTTTTTAGATGTCATCCCTTCCTATTTAACTCACCCTGTGCCCTCTGTCTATATGTATAGAATCCCTCCAACTGCCCTAGTACTGAAAAAAGTCCAAAGAGTTAATAAATATTGTCTTTCCATGTAGGAATGTAAACAGTTCAACTTTAGCAAGTCTCTTATGATATCTCTTTCCTGTTTACCTTTTCATGCTTCTTTGATTCTTATATTTGAAAGTCAAATTTTTTATTCAGCTCTGGTCTTTTCAAGAAGAATGCGTGAAAGTCCTTGATTTCATTGAATGACCATTTTTTTCCCCTGGTGTATTATGCTCAGTTTTGCTGGGTAGGCAGTTCTTGAGTTTAATCCTAGCTCCTTTGATCCCTTAATGTAGAAGCTGCTAGTTATCCTGATTGTATTCCCATATTGCTCGAATTGCTTCTCTTTGCATGCTTGAAATATCTCCTTGACCTGGGAGCTCTGAAATTTGGCTACAACATTCCTAGGAGTTTTCCTTTTGGGATCTCTTTCAGGAGGTAATAAGTGGATTCCTTCAATATTTATTTTACTCTCTGGTTCTAGAATATCATTACAGTTTACCTTGATAATTTCTTGAAAGATGATATCTAGGCTCTTTTTTTGATCATGGCTTTAAGGGAGTCCAATAATTTTTAAATTGTCTCTCCAAGATCTATTTTTCAAGTGAGTTGTTTTTCCAGTGAGATATTTCACATTGTCTACTATTTTTTCATTCCTTTAGCTTTATTTCATAATTTCTTGATTTTTCATGATGATGTTATCTTTGTATGTGCTCTATTCTAATCTTGAAGGAATTACTTTCTTCAGTGAGCTTTTGGGCCTCCTTTTCCATCTGGCCAATTCTGCTTTTTAGAGCATTCTTCTCCTCATTTGCTTTTTGGATCTCTTTTGCCATATGAGTTAGTCTATTTTTTAATGTCTTATTTTCTTCAGCATTTTTGGGGTCTCTTTTACCAAGCTGTTGACTTGTTTTTCAAAATTTTCTTCCATCACTCTTATTTCTCTTCCCAATTTTTGCCCTATTTCTCTTACTTGATTTTCAAAATCCTTTTTGAACTCTTCCATGACCTGAAACCAATTCATATTTTTCATGGAGGCTTTGGATGGAGGAGCTTTGACTTTGTTGTCTTCTGTTTGCATGTTTTTGTCTTCCTTGTCACCAAAGTAAGATTCTATAGTCTGATTCTTTTTCCAGTTGTTGCTTATTTCCCCACCATTTACTTGACTTCTGAACTCTTTGTCAAGGTGTTCTCAGCTTCCAGTGGGTGGGGGATGTACTGTCAGTCACTCAATCCTCCCACAATTTGTGGGCTTAGAGCTTCAGAAAGAGTGGCTGCAGCTGCCCCTGCTGCTCCTGTGACTGTCCTGTGTTCCTCCACCCCCTCCCCCACCCTGGGACTAGAACCAGCTAAACCACTCTACTCTCTCTCACAGGTCCCACAGGTATTTTTTTCCACCAATCTTCCAATTTGTCCTCAGTGTTTTGGCATCATAAAGTCTGGAAATTGCCACAGGTGTGAGAGATGTAGTCCCCCAAAGACCTGCTCAAGTCTCTTCTGTGCTGGCACAGCCAACGCTGGACTGCACTCTGCTCTCAGTGCCTGATAAAAGACACTTCCCAGGGACCTTCCAGGCTGCCTTGGGCTAGAGATTTGCTTTACTATGTCATTCTGTGGGTTCTGCAGCTTCAGAATTTGTTTAGAGCAATTTTTTACAGGTATTTAGCTGGGGTGGGGAGCATTCCAGAAAGTCCATGCTGTTACTCTGCCATCTTGGCTCCCCTAATATTTTCCTATTAATTGAAATAAGGTTCTGATCATTGCTACACATAGAGAGAAACATTCCATAAGGGAACTATTCCATGAGTTCCAGGTCTGGAGTAAACCATGAAGTAGAAAATTTAGAAAAGCAGGAAGGGAATCTGACTGAGAGTTAAGAAAAACTTGGCATCATCTCCTGGTACTCTACGTTTGCTAGTTAGAAAAAACTTTAAGTATGAACCTAGTAATGAAATATGCATTCACTGGTGGAAAAACAGACTTCCTAGATTTGTAAAAGTATATTATCTGGGTAGCCATAAGGAGATGAATTCTGGGACTGCAGCAGCACTGAGAAAACACCTACTAAATTATAGAGAGATTGTTATATTTATTCTTTGATAGAGAACCTACACTAACAAAATGAGAGATCTTCAAAGTATTGAACCATCAATGTATGGATAGGTAATTGTAAAGACAAATGTATAAGTAGAATTACAGACATATTTTAAGAGAGATCTCAGATAGAAGACTATTCTTAAACCAAAAGAATGAGCAAGGATAATTTCAGGCACCATGGGACATTCATGAGGGAAAAGTAGGAGGCAGTACATAAGGCCTTCCTAGAGAACTTCAAATCAGACAATGTGTCTGTCAACTTTAATTATTCATAAATATGATACTGCATCTTCTACTCTTCTTTGCATTTCTCAGGAGATTTGATGATGTTTCACTTTGAGTGTTAAGTTATTAACTTTCCCTGATACCAAGTCCATTATCAAGTATAAAATAGTCCTAACTCATGACTTGTTTCCAGGATTTGTTTCTTGTTGAAAAGTTCGCATTTGGCATCACTAAACATAAAATTGTTTGTGCCTTCAATTTATCCAATATATTAGCATGGTTTATTGATCTAAACCTTTGCTCTGAGGTGCTCATGGACTATTCTGACAAATTTGTCACTGAACAAGGTACAAAAATCACCAATTTTTAAAAGATGAATTTTAATGAATTCCTTTAGAGGTAAAAATTCTCTACCAACAAAGCAGAACAAATTATCCTTTCTCTACTTAGCAATTATATCATCACTTTTTCGTTATTTTCTAGGAATTTTATATGGGGATGTATTATTTTAACTGGCCTATAAATTTTCAAGGACAGAATATGCATTTGCCATTCACGATCTTATGCAAGTGGTCAGAAAAATCCTAGACCCCTTCTTTAATAGGTGATGCATGATGAGAAGAAAATTATCAACTGATTCTATAAAGCAGAAGTCTCTAATACAGAACCCAGGAAATAAATCTGAATCCCATCAAAGATTGCTTTCTTAAGTCATGGGGTAGGTCACTTACCTTCTCTAGTCTTTGGTTTTCCCACATTCAAAATGAAAAGCCTGAGATGCAAATGATCTCTAAAGTCCTTAAAGTTCTGAAAAATATGATCCATCAGCCCAATGTGCTGCTTTGGGCAAGGCAGCTAACATGACCCACGTGTTTAAAATAAAATCACAAATAGTGTGGTCTATGGGTGGAAGCCACCTGATAGACACGAACATCTGAAGTTCAAGGCAAATGAAAAGAATGATTAATTCACTTAAGTTTCGGTATATTTATAGAGGTTGTCCCTCAATAAGAATTATAGGGAGAAAATATAAATGGATTACCAAAGGATTTAAACAAATTAGCTAATTGACAAAGGTATAAATTGCTTAGTAAGATAAACTTAGTTATACCTACTTATTGCTGCTTCATTCAATAAACATTAAGTATGTACTATATGCAAACCAATATGTCAGAGAAGGCACAAAATTTAGATAAAATAGAATCTCTGCCCCTCATGGAACTTACAATGTATTGGATATACAAGAAACCAACAAAAAATGGTAGTAGATAAGTATCATGCATGGTAAGAGTACTGAAGCAATACAAAATAAGTCCTTGCTGAGGTTTGATGGGAGAGGTCGTTACTAAGTAGTGGACCACTGAATGTGCTCTGGAGGATAAAGTATTTGAAATGGGCTTTAAAAGAATTAAGCAATGATCTATGAAATGTATGTTTCCATTTAGCAACAAAATGTTATAGTGACTGGACTGTGGAATTATCATATTTGTACATGTGACAATTCATATATTCCTTTGTATAACCTGTAGCTCCACTCTATGACAGCTATTACCAAGCATGGCAAGTACCTTCCAGATTCTCAAGGAAACAAGAATCAAATATTTGATCAATGGGATATATATATATATATATATATATATATATATATATGTATATGTATATGTATATGTATATGTATATGTATATGTATATATATTTCCATTCTTTTATAGAAGCCATCCACTTTCACTCTAGCAAAGGAATAAGATTGAAGAAAATCCATTGAATGCAATCCTGCCCTCTAACACAACAGTAAAAAGATTTGTTTTAACAAGACTGGCATTTGCCATTTTCATAAAGAATTCACAGAATTAAAAAAAAAGTACTTCACCAAGAATCTGCCTTCTTTGTATGTAACATAATTGATACAGAGTATAATTTCAACTAAGAGAATCTAACCTATGTGACTTAGAGGGACAGGAAATCTATTTATAAAAGTTTATGAAGTGAGATATTTTTAACCTATACATAATCAGCCCATAAATTTGACATTGGATAGTTATACTGAACTTTTTTCTGCACAAAGGTTTTGGTTTTTTAAGTCCTTCTCAAGGGATATAATTGACAAAACTTACCTAGTAGAAGACAGATTTTAAGTGTTTAATTGACTCTCTCTTTGCTAATGGGCACTTCTGTACATCTAGTGTTGAGTGAGAATTAATGTCCATTATAAGAACTGTGAGGTACTGCAAGATCCTAAAAAGCCTTCTGAATCATGACAGAAAGGTCAAAAAATATTTATTATAGTATTGGCTTTGAATGCTTTTCATTTATATGCTAACATTATGCAAACTAGAAATCTGCGTATAATAAAACCAGAGTAAACCAGCTACTGTTAATTTCTTTTTTCCCCCAAGTTATATTTCATGGCCACTCCCTGTTAAGGACTAGCAAATATATTTACTCAGAATCTTTCAAAGAAGATCAATAGGATTTTAAATCAAAAAGAGGGGAAACTATTCAGATACACTGTGCTAGATATTGTAGAGGGTGCCAAAATTAGGGAAGATCAGCAGTAGAGAGAATCCATAATTTTTAAAGAAAAAAAAATCCCAAAGAAGAGCCAGATATGAGGTGACATTTATACAGCACTTAAAAGTTGGCAAAATACTTGACATTGATTATCTCATTTTAACCTCACAATAAATCACTAAAGTAATTGCAATAAATACTACCTTAGTTTTATAGATGAGGAAACTGAGTCTCAAAGAGGTTCACAGAGTTTTAAAATTTCAGAGTGGAAAAGAAGTTAAGAATCCATCTAGTCCAATTCACACATGTAAAAAAAATCCTTTCTACAATCTATTCCCATAAGCAATCCTCTAGCCTTTACCTAAAAATCTCTCATATTAGGAAGAACCCATTATCTCCCAAGTCAAGCTGTTCTACTGTTAGATAATTCAGACTGTTAGAAAGTCTTTCCTTACATCAAGCCTAATTTTTTGCCTCTTTTCTTTTTTCACCTGTAGCACTCCTTTGGGGATAGGTGATAGAGGGATCCTTTCCCCTAACCTCCCAACCTCCCCACTTCAGATCAAAGTCAGATATCTTCAAGCTTCTTTCTATTGGTCAGATTGACAGTTTTAATTGGCAGCTGGACTAAAACTCCATGGATATACTAAAGAAGTAATCCACATCCTTCAATCCTCTCCTTCCTGCCAAGGAGGATGTACCCAGAGAGTGGAAATCTTGGATCTTCATAAGTTAGGAACGATTACATTGCAAAGCTCGATTTTAGCAGAAAAAAGTAAAAAAAAAAAAAAAAAACATAAAGGAAAAATCATAGTCCCTGCTGCTTCATGGGAGAGAACAACATGACCTTTTACTGGAGAACTAGAATTTAATCAGCTTATACTCCTGTACACACACTGGAATCATTAAGGTTAAGAGCAAATCAATAAGGTTGGTGCTCTTGTACTTTGTGGACAACAAACAATTTCTGTTTAAAAGCCACAGAATGTAGCTTTATGGCTACCTAAAATTCCTTTTTGGATTTTGACTTAGAGTTTTACTTTTCCCACCTTGTCTGATGAGATTGGTGGCACATGAATTCTTTTTTACTCTACATTGCGAAAAAAATACAATCGAGTCTCACTATATTGCTATCAAAAGATGATTGGACATTGGAGTGAGAGCTAGCAGGGACCTTAGAGGTCATCTAATCCAACTTCCTCATTTAAGCTATGAGATAACTGAGGCCTAGAGAAGTTAAATGACTTCCCATGGTCACACAGGCAGTGTCCTTGAAATCCATTTTGCCCAACTATGCTAGAAGGAAAACACGAATATAATAATGCCTTTTTGGTTCTGGAATAATGATTAAATACTCATTCTGTGTGGAGCACTCTGCAAAATGGTAGAGATATAGAGATGGAAGCTGCCCTTGAGAAACTTCTGGTTTAGAAGTATAGGTATCCCTGTAGAGTTTAGGGGCTCGACATCCCCACCATCTGGAAAATCCATGTAAAAATTTTTGGCCCTTTATACCAGAGAAGGCTGATTTTTTTCCCTTGTATTGGGTATTTACAGTACCTTATTGTAAAATTTGGGTTAATATTTGATCATAGGCTATAATGTAAGTCAATATTAATTGAAAATATCATATGTATATTTATTAATTTCTGAGATTCTAAACTTTTTCTTTGTCATCTGCTGGCCTTTGCATGTTGTCTGTGGCTTTTGAAAAATTCCCCCAAATTTCTCATTTAATTTCTTACCCCAACTCAAGATAAATCAAAGCCACAATGGGGGCAGTCATGACATAGAAGGAATAGCTGTAACTAATAATTATGTTAGAAATCATTAAATGTATACCACCAGAGAGCTCAGAGGGAGAAGGATGAGGGATTCAGGGAGAACTCTAGCTGTTCAGACCAGGGAAGGCTTTATAGAAGAGATAAAACCTGACCTAGGATTTGAAAGAAGGAAAAGACCTTGAAAGGCAAAGATCCTAAAGGAGCTGATTTCAGACATGGAGGAAGTTGTCCTATGTAAGTACACAGAAGCAGAAGAATGCTGGAAAAGATCATGAAGCAGCTAATTGTCCAGTTTTATTGCAATGTGGAATATGTGGAATATGAAATAAGGCTCTAGCCTGGTGGTCTGCAGGTAGATTGCAGGGAGCTCTTTTTTCCCCATGATAAATACATAGTATTCTATTCACTATGTATAGCATAGCTGCAAAGAATTTTTGTGTATTTTGGAGTAACATAATAAGATCTGCTCATTAGAACTTCCAATAATAAACTACACAGTACACAACCTTGGATGGACAAGGAAGGCCATAGAATTGTCAAGGGCTAGAAAGAAGCTTAGAAATCATATCTTCTGACTTCTATGTTTTATAAGTTTTTTTTAAAAAAAATAACTCATCGTAGAAAGGTGAACTGATTTGCTGAAGGTCACAGTGGGTCAGTGGAAAATATCTTGTTTTTCTTCCTACTACCATAACCTGACTAATGAGGATGAATCATATTACAGAAAATCTCTAAGTTAAAAAATTTCTATTAGGACATTATTAAATTGACAATTTCTGCCCATTCATTTTCAGTACATATTTGTAAGAAAAAAATCTATGTTCACTCTATGGAGATAAAGTAGAACTCCATTAACTTAGTGTCATATATTTAGATCTGGAGTGGGCCTCAGAGATCATCTTGCCCCATCCCTTTATTTTTTCAAATGTGGAAACTGAGGCCCAGAAGTGAACTGATTTCTTCAGCTTCTCAGTCTTACATTTCTAGTAAGTTGCTTTACATCTTAGTAACATTTTACCATTTGAAAGTGATCAATAAGAGTTTGGCAACCAAATTCATAGTGTAAGCAAAATTTAACTCATACTAATTCATTTACCAAGAATCTCAATCTCTCTCTGTCTTTCTCTGTCTCTTTCTGTCTCTCTCATCTCTCTCTCTTCCCATCTCTCTTCTTACTTTCTCTTTTCACTGTTCTTTCTCTTTCTTCTTTCTCTCTCTTTTTCTCTTCTCTCTCTCTCTTTTTTAGTCTCTCTTTTTATCTCTTCCTTCTCCCTCTTCTTACTCTCCTTTCACTCATTAAATTTTCAGTGTGATCTTTTTCACCTTAGAAATCAGAAAATGCTACTGTTCAGGGTTTGCTTTATCATTTTGTCGACTGTCTAATACTGGGCAGATTTTCAAAAAGTAGATCAAATTTAAAAGTGAGTAAGGAGTACATCTTTTTTTTCTTTTTTCTGGAGTGATGTTTATGAAACATTTATCAGCACACCACTGTGTGAGACTCTCAACAAGTAATGAGATTATCAATTCGGAGTTAAAAGAAAGCAGAAATAACATTTTCTGAATGGTTTTTCTTACAGAAACAGAATTGGATTTCTGAGAGAATAAGTCATGCAGGTTGTAAGTAGAGCCAAGATTCAAACCCAGATCTTCTCACCTGAAAGTCAATGTGCTTTCTACTACAACTTCTCTATTTTCTCACATGTGAAATGAGGCCAAGAACAACTGTCCATGTTACCAAGCAGGTATATTTTAAGGCTTCAATTAAATAACCTATGTGAAAGGACTTTTAAATATGTAAAGTATGAGACAAAGTTAAAGTACTTGATGTGGAAAGCAATGAGAAATGGGTGGCAATGATTTGAGAGGAAATTTTGTAAAAAGTAACTGCCAAATCAAGTTTGGTCATTTAGTCTTTATATGATCTTGAAAGACTTAACCTCTATGGTTCTCCTTTTTATCACCTGTAAAAGGAGAGGGTTTCATTAGATGGCCTCCAAGGTCCATTCCAGAATTAGATCTCTGTCCCTGTGAATTTGAAATGAATACCAATTTAGACTAAAAAAAGAGTATAACTATCACTATAGCCTAAAAATGTATTCCAAGTCCTTACCTTATTAGGCTTATATTTAGGTTGCAGATACAAGGAATGGGAATCATTTTATATTTTTAAGAATATCAGGAGTTGGCATTTTATTGTCACTTGTTCAAATGCATTTAAGTTAATAAAAGCCTTTTGACTCTCTGGTCTTAGCCATTGCAATTTTTTCTTCACTGTCGAAAGAACAGCCTAAAAAAGAAGCTGCCTGAGGAACATCTATGGTGTGTTGAAGTTAATACTGCAATCGAAGAAACATTTTTTTCCATAGAAGTCCTTTGGATGTTTATCATACATTAAGCAAACAAGTAAACAATTAAGTATTTTTTATCTGCTTGGTAGGGCAGTTAGGTGATACGCTAGATAGAGTGCCAGACCTAGAGTAAGAAAGACTCATCTTCCTGAATTTGAATCAGGTGCTTTGTGACCTGGGGTAAGTCACTTAATCCTGCTTGCCTGAGTTTCCTCATCTAGAAAATGAGCTGGATAAGAAAATGGCAAAGCACTCCAGTATCTTTGCCAAGAAAACTCCAAATGGGATCATGAAGAGTTGGACATGACTGGAATGAAAGAACAATAAAATTGACTAGGTATTGTGTTAAGCACTGGGAGATACAAAGAAAGGTAAAAATGGTGTCTTTACTCAAGGAGATGATATTGAGAAGCAAAGATAGAGATGATCAAGCAGTATAATTTCTATGTCCTAGTAAGGTTTATTTTTCATTTTTTTCTTCATTTGTTGCCTTCAAATTAAGTGAATTTTGAGACAATTTGAAAATTATAGAATAGAAATGGCTCAATGAACAAGCAATTATTAAAACCTGAACAAGTATGAGATGCTTTGCTAAAATTTGGAAATACAAAGTAGTTTAAAAAAAAGTTTTTTTCCCTTAGAGAGCTTACATTCTGATAGATAATACTCTTTCTCCTTTGCTCTGCCTTCTCACTTCCCTGACTTCCTTCAAGACTAAGCTCAAACTACACCTTCTAAAAGAGGCATTTGCCAGTACCCATGCAAATAGTGTCTTTCCTATGACATTACTAGACATGTATGTAATATCTATATGGCATGTTCATAGCTTTTTGAATTTTGTCTCCCCCATTAGTACGTGAGCTCCTTGAGATCAGAAAGTTTATTTTTGCCTTTCTGTTTATTCCCAGAACTGAAACATAATTTCTGGCCTGTAGGAAATTGGTTAACAAATTCATGTTGACTAGCTGGCTGAGAGTTGCATTATATATTACAACTTGGAGCTGTTTTAAATGAATTCAATATATAAACCACAGAATTACATTCATCATCAGAAACAGATATGGTTTTATCAATGAAAATAACATGAAAGATGACCCATTACCATTGATTTTGTCACTGCACCTTAAAGACCATGAGGCCTTTCTGTCTGTCATGCAGAAACAATTTCCTATGTGTGCTGTGTTCTATAACATTTATTAGAATGTGAGCTCCTTGAAAACAGGAATTATCTTGCTTTGCTATTCACAGCCCCAGTGGTTAATAATGTGATTTGCACACAGTAAGTACTTCATAAATCTTTTCTTATTCATTCATTTTTTTACAGACAAATTAGGGGTGATTACTCACTTTTACAACAGGATACTTCACTTGACAATGAAATCTCTAGGAGACCTTTAAATAGAAAGTTCTCTGGAGTATCTTCAATCACAAAATCTAAAGGCTGCATTTCAAGAAAATGACTAATACATAAGTCAAGTTTTTCTCTATCTATAAAAATGGAAGTTTATCTTTCTTTACCATTGTAACGTGATTGATTCTGGTCTCATTCTCTCAGAGCAAGGCTTGTTACATCTGGACTGTGGGTATCTTTGCCATTAACTTGATCCTCTACTATCTGTGTTCCCTCTATTCTTGGGTGCCATGATTAGCATCTCTTAGTTCCATTTAACCATTTAATATAAGGTAGATTTTACAAAGTAATATTTACTTCAAAGTTATACTTAGAGTAAAATAGAGATATTTACTTCTATATCTCAGGGACAAAATCCCCCTAGGTAGGTGCAGGGATGGGGGAGGTGGTACAGAAATTTATCTTGCCCTACAAGAAGAGAGAAGATGGGGGTAAGGGAAAGGTGGGGTGTGATAGAAGGGAGGATATATTGAGGGAAGGGGTAATCAAAATGCAAGGTATTGTAGGGTGGGGGAGGGGAGATATGGGGAGAAAAATTGGAACTCAAAATTTTGTGAAAATGAATGTCAATCTAAAAATAAATAAATGAATAATTTGTTCAAAACCTTTCAAAACTCCTTAGATAAAATAAAACACTTCTTTCATTCAGTTCTCTGAGTGAAGGAGCTACCAAAATCCCACTAAAGTGGGTGAGGCAAAGCTTCCATAGTTGAAGCTAATGAGACTTTTTGAAAGTCTCTGAAGTCAGTGAGAAAGTCTCTTCTTCAACATGTGGTTAGCCAACTGGTATAAGTCATGGACAGTGTAGACTTCCCCCAGTCTCTCTGAGGCACTTCTCTTACAGACATCAGGATTGTCCCAGAAGCAGTTCCCAAGTTATTATCCACATGAAGGTGCCATCTTTGTAAACTGATTCCGTCTACACACAAAACAAACCCTCATTACAACAGTAAAGGAATAACTAGTGACTTGTGAAAGAATCACCACCTATATCTGATCAAGGAAGCCAGAGAACATTTTGTTGGAAGAAACAATACATTTCTTATATCTATTTCAGCTTAAGTTTACATGTAAATCCATGACTTTCCTAAGCACTGAAATAATCTTGCATGGTTTATATGTTTTGTGTTTTATAGTTTCCAATATTCTTTTCAAAATGAGTTCAGACTATGAAATAGGCAGTTATCAAACAAGTAAATTAGAATTCCCTTTAAATCTTCTAATACTTACAATGCTTTGCACTCCTGTAATGTGGTACTGCGCACTTTCAAAACACTTTACTAATTATTCAATTTATTCATCTTAATCTCCTGGGCTTGCCATATATTTCCACATGGATAAAAAATACTTTTCTCAATCATATAGCTCTGTGTTTCTCTCCACCTGCACTCTCTTTATTAAAATATTACAAATGGATAGACCTCATAGGATATGACAGTTTAAGTGGTATATCAAATAAATTTAATCATTTGGTATAATTATCATATTTAATCCAATTAGCATGCTAATTCATTTAAACTGCTTAGTGAAATTAGTGGATGAATTTGATCATTAAATTAAGTAAACATTACAACTCCTTTATGAATAAAATTAACCTAATCCCATTGTACAGATAAGAAAACTAAGTCTGTATCTCAGATATATCAGATTTTCTCAAATCTGAAGGTATACAACTTCACTAAAAGTCAAACTCAAGAACTATAGAGAAGACCAGATAAAATAAAACCCCCATATGGAATACTATATGCTTTTCTGGATGTCACACTGAAGGGAGGACAACCAGAAGTGGGTAACCAGGTTAGTAAAGAGTTTTGTGATCCTGCTATATCAAATCCAATATATATTTAGTAAGCACCCATGAAATATGTTAAGTGTAGGGAATACGAACATGAAATATGAAAACTGTTTGAAGGAAGTAGGAATGTTTAGACTAAAGCAGAGAATAATTTTACATGACAGAATTAGAATTCAGATTACCTGGTGCTCAGTATGGTGTTTACAGTACACCCTCACTCCCACCAAGGCTATACCAGGATGCCTCTATAAACACGGACTCCTAACAAACCATGTTTTAAAGCTTTGATATTTATCTTCACATATTTGAAGAACTGTTACATCCAAGAGGGGTTACATGTTTTCTGCTTTGTATCTGAAGGAATAATTAGGAGTAATAGGTGGAAGTTACAAAAATTAAAATTTAGTCTTATTATAAGAAGAAAAAAAACAGCTTTTAAGTAGAATTGTCCAGAAGTTGAATGTGCTATCTAGAGAGTTAGTGGATTCACTCCTACTAGCAATGTTAAAACAGACTGGATGACTACTTAATTGTTTTATTGTAGAAGGCATTCTTGTTCAGATGTGGTTTGAACTAAATGGCTCCTGAGATTCTTTGGACTTTTGAGATTCTTTGTTTCTATAGTGTATTACTACTTACAAGAAAGTGTAAAAATAGATACTTTAGTCTCTGTGATTTCAACTGGACGAGTGTTCCCTCCAGTGATATACAATTTATCAATACTTTATTGTTTTTATTATCTGCCTTAGCCACAGAGGAGTTATATGATTCATCCATGCTCACGTGCTTTTTAAGTATCAGGTGTTTGATCTGAATCATAAAATCTTAATTCTAGAGATGGAAGGAATGTTGGAGGCCATCTTGACCAATGCACTCATTTTGCAGATAAGGAAACTAAGGCCCAGGGAGACTGACTTATCCAAGGTCAAAGAATCATAGGATCATATATTTAGAGTTTGAAGAGACCTCACCCCAGAGGCCATCTAACCTAACTTCTTTACTCTATAGATGAGGAAAATGAGACTGGGGGAAGATTAAGAGACTTAGCCAAGCTCCTATCAGTAATAATCATGAGGCAGGATTTGAATCAAAGTCCTCTGACAAAAGAGTGCTTATTTAATGAATTCCAAGTGCAGAACTCTTTCTTCTATATAACATGACTTCAGTTCTTATTATTTGATTTAAGCTAGATTTTAAATAAGAAATATGGTCACCAGGAATGATTACTGATTTAAAGCTAAACACATAAGAAGAAATAAAATCATAGAATTTCAGTTGACTCCCCAACTACTATAGTCATCACTTGCAGTGACTTATTAAAAAGACAATATGCAGACTTCAGCCTAATGATATCTCTTAAGTATGTCTTAAATTTTGAATAATGAGGATTTCCAAACCTTCCCTTTATAAAGGGATCAGAATTTCCTCTCAACTCTTCAATTTCCCCCAGCTGCTCTGCTTAGTTTCAACTCTATGAATACCATGCCCCTGCCCTGGAAACATTCTGGTGCTCCCACTTGATTGCAAGCTTCTTGAAGACAGGAACAATTTTTCTTTTGCTGTTGTTGTTTATATCCCCAGTGCTTAACATAGTGGCTATCACACAGTAGATGTTGAAAAATTTCTTTAAAAATTACAATTTTACATTTAATCTTTTTTTAAAAAGCACCTACTTTCCTATTTGAGCCATTCTTTGTACTGTGTCCTAGGAGGACCTCCACTTATAGAGAATTGCATGCCTGCCTACAAAAGCATTCTCCCAAACTCTCAGCATAAGTATTCCTAAAGAATCTCTATGATATCCTCTAAAAGCTGTTTTATTATAACTATAATATCTCGTGTTATTTCTGGGACAACCATACCCCTGGTATGTTGTTTCATATATCTGTAATGAGTGTCTTGTGCTTGTGCAGAGTGACTCATATGGCACCATTCTACCTGGGAGAGGCTAGGGAACTTGCCTATGGGAGAGTCAAAGTGATGTGGAATGGAAGTATACTGGAGAGACTGTTGAGCATTCTGTAACTGGTTCCAGTTAGCTAACCATGTTGTTAAAGAGGAAGTTCTTTAATTGGCCATAGAGGCATTTAAAAAGACCTATAAACTGCAGTCACTCTCTTTGTCTCATTTGGTGCCTCCTTTGCTCTCTCATCCTGGTGAGGAACAAGGCTATAAGGGAGAAAGTCAAGGGATTTTCTCTCCTGTGACACCATGTGTCCTGTAAAAGGGCCTCAGCCTTTATTTGCATTTGTTTTCTCTCTTTCAGGTGATGGACGTAGAAGCCTCTGACTGTGAGTTCAAAAGGTCAGAAAGGCACTCTGGTATGGAGTCTGGGTTGCTGAGTCAGTGAAGCATTAATGCCTCAAGCAGCAAGGAGTGACCTTTAATACCTCAGTCCAATAATAGCTGAGACATGGATTCACCCAGTAGACATATCACTTCCAACTGTCAACTTGGTGGGACCACTGCTACATAGAAACTAAACCAATTTCTGAACCTCTTCTTGCCAGAGACTGAGGTAACGGAAGGGAAAGTATAATGCCAAGATATGTGGATAAAATGTGTGTACGTTTATTCTTACTTTATCTCTGAAGTAAAGATACCCTTTGTAGAAGATAACTGATATTAAGAGTTTAAATGAAACTGGAGCCTCATTAGTCACCTAACAATGTGTATACATGTGCTGGGGCTAGGATTGGGAAGGGAACACAGCCAGCTGGAGCTTGAGTTGATGGAAGTAAGGGAGATACTCTATAACCCTGAAGTGATAGGGAAGTGGATGCCCGCTACCTTGCTCTGGGAAAAAAAGAACTAAAGCTGTTTTCTACATTGATTAAAAATTTCCTCCTTTTTATTTTCTGCATAATTAATTTTCCAACTCAATTCAAATGAAAGATTTCTTGAGGTTTATTCCTTCTCTCCTTTACCCACATGTTTCTAGGTAATAAGTCTGTGAAATTATTATAAATAAAACAATCCTCAGTTTTCTCAACTTAATCTGAGTTTGGGTAGAGTGTGGAGTGAGTGGTCTTAACTCAAATATTTATTTTTTAATAAAAGAAGTATATTTGACAGATATATAATAAAATAACCAGTAAAATTGGGAATTTAATTTGTTATTGGCTTCTATGATTCTTTCTTACTCTAAAATAACATGCATTTCTTCTTCAAATGTTTTTTATACAGTTTCTCTGCAATGAAATGATATGTATATACATACTGTATGAGTATTGCATTTTTTGGTTGTCTACTACACATAATTTAAGAAATACTAAAAATACAGCCTGATAATTTAAAAACTCAGTGTTGTAAATAAACAGCTTTATGAAGCCATTGAAAACTCAAGCATGATTCTATAGGCTGCTGAGCGCTGCTTTTGGATTTAAACACAATTCATTTTCCATTTAGTTTACAATATGAGATGTTCACTTTGGATAATCAATTCTGATGTCTAATCATATACCAAAACCATCTAAACAGTAATTCCACTTCCTAGCTGGATTACAATTCAATCTAACCATCTATAATTCAATCAGATTATACTTGTTTTCCATTTTTCAAAGATACTTTCTTCTTATTTTAGAAATTATATATGCAAATGCTGTTTAAAAAAAAAAGTGATGAAACACCTCTGTTTGCTCCTCATTACAAGTGATGTTTTTCTTCCCAAATATATTTAGACAGTCAGTCTCTTCACAGCAAGCTTTTTGCATAGCATTTTACAAGATATTTTAGCTCCTGCAGTGACAAAGGCCTATTTAGAAACTTCAAGCATAATTTACTAACCTGATTTATGAAGCAATTTATACAATCTAGCATATTTCTACTGTACAGAGGTGGATATGTTTTAAGAAAGCAAGGATCTGTAACAATTGTACAACTTCACATTATTCCATTTTATGATAAGGGGGAAAAAAAGTAGATTGGATAATTATCCTGCATGTTTTATTAAAGCTTTACACAACTGTTAGAAGTTAATGGGGCTGTTATTTTTCCCCTGCTGCCAAAATCTGCTCTATTGTAAGCTCTAGAGCACTTGATACCAGAAATCCAACACAGAGAGAAATAAAAATACCTATCTTCTAACAATATTATCAATAGCCTTCTATTACTATAGTTCAAGCAAATCATATATTAGAAATATAAGTAACAATACCCTTGATACCCTTTGTTTGATGTGAGGAAATAAATCTGTCTCATAGCCAGTTTAACAAGATATTCAAAGAATTTATGATAATAAATGATACATTATGATAATCATGGAAATAACAGAAATTCCAAGAACTTTAGAGTCTCAGGACTTGGGTTGGAATTGCTCTCCTTAGGCTTATTTCCTGTGAAATCTAGGTAAATTTTGGGTAAATCCTTCAGGGCAATTGGTGCACAGCAATAGAGTGCAAGGCCTGAAGTCAGGAAGACTCATCTTCCTGAACTCTAATCTAGTCTCAAACACTTACTAGCTGTGTAACCCAAAGCAAGTCACTTAACCCTGTTTGCCTCCTCCAGCATCTTTGCAAAGAAAACCGCAAATGGGATCACAATACCTCTGAAATGACTGAACAAATCTCTGGGCCTCAGTTTCCTTTTACATAAATGAGAAGGGCTCTCAAGTTCTTTTCTGCTCCAAGTCTTTGATCCTACGATGGATGACCAAGAGCCAGTTTCCAAAAGATTAGTAAAAAAATACTTTCACCAAATGCTGCAAATCACTAATATTTATAGAACTGCCAAATAAAAAAAGATTCTGAATTTTCACTCCAAACTCAGAAAATTGACAAAATTGACAGATTTTTATTTTTTTTAACAAGAGAAAGAGGTATCCATTACTGTATTTTCTTTTGTGTATGGAAAAACCCTCAACTGATAGAGGTCAACAACCTCTTCATTTCCTTAGAGAGGGAGAGTTTAAGGCACTTGCCCATATTCACATAGCCATTATGCATCAGAGGCAAGATTTGAACCTTGGTCTTCCTGACTCCAGGACTATCCCTCTAACTACTATGAATGAATGAATGAATGAATGAATGAATGAATGAGTGAATGAATGAATGCTAAAGCATTAATTATGCACTTATTACATTACAAGACCTGTCCTAAGTACTAGGGATACAACTACAAAAAATCAACATAATCTCTGCCCTCAAAAACCATACATTCAAATGGGGGGACAAAAATACATAAAGGTGAGCAGGAAAAGAGTTGAGGAGTATGGGTGAATACAAAAATTTTGGTTTATGCTTTGGAAATAGGGGACAAGAAGAGAGGTGAAGGCCAGAATCCAGGCAAGGTTAAGGTAAAAACCCTCTATTAGACCTTAGCTTCAAGGAAAAGAGAATGAGAAAAATAGTAATAGTGCTGAGAAGCAATCTCATAGCAAAGATAAAAAATAAATGCCAACATATGTGAAACCGGAAATATTTGGCACTGGAAAGTCTATGGAAGACGGAAACTGATAGGATTTCGATGGAGCTGTGAATTAGTTCAACTGTTCTAGAAAACCTTTTTGAATTATATAGGAATGGCCACTCAACTATCTAGCAATTCCGCTAGTGGCCTTATACCCTAAAGAGATCAAGGATAGAAAGAAAGGCCTCATCTATATACAAAAAAATCACAGAAATGCTTTTTATGTTAGGAAAAATAAAAGCAAAACAAACCTGGAAACAAACTGGGTACCCATAAATAGGAGACGAATGAACAAATGATGGTACATGAACATAATGGACAATTATTGCACCATAAGAAATGATGATTATGAAGAATTCAGAGGTGTAATAAGCCTAGCATAGACTGAAGCAGAGCAAAGAAAGCAGAACCAGGGAAACAGTTTACACAATGACCACAATGATTTAAATGCAAACACTAAAAGGCGACTGCCCCAATTAAGTGTAATGGTCAGTTTTGGTCCAAGGTACTGGATAAATACACGCCCCCTACTTTCCCTTGGATCTAAAATTTGGTCTTCTTCAAGAGAGCTGTAAGACTATTTGTACCCAGAATGTTGTTTGCATTGATTTGCTTGGTCAGCCACTTTTTTCTTAACTGTTTTTAATTGTTAAGAGAGTTTATACACACTCTAAATTTGTGTGTGTATGTGTGTGGTATCACTAATATTAGTTAACTATATTTCTATTGACCTTTATAAAATAAGGATTTTTTAACAGATCTCTTCTTTTTATAACAACTGAATATAGTGATTATTAGGAGTTCTGTCTCTGCATATAATTAAATAGTATTTGAGTTTTATTTACCTGGTGATAATCACTATTTAAATAATGTTGGCTTAATAGATTAGATCCCATAGAATTACCAATATTCACTTAGGAGTCTTAAGACTCAGTAAGAAAAGCTACTGGTCAGGTTACTTGGGCAGATGTCAATGCCAAACGTTGTGAGTGTATGTTTGTGTATGTATGTGTGTGTGTGTGTGTGTGTGTGTGTGTGTGTGTATACTGGATCTTTGTTGTTAAGGAACAGCAACAAAACTAAAAATGGATGTAAAATTAGCATATCCATAATGCTTTACTTGATTAGGTCAATAGTGCCCCAAGTAAAAGGTCAACTGGAAATTGTTTTCCTTGTGTTAATAACAGAAATTGGTATTTATATAGCATTTTAAAGTTGGCAAGGCATTTTAATGCATTCACACTCCATCCTCACAATAATTCTATGAGTTAAGTGTTATTGATAACAGTATCATAGAGCTACAGCTAGAAAGAACTCCAGAGGTCATCTAGTCAAGCCTGTTCATTTTTCAGATGATTAAGCAATCCTTTCCTCTCTCTTCCCCTCAGCTTAATCAGGAATCATCACATATCCTTAAACTTACATTCACCAATTTAACAAATATTTAAATGTCTACTGTGGGCTAGATAATATGGGATAAAAGATTTTTTAAAATGCACAATCCTTGGTTCCATTCTCCTATGGGGTAGAGGTGTTGCATACAGGTAAGTAAATGGAAAGTAATTTACTAAGGAAGAAAACACTAACAACTAAAGAGGAGAGGAGGAGATTCACATGCAGGGCATACCTTAGTTCAGCTTTGAAGGGAAACAAGAAATAAAAAAATGAGGACATAGTTGATCCTATGCAATGGGGACTAAGCACTTCTGTGAACACATAGGGGCAAGAGATATAATACTGAGCTTGGAAAAGAGCTAGTAGTTAAATGTGAATAGAATTTAGGGTGTATCACGAGAGGCAATATGAAATAAGGTTATAAATATAGACTGAGTTTAGACTCTTTAATGACCACCCTTAAATATCTTTCATGCCATACCTTAAATATCTGGAATCAGAGATACTTTTTAAGCAAAGAAGTTACATGCCAATAGTATGCATAAGTAAATTATTTTGGCAATTATATGGGAGGCAGACTGGTGGGTAGGAGGTGGGTGGAAGATATTAGAAGTGAAGAAACTAATTAGAAAGCTATTAAAAAATTCCAGGTGAGAAATGATGGGCCTCTGAATTAGTATTATATCCTGAAGATTATAAAGAGGAAAATGAATGTGAAAAGATAGGGATTAAAAGGGAAGAGAGACTATAATCCAGTTTTGGAGGTTGTAGCCATCCTTAGGAGGTAGGAAACAGATGATGATCTAGTAAACTGGTGAGAGCGGAGTGGTAAGATTGGAAGAAAATAATCAGGACAAGTGTCATGAAAAGCAAAAGAGAAAGTAAACAGGAAGGTTCACGGTCAATGAAGAATTTGAGGAAATAAGGATTTCACAGGTAAGAAACCACTGGTTTCTTTGAGAAAAAGCTTAAATAAACCAGTCAGTTTAGAAGACAGACCACAAAAAGTAAGGAACATAGCTTGGGGTAGATGATAACAAATGATCAAGAGAAAGCTGAACTCAACTTTTATTTTAATTTTGTTTTCTCCTCCAAGGAAATTTGTCCTTTGGATTGGGAAGGGTTGAATAAAAATGACTAGCATAAAACGGACACATTATACAAGGAAGATGATAGTGAAGTGGAATAGTCATCAGGCCCAAACAAACTAATTCTTCGTGAAATGAAAGAACTAGCAGACGTGATTGAGCTTCTGACAGTGGTCTGTGAAAGATCTTGGAAAACCTTGAAGAACAGAATAGTGTTAGAGAAATAATGAAAGTCTTCATTCTTTATACCAACATGTTAACAAAATGTATAGTATGTGAATATCCAGAAGGAGAGACAGTGACTTCATCGGGAACATGGAAGACTAATATCTTCTTTTTTGAAAGATTACTAGGCCACTGCATTATGAAAGTGCTTGTCAACGTGGTAAACATAAGACTTCAGCAAAAGAATTTGACAAAATCTCTCCTGCTATGCTTATGGATAAAGTTGAGAAATATGGGAAAGATAAACAGCAAAGTCATTTTGGAACTGATTGAATGACCTGAATGTATTATTGACTTGACGTCAACTTGAGAAAGAAATCCTTAAAGTGGGCTGTACCACTGTATCTTTCCTAGTCTCTCTACTGGATAACATTTTTATTAGTTACTTGAAGGCAAAGCTAACATGATTATTAAAGTTTTAGATAATATAAACTATGATAAGATGGTAAACATAAAATAAACTGTGGTAACATAAACATTCAAATGTAATAAGATGGTAAAATGTTAGGTGACAGAGTATAGGTCCAAAAAAGACCTCATTAGTCTAGAACAGGCTAAATTGGTGGGAAAAAAGAAAATTTTGGGGGGTAAGGGGAGGCAGTGTGGTGCAAGGGAAAGAGAAAATAATTTGGAATTATAAACTTTGTATTCAAATTTTGCCTCTCACTGTATACTGATATGATAATGGACAAGTTAATTCACTTCTACAAACTTCATATTCTTTGTTTATAAAATAAGAGGAACTGGAAATTTCAAAGGCTTAAGAACTCTATTCAAAGCTATAACCAAGTGAGTCCAGAAGATTCATGACAAAATATACTAGCCTAGTTCAGCTAACAAGCATTGATTAATTGCTTATTATATGCTAGGCACTGATAAGTTATCCCCCTCCTAATGGAGGTGATGGACTTAGAGAGCAAATTGAAAAATACACACACAGACACACACACACACATATTGCACATGTTCAATATGGGAGTTTGTTTTGCTTGTCTACACATAATTTTTACAAGTTTCTTGTTTTTTCTTTCTTTTTTAGTGGGGGGATGGGAAGGTAGGAGGGTGTTAAAATCAATTTTCATTCACTAAAAAAAAAAAAAATTGAACAATAAAAATGAGAGATGTTGGACCAGATGACTGAAGTATATTTATGATATGTAGGGTGCAGTAGTCAATTTCATAAGCAGAAGTTGGAGAAGGCATACATAGATGATTAATCCTATAAGACTTCAGTGGACTGAAAGCTCCATATAAGTCAACAATGTGTCAGCATATCTAAAAACATAAAGCATTGTGCTATCTTAGCATACACTAATAGATGGCAGTAAGTATAGAGAGAAGGAAATCTATACTTTTCATAGCTTCAGTATATACCTGAAAGGGACTTCACAATATGAACTTTTTTATCTATATGTACTTTTTCATGTATCAACTTCATTACTATATGATATATACATACTGATACATACCAGAAATTCTGTATTAAATGTGCACCACATTTTAGGAAAGATATAAAAAAACAGGAAGGTATCCAGGAGAGAGTGACTATAATAAATATTATGCCATATGAAAAGATATTGAAGGAACCGAAGATGTTTAATTTGGAAATAAAAGTTCGAATAAGGAAAAAAAAATCATCTTCCAATATTCAAAGGGATAAAGGGATTAGACTTGATTCATTTGGCCCCAAAATGAAGAAGTACAAGCAATGTGCAAAGATTGCAGAGACCTAGATTTCTGTTCAATGCATGTATACATGTCCTAACAATGAGAACAATACAAGTTGAAATGGGTTGCCTCAGAAGGTGGTGGGTTCCTTCTTAGTAGAGGTATCCAAGCAAAATTCTGATGGCCATAAGTTGGGAACGTTGTAAAAAGGATTCATTCCTCATAAGGTAGGATTGGAATTGATGGGCTCTGGAGTATTTTTCATCCCTAAGATTCTCTGACTCTGGTTTGAAACGTTATTGGGTGGGATACAAATGATGTTTCCAAGGACTTCATCAGTGAAAGGGAAAAGAGATAGAGGTAGATGGCAGGGGCCACTGAGACTGTCAAGACATTTTCATTCTGGTTTAACTATCTGCCCTGAAAGGCCCCCAAATTGTTATTTCCCTTACATACTTAAAACTGGACGTTTTATCAATATCCTACTGTTTTGGGGGCTTCATTTAGAAAAAAAATAGAGATACTGGCTTTAAAAAGTGTGTTTTTTTTTTAATTTTAACACAGACCTGCTGATTTGAAAAAATAAATAGAATGCCTGATTTAAAAAGATCTTATGGTTCTATCCTGCTCTTTTATTTTTCTCCCAGAACCCTTCTCTTCAGTCTGTCACTTCCTCTTAGATTAATGCAAAGAAGAAATCTGATTTCCTAATGTGTGTGTGTGTGCGCGTGTGTGTGAGAGAGACAGATATATATGTATATATATATATACATATATATATATAAAGAGAGAGAGAGAGAGAGAGAGAGAGAGAGAGAGAGAGAGAGAGATGATTGTGTTTAATCAAAGAATGATAGATTTGGTGATGGAAAAAACTGACTGGAAAAACCACCTCATTTTAAAGTTGTCTAGAAAAGGTACCTTATTTTAAATATAAATAAATATAAATGAGGGCTCCAAGGTTAAGGGACCTGTAAAAGTCATATGCTTCATAAGTTTCAGAGATGGGATTTGATTCTAAGTCCTCTAACACCAAATCTATTATTCTTTCCACAAGCATCACAGTGTTATTCCATTTCCCCCCAATTATACCTCCTGCCATATCACTATTGAATTTATCATGGAAAAGTACAAAAAACTGGATGATGCCAGACCCCAAATTCTGGGAACCCAGGAAGCCATAGGAGAATGAGAAGAGGAAAACGTCTGAAAGATGTGGCTCTCAAGGGAATTCAATGCTAAAAATGCCGTGCTTCTGAGTTAGAAATTAGATGGGGAAGTAAGACATATGAAGAATTTAATTAATGGAGAAAACACAGAGCAAGGTTCTTTTGTGCAATGCAACAGATTTGAATACATGGCTTTGGGGAAGAAAGTCTCTGAGTCTCCTCAAAAGGAGCTCTATTATTGGTCCTACCCTTGCCTATAAAGGAAGACTTTTGTCCAAGATCACTGAACTGACATAACAGCCAATAAAGAAAAATGGAAAGGGATTACAGGGTCTCTATTAGGAGAAGCTTAAACATGACACCTATAATAGGCAAAAAAATATGAAATGTTGTTGTTAGCATCCTTCTTTGAGGAGGTAAGGAGAGAACAACAGGCTGAGTGATGTGATGGCTGCCACCTAGTCAAAGATTATGAAAAATGATAGTTCCAAAAAGAGATAGATTCATTGTGTCTATTATGGAGTATAAGTGACAGAGACTATACTAGATAATAGAGAGATTGCTTCTCCCTTTTCCTGATAGGTCTCTTTTTAGGGGTTCTGATGCAAATCTCTTTGTTTTTGATGACAGGATGAATCTATTCAGTCTTTAAGTCTTTTGACCCTCTGCACTGATAAGTGAGTCAGGCACTACAGTCTAATAGTTTGAAACTAAAGTTCTCAGATTACCTGAGTGTGGATGCATATCAGTCAAAGAAGTAGAAATCGTATATTTATCAGTGTCTAAAGGAAGACCATGACAGTTGGATTAGCTTTTCAAATGAGAGAAATAATAAAAAGAACAACAGATCCAGCAAGGTAGGAGAAAATTTTTATTTACTCACTTTATCTGTTGTGTGAACCTAGTGTTCCCCTCTTTTCTTAGAAAATATATTTATAAGTGGAAAATAAGAAAAGACAACATGAAAAAAGTAACATGTAGACTTTTTCCTCCTTAATTGTTGCTTTCTCTTTATCTCTTCTCCTTTAAAAAATATATACATTCACATAAAGAAAAATATAGGACTTACAGACAGAATTTTTATGGTTATTGTCCTTGTTGGGCAGCATCTTGACTCCTCTTGATTTCAGTTCAATTGCTTTTTTCACTGAAAGACAGAATAAGGCTGTCAGTAATAGCATAAGACCTGGAAATAAATACAAATACATACTCATACAGTCACAGGTTCTTTTGTGCAAGCCCATCATAAAACAACATTCAATCTTCACTGTAGCACAACTGAAGGGTAGTAATCACTGGCCAATGAAATCACTCACAAGAGGCTAATGTTGCAAATACAATTAAATGTAAGGTCTTCCAAATAACACACATAAATCCATCAAACTGCGAGACAATTTTAGAGCCATAGCATAACAACTTAGTATCAGGAGTTACTTACCATAAACATAATATGTACTCACTACCTGGGATAGTCCATTATATACATTTTAATTTCACTAAAATAATTGCAGAATTATCCTGTGGGCATGGGCCCATTGTCTAAAACTCTGTCTTTGATGGTGACCATAACTCTTGCAAAAATGTTATCAGCACACAGAAGTTTCAAAGAATGGTATAAGCCACACCTAAGATGTAAGAATAGTCAATAGTCAATGGCCTCAAGTGGCCATTGTCCCCTCACTACAAGGGATCTTATGTCCCTTCTTTTCTCTTCTTCACATTGCAATTGTATACATTCTCTTCCTCTGACCTTAGACTCCAGTTAACTTCTAATGTCAAAGTCCATTAGCAATAGTGAGAAGAGATAACAGAGTCTATATCATTGGCGAGTGAATTGGTGATGGCTAGAAGGAAAGAAAGGAAAGGAGAAAATCCTACCCCCAATCAATTCTTTCAGTAAGGACCCCAGATATCACCTTTTTTCTTAACTTTTCTAGTTCCCAGCATTATCAGTGACAGAGGAGGATGAGAGGGAAGTGGAGAAAAGGGGTGAGGAGAAAGAAGAAAGAGAAGATGTAGTGGTAGCAATTGCAACGATGCTGCTGGTGGTTATGATAAGGACAGGTGGTAGTAGTGATATTCATGGTGATTGTAATGATTAGAGAGTAGCAGTAGTAGTACTTCTGGTAAATAGTATTTACTATTGGTAAATAGTAGTAGCAAGTAGTTTGATGGGAGCTATAATGAAATGTAGAGGCTTTTTCCTGGCCTTTCAAACTGTAAATTTGAATGCCTCTTCCCAGAGAAATGATGCTATTCACAATGGATAATTTCTACAGCATTATTAGACTGCTTTAGGTGAATAATGAGTCAAATAGGGGTTGTTTTACAGATTAACATGAGACCATAACCACCGGTAATAACAGTTTCTATGACAAGGTGCACACCAAGTTTCCAATGATCAATTTAAAAGAAAATATTTAGAATATAATACACTAGAGTGGGGTCAGCAAACCATAAGCCACAGACCACAGCCCGCCACTAACTTTTTACGTAGTCTACAAATAAAAGACTCACGGGACATGCAAAAACAAGTTACAAGATGGATTTTGTTCACAGGCCATGGTTTAATGTTGCCCACACTAGTATGTCAGAGTAAGAAAAATCTGCTTAGTAAAGCTCCAAAATGCCATAAAGAAACTGAAGTACAGAGAAAAGAAGGAAGGTCCCATAAGCAGTATGAAGCAGAGCAGTATTTTATTTCAAGCTGTCTGTCTCCTGATCTTGGCTGCATTGTTATATTTTGTGTGTAAACTCTTTTTTAATTTAATGTGATTTAAATTATCCATTTTACTTCTTGTCATCCTTTCTAACTTTTGGTTGGCCAGCAATTCTTCCCTTACCCATAGATCTGACAGGTAAAATTTTCCATGCTTCCCAAATTTGCTTGTGATATCACCCTTTATGTCTAAATCATGTACTTATTTTGAGCTTATCTTAGCATATAGTGTGAGATGTTGGTTTATTCACAGTTTCTGCCAAACTGCTTTCTAGTTTTCCAGTAATTTTTGTCAAATAGTGACACAACCATTAATTGTGTCAAATAGTGACAAGTCTGGTCACTGCATTGCCTCCAAATCTTCCTATTACTTACTAAATGAAATTCAAGTCTCTTCTTTCTTGGCATTCATGGATTTTTACTAGCTGGTACCATCCTATCATTTTGGCTTTGTCCCATATTTCTATCCATATCCTATTTACTTCTGAAAGACCAAACATTTACTTGGATTTTGAAAATATAATGGTTTTGCAATTTTAATCTCTATGCATTTGCTCAGCTATTCCCTATACTGAGTGCTTTCTTTCCCACTCTTTGCTTAGTAAATTTCTATCTACTCTTGAACCCACTCAAAAGTCACTTTCTTCATTAGGCCTTTTTCAATGTTATTAACCCAGTAATGAGCCCTGTTAACTGAACTATCATGGTCCTCAGACAACAGACATAAAGCTTGTTGCCCATTCTTCAGAATTTCCAACTTGATAGAAACAGATAGAACTTTCCCTCCTTTGGTATTTGTCGTTGTCCTGTCTAGCTCTTCATGACCCCATTTTGGGTTTTCTTGGCAAAGACACTGGAGTGGTTTGCCATTTTCTTCTACAGCTCATTTTACAGATGAGAAACTGAGAGAAAGAGGATTAAATGACTTGCCCCGGGCCACACAGCTATTAATTGTCTGAAGCTGGATTTGAAATCAGGAAGATGAACCTTTCTGACTCCAGGGTCAGTGCTCTATCTGTCAAACCACCTAGGTGCTCAGGATCTATGCAAAATAACAAATATTTACAACTTTAAAAACGAGATTTGCTATTGTACGTTTCTGATTGTCTGCCTACTTTCCCTCACTGAAATAATTTTACCTTAAAACTGCTCAGGAGAAATGAGTGAGATGCACTATCTCAACTGGAAAAACAAAAATCAAAGGAAAATAATAACAGATATAAATAATAATAATAATAATAATAATAATAATAATAAAGGATATAAAACTCAAAGGAAGTATCACAAAGATACACACAGTAGCTAAATCAAAGAGAATACACCTGGATCCCTTCAGATAGTATCTAAATACATTGGTTTCATTTATGAGAGTCTAAAGAGGGAATAGATTATGCGATTTTCCAAAGAGGTACCTACTTTTGTGAAGCTAAATGTATTCAGCCTTGATTTTTCTCAAATGAAGTTTTTTTCTTTTTTTCAGGATGAGGAGTAAATTCTGTCAGATTCCACTCTGATCTCTAACCTTGGATAGCATACTTATCATTCTTACTTTAGGCTTGTTTTCTATGTCCTTCCACTCTCCATCTCTCCTATCCCTCCACTAAAGTTTACCTCCAAAGGTCCCATCATGATGATGAAGTCTAGAGTAGGTGAAAGAAAAAGGTCTTACTATAGGCCCTGAGGGTATTATCCTAGAATAAGCCTAGCTAAGTGTGAAGAGTCTCATTGCCAAAAGGCTGGCTGCCAAATAACAGTTTGGTTCAGTTACAAAGACTCATAAAACTTTCTGTTAAGGAGAGGAGGAGTATACTCTATAGTGAAGGCAATGAAACAATAGATCTTTTAAAATATATAAGTAATTTTTCCTCTCTCCATCAACCTGATATATATATATATATACATATATATATATATGTATATTCTCACACCCCCACTTTAACTCAGTGGTTAATAAAGCTTTCTCCCTTCCAAAGTTGCTCTCCAGATAAGATCATGCAGCTGAGTGATAGAGTGGATAGAAAATTGTATTTGGAGTTGGGAAGATTTGTGTTCAAATCTAACCTCAGACATTCTAGATGTGTGACCCTTGGCAAGACACTTAATCTGTCTGGTTCAATTTATTAATCCGTAAAATGAAGGTAATAGAATCTACCTCTTAGGGTTATGAGGATAAAATCAACTAATGTTTATAAAGTGCTCTGTAAAATTTAAAGTTATAAATGCTAGCTGAGATAATGAAGATGATGGTGATGATGGTGGTGGTGGTGGTGGTGGTGGTGGTGGTGAAATTAATTTACATTAAAGTTGGTAATCAATGTAATTCTTCCCCTACCCTATTCACTTTCTTGAATGACAGTTGTGACAGTGAGTACTGAATATACTGAAGGAGATTGGGTGAGATACTTTTCTCAGCAGCAATGCTGCATAAAGTAGAAAAATTTGGAAAAGGAGTTCAAGAGAAATGAATCAATAGAGGCAAAAATCATAGGAGTATGGATGACCCTGATTATATGAACTCTCTCTCATTTATTTTTCTTCTATTCATTTCTTCTCCCAGGTGCATCATCCTGGCCATAAAAATTTCCTTTGCATGTACTCTCTGTATATGTATTCCTTGCTTACCGATATTTACTATATGGGCTCTTTCTCCCATGGTATGGCAGCCTTTGGGAGAGTGTACTCCTGTGTATGAGAAATGGATTTCTCTTGTCACTTATTTTGCTCTGCTCTTTAATTAAACATCAGTTCACCTGAAATAAAATGTCCTCTGGTTGCTGTTATTGAGACCAAAAAAACCTTGAACCTGGCATAGCTTTAGCAAAGATAGATTCCATCCTCAGCAAATATGACAACTTCACTTTTCAGTATTTTCCCTTACTAATCTTATTTTGAAAACATTTACAGTTTTGTGTTTTATTCTTTAACAGTCTCTTCCTCATTGTTTTATTATTCTCTTGAACAATCGGTAAATTATCATTATTATTATTAATATGAATTTGTTAATCTGCATTACAAATTTTCTCATTATAGACCCAACAAATTATGAAAAGTATATTTCATGGCCTCAGTTCCTTTTATCTTTGCATTACTAGGAAGCACACATGCTATTAATGGGTTTTGTTTTGTTGTCATTGCTGCGGGTGCCTTCACAGTGCTTCAACTAAGTAACATGCATTTTTAAAATATCTAATTACTTCAATAATAGGCCCAATTATATAGTTTTTCCTTCTCAGAAATGTTTTAAATATTTCCTCTTAGTACTAATCTTGTTTTTTTGTATTAAGCAATAACTCAATAACTCAGGTTTCTATAGTTCAAGTAAATTACACTTCTCAGTTTTAATGATTCACTTGCTGCATAGACATAGCTCTCATGAATTAAGTGAATCATACTTAGAACCAACATATAATCTTTACTTTTCTAGTGTCATTTAATATCACTATTAAGTTATAAAGGTTCCTTATTTTACCTGTCATTTCCTATTATTAAACAAAAGTTCATTTTCACTTTTTCTCAATGTCTCACACTATTTCTAATATCTTGGCCAACATTGATCTTGATTTTACTCTACATTTCCTTCCTAAGCTGTGGGATAATTACAGAACAGTAAATTCTGGCAAGAAAAAATTGATTTAGGTTGGTGTAGGGTGACTTTAATAAATCCACGCTAACTATTAGATAATGGATTCTGCTTGTTTAAAGTTATTATAAACAATATTTTTGTAATTTAGTTATAGACAGTTTGAGATTAGAGTTTGAAAGTATTCCTTGTTTGTTTTGTTTCTTTTGTTTGTTTCAATATTGTTTTGTTATTTCCCTCATAAGTTACTAGGTCCAAAAGTATACAGGGGTGAGGGAGTGAATGGGGAGTTTGAGGGCAATGGACCACTGAGGATGAGGATCAGTTGGAGCAGTGTGTAAAATAGAATGATGAAAGATCATTAAAGCCACTCTTCACATTCTTGCCTAGTGTCAAACTTTGTTCTTCCTACTACCAGAGAATTATTTTTAAAGAGTTGTAGAGCCAGGTTAGGAGACTGGAAAACATGGACCCATCTGAAAATGCTTCCCACTTTCCTGATCTTTCTTCCTGCAAAATTGTTTCTTTATCCTGTAGATTTCACTGCTGAGAAACATTTTAGCTTCTACTCTATATCTGTCCCCCTCAGGCCTTGAGAGGTGACCTTCTGTTCTTCATCTGACAAGAAGAATATGGTAGAGGAGAAAAAACCCTATGTTGGAAGAAAAGAATCTTGAGTTCTAATCCCAATTCTGTTTAAACTTGGACCAGTCATAAAATCACAAAATCTGGAATTGGAAGGGACTTCAGTGACTATCAATTCAAAACCCAAACTGAAAAATATCTCTACCATAATGTAACTGACAAATGGTGGCCATGGGAGGTGGCCTGTGATACTTTTAGGCAGCTGTAATTAACTCCAAAAGTTTTTTTTTCTTTCCTTTCTTTCATCAAACTTCCTGCTTTGCAAGTTTCACCTCATTAGTCTTAGTTCATTTCTTTGGGGCAAAACAGAATAAGTCTAAAATCCCATCAAAATGCCCTTCTAAAACTTGCAGATAACTATTGTGCTTCAACACTTTCCCCCTACTCTCCATTTTTTTCTTCTCCAGATTAAACACCCCCAATTCCTTCAACCAAACTTCATGTTTTGAATCATATCACTTATATTCTCTGAGCTTACATAGCAGCAAAACTTTCTAGTCTTCTTTCATCTTAGAGTCTTCCCCACCCTTCACCTTTTACAAATATTATCAACTCCTATGAATGCCATCTCCATAGTGTCCCCAATATCTGTCCCTTGTACTTGGTTACTACTGCCACTACCCTCACTGTCACCTGCCTGGATTACAATAACCTCTTAATAGACCTTCCAGGCTCCATTGTTTCTCTACTCCCTTCAGTCCTTAATATCATTATGCAAACAAACTTTATTTCTCATAAAATAGATCTACTTATGCGAATCTTTCACTCAAAAATATTAAATGACTCTCTAGTATCTCTTAAGTTCAACAGTGTTTTGATGCATTAACCCTATAATAATATCATATATTTATGCTGGTATCCCTATATTAGACTTAATCCCTATATTAGACTTAAGTTTCATGAGAGATGGAACTCTGCCTTATGTAACCTTTGTATCTTTCTAGTAGTTGATAAAGGAAGCCACTGCACCTTCTAGGTACTTAATGTTTAATTTCTTCATCTGTAAAATTAGACATGTGAAATCTCACTTTAGGGATCTTTTGGGTCTGAAAATCTGAGACTTGATTTGTTCTTTATGAAGGATGCAATCAATTTCAATTTGTGTTTCCTAAAGTTGTTCTGATCAATTTAAAAATAAAGGGCAAACTCAGTCATGTACATAATCACTTGCATAAAGCAGTAATTATTCTGTGACCTTGTGTTGGCTTTCTCCAACTTCCTCCAGCAATTGTCCAATAAAAGAAAACTGGGGAGGGAAGCTGAGACCCCACTAGAACAGATAAGCAAATCCCTACATATCTTCCCACCTATTTATCTATTTACATTGATAATCATTTAATAATCCCGATAAAGGCCAGAGACTGAACTAATTAACCAGAAGAAGAGCCTGAACCTAACAGCTTCTTTGTTATCTGAACTAAACTCAGAGCATGCTTCTTCTTATGTCAACAAAGCCAGATGGGGCTAACTTAAGAGCATTTTTTTCTGTTTATAACCATTAAATATGAGACCCTTAACACAAGACACTATCTTGAATAATGGGACTTCTTATATCTTATTTTTTGTGGACATATACTATGTAATGGCATATTAATGGTAAAGAAGACATATCCTGGGTAGTAACTTCAATTGACACTTTGTAAACTCTCTTACCTTATTGTATTCACCATATATTCAATTAATAAAATTCTTTTCTCATAACATGATTAAACATATATGTAGATCATAAATTTGAATGACATAGAGACCCTGACTTGGGACTGTTCTAAAACATATTTAAGCCTGGTCATTCTTGTATCAGAACAGTCAGAACTTATGTTTTAGCTCCATGCAAGCATTTAACTGCTAACTTTAAGGGAATAAACAATATTAATTTACATAACACCTAGCCTGTTTGCCTGCTTTAACCATTCTTTCAGGTCGACAACCTTTCAGCCCCGATAAGCCTTTTATTCCAACCAACTCTAAATTTTTATCTAAGTTCTTCTACAGATAAAAGTGCTCCTTTTCTGCTTTCAGAGTGGGTGAAGAAATAACAGTGAGGTCAACAATAAACATTTCTAGCATGTCTCCAGAAACAATCTTCTTTGATAGCTGTTCCAATAAGACTCTGCTCTCTGGAAAGTGGTACTCTCTAGGGGAAAACAGTGCTATACCATAGTATAGACATCAGTCTTAGTGATAAAAGTCTTCATTCTTTTTTCTTATGAAGAATAAAACTGCATCTCCCTTCCCTCAACCATCAGGAAACTCAACTAGTTGATTTCTGGTGCCAGGTATATAAACTAAGTCATGAGAGAATTCGTGAGGAAAAATTGTTTTAAAGATATAGGAAACAGCAGGTAGCTGTCCAAATTCCTTTTACTTTGATTTATGTGTCTTCGAAATAACTGAAATATTGGAATAACCATTCTTAGTATGGTTGTTATTTAAGGTGACTAGGACATATGCATATTTCTTGTGATTTATAATAATTAAGGTCAATAAATTATTCATTATTATCTTTTAAGTAATTTTTAAAACTTTCTTTCCTTAAAATAATGATAACACTATTGACCTACCATCCATGCGTATCAGCTTTGACCTGCTTTCTTTCAATAATGGGAAATAAATTTGGATTGATAGAGCCATATCTTCTGTTCAGCCTTCTTAACCAACGGCACTAATTTGTAAAATATTTTTTATTGGGCTTGGGAGTAAAGGCTATGGCCATAGTACAGAACAAAGGCAATGGCCCTATGAAGAAAGAAAACCTATGACCTCAGGCTCATTAACTTACTGCTCAAGCCAGCTGAGCTAAATAGTGATGGATAATAGAACATCACTTTTCTGTTTTAGAAAATATGAGACAAGTCCGTATTTAGGAATTTGGCTATCTAGAAATGATTTTTTTTCTTTTACTTTTATTTTTTCCCTTTTTCTCATAGAAAAAGCACCAAATTAGGAGTCAGTGGACCTGGATTCAGTTGCTTACTATATTCTTAATGACTTTTATTGTACATATTCTATCATTTTATATTTTCCCTCAGTATTTTGTTTTAGGTGGGTGTATATCAACACATGCACTTTAGATAAGTAGATAGATAAAAAGATGACAAATAGATTTCTCCCTAGGGGGCAGATTGAAACCCTACCCACACCTTCTAATTTTCTGTGATTCTTATTTATATCCTTAAGAAAATCTTGCATAGATTAATATATTACAATACTTCCTCTTTCTTTCTTTCTTTCTTTTTCTTTCTTTCTTTTTCTTCTTTCCTTCCTTCCTTCCTTCCTTCCTTCCTTCCTTCCTTCCTTCCTTCCTTCGTTCCTTCCTTCCTTCCTTCCTTCCTTCCTCCCTTCCTTCCTTCCTTCCTTCCTTCCTTCCTTCCTTCCTTCCTTCCTTCCTTCCTTCCTTCCTTCCTTCCTTCCTTCCTCCTCCTCGTTAACTTTTCATAGTTATCCTTATAGGACTTGAAAAGTCAATTTTTAGTTCCTAACTTTTGTCAGGTGACCAGTCCATAACCTTTTTAGTTATGTACTCCCCAAATGCATTCCCCAAACTTCTTGCAGGCAAGTTATTATTGGCAATATGCAATAACCTTCTCATGCTAATAGTGTTTGTACAGATAGCATGGTACTGTAGATAGGGTGTTGGCCTTGGAGTCAGGCAGAAATGGATTTACATTTTGCCTCAGATAAGTATTAACTATGTGATCCTCTTCTCCAAGAAGCAGGCAAAATAATAGCTTATGGAAAAAAATAGCTTTAAGATTTATACACCCTTTCCATACCACAGTCCTCTAACATATATTGTGTAAGTATTTTCTTGATTTACAGAGGAAGGAACTGAGTCTTAGAGAGATTATATAATTTGCCCAAGGTCACACATAGCAAGTCTTAAAAGCAAAGATTTAAAATCAGGGCTCTACCACTACCATGTCAGATTGCAACTAATAGGACCTGTCCTTGCTTGAATTACATTGAAGAGGTGACTGACTTGCAATATAATTTGAGCACACAGTAGGTCCCCTTTATATTCTTTCTCACCTTCTATTTTACTATCCATTCTAAGTGAGCCTTTCTTGCATCTACTTATCAACTATAATCCCTCCAGGGAGGTACAAACTGATAATAATTTAAAGTATTATAATCCTCAGGGTTAGGTTTGTTTGTAATAGGAGACTCTAAAATATCAAAAGGTTTAAGAATCCCAAGGATGTAAAATATCAAGCCTAGTGCCAGCTAGGGGCAAGAAGTCTGCCTTCCTCTAATCTCACCAGAAGACATTATCTACCTACTCACTAGCTACACTGTAGCAATTTACAGCTCAATTTATATATTGCAAGTCACATGTTACAGATTCCTACCAAGGAACAGTACCTTTTTGGTTAGTTGCTGTTCAAAGTCAATGAATTTATCAACCCCTTTTCGATGGCCTTGCTCCCTGATGCAGTGGAAAGAATGGTAGACATAGCATCAAAGAACTCTGATTGAATTTCATTTCTGCCATTTAGAAGCTATGTAACCCAGGTCAAGTCTTGTCATTTATCACGTTTCCTTACTTTTGAAGAAGGAAGGGTCAGATTAAATGACCTCTCTGCTTCCTTCTAACTTTAAATCTATGATCTTAGACCTAAGGGTGGGGTTAAACACTCCTGATGTGGTATATCATGATATGGATTTTCAGAGAACATTACCTGGCAGGACTCTGAGAATAAAGACTCTCATTCTTTACTGGTTCATTTTTTTGTGTACAACCAGTTCTTTAAAATGTGGACCGAGGCTCAACATCATACATTGAAGCTAGAGGAGACCACAGAAGTCATCTAGTCCAGTCCCTTCATTTTACAAGTGAAGAAGCTGAAATTACAGAGGTTAAGCAAATTGTCCAAGGTTATACAGGTAGTGTCAGAGCTTAGACTGGAACTCAGGTTCTCTGACTAGATCCAGCATACTTCCTTCTTGCTTCTTTCCTAGATTAACACGCTAAATTAGAGGGACATTAGCAGAGGAATCATTTGTTAAATCCCATTAACCTACAGCTGAAATCAAAGGAAGGACATATAAGTTTGAAGGGATTCAACAACAAAGGGTGTCTATGGATAAAAATCTGTCATGCAGAGTGCTGTCTATTGATTAGGATCCTTCTTATCATCTATCATAATAGTTCTGTTTTGGGAATTCAGGTACACCCTGTTGTTACAAAACCTTACCAGCATGGCAGCAGTTTACATTTTGCTGGCAGAACCTTAATGAACTGGAACCTTAAATTTATTGTAGATGGTCAGGGCTGAAAGACAGAGACAGAGAGTGAGAGAGAGAAACATTGTATGGACTGCATTAAGTATTAAGTCCTGGAAAGCTACAAAGCCTCCTAAGTAAGACTTATAATCACTCAAAAGAATTTGGTCTGACTGGCTACACACGGCAAACTACAACAACTAAATGTGAATGAAGACTTTTTAACTAGAATCTGATATATAGTAAGAAAGAAAACCTTATAGAGCTCAACCCTAAGAACTTAAATGGAAATGAAAAAATGAATGCATTTATTTAGTGCTACACTGTACCAATCACTAAACTAAGCATGGGGGATATAAGTACAAAAACAATACACTCCTTACCCTCAAGGAGCTTATTTTTTAATGAGAGAGAGACTATTGGAATTGGGATACCAAGGTGGCACAGTGGATAGAGCTCCAGGTCTGAATTCGAGAAGACCTGAGTTCAAATGTAACCTCAGATATTTACTGTGTAACCTTGAGCAAGTCATCACTTAACTCTGTTTGCCTCAGTTTCCTCATCTGTAAAATGAGCTGAAGAAGGAAATGACAAACCACTCCAGTATCCCTACCAAGCAAACCTCCCAAAAAAGGGGTCACTAAGAGTTGGACACAACTGAAACAAGGAAACATGCATACACTCTATAGGAAAGTGGTGACCAGAGAAGGGAGTTTGGGTCTGGGAACTCACAAAGATGATAAAGAGAACAATAACATGTTCTAATAACATAGCCTATCCAAAGGCATTGATGGTATCAGTTCTCAGAGAAAGAGGTAGAAAATAGAGAACAAATACATAGACTGGAGGTTCCTGGGTATTGGAGAGTCTCATGGTTTAGGTCCCATCAGGCGTATGTAACCTCAGGTCAGCTGGTTTTGACAGTGACCTGTGCTCTCAAACAAAAGGGTAGAAGAAAATGGGCTTTATTGTCTTTGGAAAATTAAACAGTTCTTCTAATGACCCCCAAATATCCCCTGAAACAAAGGTCCATCTTTTAACATCAATTTTTTTTTTATTGGGCAAAGAAGGGGGATTCTTGGGAGGAGTGAGTGGTTAGAGTAATAAAATTCTGAAATATCTATATTGGAATTGGGGATCAACTCAACATGGAATGGAGAGGCATACAGTGTGTTTGAGGAAGCTGTTGCATGTTAGCAACAAGAAATTAAAGAGTTACATAAAGGACGCTAACAAATGTATGACTGTGAAAAAATAAAGAGCCAACTGATCATCGGCCTATTAGTTCCATTTTGGTATCCTTACAAGGTTAAAAGAAAATGAATTTGTTGAGTAGACCCCATGAATTCCAGCCATGAATTTGTAGAAAGGTTTTATGAAAGCTACCCAGAACTAGTAGGTAAGGATAGGATGAGATCTTTGCATCACACGTGAGAATGTCCGTATTGATGAGATTATGAATCTCCTGGAGCATTAATGTACAGCTGAAGTATTGAAGTATATATAGTTGAATTATGATTATAGCTCACATTAAGAGTTGTTTCTGTAGTCTATGGATGATTATAAATTGCCATATTAATTAAAAGAGTAGCATGGAAACCTTTGTTGGGAGTCTCAAGAGAGATGATTAAAATCAAATGGTTTTTGGAAAGGAAATGATCATCTCACCTGTGTAGGTGAATAACCGAAGGCTGAATAAATACAGCACATCAGTGAAAAAGTATATTCCAATGTATTCTGGTATTTGATTTCAAACAATCACACAAACAAAAAAAGATAAACAAAACTGTCTAGATACTTTGATTTGTATTCAACCTATTTGAAGCAAAAATAAAGATGCTGCAGACATCAGCCATCTTGGAATATTTCTGAATATAGTTATCAGGACTTAAAACCCAGAAGGATTAGCTGTTAGTTGTACAAAGCAGACACATGGAATTTCAAATGACAAATAAATAAGTACTTTCGGTACTGAGAAATACATGAAATTCAATGATTTTCCTTCACCTTCTATAACATCTTTATTCCTTTTTGCTCAAACATAAATATGGACAAAAACTTTCTAAAGCCAGCAATTAAAAAAATTAACTATATTTTTATTATTAATCTAAATCATTTTAACTATTATTGCTAATATATGAGAAAGGTAAATGGTCTGGTAGATAAAGGAGTGAGTCTCAGGAGACAAATCTCTAAGCAAGAGGACAAAACATTTTAGCCAACAATTAAAATAATATGTCAATGTCTATTACTGAGACCTAATAACGACTATGCTGTGTGCTGTTGGGCAAGTCAAATATTTAGTTTAATTTTAGCCCCAGATCTCAAAGAATGTTGCCATTCTATGATGATCTGGCAACTTCTCCATAGTGGTACAGTTCAGTGTAACTCTGTAGTAGCCTCGTTTCCTAAAATATTTTTCTTATGCAATATTCTGTATCTTTCCTATTATAACCAGAAGAATCTGCTGAACAGCTCATGCTAGATAGACAATCACAGAAAACTTATGCATCTTAGAACGATATAGATAGAGAACCTACCACAGTGTCAGGAAATCCTGACTTTAAATCCCACCTTTGATATATATGGTATGACCTTCGTGAATCATTTAATTCCTTAACCCCTCAGGTATCTCTATAAATTGTTCAGCAGATGATGATATGTATTAGTAGAAGGAACTTCCTTAGGAAGTGTTCCCTAGCCAATGAAATCATAGGTAGGGTACAAACATCTCTGTATCTGTGCATAGATATGTGTGCATGCATATACACATGTATAGACTTGTGTATCATACACACATATATACAATGCATAGACTTTATGTGTGTATACATATGTACACATACATGTATGATGAAATATATGCCAAGACATTTGTGTTGGGTCATGGAATACTTTGGCAATCTTTAAAATGTATGAACCTTTTATCAAGATTTATACACATATGTGTACATATGTATGCATGTTTATATAGACATACACATATGTAGCATTTATACAAAATACATATGTATAATGTATGTTTTATAGTATGACAAATCCATAGACTATGAATACATTCTGAATACACACATGACATATATGAATATCCCAAAAGTCTTAGTAATTTTTAGCTTCAATAACTCCAGAAGTATAATTGCTATGACCTTTTAATTACTTACATTTCTTTTCTTTTATGTTTATTTGGTTTTGTGGGTTTTGAAAAATGCATTTTAAATTTTAATTTTAACAAGATTGGGCATTATACTATTATGTGTCACTGGTTGATGGTATTGTCTCAGACTGGTGGGTCAGTGGAAGAAATTCTTTTGTTTGACCACCTTGGTTGCCTCATCTAAATCCATGATAGTTTTCCTTATGAGATCAGGACAAAACTGTTATGTATGTATCAAAACTTTATTCTTTGAGTGATCTTAAGGCAAGGATTACAAATGAATCCTTTCAGTAATTGAACAGCAGCTAATGAAAGTTTTTACAAAGTTCAAAAATCGACTAGAGCCATGTGTCCTACAAGATGTTGGTTAAGTTAAATTTTATGTTGACTGAAAGATTAGCATTTTAAAATTTTAAAGTTTTTCATATGTTTTCATAAGTTTGTAAAATTAATATTTTTGAAGTTATTAAAGTTTAAAACTGCACTAAGCACACATGTATATGATTCCCCCAAATTCTTAGTGCAGTTTTAAGTTTTTAGAACTTTAGAAGTATGTTTGTTTGTATATATATATATATATATATATATATATATATATATATACACATACATATGCACACATGCACATACTATATATGTATATATTGCATATTTGTATTACATAATTAAGACCAAAATGTCCATGCATACATTAGTCTTCCTGTCTCCCAGAAGAAGATCCCCAGCACCTCTCCAATGAATGATACCATTTTAGGCGAACTGTGCTTGTGCCAAATTGCCATCACAGAAGGAAATGGTAAATTTCTAGAGGTTAGTGAAAATAAAGATTTTTTTCCCTCACTAAGTTCACAGAAATCCTAAAAACAAGCAGTAGCCCTCCCCCCAAATCTCTGTGGACACCAGGAAATGAACCTGTCATTTAATCCAACCTTCTTTCACAGATGAATACATGAAATATATATATATGTATATGTATATATATGTATATATATACACATACACACATACACACATGTGTATATGTATATATATATATATATATATATATATATATATATATATATATATATATATACAATTTTTATTATGTACTAATCACTGTGCTAAGAACTGTGATTTAAATATAAAAGCAAAGATGTTCCCTATCCTCCAGGGGCTTAAAGGGAAAACCAAAACACCTAAAAAATTACCAACCAGGGAGGGCATTTTGGTTCAGAAAGTTATCAAGAAAGTACTGAAAGTACAAGAAGGTCACAGGAGACTAGATATATACCCTCCATTCAGCAACAATGGCATGGTTCATGGTGAGGTTGGAACTAGAGTGGAAAGGTAGAAGAATGGAGATTACTACATAGGAGGTGGTTAGAGGAAAGGGTGAGGAGAAGCAGAGCTGAGGATTTCTTACTAACAAACAGGCAGCAAATTCCTCTCATTGTCTTTTGGATGCTTTTTCTAAATTATGGGCATCCATTAATTTGCTATTCAATCAGGAGTACTGGAGACAAACAATTAGAATAGGAAGAGAGAATATGAAATTAATGGGCTGAAGGAATTTGGAATTTGTAATAGGTCTAATTTCATTGCAGTTCAGTTTTTAGTGCATTTTCTTGGGTGATCGATACAGGGACAACCTCTTACAGGGAAGGTGATGGGCGCTGATATTTCATTCAGGGGGAAAAAAAACAGATGAGGAACTCAAAACCAGAGATGATAAAGTGATTTACCCCAGGTGAGAAGACAGTAAGTGACAGGACTGGGAATTGAACCCAGGTTCTTCTGACAATATCTGGTGTTCTTTCTAGCATACAACTATGGCTTGATGGTTATGCCAGAGGTGTAGATGGGAGGAAAGGGTCAGTTGCGGTAGCTACAAAATTCTAAACTACTCACAAGTTACTTTTCTGAATCTAAAGCACACTGTCCTCATCTTTAGCCTGGTTCTCTATTTCTACCCTCAGGAAAAAAAAAAAAAAACTAATGGATTAAATGATGAAAGGAAAATTATCATGGAAAGCTATAAGAATAAACTGCAGCTAAGTGACCCAGTGGATGAATTACTGGGCCTAGAGTCAGGAAGATTCAGCTTTCTGAGTTCAAATCTGGCCTCAGACATGGACTAGATGTGTGACCCTAAGCAAGTCACCTAACCCTGTTTGCCTCAGTTCCTCATCTGTAAAAATGAGCTGGAGAAGGAAATGACAAATCATTCTAGTATCTTTGCCAAGAAAACCCTAAATGGAATAGGAAGAGTATGAAACAAGTAAACAAGAACAAAAACCAAAGGAGGTTAAAATGTCTTGCTCAAAGTCCTATAAATAGTATAGAACAGAGATAGGAGATGAACCCAGGTTCCTCAACTTCAGGTTTAGAACCTACTGCTTCTTTAAGACTCTTCTTGCTCTAACATTCTGTGATTTTTTGGATGACTAGAGAGAATTTTCATGAGCATATAACAAAGAAAAGATCTTAGTAATTTGGGACAGCGCAAGGTACCAACCAGTAAGAGCAAGACTGGATGATGGAAGATGTCAATGAATTCACTGAACTTAGAGTTGTAAAGACTTGAGTGAAGTAAGGCTTCAGACACTTACTAGCAGTGTAACCCTGGGCATGTCACTTAACCTCTGTTTACCTTAATCCACCAGAGAAAGAAATGACAAACAATTCCAGTATCTTTGCCAAGAAAACCTCAAGAGTTAGGCACTACTGAATGACTGAACAATAACATGTGTGTCTATATGTATATGTGTAATATTATTTCCCATCTATAAAATGGGGATAATAATATCTGCCATACCGGATTGTTTCCAGGATTAAATAGGATGTAGTTATAGCTATAATATCACCTTGCAAACCTTAAAGTATTAATCCAATAAGTCAAATAAGCATTTATTAAGCACCTATGCCATGCTGGGCGCTATGCTAAGCACTGGGGCTAAGATTACTAAAGAGTCTCATACCTCAGCAAACTTACAAGGAAAATAAGTAATATTCCTCAATGGTGGGGGATCATGGAGTTGGGAGTGGTGCTTGCTCCACGGAGTTGAAAGGAGGTAGAGAAGTAGGTACAAAGTGGACTGAACTGAATCTAGTTTCTGTCGTCTTTACAGGAGGGCACTGGGAGGAGTTTGATACTCCACCTACCAGCCCTCCAATCAGAAACGAGAAGAAGCTGAGGGAGATGAAGTCAATCAAAGCTTGAGCTAAGCAACATGGGGATGTATTTAGAGGTGATGAGCACAGCCTGGGAAGGGCATCCAGCTCAGTGGAGTGTGGAGTTGAAACAATGCAGGGTAGCAGATGCAAAAAGGAGTGTTATGACATGTGTTTGCTACTGTTATTGTTGTCTTAAGTCTCATCTTTCATCCCCTCCAGAAGCCTTTGCTCCAGACAAACTTATTTAATAATGTTAGCTTGCATTTATAAGGTGCTTTAAAGATTTTTCTGAGCACTTTGTTATTTCAAAGTCTGAGAGCTGTTGTTGTTGAGTTGTTTCAGTCGTGATCCACTCTTTGTGACCTCATTTTGGGGTTTTCTTGGCAAAGATACTAGAGTGTTTTTGTTTGTTTGTTTTGCTTTTGTTTGTTTTTTAATTATATTGGGTCAGGTCTAGACTAATCTTTGCCTTGTCATAAAAGTTGTGAATAAGTGGCCAAAACTTTCCAGACAGGAGGGGAGAGAGAATAGATTTTTCATCCTTTCCTTTCATCCTTTTCATCCCTTTCCTGCAAGTTCTTGCCCCCTACCCAGAATGGAACCATCCCACAGTCTTTCCAGTGAAGCAGATGAGTTTGGGGCCAGTCATCCAAAGCTGGAATACTGTCGTCTTCTGCCCAAAGCAAAGCAGGCTGGTTGCCATCCATCCATCCGTATCAGTGGGGCCATTCATCTCTAAAATGTCTCTCCCCAGAGTAAACTGTAGTTAACACTGTTATGTGTGAGAGGTCTGCAGAGGGGAGCCACCAAACCCCATTAGAGGCACAAGACTGAAAGCTTTCAGAATTCTTTACTTTGAGGCTGGTACCTTTGGGTCCAGCCATTTGGGAAGCCATGCAGAAAGATGTCAGTTCAGGGAGTCTGTTTCCAGACAATGTTCAGCTGCAGCTTACTGGTCTCCAGTTCTCTGATATCCACAACAATGGTCTGGGGCCAAGCCATGAAGTAGTTCTGAAGTTCATAGATCTCTGTCTGAAACAGCAGTGTGGACAAGCCTGGAAGTTCCATGACCTTCATTTCAAAGTGCTTATGAAGGGTGGGGATAAACATCTTCCCTTCCTCATTTCGGTTCTGACTGTCATCAGTTTCAAGCTTGCCTTTAAGCTTCCCACTAAGTCAGCTCACTTAAATGAATACCTCTTATTGGTTTCCTGGACATGGCTGCAAATACCCTACCAGCCCTTTCATCTTGATGTGAAATTCCCCCAGGTGCACTTCCAGGGCTCCTTCAATTAAGCACATGTCCTCAGTGCATTGCTAGAAGTTTCAGTACAGCTCAACCAGTCTCTCCCAGGTAATCTTCCACAAGAGAGAAAGCAAAGGCCTGCTGCATGTTGGAGGCAATATCTCAAAGCTAACACTGGATACAGTACCCTGCACAGAGCTCCTCTACCCTTTGAAGTTTCTTCTTGTGTCTTTGTGACAGCCAGAAAAGTAAATAAACTCAGCCTGCTGGGCATAGAGATATTCCTTGAGGTCTTTTTCTCGAAGTTTCAAATATCTTTTTCACTTCCCGAGGCTTGGGGTCCAGGAATGTGGTCCCCTTATGCAATGTATTATTAGGATCTCCATTTTACAGATTTGGAAACTGAGGCTGTGAGGTTGAATGAATTGTTTGGGTCATACAACTAGTAAGTATTTGAGGCTATATGTGGAATGAGTTTCTTGGTTCCAAGTACACTCTCTACCTCCCATACCAGGACCTGAGTTCAAATCTCACCTCAGACACTTGACATGCACTAGCTGTGTGACCTGGGCAAGTCACTTAACCCCAATTGCCTCATCCTGGGTCATCTCCAGTGATCCCGATGAATATCTGGTCACTAGAATCAGATGACTTTGGAGGAGAAGTGAGGCTGGTGACCGCACAGCCCTGCCTCATTCGAAACAAAGTAAAGTGCAAGTCATGTCATCATTTCTCTGATGGCATGGTCTTCTTTGGCAAAGAAGGACAACCCTCCCCCCCCTCCCCCACACATCTCCTATACCACCCAGCTGTCTATTTGCCTTCCTCTAAGGGTATACCTTTCATTTTCTCAGCATTTACCCAACCTGGAATCTTTTATCCCTCCCATTTCCTCGTTTGTAAAATGAAAGATCTGAACTAGATGAACTTTAAGGTCTCTTTCAGCTCTTAGAGTCTGTGAAAGCAACTGAGTTTGTGGAAATGCTGCTATCTGTCCTTCAAAGCTCAGCTCAAAACTTTCCATTTCCTTGAAGCATTTCCTGATCACCCCACTTTGGAGTGACCTCTCCCCTCTCTGAAGTCATATAGCATTTTATGTTTATGCCACTCACTGCAAACATCTGAAGGGCAAGACCATATCTTATTCATCCTTGTATCTGCAGTAGTACTAAATAAATATTTGTTTGAAAATTGAAGATGAAATTCACTCTTTTACATATGGTGGGTTTCCCTTCCACCAAAGACATGCTAAGAGGCAGTTTCTTTTTCTGATATCTGCAAGATAAAGTAAAATTTACCATTGCTAGTGGGTCCCTGTTGTTTGATAGGTTACCATTTTCAGAAATCATGGCAGCCTGGTAAGTAACTTTGTCAACCTCAAGAGGATTGAGTCAGTTCCTAGATCTTTCAAAACTGATGATAGGTACTATCATTATTTAATCAATCAATCAACAAGTGAGAGGAAAGGAAAAGAAAAAAGAGGAGAGGAGGTAGGGGAAAGGAAAGTAGAGAATAGAGGAAGGGAGAAGAGGGCAGGGGAAGAGAAGGGAAAAGAGGGGAGAGATTGGGAGAAGAAAGAAGGGGAGAGGAGAGCAGGGGAGAGGAAAAAGAATAGAGCTTAAATCTGATTTTTGGCTACTTACTAGCTATATGTTTCCCTAGGGAAGTCACTAATCTCTGCCAGTTTTCTGATCTGTAAAGTGGGAATAATAATACACCCTTCCTCAAAGGATTATTGTAAGGATGAAACAAGATAATATTTGTAAAATGCTTTGTAAAACCTAAAGTGCTAAATAAATATTATTATTTATTGTAGTAGTAGTAGTGGTAGTAGCTGCAGGAGCAGCAGCAGCAGCAGCAGTAGTAGTTGTAGTAGTAGTAGTAGTAGTAGTAGTAGTAGTAGTAGTAGTAGTAGTAGTAGTAGTAGTAGTAGTAGTAGCAGCAGTAGCATTAGGGTTATAGTAGTCGTCGTCGTCGTCGTCATCGTCATTGTTTGGGGTAGCGAACTAATAGTTGGTATATAAATTGTTATGAAATTAACCTGACCCAAATGCCTATGGAGTTCAAACCCTAGTTGTCTATGTAGATTCTCAAGCTCCTTCTAATGTTACTGTTCATCAAGATGATTCCTTTTTCCTTTCACTCATACCACATTCAAAGTTGATTCCCCATGTGTTTCTCAGAGGTTGTAAAGGACTAATAAAAAATCATGGTATGCAAAGGGAATTTAAAAGAGTTGGGCAGTTATCTCCAAGGTAGTTCGGTTGAGGGAGAGTAAGGTAGGTCTACTTTGTTCATCTTGTTCTGCCTTCTTTGGTACAGTGTAAGGGCACACATGTTAGGTAATTGACTTGACTGCAAATATATACTTAGAATTAGTGTATCCTTGAAAGCAAAGTTATAAGTTGCTAACTGAGAGATACTCTGGAGTCAAGGAAACTTGTTATGAATTATATGTATGTATGTGAGAATGTAAGTATGAGTTACTACCCATGTAATCCTGAAAAAGTCACTTGAGCTTTCAGTGACCTCACCTGAAAGATGAGTGGATTAGCCAAGGTAATCTCTGAGGTCCCTTCCAACTCCAAAATCATGATCCTACATGCGATAGTCTTTTACTACTATTTTAGGAAAATGACAGCGTGGTATAGTGGATAAAGAACAAGCCTTGGAATCAGGAAGATCTGCTTACAAAGACTGCCTTTTGGACAATCTAGTAGTATGATTATGGGAAAGTCACTTAATGTCTCAGTGTCCCAGGCAATTGTTGAAGATTGTAAATTGTAGATGAGTTGCTGCAGAGTTTCCATGCCAGAAATCATAGTCCCAGACCCCAAAAATAATAACTTTAGAGGATAAGGTGATTGAGAAAATGATTATAGAGATAAATTGTTACTGAGCTCCACTATTAAAAAAACTCAAAGCATCTATATAGTCTCATAACCTAAGGTTTTTTGAAACAGTTATAATCAATAATAACTATTCATGATACCTTTAAAGCACTTTCATTTCTGCCTCAACTAGTTTTGATCAGGCCAACTGCTTCTGACAATCCAATCAAACCTCCAGTGATAATATGAAGTAAAAACTGTGTTGTGTCTCTCCTACTCTAAAGTAGTGTCAAAGCAGGGAAGATTTCAGGGAAATGAATGGAGAGTTACAACAGCAAATATTGTACAGGGAGTTATACAACTTTTTCACTGAACTGCAATTTTTTTATTCCTGGTCTGTAATAATTAAATGCGCTCCTTAGAATCCATTTAATATTCAGCATGCCTGTTATAGTGTCACATATGGGCTCTTTATGCTTTTTATCCTCTTTTAACAGATATTAATATTATTTGGACATATAAATCAAGAATATTTTTGAGAAATTGTTCATTTATGTCAACATGTTCATAGTCGTGTGACATTGATTATCTTTGCATAATTTTGAAAAATGAGAGTGAAAATTAATTCCAATCAAAGTGCAGTATTTTATTTTTAGTCACAAATATGCTGATATTCTTTGCTTTATTAGTTGCATGTATGTGTATACATGTATTTATGTTTTTCTTCTTTCTTTCCTTCCTTCCTTTCCTCTCTTCTCCTTTTTTTTCCTTTTCTTCTCCTCTATCTCTTTTTTTAACTGGATCTTTGATTTCATTAGTATAGAGAAGGACAGCTAGGTGGTTCAGTGGATAGAGTGCCGAACCTGGACTCAAGACTCATCTTCCTGAGTTCAAATCTGGCCACAGAGACTTACTAGCTGTGTGACCTTGGGCAAGTCATTTAACCCTATTTGCCTCAGTTTCCTCATGTACAAAATGAGCTGGTGAAGGAAGTGGCAAACCAATTCAGTATCTCTGCCAAGAAAACCCTTAATGGTGTCACAAAGAATCAGACACGAGTAAAACAAAAACAAAAAAATCAACTGAATAATCATTAGTATAGAGAGAGTGTCTGTTAAGGAATTGTTTTTATGAACACTGATTGGCAAATGCTCTGTAAATTATAGTCTTAGAGAATTGCCTGGGGAAACAAGAGGTTAAGTGACTTGTCCTCTAAGCTTTAGTGGAGGGACTTGAACTCAGGTTTTCTGGACTCCAAGGTCATCCCTTGATTCACTTTGCTACATTTCATTTCTTGTGAGCATATGCATACACACATATTTGCTGATGTGTAATTTAGAAAATATCAACGTTAAGCCGCTACATTAGGTTTGATGATCTCAGTTGACTCCTGTAAAAATAATTACTTTGCAGCAGAAGGGCAGGGTATTTTGACCTCATATTGAAAAGCAGTTGGGACTGTTGATTTAATTACAACCACGAACTCAATTATTTTACATTTTCATTACCCATGTGTTCTTCTCTAGGGCAGGTATCCTGGTGACAGTCACCTAAAGTGCCTAGATTAAGGAAACCATTGATTTTTTATTTCCCTGAAGAACACCAGATTAGTAATGAGCTAGAGTCTGTCCTACCTTCCCAAAGCAGGCTGGTATAATTTTCCTTTCAGGAGAAAAGGAAATGTGTCAGACCCATGGCTTCTCTTACTCTAAGTCTCATTCTTCACTACCAGAGATGGCTATTTTTCTTTCCATAGACGACTTCTATTATGAAGTTTAATATTAAAGAATTTTAGTATTGTCTTGCAGTTATGCTAAAAAAGAAAAAGAGAGCCTACCACAAATTCTCAGAAGGAAACTTCATGGCCAAATCCTACTACTTCTGCCTTTCTCTTTGGCCTTGGCTTTCCAATCCATCCTTTAAATCTTTAAACTGGCAATGTTTACTTTTTTAGCACAATATCCTCCCTGGCCTTCTCACATATAATATCTTAGCCTTCAAGGTAGTCCCAAATGTTGCCAACAGAAATCATCCTCTCAGCCACAAAACGTCTCTTAACTACTTTGGACACCATAGCAGCTACTGTTCTCTATCTCCAGGACAATCTGTTGCTGTCCCTTCTGCCTTATTCTCTGATATTCAAGTTTGAACAGGAATATTTAATTAGAGGACTTTGGCCAATAGTCATACCAGCTGCCATCTGTGCAAGATATTTTGAAATCAAAAGAGAGAAAACATAAATGACCATGATACTGATATTCAAATATGAAGCTGAATAGGTCTTTATCATCACACACAAATTCCATTAAAGGATATTCAAGAAAACAACTAAATACCTTCAAGAATTAGCAAAAGCTAAAATGCAATATAATTCAGTGGTAACTGAATATTTCTTTCCCTGCATCATTTGCAACTTTTAAACATATCTACTTGGCACATTTCATAGATTCTAGAGATTTGAGGTAAAAGAAACCTTAAGTGACATATCTTTCATTTTACAAATTATGAAACTATGACCCAGAGAGGGAACTATCTTGCTTGAAGTCATGTGCTAGTAAATAGACACACCTTGATTTGATCTGATATTGCAAGACAAGGTATGATTTATCCAAGACAGAACACAGAACAGAGCCAGAATTTATACCCAAGTATTCAGACTCCAGTCAGCGGTCTTCATGCTAGCCTATGCTAATATAAGGTCCCAAATTACCTTGGCTGGAGTACCTCTCCCATAACTGTGGGGTAAGTTTTATAACCAAAAGAAGGAACCAAGAGACTCCAGATTGATTATAAGAGTTTAATCAATCATTATAAATACTTGCAAACAAGGGCAATTTAGGGCGGCTGCCAGATGGTTCAGTGAATCCCCACAAAGACCCCAGGAAAGCCCAGTGGTAATTATAGAAATCCAACAGAAGGAGGTAGATCTGTAGAGTGCAACATCACTATTGACTGGTGGATATTTTGGATTTCTTCTTAGTAATAAACTCATTTCTGAGCTTGGGAGTTTTACCCAAACAGGTTTGTGTATTGATCATGTACAAGTCATAAATGTATCACTGTGTCCATGTTATGACTTTCATTGGTCAAAGTATCTAAGTTATAACTCAGTGTCTAAACTATTATTTTTAACAGGTCACCATGTCCGGACTTCCTCAGAGTTTAGGTTTATGGCTTTCACTTCTTTGTGTCTATTATGGTTTTTCCCCAATCGGAACCCCACAGCTAATATCCTCCTTTGAAATATGATTATTCAAATTATTGCATAAACATAGATCTATTAAATATATACTTCATTCAATCAAGAAGCATTAAGTAAATCTCTACCATATGCCAGAAACTATGCCAGGCAGGAGTGGCAAAAGTTAGTTTAAGAACTGTTTATTGACGGATGAAGTGCAAGTGGAAGATATTAAGGTGAATACTATGTAGTCCTTGCTTTTAAGGAGTTGTAAGCATGCAAATAGCATAAATATGCTTTCCCCCCAAAACCCCACAATTTCATAGTGAGAACATAATAAGAACCATAAAGACAAGAATTCTGTGCAGATTCAGAGACCAAATAAAAGTCATCCGGTTGGAGTTGGAGGAAACTTCATGACGGAGATAACATTTGAGTTCCTTTTGGAAAGGCTAGAAGGATTTTGAAAAAATGTGATTTGGCAGTCAGCTATCCAGGCAGAGGGAGCAAAGGTTTTGAGATGTGTAAGCTCAAAGATTGTTCAGGAAGTGGTGAGAAGTCTAGCAATCAGAACAAATAACATGCATAGAAGTAGAGGAATGGTAGTTTAGACCAGAAGATACAGGGCCTTGAATTCTAGCATAACAATTTGGTCTTTATTCAGTTACAGAAGTAATGGGAGGATCATTTTCTAGCAGGATGATAGAACAACTTGCATTATACAGTACTTTAAAATTTTGAAAATACAACAAAGAAAGCAGATAAGGACCATCAATTTCTCCGATTTTTTTCCCCCTAAGCCTCATAGTCCCTTGAGCAACTTGGATTAAAAATGTAGTCTTATACTTTGCTGCTTTCTCCAGATTCTGACTCTCAAGTTTCCCAGGAGTCATGTGTTTGGGAAGAGAAGTGACCAAAGGCCCTACCACTGCTGCCATGGTCTCACTGATGTTCCACATGGCCAAAGGGAATCATTGCTTCTGCTTCCTCCTATGTCCCTCACTATTCTTGCAAGGAAGAGCTTTTTTAAAGCTCCCATGTATCAGAAAATGTTTTAAATCCTAATTTTATATTAATGTCCTCTATTCCCAAATTAGGAAGAATTACAATTCTCAGGGAACTTTGCTTTCAAAACAGTTAGTCTAAATTTTGCCCAAAGGGTACTACATGATAATTCTTCATATGTGACTAGAACGGAACTTTAGGAAAATTAATACAGCAGTTCTATATATGTAGACTAGATTGAGAATATAGGAGATAGAAATACCCTGTAGGAAGTTAGGACAATGTTTAGGCAAGAGATAAAGGTCAGAACTAAGAGAGTGGTGGCAATGGAATAGAAAGGGATATAATCCAAGAGACACTAAAGACAGATTTATGCTACTGTGGGTAGAATGAGCATGAGGAATAAATCAAAGATGACCAAGGTTTTATATTTATGTGACTAGGAGACTAGTGGTACCATTAACTGAAATAGGAAAAGTTGTGAAGAGGACTTAGTTTGGAGATGGAGGTATGCTGGGGGTGGGAGGGTGACATGAAGAAGTTAGTTTGGAACCATAGAAGTTTAATACTGGCAAAGAATCTAGGAAGGAGTTTGGAGAGAAAGGTCTGAGCAAAAAGTATATTAGGGAGTCATTTGCATAGATGGACAAATAAAGGTGAATAAGGAAGTATTTTCTCAAGAATGTGGATTTTTTTTTCCTAATCAAATATGTTTAGTGGATCTGTGAGCTAGGTAGACAGAAACATAGACAAGTACCTAGATAATGCTTTACATTTTAAAGTTGGGCAGCTAAGTGGTGCAGTGGATAGAGTACCAGTGCAGGAGTCAGGAGGATTTGAGTTCAAATCTCACCTCAGACACTCACTAGCTGTGTGACCTTGGGCAAGTCACTTAACCCCAATTGTCTCATCCTGGGTCATCTCCAGTCATCCTGATAAATATCTGGCTCCTAGATTCAGATGGCTCTGGAGGAAAAGTGAGGCTGGTGACCTGCACAGCCCTCCCTCACTCAAAACAAAGTCAAGTGCAAGTCATGTCATTACTTCTCTGATGGCCTGGTCTTCTTTGGCAACGAAGGACAAACACATACACATGTTAAAATAGTAAATGTAAAAATAACAAAGTCATAAGCAGGAATACTGACTCCTATCTTGGGCAAAAATGATGGTTAGTAGAACACATAAAAAACTTATTCTAAGGAATGACAAAATATTGATAGGAATTTAGAGATTTTTGTATTTCTTCCTATTTTCTACATACAATGATATTAACATTTTTCAAAATAGAACTATGAAAATTCTGGGCATAGAACTACATATAGCTATTTAAAGCAATTGAAAGAATTCACATACAAAATTTTTTTCATTGTTTTTTCAACTTAACGTACCAATTTCACTTGAATAATCATTAAAATGTTTTATATTAATAATTAAGTGTTTTCCATTATTTTTCACTTTTATTTTAAAGATCAATAATATGAACATTTAGTCAATCTCCTAGAGGCTAGAAAAGCACACTTTTCAGATGCTGAATGTCAATATGGTGTTAATGCATCAACTCCCCAAATAAGTAACCAAGTTCTGGAGAGAGACCTTAACAGAGCAGTGACACAATTGGTCTGGTCAGTAACTGATTCAAATTTTCTGATGATTAATCTGATACGATATGTGGTCATTGAACATCTACAATCCATTACAGTTACGATATCTGTTCTATAAAATTGCTGTCACAGTGTGATATTATAGTCAAGAAAAGCTAATGCAGTCTTAGGCATCGCTAAGTGAGGCATAGTGTAACAGAAGTAGGGAGTCAAAAGTACCATGATCTGTTATGTTAATTCTAGGCATTGCATTCTAGGAACAACTTTAACATGTCCAGTTCAGGGTATTTGTGAATAGAATGTCTGGGCCTCAAGTAAGGAAAACCTGAATTCACAGTTGTCTTTAGACTCTTAGTAATTATGTGACCCTGGGGAAGCCACTTATTCTCTGCCTCAGTTTCCTTAACTGTAAAATGGGAATCATAATTGAACTATCTCCCAGATTTGTTACAAGGATCAAATGAGATTAAAAATTTTGAAGCACTTAGCAGCAGAGTGCCAGGAACATATCATTAATATAAATATTAGCTGTTATTATTTTTTATTATTATTTGGGATTGCGAAGGTCTTTAACTTCATGTCATAAAAAGAGTGGCTATAGAAACTGGAGATGGTTACAAAGGGAAGAAAATAACCTGGGTAACTGAAGATTTGAGGGACAGGGGAGATCACTATATTAAGGCCTATCCCATGATAATTTAATATTAAATTTGTTCTTTTTTGGACCTTGAGAGCAAAACTTTTAAACAAGTTTGGAGGTCCAAAGCAGCATGTTTAGACTGTGTCTAGGAAGTAATCCATGCTTAGGAAGCAAGAGAACTAAGACACACCAGCAGAGCAGATTGATAGAACAGTAAAAATGGTAAAAGGAAAACCAGCAGAAAGAATTGTCACCCTTTTCTATCTCCTCCTCCCTTTAAAAAAAGTCACAGGAGGAAAGAACTTTTAAAAGGACAGAGTATTAAGAGTGTCAAGGAGGAAGAGGACTGACTTTCCCTAGGGCACACACACTGCAGAAGGAAAAAGAACACTGACACACATGGAAGGCCCTCCAGGTAACCAGACTTCCCTTGCTCTGCCACAATGAGGTCACCTCTCTCACCTCTCTCTCTCTCTCTCTCTCCTTCCCTCCCTCTCCCTCTCCCTCTCCCTTTCCCTCTCCCTCTTCTCTCTCTATCCCTTTCTCTCTGTCTCTTCCCCTCCCTCCCTCTCTCTACCTCCCTCTTCTTGTCTTCTCCTCTCCCTCCCTCCCTCCTTCTCCCTTCCTACAAAACAATCAGCTTTAAAGCCAGAGTATAAAGGGCTACTCTAAGAACAGCAACCTTGAGACCCAAGTACTTTGGCTTTTTATGAGCTGCCTCCAGGCAGCCTCTGAGGAGGGAGAAGCTGCTGCCTTCTTTAGAAGCCAGTTGCAACAGCAGCTCCTGGCTTTGCTGCGCTTTTCCCTCAATTGCCCTCCGTGTGTGTGTTTGTTTGTGTGTGTGTGTGTGTAACTGTAACACTTATGATAGTTTTTAAAATGCCAATTCAAGAAACATTTTATTAAATGCCAACAATTTTTAAGGCATTGAAATAGGCAATAGAAAAACCAAAACAAAACCTTCTGTGCTCTTAAATATGCCACAATTGAATAATTTTGACTAAGAAACTGATGTTCCTTATTAAGCAAAATAGCATTATGTCTTTGATATATAAAGTCAGTTTATAATTTTTAAAACAGCTAATACATTAGGTAATTATTCCTTATTAGATACCAGTGATTAAACATAAATGATGAGAAATCATTTCCATTAGATTGACACCTAAATTACTTTATATGTACAATTGCTGTTATGAGCATGCTAGTGTTTTTGTTTTTGGTCTTGGCCTTTTAATGCCATTTACCAAAATTTTGATATATCCTAAAGATCTATGTGGTGTTTGGTTGAATGACGTGGGCAGTTGGCTCCTGATCAAGCCCAGTCCCCACTCCATGTAATCAAAGATATTGAGGTAGATAAGGACATCTCAAAGTAAGTGTAAAAAAATGTATAGTCTGAATCCTTTGGCAAATGTGAGAAATTTAATTGATTGAATGGGAACGGTTAAAACTAGCTTGCTAATTCTGTAGTCAGCCCAGGCAATAGCAGACAAATATTTAAGGCAGGAAACAACTTTGTAGTATGTGATTCCTATGCCTCCACCAGAGGGCGTAGGAGAGAAGGTATTTCTCTCTCCCACTTCCATCAGCCATGTTGTATTGAAGCAGTTACCAAACCAGCAGGAGATACAATATCCAGCTGGAGACAGTTCAAGAGTCAGGTGGAGAGAGTTTGAGGTGTAGCTGAGATGAATCACATGGAAAGCAAAGATACACACACTTTCTGTGGGAACAGAGACAGAGAGCAGAAGTATTCTAGGAAGCAAATAGCTTCAAGCAGCGCAACCTCTAGCAGCACAAAAAGAGAGTTAACAGGGGAGAAGTAGCACTTGTAGTCTAGAGATGAGCTTCAGAGAGGGATCCTTGTTGAATAATTCACCCAGCAGTCATGATGGAATAGTATGAGTACTCCATAAAGAAAGGACATTTCGACACTGTGGTGCTAGAGGCATGATCTGTCCTGGCCACCAGTAATCCCCATATGAGTGTATGCTGCCTTGTAGCTTACTGTTCTTACCATATCTTCTTAATAAAATCTTTTTCTTTGAGCAAACTTTGTCTCTTGACTGATTTAAAATTAAGCTCACCCATGGAGACTCATGAGCTTTTGTTTGAAACTAGGAGGAGACTTACCTCCCTGGGGACCCTTGCTACAAAACCATGAGTGCTGAGTTGTGGTGGAAGGGACTAGACCAGAGAAAATGCTACATTAGTGGTCAAAATGGCACAGAGGGAGTTCTCTGATTTTTTTTTTTATAGGAACCAAATGAGAGAATATGGTTTAATAAATGGAGAAAGCTAGAAAAAAAGGAAAATGAGATCATGAAGTCATGAATTTAGAGCAGGAAGGGATCTTAGAGGTCATCTAGTCCAACCACCTTGTTTTACAAATGGATAACTGAGGGCCAGAGAGGTAAGAAGATGTGTCCAATGTAATACAGGTAACACATGCCATGGTCAAGATTTTAATTTAGGTCTTCTAACTTCAAATACTAAGAACTTTCCAAAGCACCATGTTGTGTTCCTATCTCTGATACACATTGTGTGACTAAGGACAAGCCACTTTTGAAGGAGGGTAGTTATAACCACTGATGAAATTACAAATCTGGACCAAGAATTAAAATAAATTATCTTCTTCCCTGCCTAGACAATCCAGTTAATTACAATAAGAAAATGAAACCAAAATTTAACGTGTTATGCCTAGGGGAAAAAATGTTGTGGGATAAGCAATCATTAACCTGGCAAACTAGGGACAGGGATGTTCCTACAAAGCAAACACTAGGGGAAAAAAAAAAAACAAAAAACTTTTGCCCACAGGAAATGAATTTGAAAATAAGATAATTATGGTCAATGATAATCACCTTACTTGTCTAAATGACAAATATACTCTGCTAAACTATTTGGCAACAATTAGAAAGGGTAGCTCATCAACTAAGTAAAGGATTTAATGAATATAGTTCAAATGAAAGAACATAAAATTCTAATCTTCTTTGCTAAAGTAACAATAAATTCAGACATTTTACATTTAAGGAAAACTCAAAGGGGACATTCATTGAAAAGTCTGAAGTAGGCAATAGTATATCTCACCTTTGCCAATAGTTATTTCTGAGGGAGAGAGAGAGAGGGAGAGAAAGAGAGAGAGAGGGAGAAGGAGTGGGGGGGGGGGGGGAGAGAGAGAGAGAGAGAGAGAGAGAGAGAAATTCTCAAATTCTGTCTTCAGTGTAGTCATAATCCCAATCCTTTTTGGGATCTAAAGATGGAACTAAATAAGTCAATGAAAATGAAGGAATTTTAGGGAAAATAGTTTCCAGCTTCTACTGATCTGTTTCATAGTTGACGGGGAGAGAATCAAAGCATTCACTTCAGACAAATAAAAATATAGATTATTTGACTTCTGGGCAACAATTTCTTTTATGAAAGTTTTAAAGTTCATTAGAGGGTTCCTGTAGCATGGATCCTTATAACATGATCCTGGTCTGTTAAGAGTTTCCTCATTGGAGGAAACAACTAAAAGAGACTTTGCTTAGATACTCATTGACAGGAAAATTAAGCTTTTTTAAAATTCCCATAGAATTGAACACTTCTCATACTGACACTTTTTAAAAAAGAAATATGGTTCTATCTGTTAAAGTAAAGCAAGTTATCCTCCCAAAAGATACCTGAGAAAGAAGGAACAAATTACAAATTCTTTACGGAGAATTGTAGGAAGAAAGATATAATTTCATGCAAACAGACATAGAATATTGACACCAAAACAAAAACAAAAAAATGCTTACAAAGAGAGCTAGTGATGATCAAATCCTTAAGTCAATTATTGTCATTGTGTTTTCTCTGCATGGTTGTGATAATAACTTTTATCTAGGCTAGGGCTTGACTATTTTAATCTGTACAAATAAACTATACTTCATATTCTCACTTGTTTTTCATTCTTTCAGTGTTCAGGATGGAAGTTTGTTTCAACAGCATTAAATGAATTGTTTGACTTCCAGATTAACTGTTATCAAAACCTGAATTATTCAGTGTAGTCAGATAGAGTAAAGAGATAACTTTGGGGTTTCATTAACAATAATAAAAAATGTTTTTCTAAAATTCTGCCTTGAGTTTAGAAAACCATGCTTCAGGTTTAACTTACATTCATCTGGAGGAATGGTCATAGTTTGCAAGTGAAAAATATGTTTTAAAATTGGGAAACAAAACTTGATGAACATTAGACTATGTCATAGTCACCTGAGAAAAACCTGGGGCAGTCAAGTTCAGGATTTTATGCCTCATTACATACCACTTGTCAATGTAACTTCTTTCTCTTTCTTTTGTTCCCCTTCCTTCCTTCCTTCCTTCCTTCCTTCCTTCCTTCCTTCCTTCCTTCCTTCCTTCCTTCCTTCCTCTTTTGTGCTCTCTCTCTTTCTCTACATTTCCTATTTCTCTGTTTATCTATGTTGTCTACGTCACAGTGATAATAGGATTAAATAATGCATTGAGAAATTTTATAATTGGATTATAAAATATAATATTATATAAAATATGCATTCCATAGAAAGGGGCAAAACAAAGTGATATCTATAGTCTGAGGAGGAAGGTCATTGTGGGCAGGGAGACAGTTTGACAGAACAAAATTATACATGCATGGCAAAGGTTTGTGCACTCAGCATTCAAGATCATGTTTTCCTAGAACTTAATGAATTCTCACTCTTATGAAACTGGAAAGTATTCTTTCAACTGAAAAAATGAATGAAAAAAATTATTAAGCAAGCATTATGCTAGGAACTAGGGATACAAACACATAAGCAAAGAGAGTTCTTGCCTTCAAGGAGATTAAATTCAGATAGGGAAATGATACACATGAGGATGGCAGGCATGCCAGGAAGGATGGGTGGGTACAGAAAGTTACAGGGATTGTGAATGGGACCAATAGAATAACTCTATAATGTCCCATTAAGAAACTAGAGCAGAGTAAGTCTGATCATGATTCATGACTTCAGAAAGAAGGGGTGGGGCATTGTGGGGACTATTATAAAAGAGGTTGTGCATGAGGTAGTTGGAGAGAATGGAAGTGAAGTGAAGGCTAAGTCTTTCCTGAAGTCATGTTCTGGGATAGGCAATCATTAACCTGATGAACTAGGGTCTGGGCTGAAGTTCCTACAAAGCAAAATCAGTGGTGAGCTATGAGATTTTTGTAGGAAGTTGTAGAGAGATGGAATACAAGAAGAAAATGAAATTGGGGTACTTATTATTCAAGATGAATAGTAAGTGCCTCCCATTTCCCTCTGGAGTTATGTTTTTGTTTTCATTTTGTTTTGATGCTTCACAAATATTAATTTGGCTATTCAATCTGAATCAGCTGAGATGGATAATTAGGATAAGAAAAGAGATGATCCAATGGGCCATTGGCATTTGAAATCCCCTGAGGAATATTTGCTGGCCTGGTTTCATTGTAACTCTGTCTTGGTAATAATGCTGGGTGATCTATACTTGGGAAACTGCTCATTAACTTCCTAAATGCAAACCCTGTTTGTAAGGACAGATCTACTGGGGAAAGATGGCAAGCTCTATATGACAGTGCTGACCTCTTTCCTCAGCAGAAGTCTACCAGAGAAATAGATGAGGCTGGTTATATCCTTTTTAGCAGGTAGTTTCTTATTTTTAAACCTATACACTGCCAAGAATATGCTAATTGGGACATTTAGCAAATAAAGAAATGAATATAGTTTTCATATATAGATTATTATGTTCCCGGCGAGAAGGAAAGCATGAAGGATTACTATAGCTAAGTGTTGATAAACTAAAAGTCTGAATCACTTACAAGCAAATGCCAACTAAATGTATACTGTTGAAAAACCATTTGCCAGGGGAATAATAACCTTTTTTCGCTTTTATGTTCTTCAAGCACAAACATCTGTCTTCTACTGTCACATATTAATCTCTTTTAAATAGCATGATTTACAGACTTAATGTCTTAGGTTATCATTTCACCAAAGTCAGCTACTGTTAGAAGTTTAAGGAAGTTAGGGTTTCAGAATTAAAAAGCATTGATGAAAATTATCAGAATATTAATTTCTAAGTTCATCTTTAAGTAAGTCAATGTACACACATCATATTAAATTGCAGAAGAGGATGGAACACAAAATTCCATTCCCTGCTTTTATTCCCATCCTCATCCTGGTTTTGACCTTCTGGACTTCAAAATAATGGCTCTACTTCAATCTAATCCAATAAGATAAATTAACATTATATTATTATATTTATAACTAATTATTAATTGTGATCCACTTTTCCTTTTCATTTTGTGTAAAGGTCCAACTCCTGTTAAGGTCAGTCATTCTCTGAAGGGCATGGCTGATTGATGAGATTGACCCTAGTCCTCAAGCAGCAAACTTGTCAATTTTGGGTGGGAGCCCATCCAACTAGGAGACCAAATTTCTATTTAGATTACAAACAGAATCTAGTCTGGAGGAGCCCTTACTCTAGTGAAAGGAACCTCTGATGTCCTCCATTAGAGTTTAGGGTTACCCAGATCAAGAAGGAGAAAACCAGCCAGAGAAGTCCAGATGGAAATGGCTTCCACCTCCCAGATTTACTGGAGGCTACTGAGTTTGGTAATCAAGCCATGTCTCAACAGGAGGAACTGAAGACTTTTAGCCTACCTCCTCATTAGAAGTTCACCAATCAAGGTTGGTTTTTTCCTGTCAGGGGAATTCCCTTTCAGAAAGTATTTAAGACATGTCAGGATGTCCTTTGGTATCTTTGTTACTGAGAGAAACCACTGACCACCAATTTATTGACTGCTGGTTAGCCTAATTAATAAATTGAATATAGTTATCTAGAAACTCTCAGAATTTTCCTTATCTCACTAATCCTGGAACTTCCTTCTATGACGGAGGCCTCTTTACCTTATAGTATTATACTAAACTTATGGTATAAATAATAACTGTTTCTCTTTTACCCAGGAACCCCAAGAGTCTTCCCCTCCCAGTTCGATTTTTGTTTTTTAATTAAAAGGGATCACCCCTTGAGTATCTCACTCAAAGTGAGAATGTGATAAGACCTTAGCCTAAAGTGACCAGGGTCACACATTGCCATCTCTAGTCTTTCTGAGGAATATAAGGCCACTGGCCCCAGATGACTCTGGGGGAGTAAGTGAGGCTGGTGACCTTGCACAGCCCTCCCTCACTCAGATCAAAGTCAACTGCAAGTCATGTCATCTCCATGTCATGGTCCTCTTCAAGAGTGAAGGACAAACACAATAACAACCCCTATGCTGTACTCAAAATGCAATGCCCCTTCATATGACCTGCCCTCCCCACCCCACTTCTATTGGCTAATTTCTCCTGGAACCCATTTTGTGGAAGGACCTAGACTGGCCTGCTTTCATTCTCCTCCTGTCCCTGTTTCTAACCTTCTAGACTTAAAAAAAAAATCCCCCTTTTTCTTATGTTTTTCAGCCCCATTTGCATATTATCTTTGCTTATTAGAATGTAAGGTCCTTGAGGATAAGGACTCTCTCTCTCTCTCTCTCTCTCTCTCTCTCTCTCTCTCTCTCTCTCTCTTTTAATGCATTTGTATCCCCAGAATTTAGCACAGTATCTGGCACATTTTTTGTTCACTGTGTCTGACTCTAGAGGACCTTATTTGGGGTTTTCTTGGCAAAGATATTGGAGTGGTTTGCCATTTCCTTGTCCAGCTCATTTTAAAGTTGAGGAAACTGAGGCCAAAAAGGGATAAATGACTTGCCCAGCGTTACATGGCTAGCGAGTGTCTGAATCTGAATTTTAACACAGGACTTCCTGACTCTAGATCCAAAACTCTATTGACAGACCTACTTAGCTGCCCCCTCTGGCACAGAGTTGTTGTTATTTCTCCTTAGTTCTCCAAGAAGACCAGTGACATCAAGAGGATGAAGTCTTGACTTGCAAGTGAACTGGATTTAAGTGAGGGGGGAGGTGTAAAGTCATCAGCCTCACTCTCTCCTTTGAGGTCATTTGAGTCCAGTAGTAATACATGGGTTAGGACAGCTGGAGATGACCCAAATGCAGTGGGAGACCTTGGCCTTTTTAAGCCAGGTTTCAGTTTGTTTGAGACAATACTCATTTGGTGATTTAAGTCTAGGAAAGAAATGAGGCAAAAGATGACCTAGTTTACTTACTCTAAGAACAAAAAAGACCCTCAGGGTTCCCGGCCTGAACAGAATCAGTTGCTGTTTACTGGGATTTTGAGCCATTAAAGTCCAAACAATGAGGAAGTAAAGCTTGGACTGAGACCTAATTATTAACCAATCAGTGAGAGACAGAGTGATGTGAGTTTAAGGCATGGTCGAGTAGCTCCCAATAGGCTTTATCAAAGCCTGGTTTTCAGAGCTCAGTTTCAAGAAATCATAAATGAAACTACATGGGACAAAAGAGTTAATTGTCCCAGTTTTTAAATATGATAAAAATAAATAAGTATAGAAGAAAAAAGAAATCTAGTTCCCAAACCCAAGGTATCTTGCAAGGTTTAAGTAATATTCCTTTGGATAGAGCACCCACATATAAGAGTATGATTCCCCATGTGGACAGAGGGAGAGGAAATGAAAGAAGGAAAGAAGGAAGGAAGGAAAGAAGGAAGGAAGGAAGGAGGGAGGGAAGGAAGGAAGGAAGGAAGGAAGGAAGGAAGGAAGGAAGGAAGGAAGGAAGGAAGGAAGGAAGGAAGGAAGGAAGGAGGGAGGGAGGGAGGGGAGGAAGGAAGGAAGGAAGGAAGGAAGGAAGGAAGGAAGGAAGGAAGGAAGGAAGGAAGGAAGGAAGGAAGGAAGGAGGGAAGGAAGGAAGGAGCATTGCCCAACTGGGCAAAAAAATGGCACAGAGTAATCACTTAATAAATGATTATTTCCTTCTTACTACCAGTCAATTTACTCTCTAGACTAGGGCTTCTTAAACTTTTTCCACTCACAATCCCTTTTCACCCAAGAAATTTTTACACAACCCTGGGCATATAAAATTAAGATATACAAATTAAACTTTACTGATAATAAATCATAAAGACACTTATTTTAAAGCAATTCATTGATATATATGTAATTTTAACATTTATTAAAGATGAAAGCAAATTTGCATAGTAATGAGATGGATGTGTTTATTTTTACATAAAGAATAAAATGTTTGTTACCACAGGATATAGAGTATCTTCAATATTTTTCAGAGTTGATAGATATTTTTATTTCATAATTGTCAATGCTGAGAATGTTGCTTCACATAAACACATAGAACAAAGTGGCAGAAATATATTTAGGACCATTTCAGAAATTGTTGGAAATTCTATTCTTACAAGCCAAAATTCATTGAATAATTTTATATGTACAGTAAAAACACTGCAATTCATAACATACAATAGTCTTGAATCTGAGCTGAGATGTTTCTGGTAATGTTCATTGGTGTTTCATGATGTGATGGCATAGACTATCTATGCCCAACCTGTGGTGGAGCATTCTGAGCTCTCTTGGTCTGATCAACCACAGCTGGATGCATTGAAAGTTGACTGTAACATAGTGATACTGTTTTAGTCCTCTTCTCTGAATGAAGGATAACAACCAACAATCTATTCTATTCTATTCAAGGCTAAGACTTGTCACTAACATCTGTGTGACTTTGGGCATATTACAACCTCCATAAGCCACAGGTTTCACATTTGCCAAAATGGGGCAATAATCAATTGACAAGAATTTATTAAACACCTACTTTATGCCAGGCTTTGGAGATACAAACACAAAGGTGACAGTCCTAGACCCAGAGATTTGTTATATAACACATTTTAATGTCCCTATTCATATTACTAAATATATGAATAGCAAAGCATATGTAGAACTGATCTACCTATTTTTTACCATTAGCCCAGTGTTTAGTTTCTTTGGGAATAACAAAGCCCTGTTTTGTTGACTAATGAAGATAAAGAGCTTATTACTCAATAGATTTAAAAACGATCCTTTTTTCTCTTTTCTGTTTAACGCTCCATGTGGCATATAATTCCCCATGAGGAGATAGGTAAAGGGAAGGGGGATCTTCCCCCAGCTACATGGAAAATGGTACCATGTTACAGTTAGAGCAGTTGCTCCAATAGAGCTTTGGAATTGAAATTGTCTCTGCTACTTTATGTTTCATTTGCTGAGTATATTTGACTAAATAATGATCCTTAGATGACATGTCCAGTCTTGGGAACTTTAGGGATGATGAGTTCTTAGTTAGAATTAACTGATGACATGGGAAGTTTCTATATTAGAAAGAATATTATCATCAGGAAAAGGAGATCAAAGTCTACTCATATATGACCAAAGACATAGACTTAGAAGGGGTTGTTTGAACAACGCAGAGCCAAGTAGACAAAATGATGCTTATCAACAGCGACAAATTGTTTTAAGTTACAATATTTAAGTCTCAACATCCTACTATTGCATAATTATTACTTGTTGCTTATTTTAAGTTTGTCAGTCAGTACTTCTGATAGTTTTGCATTAAGATTTTCTTTCATGTGTAGGAAATAAGTATCTTTGCCTTATCTGATTCATATTATACATTGAACATCTTACCGTCTCCCTCCCTTTGGGGATACTATAAGCAGAAACCAAATTAAAGATTTAATTTTTTTTTCCTCAGGGGACAAAAATGGGATTGTAATGAGCCAAAAGTATATGAAAACAAGTCTGACCCTCTTTGTAGGTGATCACTTGTGCGTATGAGTCCAGAGAAGAATGATTGCTTAATAAAGACAGGGTGAACCACCTCAGTCTCCTGGGCCTAGTATATAATTATTAGTCGCGGTAGGGACCTCATCCAGTGTCAAGTACTGATTCTAATAAATTCTGAGTGATTAATCCATTTTTGGATTAAGCCCAACATGTTTTCAAGGCTCGTCTAAATTTGTTTGCTCTCTTTTTGAACTAAGCTTTCTTGTCTTATTACTGAGTGATTTCAGAGCTCCACTTGGATATTCATAAACTCTGGAAAAATTTGTTTGTAAAAATTATGAGTGCTTTATGTGCCGTAGGGAACCAGAGGAAATATTATGTCTAGATTTCCACTGAAATAACTCTATGTGCTAGAGGGAACCAAGTCGGAATTTGTCTCTAGGACAGTTTGGGTTCTCACTTGGCAGGTAAGGGGATGATTTCTTCTTTTGGTAGATCCCAGAGTTCATTTGGGACTAGAGTTTCTTCATATGAAGGGAAATTTATTTGTTTTTAGTCCTTCCTTATTCGGGATTCAATCACCTACCCTCAACGAAGGAATACAAAGCAGAAAAAAGCAACTTCTTTCCTAAAAGTATTCAGACTTCATGCCTAGTAACAACTGCCCATGATTTCAAGGGTTGATGCTATATAAGGTCAAGAGGTAGGGAAAAATTTTGTAGAGAGGAGGCACACAGCTCAGTCCTGACACTTGACTATTTGACTATTTGACATGAATTTCTCTTGAAGAGTCACCAAGAGTCCACCAATCCCTGACATTCCCTTCATGAAGTGATGAGTAGAGAGGCTTCTGGGTGGGAAGGGACAACAGGTGGTTGTGACTACAGTCCCATCTGATGTTGCTAGTGCAGTCCGAACTTGGGAAAATGACACATATCAATGAAAGTGCACTGCATACTATCTAATGAAGCCTCTTAGCTGGTGGCTTCAGGATCACACCACCACAGACCTAAATTTTGTACCACACTGCCTTACTATTTAAGTAATTGATAAAGTACCTGCATTCTTTTCTGTTCCTTGCAGGGAAATTAAGCAGGTGTGGATAGCTATTGTTGTAAAACCATCAGGGACTTCTACCACCTGTGAATCTATTCCATATCACCTCTTACACATTTTAAAAAAAGATTCTCTTAACCCAAAGGCATGAGTCATTTTGATCAAGATTATAGGCCATAGTTTAGGTGTGGGGTCTTAACAATTTTCCTGTAGTGGATCCTCTTAGGAAGTCTGGTAAAACCTCCAGACTCCTTATCAGATTTTTTTTTTAATGAATAAAATAAAATACATGAGTTTACAAAAGAAACCAAATTACAATGAACCATAATTAACATAACAATAGCAACAATACTTATTTCACAGACCCTAGGTTAAAAACCCCTGGTATAAAGGATATATTTATTTGGGTGGATTTGTCTTCCTACTATTCTTCAGATTGTATTCATGGATCGTCTTTGTCTACATTTTGATATGGTCCTACTGATGAGGAAAACAGCAGAGTATTTGTCACTGCTTTGTTTTCTTGGAGACTATCTTTTAGTTTTTATTTTATATAATCCCTAAGGTTTCTTGCAACTGTCAATTCCACAAGTTTATGATGACAAAAATCACAGAATCTTACAGCTGGAAGGAACTTCAAAATCTGACTAAATCAAACCACTCCTAAGCCAGGAAATCCCTCTACAACATACTCCAACAATTACTTAAACAAGGTTTGATTGAAAGCTCTCAATCCACTCTTGTAGAGCTCACTATGTCCAGAGGCAGCCCATTCTCTTTCTTTATTTTTTTATTTTTCTTTTTTTTTCTTTTTATTTTTTTTTTTTATTTAACTTTTAACATTTATTTTCACACAATTTTGGGTTACAAATTTTCTCCCCTTTTATCCCCTCCCCCCCTCCCAAACCCGAGCTTTCTGATTGCCCCTGTGACCTATCTGCTCTCTCCTCTATCCTCCCTCCCTGCCCTTGTCTCCGTCTTCTCTTTTGTCCTGTAGGGCCAGATAGCTTTCTTGACCCCTTAACCTGTATTTCTTGTTACCCAGTGGTAAGAACATTACATTTGGTCCTAACACTTTGAGTTCCAACTTCTTTAGCTCCCTCCCTCTCCACCCCTTCCCCTTGGAAGACAGGCAATTCAATATAAGCCATATCTGTTTAGTTTTGCAAATGATTTCCATACTAGTTGAGTTGTATAGGACTAACTATATTTCCCTCCATCCTATCCTGTCCCCCTTTACTTCTATTTTCTTATGGTCCTTTCCCTCCCCATGAGTGTGTACCTCGTATTGCATTTTCCTCCCCATGCCCTCCCCTCCATCCTCCCCCCCACCCTGCTTGTGCCCCTGTCCCCCACTCTCCTGTATTATGAGATAGGTTTTCCTATCAAAATGAGTATGCATTATATTCTTTCCTTTAGTGGAATGTGATGAGAGTAGACCTCATGTTTTTCTCTTGCCTCCCCTCTTTATCTCACCACTAATAGGTCTTTTGCTTGCCTCTTTTATGAGAGATAATTTGCCCCTTATAACTTCTCCCTTTCTCCTCCCAATATTTCTCTCTCACTGCTTGATTTCATTTTTTTTTTTAAGATATGATCCCATCCTCTTCAATTCACTCTGTACACTCTGTCTCTATGTATGTGTGCGTGTGTGCATGTGTGTGTGTGTGTACTCCCACCCAGTACCCAGATACTGAAATGTTTCAAGAGTTACAAATATTGTCTTTCCACATAGGAATGTAAACAGTTCAGCTTTAGTAAGGCCCTTATGACTTCTCTTTGCTGTTCACCTTTTCATGGTTCTTCTTCATTCTTGTGTTAGAAAGTCAAATTTTCTTTCCAGCTCTGGTCTTTTCATCAGGAAAATTTGAAAGTCCTCTATTTCATTTAAAGACCATTTTTTCTCCTGAAGTATTATACTCAGTTTTGCTGGGTAGGTGATTCTTGGCTTCAGTCCTAGTTCCTTTGACTTCTGGAATATCCTATTCCATTCCCTTCTATCCCTCAATGTAGAGGGTGCCAGATCTTGTGCTATCCTGATTGTATTTCCACAATACTTGAATTGTTTCTTTCTAGCTGCTTGCAATATTTTCTCTTTCACCTGGGAATTCTGGCTTTTGGCCACAATGCTCCTAGGAGTTTCTCTTTTTGGATCTCTTTCGTGCGGTGTTCTGTGGATTCCTTGAATATTTATTTTGCCTTCTGGTTCTAGAATCTCAGGGCAGTTTTCCTTGATAATTTCATGGAAGATGATGTCTAGGCTCTTCTTTTGATCATGGTTTTCAGGTAGTCCCAGAATTTTTACATTGTCTCTCCTGATTCTATTTTCCAGGTCAGTTGTTTTTCCAATAAGATATTTCACATTATCTTCCATTTTTCGAATCTGCGCAGTATGTTCTGAGATATCTGTCTTTCTCGAAAAGTCCTTAGCGTCCATCCGTACCATTCCAGATTTGAAAGATCTATTTTCTTCAGTGAGCTTTTGAATCTCCTTTTCCATTTGGTTAATTCTGCTTTTGAAAGCATTCTTCTCCTCATTGGCCCCTTGCACCTCCCTTGCCAGCTGAGTTAGGCTAGTTCTCAAGGTGCCAATTTCTTCAAGATTTTTTTGATTATCCTTTAGCAGGGAGCTGATCTGCTTTTCATGCTTCTCCCTCATCCCTCTCATTTCCCTTCCCCGTCTTTCCTCCACCTCTCTAACTTGATTTTCAAAATACCTCTTGAGCTTTTCCATGGCCCGAGCCCATTGGATGGGCTGGGACACGGAATCCTCGATTTCTGTGTCTTTGCCTGATGGCAAGCATTGTTCCTCCCCATCAGAAAGGAAGGGAGGAAGTGTCTTTTCTCCGCTAAAATACCCTTCAATAGTTTTATTTCTTTTCCCTTTTCTTGGCATTTTTTCCAACCAGTGACCTGACCTCTGAATGTTCTCACACCCACTTCACCTCCTGGTCCTCCCAGCCAGCGTTTGTGGACTGAGATTCAAATGCTGCTTCCGCCTTAGAGTTTTTGGCGGGGGCAGGGCTGCTATTCAGTGTTAAATTAAGTTCAGGTGCTGAGGTCATGGGCAGGGCCGCCTCTCTGGCTCAGTTCCCTCAGGGGGTTTATGCATAGACCTTCCACAATGGATCCAGGCTCCCGCCCGTTTGGGGAGCTGTTGGGACTGGAAGCTCAATTCCGTGTGGACAGTCTCGGGCAGGTAAAAGTGGGACTTCTAATCTTAGAGTCTTACGAGGCCCTCCATGAACAGCGAGGGTTCGAGAAGGTCAGACCGAGCTAGCTCGGCTAGCTCGGGTATTTCCGCCTCTCCCCCGGAGATACCTGATGGGTGGAGTCTCCCTGCCCTCGAGGTCGTCCCGGATTGGAGCACACCTAGTTACCTAACAGCACGGTATTGAGATGCAAACTGTGTGGCTGAAGATTAAGTAGGATTGAGGAAGCCTAAAAGCTCTCTTAGCACGTGTGGAGCAAAAGAGAAAAGTAGGGCTCCGCTTCTTTTCTTTCCTCTCTCCCCTCCCCCTCTCTCCCCGCTTGTACTTCTACTTCCAATCCCTTAAGCTTAGCCTCCTTAGGAAATTTCCTCCTAAAGAAGACCCCCTGCACTTGTAACCGAAACCCTGTAATAAAGCTCAACCCCTGTTTGACTCTGGAACGTCCTTTCTCTCATACGTGCATCCGGCGTGGCCAGCCGAAGACCTCGGGAGGACAGGTAAGAAAGACTCGGGTAGCCCAATACAGGCCTCTAGGCTTGGCAGTTGGCGCCCCAACAGGGATTGGGAGCGTAGATAATCCTGGGTGCTTTTGGGGTACACCCGGAAGGGGCTGTGAAAGAAGCGAGTCCCGAATCCTAGATTCGGAAGGAGAGAAAGGGGAGAGAAGCTTCCCAAACCCCTGGGAAAAGGGCAGGGATGAGGAATCAATTGCCAGTAATAAAGCCAGAGGAACAGGAGGTCTGGGCTGAGAAACTTCACAGGGAATGCAGGGAGGCGGGGGTCACAATAGAGTTAAACGACCTCCGAGAATTTTGTAAGGAAGGGCCGGAGAGGCCAGGGCGGGATTGGAATAAGAGTGGAAGCGGAGAGAGGGGAGGGGAGGACCTTGGCGAGCAGAACCCTGGCGAGCAGAAAGTTAAGGAGTGTAGAGAAAAAATAGGTTCGGAGCTCCATCTAGAGGATGGGAAAGGCGAGGCAGGGGAGAATACGCCGTGCCTTCCCTCCGCGCCTCCTTATAACCTGCTCCATTGGTCAGACAGTTCAGGGCCACAGTCCAGTTTGGAAAAAGGAATAAGAAAGGCTATAGAGAATGGAGAAGATGTAGGGACATTTCCTGTGTTAGAAATAGCGGACCCCAGTGTCCCTGGTGGGGTTCGGAGGAGCCACATACCTATAGAGTGGAAGAGAGTGGCGACTCTTAAAGAGGCTTGTACCAAGCATGGCCCTAATTCACCCTTTGTTATAGCCATGCTTGAAACTCTCAGCGGTCAGTTCGTTCTGACTCCTAATGACTGGAAGAGCTTAGCTAGAGCCTGCCTTACCCCTGGGCAGAAAGAAATAAGTACAGGGAGGGGCCAGGATCAGCTTCCCATAGCTATTGCCCTTCCCTTAAGGCACTGGAAGCTCAAAGAAAGCCAGAGACCAGTGTGGGGAATAGGAGGGTGCCAAAATACCTTAGAGACAATGCACCCAGTAAAGTGGGAGGCAGAGGATCGCCAAGGGACCGTATGGCCGTTGGTGATTCCAGGACTTAGTTTTAACATCTGGGGCAGGGACATTACGAGCCGCCTCGGGATGAAGCTATCAAATTTTTAGTAAGGGCCATTGCTGTTGTACTGGAGTCCCCACCCTTGAATTGGAAGTCAGACACCCCGATTTGGGTGGAGCAATGGTCTCTGACTTCAGAAAAACTCCAGGCATTACAAATACTGGTTAAGGAGCAATTAGCACCCTGGAATGCTTCTGTGTTTGTTATAAAGAAAAAATCAGTAAAGTTCAGGTTCCTTACAGATGTTAATCAAGCATTTGTAAGCTCCTGGCAGCTGCTATACCAAAGTAACCAGCCACTATGCATTCTTATCAATTTTACCTTAAAGGCGATCCTCGCTAAACAAAGAAGGGGAAAAGGTCGCCTAACACAATCAGAGCTTGATACAGCTGTGTATACACACAATTTTTTGCATATCTCAAGAAACTCACATACTACTCCAGCTATGAGACATTTTGTGACTTTTCCAAGACAACCCCGCAAGCAAAGTAATACCCAGGCTGGATATAAAGACACATGGGCCATGGTAAAGGATATGGCCTCAGGGAAATGGAAAGGTCCGTATAAGATACTAATATGGGGTCGAGGGTATGTTTGTGTCTCCACAGGAAAAGGTGATGCGTGGATTCCCATTAGAAGGATCCGTAGGTGGGAACCGAGGTCGGAGACGACGGAGACGCAGGAGGCGGAGACCCCGGAGAGCCCAGAGACCCCGGAGAAGGATCATACACCACCTGAGCCTGCTGCTGACAGCTTTAACCTTGCTGCCCAGAGAGGAAGCAGCCCTCATCACAACCGCAGACACTGCTGCTGACAGTTTCCCATCTAGGCATCCTTTTTTCGCCAGCTGAATGAGGACTTTGATATCACAAACCCAGGACACTTGGGTGGGGAGGAGGTGACCAATTTTCCACCTGTATAGATCCATTTGCAAGATTAAGGGAGTGGTGACGTGTAAGGCGCCTACACCAGCTGCTTCTCTTAAAATATGCTTTGGGATTTTAGTTGATTGCACTTCCCCTGTTGTAACTCAGCCATTTAGTTTCATCTTTGTTTTATTTGATGCCTCCCTTTGTCAGTTGTGCTAGCTGCAGATTTCTGTGTGAATGAAGTCTTCTTGTAAGGTACTCATATGCTAAAGGCCTTCCTTAATCCACTCAGCCTCCAGCCACTGTTTGCTCTAGAGCCAGGTGAGCTCCGCGCATAACAAAGAAGGGGATATGTTGGGACTGGAAGCTCAATTCCGTGTGGACAGTCTCGGGCAGGTAAAAGTGGGACTTCTAAATCTTAGAGTCTTACGAGGCCCTCCATGAACAGCGGGGGTTCGAGAAGGTCAGACCGAGCTAGCTCGGCTAGCTCGGGTATTTCCGCCTCTCCCCCGGAGATACCTGATGGGTGGAGTCTCCCTGCCCTCGAGGTCGTCCCGGATTGGAGCACACCTAGTTACCTAACAGCACGGTATTGAGATGCAAACTGTGTGGCTGAAGATTAAGTAGGATTGAGGAAGCCTAAAAGCTCTCTTAGCACGTGTGGAGCAAAAGAGAAAAGTAGGGCTCCGCTTCTTTTCTTTCCTCTCTCCCCTCCCCCTCTCTCCCCGCTTGTACTTCTACTTCCAATCCCTTAAGCTTAGCCTCCTTAGGAAATTTCCTCCTAAAGAAGACCCCCTGCACTTGTAACCGAAACCCTGTAATAAGCTCAACCCCTGTTTGACTCTGGAACGTCCTTTCTCTCATACGTGCATCCGGCGTGGCCAGCCGAAGACCTCGGGAGGACAGGTAAGAAAGACTCGGGTAGCCCAATACAGGCCTCTAGGCTTGGCAGGGAGCCCCTGTCTGCAGCCGCCTCTCAGCTTCCATCTCCTGGGGGGGCCCGAGCCATGGGAGCACCCCACTCCCCTCTCAACCCGCCAAAGAGACTCTCTCACCGACCCCCGTCAGTCACCTGTTGGTGGGGGGGCTTGTGCCGCCGCTGAAGATCCCGTCTCTGGAGCCCTCCCAGATCCGTGTCTCTCGGAGCCGCGGCGCGACGGACCTTTTGCGAGAGTTTTGCAGGTCCCTCTGTGGGTGGGGGAGATCCCTCTCGGATCTCTTCCCCTCGGTGTTGTGGCCGCGGCGGGACTGCACTCTGCTCCCCATCCCGGCGCCCAGTCCGCGGCGCGAAGGACCCCCGCAAGAGGTTTGCAGGTCTCTCCGGAGCAGAAATCTCCCTCGCTCCAATACTCCGTGGTCTCTGGGTGCAGAATTCGCCCTGGGTTGGTCCCCTCTAGGCGCTCTGTGGTTTGTGGGCTCGGAGCTGTGTGTATGTGCGTCTTTCTACTTTGCCATCTTGGCTCCTCCCCCCCATTCTCTTTCTTAACAGAACGTTTCTCTTTTCATTGAATCTAAAATTAGATCTCTCAAGTTTCTATTTCATCATTTTTTCAGGTTTCAAAGTTGTTGTTGTTGTTTTTCTGGAGATAATAAGATATATTGGAAAACAATGGTTTAGCAGTTAGGAGTCTTTAGGTCTAGCACTACCTAGTTGAATGAATTTGGGCCCATATCTTCTCCTGAGTATCAATTTCCTTTTATGCAAAATAAGTGGTTTCAGACTACATTTACTTCTAAGATACCTTCTAGTTCTTCAGTCCTAGGTATCTAAGGACATTTGGATCTCTGGCAATGGTGAATATCAGGGAAGATAACCTAGTAGTCTCTACTTAACTTAGTACTAAATTCACAACTTCTACAGGCTTCCCCATCCCCTTTTTAATTCGAGAACCTTCCCTCCCTTGAATTATCTGTTATATTTTGTGTGTTTTTGTATCTCCAGAGCATAGTAAGCACATAATAAAGGTTTATTGATTGATTGGCTTGACATTTGTTCTTAACAACATAGCCCTTTAGGATTCCTTGAATTTACCTCTCTTCCATGGGGACACCCAAGAGACTTTCTATTTGATTGACTGCTGTAATGTGGAAGAGGAGTCTTTAATGAAAGCAAATAGTATGAGGTCAGAGAACACCAGGGAATGTGAAGTGATCTTCTTTACATTATGCAAGGTTTTGTGTAAGTTTTAAGCCCTTTTCCCATACTATTCTCCATTTCACTGCTTGTAAATTTGTTGTATAGTATTACATTCTTTGTAGGTTGAATCTATTCTCCCTGCCCTTTTGTACTGTAAGTTCTATGATGATGATTTATTTCTGTCTTCTCCAGAGCCTTGCATCTGATTTTTCATAAAGCAAGTGCTTACTACATATGTTTATTGAGTGACTGACTTTAATGAATTAATTCATTTCAACCAATATTTATTAAGAATCTACTTAGTTTATTATATCAAAATCACTAAATGAATAAAAATGACAGTCAGGATAAGATAAAGCAATCAAATAGACCCCAAGGAATAGAACACAGTTCTTTGGGATTAATTTCAATGCCTCTATATTGGTCAACTCATATAAAGGATGTTTTCCCTATTTCTCATCAAACATATCAGTTTGTTGTAGGGGATAAGCCAAGAAAGAAATTGTCACAACACTCTTAAACCTCTCTTCTATCTTCCTTGTCAAGGGACTCACATCCCAGGAGGAAACAAAAGGGATTTAAGGAATTTGACTCTTCTTGGACAACCCCTTTACACTCTACTTCCCGAAGAAAAGGTTCAATTGTATTTTAGACTTACACTATGGGGGAATCTTCAGGGAACTGAGTGTGATTGGCCAGTTCTGGGTCTCTGAGTGGACCTGGAAAGTTTAAAGTTTAGATACTTCACACAATGAAGCAGAGACTTCCTCTTCATTGTATGTTCAAATTACTACACTGTATGAGTTTTAGAGAAATTAGTAAAGACAATCAGCATGTACAGAATGTGTGAAATGAATTATCAGTTTCTGGAGCATGTGCAAATACTAATTAAGTCACCACAACCAAGCACATTCTAATCATTAATAAAAAAGATGAGCAACATATTTATGATGACAGTTTTGAAGGGAGGAAATAAGTCCTCATCTATTGAAGTACTTGAGTACTGTTACATTGAGAGTAGAATGTTCTTTTACTGTTAGAGATTCTTCTTCTCTCCAATACAAGCATATGTTTGATACACGAATATAGGAGATTGGAGGCAAAAAAAAAATTGGGGTTTTAATTAGACTCTTACAGGTTATCCAGAATGATCTCTTAATTTTACGGGTGAGAAAACTAAAATCCAAAGTACTAACCTGACACACTAGTAGCAAGTAATTGAGATGAGCTTTGAACTCATGTCCCTGATGCCATTTTCAGGTCACCTTCTGTCACAGTATGCTACCTCTTTGTGGAGCTAGCCAGATTTTTCTTTAGACTTCATTACTATTCTCCCATATTGTCCCTTACTTTGACCCTCCCAAAGCTGTTACCTCAGAATAAGTACTTAAATCTTCTGTCCCCACCTCTTTCATTCTCTCACTGGATAAAGTGCTGTGAGGTTAAGTTTATTTACATTACAGTGGACTAGCCAGACACCTGAATCTAATTTTTAATTACTTTGCATCCTCAAATTGGTAAGGAAGGGTGAGTGGGGAGGTTTTTATAGCTGTAACTGATGTAGGATAAAAAAAGTCTCTTTATACCTCTAATCTTATCTCAATGCTTTCCAGTTGGATTACCAAATACATCTCCTTCTACACTGCTTTAAAGGGGTTGAGTTAGAAGTGAGCTAGGTAGGAGTAGTTAGAAAGGAAGGACCGGGATGGGACTTTGGTGTTATGTCCACACTTAAATGGTCAATCAATCAATCATTTGTTGTTGTTTCTCTTTTCTTTTAGAAGAGGACTGATGACATCACCACAGGATGACATTTTGACTCCAGAGTGAATTAGATTTAAGACAGGCAGCAGAGTCACACAAAGTTGTCAGCTTCACTGTCTTCAAGAATCATTGGAGTCCAGTGACAAGACAAAGGTCAGGGTGACTGGCAATGGCCCAGGATGCAGTGCATGACCTTGGCATCTTCAATGTTTGATGAAGCTCTAAGCACTCAACAGGGTTTTTACAAATTTGCTAAATAACATGGCCATGAAAAGCAGATTAATTACTAGGGGAATTAATGAGGTAAGGGCTCAGACACTGACTTGGACAATTAACAACTTTCTGCTTTGTTTCTCAATCTGGTTGTAATACATTAATCTCATTGTGAGGCGGTGTAGGTAAAGGTAAACATTATGTGAGGTCTGCCTCTATTTTAGGTTGCCTTCATGTCCACTACTACAAAAATGTATTTATTCCTCTGGTCAGAACTCAATGAGAAGAAGATCCTTGGGGTCTAGAGAATTTGACAAGTGGAGTCTACAGAAAGTGCCTAATAATGACTCTGGGAAAACAAGCAAACAAAAAAGTGATGCAAGTATAACAACTATGCAAAATGTCAGAGATGTAAGTTACTTAAAAAAGAAAACTCCAAATAGAGAGTAGATAAATGTGGAATGCAGATTGAGGCAATATATATATTACATATAGTTATTTAACTATAGCAAAAGAAAAAACCAATTCTCATATTAGCTATGTCATATATGCATATAAATACGTTTCATATGTGTGTATACACATAAATGTGACATATGTGTGTATGCATACACATAAAACATGGCTGATATGAGTTGGTTTTGCTTGAGTATACGTGTTTTTAATGAGTTTCATTTATTACAAGGCAAGAAGATCTGTAAGTCTGAATTTGGGTGGCTACTGGGAGTGCCAATAGAAGTTGAATAGAGGGGAAAGAAATGAGAAATACTGAGAATATATTATAAATTTTGAATTACAATGTCAACTATAGAGTTTATTCAAAATATTTTAAAATGGATCAAATGTAATGTTCTTACCACTGGGAAATAAGAATTACAGGTCAAGGGGTCAAGAAAGCTATCTGGCCCTACAGGACAAAAGAGAAGACGGAGACAAGGGCAGAGAGGGAGGATAGAAGAGAGAGCAGATTGGTTACAGGGGCAATTAGAATGCTTGGGTTTGGGGGGGGGGAGGGGATAAAAGGGGAGAAAATTTGTAACCCAAAACTTTGTGAAAATAAATGTTAAAAGTTAAATAAAAAAAAATATTTTTAAATGATGTATTTCACAAATATAAATTATATATGATATCTACAAAAAAATTTAATACTATTTTTTTATCTGAGTGATTTATGTGATCAAAAAATAAAATGTGAGAGAAAATAAAAGAACTTGGGAAAGAAGAAAATTTGGAGAGAAAAATATTGAAAACACATATGAAAAAAAGGAAATATTTATGTAACCAAGATAAAACACAAACAACATTTTAAAATGTCATCAGCCTTCCTGGAACTCAAACAGAAACAGACATATTTAGAAAACAAAACAAAACAAAAACAAAAGTCTTAGAAATAGAGTATTCACTTATATCTCTGATAATAGCCTCTTATAGTGAAAATGCCAATAACATTTTGCATTTATGAAATATAAAGCATTATACTCATTTTTCTTTGTAGTTACCTAGGCTCAGAACTCCCCAGTTATCATTAACTCATCCCTTTTCCTATAATCTGTCACTGACCTTTTAGATTTTTTTTGCTATAGTGTCTCTCACATACAGGACCTTAGAATCAGAGCTCTGATGAATTCCCCTCATTTTACAGATGAGGAAACTGAGGAAAAGGGAGGTTAAGCGAACTGCCCAAGATCACACAAGTAGTAAATATCAGAGGTGGGATTTGAAACAGTTCCTCTAATCCTTTAGTCAATGTTTCTAACTTTCTAATCAGAATACTACCATTGTTTCAGACCCTAAGTACTATATGGATTCATCTGTTTGCATCCAGTCTCACTGCCTTCAAAATCCATGTTTAAATTAATTTTCCAAATGTAGCATTCTGACATGATTGCCCTTGCTCAAAAACCTTCAGTGGCTTCCTACCACCTACCCAAATCTCAAGTTGTGTTAATTTCTTCATGCTTCAGTGTTTGAGAAGATCCATTATTATATCAGTGTGCATATTCACTCCCCCTAAACAATAATTCTTTTATTCCTTAATAGATAATATTCATGACTTGAATTTTAAAAAAAAATCATCCAGCAGCTAAATTTCTAATGATGAGCCTTTCCAAACTTAGGTAGGGCTCAGACAACAAACAACACTGGTTAATGCCAGGCAATTCCAGAAACCTTTCCAGCTTGGCAAAATCTGATAGAATCTGAGAACCTAGAAACAGTACTATTTAAATCTTCACTTCCCTACACGAAGTCTTACATGTGTGGTGGATCAATGAGACAACAAATAGGCTGTGGAACATATAGTTTGTGGGGCTACGAGTACTCTAACGTGGCTCTTGTGGATGCTCTAGCTTAATAAACTATCACTCAAGGCTGACAAAAGGACTATAATTTCACCCTTACATCTGCAAGGTTCTTTCATGTGCTCTATACTCCAGTGAATCTGGAATATTCCCTATTTCAATAAAGTGCTATATTTTCCTGCTTCCATACAGTTTCTTGGAATATTCTTGCCACCAGAAACACTCTCTTTCCTACTTCTAACTGTCAAAACCCTGGTCAATTTAAAGAGCTCTATGCAGGAGACTCTTCTTTGAATCCCCTTTTGCAAAAGTGACAATAACTTTTTTTTTTTCTGGACTCCCATAGAAATTACTTTGGGGTGCTCATCATGTCCTCCTTTGTGTTACTGTACTTATATGTCCTTTGTGTTACTATATGTATCTGAGTGAATGACCTGAAGAAGGAAGGAATTCATATGACTAAAGTTGTCTTTATGGAAGAAACAACTAACATATGACACCCCCAAACCAGTGAGTTTTGTTGGAGAGAAACAGACTACAATGAATCTACACATCCAATTCTATTCAAAGTAGGATCATAGAATCTAGAGGTGAAAGCGACCCAATCCCCTCATTTTACAGATGAGGAAACTGAAGTCTATGTAGGTTAAGTAATTTGGCCAACATTATATAATTAACAAATGTCAGAAATGGAATTTGAACCCAGGTCCTCTAATCCTACAGATCTTTATGTCATGCTATCTCCCATTAGATCAAAATTGCTATAGACCTTCATTTTACTAAGTGCATTCTTGCTTAACATGTTTCATGTACTATTTATTTTAATAATGGTGACATTTATAGAGAGATTTAAGGTGCCTTTAGCATTTGAGTTGCCAGAGTATAAAAAGAATACTGAATTTGTTATCAGAGGACTTATCTCTACTATTTTATGGCCTCTGTGATCTTAAGCAAATCATTCCTCTTCTATGAACCCCAACTGCCTCTTCTTTAAAATGAGAGCTTTGGATCAGAGGATCTCCAAGATGATCTCTACTTCTATATTGCATGATATTATAGTTACATAATACCTTTCCTGTAGTCATACGAGTTCACATTGCAAGAGTCTGAGCAAAGAAGAAAACCAAAAAATTAAAGAATATCAGAGTTGAAAGGGAATTTGGTGGCCAAGTGCTATAATCTATAGACTAATGGAGTCCCATCATAACACATTTGACAAATGGTTATACAACCTTTCCTTAGAGAATTCTGAGGAATGTAAACCTACTACCTCTCAAAGATGCCCATTCCACTTTTTGGATGGCTTTATTACTTAGTAAGATTTTCCTGACATCAAAATTAAACTGACCTCTTTAGCTTCCATCAATTAAAAAAACAAACAAGTGGAAAATTCTCTGCCCTAAAGAGGGTAAACTTATTTTTAAGCTTTAGCGTAATAAGGAATTTTCTCCCTCCATATCTATAATGAATTCTATAAACTCTATTAGAAAAAATCGTGAACTATTTTTCATAGTTTAAGATAGTGAAAAGAAGTTTCAATGTAGGATCTGGAGAGACCTGGCTTCACACCCCACATAAAACACTAAATAGTTGAATCAACATTGATGGGACAAGTCTAGGCACCTAGGTGGTATAATGACAATTCCTAGTCCTGAAGTCAGGAAGACCTACATTCTAAATGGGCCTCAGATTTTTACTAGCTGTATGATCTTGCAAAAGTCATTTGATCTGTGTATGCCTTAACTTCCTCATTCATAAAATGGAAAAAATAATAATACCTATGTTACAGAGTTCTTTTGAAGATAAAATGAGTCAACATTTGTGAAGTCCTTAGTTAGTGCTTGGTACATAGTGAGCACTATGTAAATGCTAACTATTAAGTCATTTAACATCTTGGAGACTCAGTTTCCTCTTTTTTAAAGGAGGTTAAAGCAATTTAATCCATTATAAGGTGGTTGAAAATTAAATGAGGTCTATATGTACATATATATGTATATATATAAAACACATACACACATATAATATATATATACATAAACATACATACGTACATATATACATATGGATAGATAATATGAGTTTTACAAATCTTAAAGTGCTACGTAAATGTCAACTATTTTTAATTAAAGTAAGTTTTATTTTTTAGATGCCTTTGTATTTATACATATAGTAATATCTGGACATCTCTACCTACCTCATCATAAATACACTGTACTTGAACTCTCCCCTTTGTTTAAAAAGAAGTGATATAAACATTAGTATTGTTATTGTTATTAGTCCTAAGCCATTAAGTAGCTGTGGAAACTTGAGCTAGATCATCTGATTCTGTCTGGTTGATTATAAATTTTTTTCTGTGTTTGTACGTTTGTTCCTAGGCCTGTTGGTTTCATTAATATTAGGAAGTCTTCATGAGAAAACTCCCTCTACTAATGCAGATCAGGAAATATTCTGTAATGTATAGTATTAAAGAATTTCCTGGGGCCACTGAAAGTGATATTGAGAGACTAAGGAACTTCCCCAGGGTCAAATAGCTATTCAGAGTCTACATTTGAATTCATTCAGGTCTTTCTGACTCTGAGATTGTCTTTTTTCTAAAGTAATACCAAGCTGCTTCTCATGCTTATTATATTAAAGAGGTGAAATCTGTTTATGATAAAGATATTAAAAGTTATATATAAGGATATTTCCATGTCCTGACTTCTAGATTAGGATAAAAAATGAAGAGCTGAAAGGGATCTTAAGATTATTTATTCCAGGTTCTTTATTTCACAAAAGAGAAAACTGAGGCCCAGAAGTTTTTTTTTCTCCCAGTCACAGAGCTAAGAAGTAAAAAGATAGGAAAGTAAAATAAGTTTTCAGATTCTAAATCCAGCGGACTTTCTACCACCTTCACTGACTCCATTATATACACCAAAGAGGATGCTTTGTTCACTACATTACAACAAATTTTAAGGAGACATCTACAACCAAATACTTTTTCTTAATGATATTTGCTTAGGCTCCAACAAAAAATGGTCTATCTTATGAAAAAGGGGACTATTTCTCCAAATAATAGCAGAGAACTTTTGCCAAGAAGATTCCTGAAGAGAAATTTAAATTGGGAAGTTAGACTAAATGAATAATAAAGTCCCTCTCTATCCTAACATTATCTATTCAGTCATACAATTTTTGGATCAAGAACTGGACTTGATCTTAAAGAAAATTTAAATACCTTTTTCATTTGACTGTCCCTACCTTTATTTTAGCCTGTAACCTAAAATTGTGTAACCAGAGCTACTAACAGTGAGGTTCCAACACTACCTAGAATAAGAAAGCTTGGAATCTTAGGCTGAGATCTTGTGTTTGGCTTGGTTCTCAGAGAACTTACTAAAAACTACTAAGCTTAAGGACCATTGTCACTGATATCAGTCTTATGACAGAGCCAAGATCATTCCTCCCTATATGGAATATCGTCTGAGAATGTTTCCTTTTTCCAAGATCCTGGAATATAATTATCAAATTGGTGTCACCCAAAGAAATGGAAATTGAGGAGATGCCCATCATTTGGGGAAGAGCTGAACATGTTATGGCATACGATTGTGATGGAATACTATCGTGTTATAAGAAACAACACATGAGTAGCTAAATCACTACTGAATAGAGAAATGCAAATTAAAAAAAAACTTTGAGGTACCACTTCACACCTATAAGATTGGCTAATATGACAAAACAGAAAAATGATAAATGTTGGAGAAGGTGTGGAAAAATTAGAACACTGATGCATTGTTGGTGGAGTTGTGAACTGATCCAACCATTCTGGAGAGCAATTTTGAACTATGCCCAAAAGGCAATCACACTGTGCATACCCTTTGATCTAGCAATATACAACTAGAAGGTATGCATCCCAAAGAGATCGTAACATAAGAAAAAGGACTCACATATACAAACAGGTTTGTAGCAGCTCTTTTTTGTGGTGGCAAAGAATCAGAAATTGAAGGGATGCCTATGAACTGGGCAATGGATGAACAAGTTGTGGTATATGAATGTAATGGAATAGTATTATGTCATTACAAAAAAAAGATGAGCAGGTGTATTTCAGAAAAAAAAAAAACTGGAAAGAGTTATATGAACTGATGCTGAGGGAAGTGAGCAGAACCAGAAAAACATTGTACATAGTAACAGCAACATTGTAACAGTAACAGCAACATTGTAACAGTAACAGCAACACTGTTGGATGACCAACTTTAATAACCTTGCTCCTCTCAGCAGTGCCATGGTCAAAGACAATTCTAGAAAAGGAACTATGGAGTCATAATGTAGATTGAAACACACTATTTTCTCTCTTTTGTTTTCTTTCTCATGCTTTTCCCTTCTGTTCTAATTCTTCTTTCACAACATGACTAGCATGGAAATATATTTAATATGATTGTATGTGTTTAGCCTATATCTGTTTTTGCATGTCATCTTGGGGTGGAGGGAGGGAAGACGGAGAAAATTTTAGAACTCAAAATCTTAAAAAAGTGAATGATGAAAATTTCAAAAAAAGAAAGAAAAAGAAATAACAAGCAGGATACTTTCAGAAAAACATGGTAAGACTTACATGAACTGATGCAAAGTTAAATGAGCAAAAGCAAAATATTTTACAGAGTAAATGCAATATCGTACAACGATAAACTATGAATGACTTAGCTATTCTCAGTAACACAATGATCCAACACAGTTCTGAAGGCCTTATCTTGAAAAATGCTATCTACTCCCAGAGAAAGAAGTGATGGAGTCTGAATGCAGATAGAAGCACACTTTCTATATATATATATATATATACGTATATATATATATATACGTATATATATATATACGTATATATATATTTGTATATATATATATACATTTGTTTCTTTGTTTTCTTTCATAGCGTGACTAATATGGAAATGTTTTGCATGACTGCATATGTACAACCTATATAAAATTACTTACCTTCTCAATGAGGGGGTAGGTGAAGAAGGGAGAAAATTTGTAACTAAAAATTTTAAAAAACAAATGTTAAAAATTGTTTTTACGTGTAACTAGGGAAAAATAAAATACTAACTAATTAAAATTAAAACAACAACAACAACAACAACAAAACTGGTGCCACATGTGAATTTAGTCCAGTTCTTAAAGACCCAAACACATCCATTCCCCACTCCCTTACACCCTGCTCTCAGACACTTTATGGAGGGAATGGTACCCAAATGCTCCAAACAACTATGCTTAGCTAGTTAACAAATTAAGTAAATATTTGGCATGCCTGTTATCATAATTGCAGTGATAGGGAGTCCATATTTCATAGAGAGAAAGCTCTTTCCATCTGAACGCACTCCCAGCACTTCCAGGACTTTCATTATATTCATGTTCCTATCCAGCTCAATTCTAGAATTCTCTTTGCTCTTCTACCCTCCCTTTCCATTGTGTTCCCTGCAAACTCTACTCAACTGTGAATCAAATGAATGAATGTGGTTCCAAGTCTCCTGTTTCTCAAGTTCATGTTCTTTCTATTATATGACTGCCTCTTGACTTGTAGACTTGAATGTAGAGACTATATTATCTAATCTTTATTCTCCACAATTTCAGAAAATGTTCTGTAGAAAGTGGATGATTAAATGTATAGTGGCAATATAATCAATTGAAATCAGAGGACCTGTGTTCAAATCTTCCTCTGACATTTATTACATATCTGACTTTGAAAGGTCAAAAGTTCCCTAGACCTAAATTCATTTATCTTTAAAATGAAGGTATTAGACCAGATGACAAACAAGATACTTTAAAGCTCTAACTCTAGGATCTTATATCTTTTTTTTTTTTTTTTGGTATTATACTGTATTGTATCCTTAGAGAAGGTATTTTAACCAGAATATATTAAATCACTATCAATTATATTATCATAGAATAATAATAATCCACCCTTATTAAAATTTCAAACAAAAGGACATTCCTGACATATTTTGGTCACATAAAAGTCAAAGAAGTGCAATTTTGTGAGCTTAGAGTTGTTTGTTGACCAAGATAGCACTTTTAAATATTTATCAATGATAATAAATATCTATGTATACGACTGACATTTGTTAAACAAAGTAAGCCACCTTTGGTTAGATGGGGAATGCATAATCATGTTTTAAATATGTCTACATCAGATTGATGTAGACATCAATGATCTGACAGTTACAGTAAACCTCATGAAACTAAAGATCTAACTTACTTTTCTATTAGACAAAGCAAAATGAAGAGTTCCTATTTCTGCACAATAGTTATACAGAATCCATGACCATAGAACATATTCTTTTGGAATTTTCAGATAGCAAAGAATTCTATTTTGTCTTTTACCCTTTTTTTCCACTGCACTGGACCAAAATCTAAGTTTCAATTAGTACAAGGAGAATACAGAAAAATGGGGAGAAATGTAAGGAAAGGTAAACAGAAGAGGAAAATGTTGCATAAGGTAATGAAGTTAAAAGGGAACAAGAATTGATTGAATGAATGGAAATGGACTTTTTAAGCACTTACTATGTTTTAGACACTAACATTCTTGATATACAAAAACAAGCAACAACATGGTCTTTTTCTTCAAGGAACTTATTTTCTTTATTTCCTCACTGAATAGTATTTTTTTTTTCTGATTACATGTAATGACAGTTTTCAATATTCATTTCTATAAGATTTTGAGTTCCAATTTATTTTCTCCCTCCTCTCCTTCCTCTGCCCACCCCAAGATGGTAAGCAATCTGATATAGACTGTATATTTGAAATCATGTTAAACATATTTCCACATTAGTCATGTTATGAAAGAAGAATCAGAGCAAAAGGAAAAACCACAAGAAAGAAGAAAAAAACAAAAAAGAGAAAATACTATACTTCAATCTTAATTAAAACTCCATAGTTCTTTCTCTGGATGGGGACAACATTTTCCATTATTAGCCTTTGGGACTGGTCTTGGATCACTGTATTGCTGAAAAGAGCTAAATCATCCATAGCCGATCATCACACTATTTTGCTGTTACTGTGTACAATGTTCTCCTGGTTCTGGTCACTTCACTAAGCATCAGTTCATGTAAGTATTTCCAGGTTTTTCTGAAATCCACCTGCTCATCATTTCTTATAGCATGATATTATCCATTACATTCATATACTATAACTTGTTCAGCCATTCCCCAACTGATGGGCATCCACTCAATTTCTAATTTTTTTCCACCACAAAAAGAGCTACTATAAATCTATTTGTACAGGTCCTTTTTCCTCTTTTATGATCTCTAGGATACCAACCTAGTAGTGGTATTGCTGGATCAAAGGGTATACACAGTTATATTGTCCTTTGGGCATAGTTCTGAATTACTCTCCAGAATGGTTGGATCAGTTCACAACTCCACCAACAATGTATTAGTAGAAACTTATTTTCTAATACAGGATGACAATACTTTTAGGGGAGCTAGAGCTGGAAAGGAGGTAGAGTATGAGGATATGTGTTCTGCATCATATTTTGGATATAGCAGGAACCTGGTTCTGGGCAAAATACATTGCAAGTTCACCTATGAGAGCCAATGGTTCTAGGGGCAGAGTCTGACTCTTGGTGGTAAGAGGAAGACTAGAGTTTAAGTGGTAGAATTTGGAAATTATCACCAGTTGTAATCTATTGTCAGGTTAATTTAATTCTATTTCTATGAAGCAAGAGAACTCATGACATAAAGGAATCACTTTAGGTTCCCTTGGTGTAATGTGGTTTTTGTTGTTGTTCAGCCCTGTCCTATTCTTTGTGATCCCATGGGCCATAGAATGCCAGGCACTTCTATTTCTCACTATCTCTTGAAGTCTATCCAAGTTCACTTTCATTTTTTTCCATTACACTATCTGTCCCTCTCATCCTCTGCTGAATCCTTTTCTTTTTGCCTTTGATCTTTCCCAACATCAGGGTCTTTTCCAATAAGTGCTGTCTTCTCCTTACATGACCAATATATTTAAGTTTCAGTTTCAGGTTCGACTTTCCATTCAATAGTCTGAGTTAATCTCTTTTGGTATTGACTGATTTGATCTCTTTCCTCTCCAAGGGACTCTAAAAAGTATTCTTCAGAACCAAAAGGATGGATTCATCAGCACTCATCTTTCTATATAGTTCAACTTTCACAGTCATTCATAGCTACTGACTATATGGACCTTTATTGGCAAGGTGGTATTTCTGCTTTTTCATAATCTGTTAAGATTTGCCATAGCTTTCTTTTAAAGGAAAAAATGTCTTATAATGTCATATCTGCAGTCTCTATCTCTTTTAAGCCCAAGAGTATAAAATCTGACACTGCTTCCATTTCTTCTCCTTTTGTATTGCTATGAAGTAGTGGGATCTGTTGCCAAGATCTTGGTTTTTTTAGTTTTTATTATATTAAACTTCAAACCAGCTTTCACTCTCATCAAGAGACTTCTTAGTTCTTTTTCTCTTTCTGCCATCAGAATAGTATTATCTGTATCTGAGATTGTTGCCATTTCTCCAGCTAACCTTAATTCCAGCTTTTAATTCATACAGGCTGGATTTTGCATGATGTACTCTACATTAAGTTCAATAACTAAGGTGACAATATGTAGCCTTGCTGTACTCATTTTCAACCTTAAACTAATTAGTTGGTGGACGTTTGGTTCTAACTATTACTTCTTGGCCTATATACAAGTTACTCAAGAGAAAAGTGAGATGATCAGGTACTCCTATTTCTTTGAGGACTTGCTATATTTTGTTGTGATCCAAGAGACAAAGGCTTTAGTGAAGGCAATGAAGCAGAAGTAGATGGGTTTTTTTTTTGTTTGTTTTGTTTTGTTTTTCTGGAACTCCCTTGCTTTCTCCATAATTCAGCAAATGTTGGCAATTTGGTCTCTAGTTCTTCTGCCTCTTTGAAAACTAACCTGCTCTTCTGGTAATTCTCAGTTCACATATCACTAAAGCCTAGATTGCAAAATCTTACACATAACCTTACTGGCATATGAAATGAATGCAATTGTTTAAGAATTTAAACATTCCTTAGCATTGCCATTCTTTACAATTGGGATATAAACTGAACTTTTTCTATTCAGTAGTCACTGTGGAGTTTTCCATATTTGCTGGTATATTGAATGTAACACTTTAGCAGCATTATCTTTTAAGATTTAAAATAGCTCAGCTGGAATTCCATCATCTTCATTAGTCTTATTGTTAGCAGTGCTTCCTAACTAAGGACCACTTGCTTCATTCTCTAGGATGTCTGCATCTAGATCAATAACCACACCATGCATCTGATGTTAAGATCTTTCTTGTAGAGCTCTTTTGTGTTTTCTTGCCACCTCATCTTTCTTCTCTTCTGCTTCTGTTCAGTCCCTACTATTTTTGTCTTTTATTATGTCTGTTTTTAGATGAAACATTCCCTGAATATCTTTAATTTTATTGAAGAGATCTCTTGTCTTTCCTATCCTATTTTTTTCTTTTCTTTCTTTTTTTTTGCATTGCTTATTCAAGAAAGCTATCTTAGGTCTCCTTGCTATTCTCTGGAATTCTGTATTCAGTTGCCTTTATCTTTCCCTTTCTCTTTTCTCTTCCCTTCTTTCCTCAACTATTTATAAAGCCTTATCAGGCAGCCATTTTGCTTTCCTGCTCTTCTTTTTCCTCAGAATATTTTTTATGCTTCCTATACAATATTATGAACTTCCATTCATAGTTCTTCAGGCACTCTATCTACCAGATCTAATACCCTAAATCTATTCATAACCCCTACTTCATATTCACAAGGAGTATATTTGGCTCATACCTATATGGACTGAAGGTTTTTTTCTACTTCAATTTAAGACTGAATTTCACAGTAAGAAACTCATGATCTGAGCCATAGTCAACTCCAGGTCTTGTTTTAACTGACTGCAAAGAGTTTTTCCATCTTTTTCTGCAAAGTATAATTAATCTGATGTGATGTTGTCCATCTGGTGATATCCAGGTGTAGAGTTGACTTTTGGGTTATTGAAAAGAGTGTTTGTGATGACCTATGAGTTATCTTGATAAAATTCTATTATGGTTTGCTACCCACATGAGAATAAAAATATTAAACATTCATTATATTGTGTTCATTGATTGACAAACTACTTCTCTTAGAAACGATAAAAATGTTACCTATTTTACCAGACTTCTACTCTCTAATATTAATTAAATGAAATTCAGTGAAGCAAATAGTTACTCATTATAGGCCTAAAAAATACCTAAAGTTCCCAAAAAGACAGATGAGATTCCAATGGGGCAACTACCAGCACCATTCTCTTCCTTGTCCCTCTGCTTCTTCAGCAACAAGGAACAACTCAAGCTGTCCATGCTATTTCCCTCCTCAGACTAGAAAATTCTTACCTTGGAATTGGGCATTAAATCCTTTTCGTCGATGGTTACTGTCAGATGTGAAATGGAGTCTTAACCAATTCTTGCTACTGATAACAGGAGAAGGAAGATTCATTCCAGTCAGCCTAGAAGAAACAGAGAAAAATGATACAATTTGAAAATCAGGCAAAGGAATCTTTCTATATCTACCTAACTTGTGGAGCTGGAGTACCAATACCTCTCAGATATGAGATCAGTTAAACAACAGTAGTAGAGAAGACCTGAATTGCAAAAGGAGATTCCTGCTTTTAATGGATTGGACTGAATAACCTCTGAGATTCAAAGGGGAAATTCTTGACATTTCTACTTTAAGAATGGGTCATTCTTTGCAACTAAAAGGAAGCTTAAATTTTTTCAAGTTTTTTTTTTCTTTTTCATAGCTCTTCCCCCATAAATATTGACTTTTCTACTTTGACAGATATATTTTTATTAGTACCTAAATAAATGAGGACATTCAATTTTATCCCCTGTCAAAGACAGGAAATAGTTTTCACTGGGACATCACACACCAAGACATATTTTAAGGAGATTTCACAAAGGACTAAGGAAGCAAACAAATAAAACTAACAAATGTACCCCCTCACAACAACACATATACAGGAACAGCACAGGAAAGCACAGTAACTATGCCTTTTAAAGCCAGAAATCTCAGGAGTTCTGCTCTAATTTATTTTTGTAATCTCAGTATGCAATCTCTCTCTCTCTCTCTCTCTCTCTCTCTCTCTCTCTATATATATATATATATATATGTATATATGTCTATATATGTGCATATGTGAATATGTGCATATTCTTAATAATATTCTAGAGTCTAACTCATGCACAGAGAGTTGAGTACATATCTTGCTGGACAACTTTAAAAAAAAAAGCGTTAAACTCCTATCAAGTCCTGAATAAAGATTGGAGGTGGCCTATCAGCTCTAGATTTAGGAAAATTTCAGTTAAAATACCATCTTAGACATTTAGTGACTGTATTGAGTGGCTGGGCAAATCACTTAATTTCTCTCATACTGAATTTCCTAATCTGTTTTTCTAGGCTACTAGGTGACTCAGTGGATAGAGTCCTAGACCTAGGGTTCAGAAAATCTGAATTTATATCTGGCCTCGTTCACTTACTAGCTGAAAGTGGGCAAGTAACTTAGCCTCTGTTTGCTTTAATCAACTGGAGAAGTAAATGGTAAACCACTCCAGTATCTTTACCAAGAAAACACTATGAATAGTATGGTCCATCAGGGTCATAAAGAGTTTGGCATGACTGTATGAATGAACAACAAATTAAAAGGTTAGACATTCCACATTCCTACTTTCTGGTCAGAGGCTTTGTAGGGGGCAACTCGGTAAGTGCAATGGAGAGAGTAGTGGGCCTGGAGTTAGGAAGACTCATCTTCCTGAGTTCACATCCTGCCTTAGATACTTGCTGTGACCTTTGGCAAGTCATTTAACCCTATTTGCCTCAGTTTTCTCAAGTGTAAAATGAATTGAATGAAGAAATGGCAAATCACTCCAGTATCTTTGCCAAGAAAAACCCAAATGTCACAAAAAGTCAGACATAAGTGAAAATGACTGAACAACAACAAAATGGGTATAATGTTAGCCCTAAGGTGTTATGAGACCAAATAAAATAACATTTATAAAGAGCTTTGCAAATCTTAAATTTGCATATAAATGCTAGTTTTTATTGTTATTCATAGTAATAATAATAATAATACACCAAAATTATGGAAAGAACATTAGATTTATCATCACCTTGCTTTGACTTTGGTTCCTATTCTGGTACTAAAATGACATGTGACCATGGAAAACACACTTCTGTTCTCTGGGCCTCAGTTTCTGTATTTATAAAATGATGAGTTTCAGCTAGATAATCTTTAAGGTCCCTTAATACTCTAAAAAATTCTGGTGGGAACTTTTTCTGGCGGGAACAGAATATTACTTCTGTTTAATCCCTATAGCCCTTTTTCAGCCATATCTTGAAATCTTATTTCAATGCAGTGTTTGCTGTCAAAACAAACAAACAAACAAATGAATGAATGAATGAATAATTAAATAAGTTCCCCTATCTAGAGATTATCCTATGGAACTGCAACAATGAACTAAATATGCAGTGAAGCTTTCTGGCATTGGGAATATTCGATTTTAGCATTTGGTTTAAAAAAAGGATAAAATCCAAGATAAACCTTGACTGCAACAAATTGTAACAGTTTATGTCCTTGCTCAATATAATCTTCTGTTGAAGAAAATTCTTCACACCGGTCTTCGTAATTCAGAAAGATTCAAGTGTTTCTGACTGAAGACAGTCACACATAACTGACTCCCAGATATGTGTAAATCCTTCCAATCTTTTATTTGAAGGGCTTTTGTTTCCTACGGAGATTGCGTTACAGATTCTATAGATAAAGGTTATATCCCCGTTTGCCCAACTCTGAGGTTATCCAAGTCAATATTGGATTCTCAAACATACAGTCTTGCCAGCCTATATTTAGAATAGGAGTTTACAAAATTAAATTCCTACCATTTTCTTCCATTTTATTAATCTCTACAGTCAGAGCAGATATATCTTCCATGATTCGTTTTGGGTTCTCACAAATGATACAAAGTTGTGTTTTCTCTTTATTTTACTAAGTTAAACAAATAACTTCTCTCACTCCCTTCAAATCTCCCTAAATCCCTGGGATACAACAATGTTGATAAACTTCAATAGGCTGGGATGGGGCAAAAATAAGGGTGAGGGGAATTGTGATATGATCAGATTTAAGGCTATGCAAATTAGAAATAGTATTTAAGGAGAGTCAATGTAATTCCAAATAGGGAAATGTGAAAAATAAATAAATAAGTAAATCAACATGACAGGTAGAGAATCCATTTCATTCCTTTTCTGGAGACCTGTATTGTTTGGTTTGAGTCACTTAATGATTAAAAGGTTCCATGAAACACAATACTTGGTAAAAGGATGCTACAGTGGCATAAAGAACCATAGGAACAATGTCATGAATGGTCACATTTGTCCTTTTATGACATTACAGTCAGTCAAGCAACAGCACTCTAGTGTGATATAATTACAATGCATCAGGGTATTTGCAGTGAAACAATGCTAGCCACAGAAGTTTGGTTGTGTAATGGTTAGAGTGTGGGGCTTAGAATAAGAAAGACCTTAGTTCAGATCTGGTCTCAAGCACTTATTAGTTGCTATAATCTTGGGCAAGTCATTTACCCTCTTTTTGCCTTTAAATAAAGGTAATAATAGCACCTCCCAGGATTGTTGTAAAGATCAAATGAGAAAATATTTGTAAAGTTATTGTTATTGATTATTATTATTAATAATTATTATTATTACTGGCATATATAATACACCTGTATAAATCAATTAATACTACTACTACCAGTTAGTATTTTTATAGCATCTTAAGGTTTGCAAATTGCTTTACAAAGATTATTTCACTTTATTCTCTGGGATAACTCTGGGTGTTAGATTATTGTCATTTTATGGATAAGGATATTGGTAACTTCTCCTCGATGCTCTGTGCTATAGCTACCCTTCTTTGATAACGACTCCACATAGAAGGAAGACATGTTCTGTTTGGAATTAATATCTCCCACTCCCCCCAAGTCTTAATGAAGCACACCAGGTGATACCATGCCCTAGAATTAACTCTGGATGTCTTGGAATGTTTGTAGCATGTATGATGAGAAGACGTGAACAAATCCTCTTAAGAGAAATGGGATGTTAGAATATTAGGGAATGGGAAGGAAAAGAAGAGGAAAATTAATGTGGCTCCTGGAGGGAACTCCATAAATGAGATGAATTCCTACTATTATGAGCAGGAGATTTTCCTTCTTGTGTAGTGAAGTAACAGCTTCAGATACCCTCCCAGCTGCGATTCCCACCTTAAGAAGCCACAGTTAAAAATTTTAAATACTTCACATAAGCATTGCTAAGGTGGAATAGCTTTTAATCCCTAAGGTTTCTGGGCTCGTTGCTGAAGACTCTGAGATGGTCTATGTAAAATGTTGTGAAGTTCAGAGACTATCTCTGGAGAGCTTATTTAAGTCATTTGTTTAAGTCAAAGACAATGTTATTGACATCCATACCTAGTCAAGAAGTCATCCACTAAAGTGTTGTTTAGAATGGTAGATAACATATACAGGCTTATTCCTATCTAAAAGCAACAGCTAGTATCTATATCCTTTTATGTACACGTCTATTTTGTTGGGCATTTAGCATCTTTATTCCACTGTGTATACCACACACGCACACACACACACACACACACACACACCTGTGCATGTGCAAGCATTGTTATTTTGCACAGTCTAAGATGTGTGCTTATGCTCATCTAGATATCTAGAACAAAGAGGTAAAGATCCAAGTGAAGGAAGGGACTGTACATATCTGGATATTAGCCTAATTGGGAGTTAGTATGAACATAACGCAATTCAGGATTAGTTAAAACCTTGTAGACCAATTAATCACTGTAATAATAACAGCAATAATATAACATAATAATATTACAATAATATAAGGATATGTTGTAATTATATATTATAATAATTATTATAAATATTAAGTTTACAATAATAATATTTAACATTTATATAATGTTTACTGTGTACCAGGCACTATTCTGAGCATAGTACAATTATTATGTCATTTGATCCTCACAAGAACCTGCTCTTCTCTCTCCATTTTATAGATGAGGAAACTGAGTCAAACAAATGATACAACCTGTTTGATTCATTTCTAAGAAACTGAGAAAGAAAAGAGAGATGATTTATGTGACTTGCCCAGGGTTATGTTTTAGATACTAGTAAGTATCTGAAGTGACATTTAATCTCAGGTCTTCCGGAATTCAGGCCCAGGGCTCTGTTTGGCAAACTTTTCTTTTGGTAAGACTTTAGGGTGGTTGTGATTGAATTTAGGGGGACTCCTTGGTCCTAATCTTTTGGCTCAAAAGTGTTCATGACTTCCCTTTGCTGGCTGAATAAGTCTGTTGTATAACACAAAGTTATATCCTGAGACTATGAATGGAGGCATGATGCTGCTGCTTAAATTCCTCCGTGTCCTTTGTCTTCAGTCTTCCATTACTTGATTTAATTCTTGTGGGAAATGTGCCAAATTGTTTATTTTCCCCTAATCATGTCTCATGGATCTATACACAGACCTTTACCCTTTTCTAGGTTGCTGCTAAATGCTGATACAATAGCATAGGGAATGCAGAGTGAGTGGACTCAAAAAAAAAAAAAAGTAGGGCTTTTTGTTTTGTTTTTTTTAATTCTACTGATTTATAATGCCAGGCTAATAAGCCTCAAGGGAAGTAGAGTCAAGAAGAGTTACATCATACCTTCCTTGAGCATTTAGGCAGTTGTGGTTTTGGAAATGGAAGGTAAGTGTTTGTGGCTTGATTTTTCTTTCTTAGCTTCCATTCCATTTTAAGTAAATGTTCTTTTGTATTACTTTCATTTCCCATGATGAATCCTGTATTATTGGGAAGGTTCATAGAAAAATGAGTGGCTGACTATATAGTAAATGTAATCATGTTCAGTGAATTTGGACTTGACCTGTGCTACTATACAACAATTTTGTAATAAAATAGGTCTTAGTTCACATTAGCTTGTTGTTGAACTAAAAAATTATAAGCTTCATATTGGTATATAATCTAATTAAAGAATGATCATTAATATACATTTTGTTTTTCCCTCCACCAGGGTGACTAAGAAAGGATCTGCTTTAGTAAAGCATAAAAATTATTTTTGAAACTATCATATTTTAAAATACAAATGTCTTACTTGAATTTAAATTAGGTATAATCTCTCCTGCTTTCTCTCACAAATAACTTTACTCCAAAAAAAAAATAGTCAGCTATATTTGTATCTTCAAAATTCATTCCTGTACCTTTCCAGAATTATTTGAAAATCACATTATCCTGAATAGTTCAGTGTTCTTTTTATAGAAATTACTTGATGCAGAAAAATTATGATCCTAAAAATCCAGTCTAATCCATACTTCCACCACCCCAAACCTCTTGTCAATTTTCCTTTTGAAGCTATTGAAATAAATTTTTGTAGGAATTTTCCTCAAATCATTGTTGAAATATCATGAATTTATCAAAAACTCTGCATAGAAATAGGTTTTTCTTTACTGGAAAGAGAATATCAATTAGTCCACAGTAAACTCAGATTAAAAGTAAAGTTCACAAAGTATGGTGTACATTTCATCTGACTTTCAAGAAAGAATCAATTAAAATGTCAAATACTAGCCAGAAGTAATAGAAAATTTTCCTTGAGAAATTGATTAAATTATCTAAATATTGAAACATAAATATTTTTCTAATTTAGCTTAACAAAATTGATTTTTAATATTCATATATATTTTTCAAAATACTAAGGCAATATAATTTCTTCAATGTACTTGATTATTTTATTTTTAATAGAATGGTAGTACAGCTTCAATTGCTGCGAACACTGTTGCATTGATAATTTAGTAGCTTTGATGTTGATCAAATCACATATTCTTAGCAACTCAAAGATGTCATTCATTAAGCCAAAATAATGGGTATTTTCCTTTATAATTAACCTAAAATTCTACAAAAGCACATTTGCATAGAAGACTGATCTTATAATTAACAATTATAATTGGTAAAACCTGCGTTATAAAATTATTACAAAAACATAAAAATCTATAGATCTAAAAAAAAATATCACTAAGATTACATAGTGGGTTTGACCATTGTCAGTAATAGCTGACTGCTCAATTTAGTGAAACAACCTGTTTGGTCTATTTATGAAAACAAAACAAAACAAAACATCATTCCCTGAGAAACAAAATAGAGATGAGTTCATAGGGGAATTTTCTTTTTTCATTTAGGACTTTCTGTGAAGATATTTAGGAGAATGAGGTTAGCATTTTTATCATCACCAAAACAATATGTCTCAGATGAAGAAAAAAAATGAGATGCCACTCTGACCTTCAGTTTCCCCTTCTACACAATGAGGAAATTGGGTTATATGTTTTCCAAGGTTCCTTCCAGTTCTAGCATAGTATGTCCACATCATTCATTTAGATAACTTGAAGAAAAGAAAACATTGAGAGTCAAATTGTCAAGACTAGTGCCTTAAATGTGTTTAAGGAGAAATGCCAGTAAAATTTGAATGAGCTGTGTTTGGGAGCTTCTCTCAAGTGAAGCTAAACTTATAGGCTATTTATTTGAAAATCATTATATAAATTTTGGAAGTTCTGTAAAAAAAAAAAAATAAAGAAAGAAAGAAAAAAAGAACTTCCCTAATTCAAATGGCCAACTGAGGGGGGTAAAAGATTTAATACTTGCAGTGAAGAGATTCAAGTTATCTTTTCTCTCTGAGGAAAAGTAAGCAACTTTCAAGAGTTTGACATCTGTTCCTTCAAAATTCTTTATTAATTGTCAATTCAGGAAGAAAGTCATAAAGACTCTAATCTGTATCCTACCCATCTTGTAGAAAGTCATCAAGGTGGTTGCTTCCCTTATGGCATTCAGGGATGGGTATTGATTTTCAATCTTCAAGTCACACAAAATAGTTTTGCTTTTGGGTACCCATGATTGTGTATTCACCATATTTTACAGTGAATGAACTTTCTAAGTCAGGCAAAAGCATCTGTTGAGTTTCTACTAGTACATTCAGTTCTACTTTTAGATGGTATGAAATTATAAAAGAAGAAAAATATAAAATTCCTGTCCCAAGAGGAACTTAAATTTCAATGGAACGTGCAAAAATGAGAAAAGAATATGTCAAAAGATTAGTCAAAAGATTAACAATAACAAAACTTTACTGTTTTAGAATTCTTTGTTTTAGAAATTCCTTTTATGAGATTTCAGTTTTACTGTTCTTCCTAATGATAGAGAATTGGCTATACCTCCCAGATATGTCTTTCCCTCATCTCTGTCTCCTGGCTTCTCTAGATTCTTTTAAATCTCAGTGAAAATCTCACCTTCTACCGAAACCCATTCCTAACTTCTCTTAATTCTAGTGCCTTCCCTCTGTTAATTATTTCCAATTGATCCTACCTCTAGTTTGCTTGTTATGTCTATACTATAACTGTTTGCATGTTGTCTTCCCCATTAGCTTCTTGAGAGCAGGCACTGTCTTTTGTACTTTCTTTGTATCCCTAGCAACAAAGTACCTGACACACGTAGGCACTTAATAAATGTTCATTGACATACTGACTGGCTCATAAGGGTAGGGATCAGGCCTGTGATTTTAATGGCATAAGAAACTTCTGAATGAGGAAATTCCCTCTAGCAAAGCAAGTTGGCATTTTCTCTGCAATTTATAGTCTTAGAGAGTTGTTAGAACACTGAGAGGTTAATTGACTTGCCCATGATTACCTAATCAGTACTTGTTTGAGGTTGGACTGAACCTACTCTTTCTGGTTTTGTTGCCCACCCTCTATCTATTAATCCAGGCTCCCTTTCTTCTGTATGTTGGCAGAAATATTAGATGGCTGTCTTCTCTTCAAAGACAATTAATGCTAATTTCTTTATCAGTTACTCAAACATCTAATTTTCATAGCTGTAATTAGTGTCAGGGCTCCAAAGAGTAACAGCAGTCTAGAAGACAGTTTTGAAATTACAAAGTACAGAAAAGACTTTCGATCAAACAGTGGGTTTATTAGCCATTTAAACATAATGATCCTCAAATACAAATTAATTGAAGTCTACCTTCTTTGCCCCTTTGTTACATATTCCCCTATCAAACTCTTAGAGTTAGCATAATCCCCTCCTCTGTTTCCACTTTTGGCTGAGGGCATTTAATGTTCCATATGAGGAATGAACTGGTTCTTAGACTGTGCACCTATATTCATGATTTAAAAAAAAAAAGTTATCTATCTTGAATGAAACATATATGCTTTTCAAATACTTGAGTGATTTGATTAATGAGTCAATGAGATAGATTTTCTTGCATGCTTTACAGAAATCCCACTCATTGACTGGCCAACAATAGGTCCCAGTCCAAGCCTGGCATGTTCATTATTTGGGCCTTGATGGCTCAGAGTGAGTGTAAACAGCAATCATTTCTGTTTTTCTTCTCCCAGACTGATATATTTTTAAGCTATATAAAAAGAAGCCATTCTTTGCCTCATTTCTTATCGAACATAATTTACTGAATGGGTATTGTCTCAGTCAAACTGAGATGTGGGAAAGACCTTGACTTAAAAATGTCAAGGTTTCACACTACATCCAGAGTCATCTCTAGTCATCCTGATCTATATCTTGCCACTGGACCCAGATGGCTCCAGAGGAGAGGGTGAGACTGGTGACCTTGCACAGCCCTCCCTCACTTAAATTTAATTCACTAGCAAGTCAAGGAATCACCTTCCTGATGTCATGATCTTCTTTGGGAACAAAACACAAACAATTATAGTGGAGATCCCAACACCCACCTTTATGCCTTAAAAGACTGTATTCAAATTGTTAAAAAAAAATCATCCCCCAGGATGGGGACAACTTTATGATGTAATTCTCTGAATTTATTTAGGTTAGTACTCAGACAAAAGGCACAGAATCCATCTCTGGATTTAAAGTCCAGATTTCTTGAGTTTAGCACAAACTGTTAGAATATGGCCTCTGCTAGCTGCATCCTTTGAGAAAGGACTGTCCCACCTATGCTGAGGAGTACAACATCAGAAAGAACAAAACATGTATGATATAATTCACATCCTTCTGCAGAAAATGTGTATACTCTAAATGTTAATGTATTAAAAATATCTGACATTTTGCTATGACACAGATGTGAGCATATATATATGTGTGTGTGTTGTATGCATATATGTATATACACAAATATTTGTGTGTGTTTATATATGTACATACATATAGACACCGTCAACTCTCCATCACAACATCCGTGCGTGAATATAAGGAAGAAGAAACATAATTATTCCACCTTGGCCATATTCTTACCATCTACTCTGCCTGTCACTACACCCTGAGGGGTGCAATGACTTTTCCATATATCCTAACACTGAAACCTTTCAGCCATAGGTCATGTATTAGGTGAATCAATCATTTCAGTTTTGGAGCTCTCACTCTGGGACCTACACTGTCCTTATTGGTGAATGCATCATACAGATTTTTATATGAATCTGTCCCTACTCATACTTCACATTCCACACCAGTTGTCTTCTTACAATATATTGTCACTGCATGCATAACTTCTGCCCCTTTCCCCTTTAATGTCTAGTTTTAGAATTGTAATCAGATTAATACTATTGTAGCTACTAGAAAGGGAATGCTAATCAATTTTTCTCCAGTTCTACTCACCATCACTGTGACTACGGAAGAAAACTTTCTAGGGCCACCATTCCCTTTTATGTATTTTCTTCAGTATTAAAAGGTAAGTTTTGCTTTTCTGTTTATATCGCTAGTGTTTAGCCCAGTGGCACAAAGCAGGTGTTCAAATAAATGATCTTTTTTTCATTCTTCTTTTTCATTCAATGATACATATGCTTTTAATCACTTATTTTAGATTTGATTTTTGCTTATGGTCAGAAATATATATTTTAAATGATTATGAAAAATGACTTGAGGCAGCACAGCCAAGTAGATAAAAAGTTGGTCTTGGCATTTGGAAAACCTGGGTTCAAGTCTTGTGTCTGACATATACTGTCTCAATTTAGGTAAGTTATTTAATGTCTAAACTTTAGGTAGGTGTTGCTCTGTAACGGTACAGAGAGTATTCTCATTGTGAGTTCCCTATAAAAATGAAATCACAGATATAGCCCAAGGTGTGTGTGTGTGTGTGTGTGTGTGTGTGTGTGTGTGTGTGTGTGTGTAAGTTTTAATAAACTGCCACTAGGACTTTTGGAAAATCATGTAAATTTCTATACACATATACTTATATGTGTATGTATATTGGTGGTATAATAGAAATATCACTATACTTGGAGTCAGGAGACAACTGAGTTAGAATCTCATGTCTGTCATTTTTTTTTTACAGTTATTAGCTCTACTAAATGCTTCTGAGTTTCAGTTTCCCCACCTAAAAGGAGGCGCTAATATAGCTGCAGTACCTACGTCATTGGGTTGTTGTGAGGATCAAGTTAAACAAAATACACAAAGGGTTTTGTAAACCTTAAAGTGTGTAACACTAGCAGCTATTATTTCTTTTTGTAAATTAGGAGCATGCCATTGAAGCTACCTTTTTTACCAAAAGGGCAAACCCCTTTTGAAATTATCCTTCTATATTTCAGAAAACCTTATTGAACTCTTAGTAAACCCTTTCTGTTTTACCAACTAAAGGACACTCACACAAATCCTGTTTTAATCAGGGCGCTGAGAATCACTGCTTATCATCCTAAAATAACAAAAACATTCCCAAAGCAACTCATTTGGGGATAGATTTAATTTGTTAGGAAATGTTTCACTGACAACCAGTCTAAATCTTCATTCTTGCAACTTTCATCTTTTTCTTATAATTCTTCCTTTTGAGGTCAAACAGAACAAGTCTAGTCCCTGTTCTATAATGATAATTCATAAAATACTTAAATTCAGCTTTGATGTCCCATATAATTCTTTTTTTTCTCTAGGTAAGCATCCTGTTTCCATAATCAAACTTCATGTGACATGACTTTGAGGGACTCTCAACATAATAGTTGCCCTTAAGCTCTTTAGGTTACCCATTCCATCCAAATATGGCATGCAGAACAGAATACTAAGCTTCAGATATGCTCCCGCCTGTGCCAACCACAGAGATAACTACCTCCCTAGTGATGGACATTGTGTCTTTCTTAATGAAGCCTAAGACTCTGTTATCTGTTTAAGCTGTCATGCTACATTCTCAATGCACATGGAGCTTATGGAGCAAATATATCTCCCAGTTATTTCTGATCTTAATTGCTTCATAGTTTTATCAATCTAACCAAAATGGGGGCCCAGCTAAGTATGTGTCTTGCATGAGAAAGCACTCATCTTAGATTCTGAGCCCAAGGGAGACTTCAGTTCAGACACTGGCTTTCATACTTATCATGTGACCATAGGGAAGGAAGGAAAGAAACAAAGGACAAAGGAAGGAAAGAAAAGGAAAGAAAGAAGCATTCACTATGTTCCAGATGCTGTGCTAAGCACTTTACAAATATTATTTGATTTGATCTTCACAATAACTTTAGGATGACGGTTCTATTATAATCCTCATTTATTGTTGAGGGAATTGAGGCAGATAGAGGTTAAATGACATTCAGGGTAATAAAGCTTCTAACTCTCAGAGCAAATTTGAATTCGGATCTTTCTGAAGACCTAACTCCAAGCCCAGGGTTTTATTTTCTAGTCAGTTAAACTTTCTGAAATTCCCCTTCCTCATCTATAAAATGTAGACAAATAATACCTGTGGTATCAACCTCATTAGTATATTGTTGGGATCAAATGTGATATGTATAAAGAGCTTGCCCACTGTCAAGACTATATTAATATTATGCCTTTCTCCATCCATCCAAATAAAGGAGTAGGCTGTACTTATTTTACAGATATTCTTCAAACCTTGGGGAACTCTGAGGAATAAGGCATTAAGCTGTCCTCTAATTTCTTGCTTCCCTGAAGTTGAATAGCTGTGATTTTCATCTTATTATACTGCTGATTTAGGACTGAAAAGAGCTCTAGAAGGGTATCTTCTACCCCCTTCCCTGTACTCCCACTCCTACTTTAAATGTGAGGAAATCTGAGACCAAGAGAAGTGTAGTGACTTTCCCCAAGTCAGGCAGATTAGAAACATAAGGGCCAGGTTTGGAACCAAGATTCTTTGACTCCCAATCAAACACTCTTTCCATTACTCCATACCGCTTAATATGGATTGAAATAATACTATCTCATTATGAAGATTCCTCAACATTAGGTACTTCCAAATCAAATAATGTTATGTACATATAACATGCTGATATAATTATATAATGTTTACATCTATATTATAAAAATTAATAAAATGAAATTTTGATGAAATGCTACCCTTGCCACTTACTACTAATCTTGGGTGAGTTATTTAAATTTCCCAGTCTTCAATTTCCTTACCTGTAAAATGAGGGAGACATCTGAGCCCTTGCAGTTCTAAATTTATGATCCTATGAAAACCCACATTTAAGGAAAATGAGTTTATAGGCCGGGCTACTGTTCAGAATTTGCTTGTTATAATGATAACATCATACATTTAATAAATCCAGGTGCCTTACTTCTTCCCTTTCAAATTCTTTAAATAACTCTTGAGTTCAGGAAATAAACAGGGAGACAGCAAAACAGGTCAGGGGAATTTATATATTATATATTAAATTTAAATGGTTTAAAATCTATAGCAGAATATAGTCCTTCAAAAGAGAGTACTCCTATGTAGTTAAGTTCTATGCACAGAATAATAACAATAATGATTGATTTTCTTTTATTTTTCCTTGCGTCATTTAAGAAACTTTTAAATTGTGTTTTTGTCCTTCTCTAGACATTTTAGAAAGAAGTCCTATAAGTTTATTACAATGTGAAGCTGTCAATATTTTTACAACTTAATAGTAAACTACAGAAAAGAATATGACATTTTTGTCCATAAAAATCTTTATAAACTTTTAAATAAGACATCTTTTTTTTATTTAATCACAATCATTTTCTTATATAACCCTTTCCCATTGAACTTTCCTTATATGATCCTCACCCATTGAACCTTCCTTTATAATAGAAAAATATGGTTAAGTAAAACTAACTGATACAATGACTGTGGCTCCCTGAGCATAAAATCTTAAGTATATCTTTCCTGAAATCTCTGAAATACAAGCCTGTATATTATCACATTTGATCCTAACAATATATTAATGAAGTTGATACCATAGGTATTGTTTGCCTATATTTTACAGTTGAGGAAGGGGAATTACAGAAAGTTTAACTGACTAGAGAATAAAAACACTGGTCCTGGAGTTAGGTCTTCAGGAAAATCTGAATTCAAATCTGCTCTGAGACTTACCCTGCCAGGTAATTGGGAACAAAGGTGGGGGGTGGGGAGAGAGAAAGAAGGAACAGGGGAGGGAAATCATTTGGTGACACATCAATTTAATGAATACTGATTCCTTATTAAGTTCCTACTGTGGGCTGGCTGCTATAAACAACAGTAAATCATAAGCCCATAAGATAAAGACTACCTGGAATATTTCATTCTCTAGACCTGGTTCTCCCCAGGGTTTTTGGAACAGTGAGGTGGGGTTCTCATTTCACCCAAATTGTTAGCTCCCCAGGAGCTTGAAAATTCCTCGAATTTTCCTCCCTGGAGCCATACATGTATATTCATGGTACATTTGATTTTTGATTGTGGTCAGAAATAAGCACTGAACAATTTCAAACACTGCAGTTAATAAAAGCAATAAAATTATCTTTCTTTACTGTTCTCCTGCTGTCCCAGATACCAAAGGTGCTTCCATCCCCTATGACAACCAACTTGGGTATCCCAGGCAATTTTTAAGCTCTGGCATCTAAAATCTCCTTCAGAAGATTATCAGAATACAAGGAGGGAGATGAGTAGCTCTGGAAGAGAGCAGAATATGGAGGCTTCTATGGTAGGAGGAAGTACTAAAAGTCCAAACCTCAATGGGAGATAGTTTGGGGGCACAGATAGGATTTAGATTGACCTTTAAGGATCTCTTATTCTATTGGGGAAACTTGTATGTATATGTATACCTACATCTATATCTCTTTATGTTTGTGTTTATATGAACACATATAAATACATGTTCATGTGCATATGTATGTATATAACTCATGTATACTTGTGCACATATGTATGTGTGTATATACACACACACACATGCATTCACCTAAATTCTATTTCCCACAAGTGACATTCAAGCTCCCACCTTTATGCCTTTGTGCAGGCTACCCCTATAATTGGAACATATTTCCTTCTTATCTACATCTGTTGAAATTTTCCATCAAGTTTCTATCAAGGTTTAGCTCAGGTACCCTCTCTTATGAGTCCTATTCTGATCTTTCCAATTGCTGGTATCCTTCCTGTAAAAATTGCTTATATTTATTTGTACCTGTTTCTGTTACTTTTTTGTGTGCATGTTGTTTCCCAGCTGCCACCTCAATTCCCAAAATATCTCAAAAGCAAGAACTGTTTCATTTTGGTCTTTGTATACCTAGTACCTAGCATGATGTTAGGAAGACAGTAGATGCTTAATAAATGTTTACTGAATGAAAGTGTTGATGAAATGTTTCATTCCAAAGTATTCGTTAAGAATTAGAATATTTGACTTAGATGATTTTGTTACTTATGAAAACTTCTGTCTCTGGAAGCTTTGAGTCAAAGGATTAAAAAGTATGTAATTCTACAGACTGTTTTCAGGTCATCTTTTTCCCTATTCTGAATCTCCCTTTTGTTCCCTGGAGCTTCCATCCATATTCTTTGAACCTGGATCCAGGTGGCTTACCTGTACTGCTGCAAGTGATTTAAAAAAAAAAAAAAAGCCTTTCTCTTAGGCTAAGATATTCAGTTTGCCAGAAAGAGAGAGAGAGAGAAAGAGAAGAAACCTTTGAAATACATGTAGTACTCTTTCACACTCAATGAAAACAACTTGAAAACGAAATTTTTCATTCCAGGTACTTTAACACTGATAAGAGCTGAGCTTGTTTTTATTTTTTCTCCAAATGTTGCTCGAGTAGGCAAGAAGGGCCATGTCAACTCACAGACTTCCATTACCTAAAAATATCTACTTTTCACATTTCTGTTAATTTGTAAGATTAAAGGCCACTACTGGGGAACCCAAACTCTCAGAGTCCTAGAGGGGATGACTATAAAGAAATAGTCTCAGGCAGGAAGGTATCTAAGGGAAATAAAAAAAGATAATCTTCATGTTCTCCTAAGGAGGGCAGCCATAATAAAAAAAAAGTGAGATCTAGTAGAAAAAAGGAACAGAAACTTAGTAAGTAACCCTAATGTATCCAGACATGCACAGTATCAAAAGTTGGCTTCATGGGACAAAGATGATGACAGTTTAATGAAAATTTACCATCAAAATGGCATAAATAGAACTTTACTACTAAAAATACTCCGATTCTAGCTCATAAGAAAACGTCATGTTTTGATGTGACATGAAGTAACAGTATTGATTTATCATATTTTTGCAGTTATGCTATGTTAAAATTTAATCTGTTCCCAAACTAATCTGACACAGGCCGCACTGAATTAAAAAGAGGTTCTTTCAAACCAGAAGAAATCTCAATAAGATAATTTAATTTATCTCTTTGTGTCCAGGAAGTTGTGACCAAGGAAACTACTTGAAATAATAAACAACTTTAGCAAAGGTGCAGAATATAAAATAAGCCCACATAATTCATTGGCATTTCTATATATTACTAACAAAGCCCAACAAACGATAAGAAGTATAAAGAGAAATTCCATTTACAGTTACGATAGACATTATAAAATATTTGGGAGCCTACTTGCCAAGACAAATCCAGAAACTATATGAAGACAAGTATAAAACAGAAAGTTGGGGAAATGGACCTTTATGTTTGTTCTTTATTTCTTTGATATTTTTTTTTAGTGACTTAGACAAAGACATAGATCATATACTAGTCAAATATGGGTGGTGGGGAGGATGGTATGCAATGTGGTCAATGAAAGAATTGATATCTTAAAAAATATACAGCAGGCTATAAGAAATAATGTGGCCATATGCAAGACAACTAGTGAGTGAAGTTGGATCATGATTATTGAAAAACAAGCTCAACATATGCCAACAAAACAAAACTAAAAGCCCAGGGCTTCTTGACTCTAAGTACAATACACCTTCCACCTATCCACCATACCATGCTTCTTATCCTCATACCTCTAAAACAAGATACTTTTTCAATATTTATTTGCTTATGTAAATTAACAGCTTAATATACAAGCTACCTTCACAATTAAGTTTTATTTTATATGAATGTTTTTTATTATAAATCATTTTTACTATATATTGCTAGATCTAATTTATCATATCATTATCAGATATCCTTAGTTGGGTGATCCAGGCAGGTCTCTTTAATTACTCCTGGTAAGAGAGGACAGGGAAGGACAGGACCAATGATAATTCAGTTGGCACCTTTCTGGTCTACCCATGGCATCACTATATGCAAATATAAATGACTTGTCAATATATATTTTGGATGCTTCAAATATTGCTCAATAACATGAATTTGTAATAAAATGATAACTAAATACTGCAAAGTGTTTTTGTTAAATGAAAAGCAATGCCTGCATGACTTTATTATTTCAAGATTCTCTTACAAACATAACATTTACTAAATTAACTCCCTCTGGTTTCACCAAGCAATAATGATGGTTAAAGAAAGAAAGAAATAATGATAACTTATATTTATAGCGCATTATCAAATTTAAAAACACAAATTTAGAAAGAGACATACATGTACATACGTATATATACATATATGTATCTATATATAGCCATACATAGACACATGTATATGCATATATAAAGTATCTCTATATATGTCTATATCTGTGTCTATTTCTACTTATGTGTGTGTGCATGTGTGTATGTGTTGTTTTTTTTTGTTTTAAAAAGGACTAATGATATCATGGTGTGATGTCTTGACTTGTGAGTGAATAGAATTTAAGTGAAGCAGAGTTGCACAGTTGTCAGCCTCACTCTCCCTTCCAGAGTCATGGAAGCCCAGTGGCAAGAAAAGGACAGGATGACTGGTGATGGTCCAGGATGCAGAGGATGACCTTGGTGTTTTTGATGTCTGATCAAACTCTAAGCACTCTACAGTATTGGCTTAAGCCACCTTCATGGCTGTTGGAACAAAATGTTATCTGCTCATTCTAGTGTGGGAAATCTTCACATACTTGGGGTAGACACCCCTAAAAATCACCCATGGTTTTGAGGCCTGTAAGTTACCCTGAACATGGTTTAGCACATCTGCCAAGATGGTTTATGTCAGGGTGTAGATGCTCCATATACTACAGCTTCTTGAAGTCAAGGTAAGAGTTGGATGAAGGTGGACTCAAAAAGCAGATGAGGAGTCCTGAAAAAGGCTCACCAAACCTCCAAACCAGAGTTGATATTCCTCTCTGAACACCCCATATACGCCATGTGGGTATGTATATATTATACATATGCATGCATGCATACATATACATATATACATGCATGCACACTTGTGCATATCTCCAAAAGTCTTAAGGCTGTTTTATACTTTAATAGCTTAAAACTGTACTAAGATTTTTTTGTATATACTGGAAAGATACACACACATTATCTCATGAGATCCTCATAAGAGTCTTACAAGGTAAAGCATTAACTTATCAGATATATTTTACAAATGAGGAAACTTTGAGTTTTAATAGCTTGTCAATTATCATAGTACTTCTGAGTATCTGAAGCAAAAGTCAAACCCAAGTTGACCTGACTCCAAGTCTTGCATTTGATTACTGCATCATTCTGCCTCCCACATGATAGCAAATTAATTTATAATCTGGGTAGAGTTTTGCTGAAAAAGACTTGGGACCACATATTGGCTCCAGCTAACTTACAACTTGTACTAACATGACAAAATAATCAAATGTCAACCCTACGCGACTTTAAGCAACTTAGGAGGCATTTCGCTACTGATTTTTAAAGTATTCATTATATAAGAATAGCAGCACAGCTGCAAATCATAATGATACCCTACAATAGAAAAAAATATTAATTAGAATGAAATGTTACTTTATGATGAATTTGCTTAGATTTTATATATCTTAAAGTAATATTTCTTCATTTTTTCACCAATATTACTGAAAAGTGGAAGTAAGATCAATATTAAAGAGCCATGCAAGCTTTCCATGGAAGCAACTATGTTAATGCAATAATAAAGTTTTAGTAAAAGTGAAAAATGGACAATGGCAGTGGGAATTCATTTAAAGGTAGAGATGTCTTATGCCATTTTAAATATAGGAAGAATAGGTTAAAAAATACATATCACATTTTCACTTTTTTTCCCATATTTAAAATGTCATACAAATAGTTCCCATTTTAAATGTATATACCCATATGTAGAACTGATGACTTTTTGAAGTTATCTGGAAAAAAACATGAGGTTAAAATAATGGTAAATACTAATTCCCTAGGAAACATTCAACAAAGAAAAAAAAACTTAAACATTCACCAGAAACAGAACAATAAAATGAAAGAAATGTTTTGTAATTATAATTATCAAGGTTAGCTCAGGAGATGAGATGAGAAAATGTTCCTCGTTCCTTCCTTTTTTTTTTTTTTTTGAGAGGTGTGGGAAATAGTTTTGTGTGGGTGAACTATAAGTGAGGATTCCTGAATGTTTTGTCAGATACAATGACATACTTTGCAATAAAGAATAAAGAAACCTAGATGTGGGAGAAATTGTTCAGCAAAACCAGACAACACAACACATACCATTCTTCTACCACAACTTATTTGTCTGTTACCTAATCAACAGACACTCACTGTGTTTTCATCTCTCTCTGCCCCTGTTTCTCTCTACAAAACATCCCCAGTATCCTTTCTGGTCATAACTTCCTTGGAATGTATGTCTAACAATAGCATCTCTGGGGTGAAGACAGATTATTTTAGATTATTTTTTAGACATAAATCTAAATTGCCCAGTAGACTTCTTGGGCCAATTTAAGTTACATTAAAATTGTGTAAATGTTCCTGCCTGCAAAACGTCTCTGAAACTGACCATTCTCATCTTTATTGCTTTTACTAATTTGCTGTACATGAAGTAAAATCTGAGAGTTGTTTTGATTTTCATTTCTCTTTTTATTTTTAGTGTTGGGTGACTATTCCATATAGTTGTTAGCAGTACATAATACTTCTTTTGAATACTGTTCATATCCTTTCACTTTTGGTACACTTTTAAAAGCAATTTTGTAAATTTACTTTTTTAAGTCAAACATTTTCTTCCTATTTTCCCCTAACTTTCACTTCTGTAAGAAGATTTTAATCTTGTAAAATCCTTTCCACACTACTCAGTTTTCAATAATTGAATTGAACTGATAAACGTCTGCCATCTGGATCTAAAATGATATGTACAAATCCAAAATGAAAACTTCTATGTTCACAGTATCCTTTACTCTTCTAGAGAAGCATAGCAACTTTCACCACATCGGTATTGTCTAGTAGTCCTTTTATACTCGGAAACATTATAGATGAGGAAGAGCAATTAGTTTTCATTTGACCAGTGAGTAGATTGGAATAACAGTTGTTCATTAGAATAAAATTTTGGAAGCATTACAACCAAGAGGCTGCCTAGTCCTTAATTATCTTTTTTAAGTACACATTAAAGACACTGCTGACTCACTAGTAAAAGTGGAATTCACAACTTTAATGGTTCAAAATTATATCCTGAAGTCAATATCAGAAACCATTCACTTACGTCAATTGTATATGTGTGTGTGTATTGATATTAAATTGCACTGGTAATGAATACTCACAAAATACTATTATCAAGTCCACAAATGCTAAAATGCATCTAATAATTTACTTAGATGAAAACCAAACCAGACCATTTCCCAGGTGCTGGAGATAATGATAAAGCACCTTTCCCATTACCATCCAGTCATTTCAGATGACAACAGAAAGAACATGAGATGGTGATGTATGTACAGGTGCTTTTCACATAAAGCAGATTTAATCTCTTTAGGTGACATTCTTATAGACAGATCAATCTAAATGAAAGTAATTCAATCAACTGGCCCCAGTGTTTTGCTACAGAACAATTTCCTCAATAATTTCTGTGTTTATTGGATATTTTGAGATTTGCCGAGTATGCAAGAGGCTTTGGTAATGCTACAGAATTTTAAAAAAAGTATATACAGAAAGACACATAAAATAGTGTGCATATATGTGTGTACATATACATATATGTATGTACATGTATACAAACATGTACGCATAAAATATTTATCTGTCAAAACAAAAAAAACCAACAAATCGATGATGTTTTATTTTGGTACCTGAAATAAGTAATTTCAATGCAGAGAATATTTGAACAGAATAAAATAAAAACTATGCAAATATTAGTGAATGACTATTATGTATTAAAATATCCTAACCTTGTCTCCTGGATTGTTTTTGTATATGTGAAGTACTGTATACACACATGTATTTATATAAATGTATGTACCTATCTATATATATATGCATACATCTCCATCTATATATACATGCAAATATATGTATGTATGTTTGTATATGTGTACAGGTGTATAACAATATTCTTTTGTTAACTGTACTGCTTTGAGTCACAATATGAAGAAATACAGTCACAGAGACTCACATAGTGGATATAAATAGACTGTAACACATTATAAACAAGTAACTAAACGGGAGTGTGGAGTGAGGTGGGGCCGTGTCTAAGAACCTCACCAAAGAAATAGAAAAGGGAAATGGGTTGGTTAATCTGAAAGATCAAAGGGTAACCAATGGACATCTCACCATTGCTATCCTTTAAATATCAAGAAAAACAGAGGAATTCCTACAGCTTTTTGGTGAACCACTTCTCATGAACTTATGGGAGGACAAGGACAAGAAGTATACCAGAAAGGCAGCAACAAATGAACTGCAACATGCATCCTTGGAGGGGTTACCTACACTGATGAAATCCTCGATCCATTTTTGTATATAATGTACAAGATTATAGGAAATACAAAGGCATGTAAAACTTAATCCCTATTTACTAGGAGTGAATAACCTATGTCAGGAGACAAGGTAAATTTGTGATCAGTTAACTAGTAAATCAAGATTGAAATATCTATTAAGGGCAACTCATGCAATTCCTTATTTGCAAACTCATTCTCTGTGATTTTTGTGTCTAAATTCTAAGTAAAATGTTTCTGGGATAAAATATATGATAAACAGTCAATAATCTGATTATAGGCATTTTATATTAATAAAATATATTTCCATAATCACTTCCCATGATGTGGTCTATATATAAGGTGTGTTTAGTCTTGAAAAGGTAAGATTTAGTGGTACATCATTCTATACCAAAGGCTATTTAGAAAGTGACTTCCTAAGAGTCATTCATAAAATATGCATGGAATTACCTTATTAGTCCTTGACTACAATTCTACTCTAGTGCCTCATCATGCCTTGGAGGTAACATGGAGTTGTCAAATATGCTGGCACATTCTTCCAAGCTGGAAAGGTTTTCAGTAGCCCTCATGCCAATGTGACTGTTGTATGTGGGCAAGCCTAGCTTAGTGTTCAAAGTCTAAATACTGGAGGACAAGTCACTAGTTTGGCCACGGCAACCTATGAAAATCATCTGTTAATCACCAAAGCAAAATTTTGACAATCTTTATATTCTCATACTATGACAAGATGGCTAAGAACACTACTCAATTTTCTTTTTCTTTCCTTTTTTCCCCTATTGTCCTCTATGTTAAATCTTTTAGAATTTCTCAGTCTCTTTGTAAATGTAGGATGAATATCCAAATACAGAAAGACTTAATTATATGGGGTATGATTTGGGCAAAAACCTTTCCTTCAGAATGCATTTTTCTCTTTCTCTATTTCCCCCAAAGAGTCACTGCTATTGTAAGAAATTCCCGCATTAGAATATTAACACTCTCCTGGCATTGTAGATCACCTCTGGGCATGCTGTGGACAAAAGAGATAATATGGGAGATAAACTCAGTGGCAATGGATCAGGCACTGAGGAAGACATTGAAAAGGAAGGCAGAACAGGACAGAATTAGCCTTTGCTTAGTACAAAATTTTACCTAAGAGTTGTCCTATATACTGTTTTTGTTCAGCTTCTCTGCTGGTAACTATTGAAGAAACACATGCATCTAAGTCCAGGACAAAGTTATGGTTTCTGTCCTCAAAAAGATGAGAGTTTGGTAGGAGAGAACAGCATAGGAGTAATTATATGGAATATTGTATAAATGAAACCATGAAAGTGGTACAATCAAAGTTGTTCTAAAGAAGACAAGTTTACCTCAGAGGTTATCACTGAGATTTAGAGGAATGAAACCAGGACTGGGCCATGGCCCTGGGGAGGTATTCTTTGTTGGGAAGAAATAGTATAATCATATGGAGGTGTGAGTAGGTAGGTGGTAGCATTGTATTTTCAGAAGGCATACACATGTTAAACAATCTATGGACTGAACTGAAGGAGGGAAGCATGACAGAGAATATTTTGGAAATGTTCAATGGAGAGAAAAATAGAATCGATTTTATAACCACAATAAACCAGAAGCAACTTGTACAAAAAGAGTAAACAGCTAAGGAGTTTAAGAAATAGATCAGAAGGTGAGATTTCTTTTGTGCATGGATTGGACTAGATAGCTGCTGTGGTCACCTCCAATTCTGGAATTCTTTTAATTTGGTAGAAGTATGTGTTGTTTCTGATTTGTATATATATATATTTAGGAAAATCTCGTTATAGTTCTCAAGAGAAGATACAAAGGGATGTGAAACTGTCTCTGCCTTCAAGGAGCTTACATTTTAAAAGATAAGATGAGATGCACATATATAGGAACATACAAAATGTGTGTAAAACAGATACCAAGTAACACAGCAGGGGCACTAGCAGCTGTAGGAGAGAATTGAGAAAGTCATAAAAAGGTGGTACTTGAATTGAGTCTTAAAGGAAATCTGGGATTTTAAGAGGCAGAAGTAAGGAGGGGTAGCTATTGCAAAGTCATGTACAGAAGATGGACTATTTCAGTTGAAGAGTAACTAGAAGTACAATGTGTGTTGAGTGTAATATGTGTAATAATACAATATGTGTCATAATGCTAGAAAGGTAGGATGGGACTGGATTGTAAAGGACTTTAAGCAAGAGAAGTTTATGCTTCAGAGTCAATAAACATTTGTTTAGCAACTACTATGTGGAAGGCATCATGCTAAGCTGAGGTGGAAAATAATCTGAGGAGATGTGTTTCTGAGTTGCTTTCATCTTTCACAATGATGAGTTTCTGAGCATGATGAAGTAAAGGTAAGCAACTGGATAGGAAATAATAGGAAGTATAGCCTGAGTGCCCTCCCAAAATGGTAGAGGATCAACGAAGAGCCCCCCACATTTCTACTCCCACTGTCTCCATGCAGAAAGAGAGAGAGGGACCCCAAGGGCAGGGAGTGTTAGGAGCGGGGTGTTTTCAAGTTGATTTCATCTTGCAGAATGGTGGATTTCAAGATATGATGAATTCCAGAAAAGTAGCTGAGTGGAAAATTATATGGAGAATTCCCTAAGTTCCCTCCTTAAATGATGGAGGATCAGGGAGGAATTCCCAGATGTTCAGATGGATATATATGATCCAAGAAATAACAGGAAACTACTGGATCTTATTGAGTGAGAGAATGACATGGTCAAACCTATACTTTAGGGAGAATAATTTGAGGTAGAAGAGATCTGAGGCAGGGAGACCACTCAGGAAGTTATTTAGCGTAAGAAGTGATAAGGGTCTGAACTAGGCTGATGGGTGTGAGTGAAGGGAAGGACATGTCTGAGAGAACAAGATTTGATAACTGATTAGGAAGAGTGAGGTGAGGATGACAGATTAAAAGTCTGAGTGACTAGAAAAATGGTTGTGTCCTTGAGGAAAATGAGTAAGTTTGCAAGACATTGTTGAAAAGATTTAAAGGGCCATGAACATATTTCTTATCTTGTGAAAGTATCAGTTAGCCAGATCTGTTTCCAAACTGTGGGAGATGCATTCCTTTCTTTCAGTTCTTTTGCATTCAATGTCAAGGTGTCTGGATGCAGAGAATCCTCAAAGATTGGGTTTCATGATACTGATAGGGTACAGGCTCTGGAGACCCCCTCAAACTGTCCTTGAATTTTCTTCATCAAGTCTCTGACATTCTCTTGAGGCTATAATCTTCTCAACTGGCCTTTCATTGTCAATGCCCAATCTCCCAATTCTCTGTTACCCCAAACCTAGCCCAGGTCTTTATTGTCTGTTACCTCAGGCTACTTCCCACACTTGATCCTATCTAGAGTCAATTCTTTTGGGCCAGGTGTTGGCCCTCAAGTCACCCCAGCCTACTACCCATCAAGATCCTCCCTAGACCCCTCTTCTTGTCACCCCAGACTATTTGGCCACTCCGAGATTCCTCACACAGTCTTTCTGTATGTAAGATCCATCTTGTTTCCATTAAGGTGCTCAGATTTAATCTGGTCTTATTGCATTAGTAATATAAATGTTCAGATTCCTTATGACTTTGGCCAATATAGTGGATCTTTAATAAACCTTTTCTTTTCCTTTGGTTGAAAAAAAGGCTTGGGTCGAATTCATTCAGGCAGGACCTGTGTGTGTCAATTTCAGGGTCCTAGCACCTCTAAACCTCAACCATACATTAATTTTATGGGTTTTAATTTTGTTCTGAATTGTCTTATTTTGATCATGTGAAAAACAAATTATGAGAAAGAATATAAAATGGCAATTTACCCAAAGAGCTTAAGAGTCATTAAGACAATATTAATGCCAAATGAAAACCTAAGAAAATATAGTTACTAAGGTTTTCTAGGTGGTTTAATTAAAGGTATAGTTGTTATTACAATTAAAGCTGGATAATTTTCTTTTTTGCAAGAAGGAATACAACAACATGATAATTGTAATTTATTTTATCATATTGCATTACAAATTATAACGAGCTTAGAGAAACAAAAGCTAATGATCTGTGTTGTATTTATGTAAGACCAAAGTGCAATATGTAAGAGAAAAGGTTATGGAATTATGGTAATTGGAGCATAGAATTAATACTTTTCATTTGTTTTGAAAAATAATTCATCAATTCAGTGTAACAGCCTGTATTTCCCTCTGGATGTTACTTTACATGAATTGAAGCATTATAATTTCATTAATAGTTGAAATGTAAAATAGTTTTTCTCTCATTCCAAAGGAGAAAAACATGCAGAATTTTTTTGGACTGTTTAATTTAACATTTGAAATCTATGAGGTTTGTACTAGAAGAATGCATTTCAGTGACTCCAGCCAACAAATTCACCTAAGAAATAGAGGGGATGAAGTGGGGCCATGTAGCTTTCTTTCACTCAGAGGCCTAGAAGCTACATAACTGTACAAATGAACATATCAATCAAACAATCAAGAACTTATTAACACCTTTTGCTTGCTACCCACTGTCCACATATTAGGGAAAGAAAGCCAAAAAGCAGACAAAATAAAACCAAACCAAACAAACCTCAAAACCCAACATGGTTATCTCAACCCTTCAAGGATCTTATATTTTATCTGGAAGAGGAAAATGAAGCAAATCAAAAGAAAACAAAAGTCCATACACATGTAAGTAAATATAAAACCTGAACAGAGCAAATAAAAGTAATTTTGGTGAGGGCACAACAAGCAGTTGAAAGCAAGAAATTTCTTTCAGAGGTTATTGCACTTGACCTGAGCTTTGAAGGGATCCTGAGTTTCTAAGGCATGGAGGAGAATGAAGGGGAGAGAACTTTGTGAGGGAAGGGATGAGAATAATTTGTGCAAAGGTATGACCAAATGGAAGTTAATCCTGTGTACCAAGGACAAGTAAACCAGTGTGACTGGAATATAGTATAGGAGAAAGACATTAATTTAGCGTAATGAGTCCAGAAAAGAAATCTGAAGCCATCTTATCAGGGATTTTAGATACCAAAAGGAGGAGTTATTTATTGGATCTCATGGGCAATAGGGAGAAACTGGAATTCATTGAGCTGGAGAATGAAATGGTTCCACCTGTGTTTAGTAATACCAATTCAGCTTCCATATGGAAATAGGAGTGGTGAAAGACTCAAAGAGACCAACTAAAAGATTTGCAATTTTCCAGGACAAAGCTGGTGACAGTATAGATACTGAGTAATAAGAAGGAAGGGACTGATTGAAGTGGTTGGTGTCTGGATTCCTGTTCATCATTGCTATCTTGATTATGCATCTCTCAGTACAAATCTCATGCTACTAAGATGATATCAAAGGAAAGTGACTTTTATATATATTTTAGTGAAGTCTTAAAAAATGAACCTAGGTTGTCAGACAATCTCTATAAGGAAAGAAAAGTCCACATGTGAGGACAGGATTTTAAAGAAGTACTAAATTGAGTTCTACCACATCTTAGGCAGTCTGACATGATGGCAGGAACATTAGAACATGAGCCAGGAGAACTCACTTCTAGTTTCTGCTGTTATTAACAAATGGAGTAATCTTAGGGAATATCTTTAAACTCTTAATATTTCTTCATCTGCAAAATGGGGAGACTAGATTGTCTTTAAAATCATTATAATTCTCAAATTACACGATTGTATTACTACAAGCTCAGACTTGGAAAGGATGACAAAGATTTTATACAAGAACAAAGAAGGGTCCTCTGTTCAACACATATGACAAGTGGTCATACAGTATTTCTTTAAAGACCTCCAGAAAGAGAGAAGCCATTACCTCCTGATGGAGGTAAGCCCATGTCTCTTTTGGATAGATCTAATTATTAGGAAGTCTTTTCTTACATCAGGCCTCAATGATATTGCCTCTGACACAATAATCCTATTTCTCATAAGTCTTTTCTCCAGTTATGTCTAAGTCTTTGACGTGATCTTCATGGAGATTATTTCTGATCTTCTTACTCTCTTCTGGATGAGCTCCAGCTTGTCAATAACTTTGTGAAAATGTAAATGGCCCTAGAACTGTGCACAGTACACTTGAGATGGCATTTCTATGATGGGGTTATAACTTCTTTCATTCTGGTTATTATTAATTCAGCCTAGCATCCATTATTTTTCCACTGACACATCACAATTATTCTTGTATGTTAAGTTTGTACTTCTCTAGAGTACATTCCTCGGTGATTTGTTGTTGTTATTGTTTTTAACATGGATTATATTACAAAGGATACAAAGATATTTTACGCTATTAAATGATTATGAATTGAGGCAGACCCAAGATGGCAGAGTAAAGTCAGGGAATCTCCTGAGTTCTCCCCAAACCCCTCCAAATACCTTTAAATAATGATTCTAAACAAATTCTACAGTAGCAGAACCCACAAAAATACAGAATAAATTTAGATGGCAGAAAAGGCCTGTTGTACAATGGTAAAAGAGAACACAGTCCAGTGCAGGCCATGCAAGTGCAGACCAGGCCCCAGCAAACCCAGAGCAAGCTTCATGGTAACTGAATCAGTGGCAGCAATGGTGGTTTCCAGACCTCTCAGTCAAAAAACATCAAAGACAACTTGTAAGATTAATAGGAAAGGTTTGTCATTCCTGGGTGAGAGAAAGAACTTATGGTTTCTGAATACAGATTGAAGCATACTTTTTACTTTTTTTATTGGGGGTTTTTTGGTCTATTTTTTTCTTTCACAACATAACTATCATGGAAATGTTTTGCATGACTACACATGTATAATTTATATTGAATTGCTTTCCTCCTCAATGGGGGATGGACTTGGAGAGTTAGGAACAGAGAGAATTTGGAACTCAAAATTTTAAAAAACAATAATAAAAATTGTTTTTATGTGTAACTGGGGAAAAATAAAATACTAAATACTTTTTAAAATCACAATAAACTGAGGGCAGATAAATTATTTGAGAGGTTTTAGTCATATTATCATTTGATAATAATTGGCATATGTAATAATGAAGTTGTTTCTCTTAATTAAACAAGTGGACTGGAAGATTAGAAAATGTGACCTGTGTTCCCTTAGGAAGACATGTGCTTAACAACTGTTTGTAGCTCTGTATCCCAGGAAACTATTCAAAGTGTTGCATTTGAGTCATGATCAGGGGATGTTGGGAGATTTAGCTCAGGCTTGGGGTCTGGAGTTGAAACAATAACTTGAAACTCCTTCTCCCTGGGTATGTGAGCAACAATCTGAGCCCTTCCTATTTTGCTTTGGAGTGGGACCTTCAGCCACTATGCTAAATGATTTATAAATATTTTAATTGATCCTTCTTAGAACTCTTTATTTTTTAGAAATTCATTAACAAACATTCAGCCAAAATTTATTAAGAACATACTGGGCACAGAGAACTGTGTGAATAGCTCTAAATTTAGATAACTCTGTCCTCATAGAGAATGTCTTCTCATAACATACAGTCTGCTCATGCCTGATGTAGAGTTCTATACTGACCCTGGGACGATCCTCAGTTTCAATCCCCTCAATGTTATGGTGTTCCATGACTCAGTCATGTAACATCACTGATTGATTAACATTAAAAGGACTAGCATTCTTTTCACTGTGAAGCTTGGGATCATTAAAAGAATACTATAATTTCTACTAGGCAATTCAGCCTTCTCTTTTTGGCTGTTCAGTTTATGGTCCATTTACAGTGTCTCTCCCTCAAATACATTTGCATGTATAACATATTTATAAACCCAATGTATTTGTATGTGCATAAGAATATGTCTGCATATACATACATATATGTTTATACATGTATACACAGGTATGTGTGTATATATGCATATATAAATCATACATATTTGCAACTTCTTCTTTGTTCTCCTTCTTTACCAATTTGTTCTCCTTCTTTACCAAAACTTCCAGTTCCTCAGCCTCTCAGCTCTTTCCCAAGCTATCCCCTCTTCATTGATTACATTCTCTTTCCTTCCTCATCTTGACTCCTTGGTTGTCTAATTCAATGTTACACCTCCCCTCTCGAGTCCCTTGTTCCTTTGTCATATCCTTAATCTTGCTATTCCAAATTCTAATCTTGGATTATTCCCACCATCTTCTCTCTTTGTTCTTTCTTATGTTTTGTTGAACAAAGTTGGAGAAAATCACAAAATTCCATTTACTTAGTTCACTTAAAGATTTTACTGTTACATAATCTCAGTTGGGCTCTCATTAAAATAGGGCAGTAATTTTACACTTTCCTAGTGAATTCACCACAGCAACTTTTTCAAACTTCATCATCCCTCCTCAAACTTCTACAACTTTATCTCCTTTTCCCCCTCAACTGAGAATCTTGCCTTATATTTCACTGAAAAAATTGAAGTCATTCATAGAGATCCCCCTCATCCCTCAGTTCCTCATCTTATATTACCCAGATGTCTTTTGCCATTATCTCCTCCTTCACCTCTATTTCATCTGAAGACCTTGGCTTTCTTCTTTCCAAGGCAATCCACTCTACATAGACATGTCCCCATTCTACCCTGCCTTCTCTGGCAGATTACCCCTTGTATTAATCCCTCTTTCTTATTATTCTTTAATCTCTCTTTCTCTGCCTAATGGCTATTCTCCTGACATCTACAAATGTACCCATATCTCACTCATCATTAAAAAAAACACACTGGATCCATTCATCCCTATAAACTGTCATCCTATTTATCTTCCTTTTGTGATTAAATTCCTTGAGAATGCTGTCTACTGTCAATGTCTCCACTTCCTTTCTTCATCATCCAACAGATATTAATCCCTCTTAAATCACCAATGATCTCTTAACTGTCAGATCTAATGGCCTTTTTTAAAATACTGATCCTTCTTGACCTCTCTACAGCTTTTGATACTGTTGATTGAGTTTTTCTTTTTTTTTGGCACTACTCTCTCTAGGCGTGTGTGTGTGTGTGTGTGTGTGTATGTGTGTGTGTGTGTCTGTATGTGAGACCCTGCTCTCTTTTGTTTTTTTCCTTCCTACATGACTACTACCTCTCAGTCTTCTTTGTTAGATCTTTGTCCAAATGATGGTCAGAAGCTATGCTGAACCCAAGACTCTGTCATGGGTCCTTTTCTCTTTTTCTTCTGTGTTATTTCATTTGGTGATCTCATCAGCTCCTCTGATTTCAATTATTATCTCTATGCCAATGACTTTCAAATCTATTTGTTCAGTCATAAACTGTCTCCTTTCCTGTAGTCTCACACCTCTGACTGTATCAGGCATTTTGCACTGGGAAACCCAAAGATATTAAACTTAACATATCTTAAAATGATCTCATTATTTTTCTGAAATCCCTTTCCTCTTCCTAAATATCCTACTATTACTTATTCTCCTAATCATTCAGGCTTGCAACCTAGATGTCTTCCTTAAGTCCTCACTCTCTCACACCTCTCACCCCCCACCCATATGTATTTTGTTGCAAAGGCCTGTGGATTCAATCTTCATAACATCTTTCATATATATATATATTCCCTTTTCTTCTCTGACATTGCCATAACTCTGGTGGAGGCCTTTAGTCCTTCACCTCTAGAGTACTTCAGTAGCCTATTGGTTGAACTCCCTGCCTTAAACTTCTATCCACTCCTGTCATTCCTACAAATTCATGTTCCTGAAACACAGGTCTGACCATATAACCAAATTCCTTGGTAAAAGACAAAAACATTCAGTGACTTCCCATTATCTCCAGGATCAAATGGAAAATTATTTGTTTAACTTTAAGCTCTTCACAATCTTCTTCTCACTGACCTCACTAATCTTATGCCTCACTCCCTTCCAGGCACTCTTCAATTAAGTGACATTGATCTTTTTTCTGTTCCTTACATAAGATGCTTCATCTTCTTCATCCTCTTACCCCAAGCACTTTCACTGGCTATCTCCCCAGACTAGAACACTCTCATTTCCTTGGCTTCCTTCAAGTCTTAACTAAAGGTTTACCTTCTAAAAGAAGCTTTTACCAGTCTTCCTTAATCTTAGCAACTTCTCTCTGAGACAACCCCCCCCCCCCCCAAATTTATGCTGTACCTATCTTGTTTGTACAGGGTCATTTTCATTTTGCTCCTCCAATTCTGAACTCCTGGAAAGGAAGGATTGTTTGTTTGTTTGTTTTGTCTGAGGCAAGAGAAGCAGCCTATGCAGGTCAAGTAACCATTTTTTGAGCCTCCATGGGTATTATTGTGTCTCTCTTCATGCAATCTAAATGTTTCATGTTTTCCTATGGCTGGGCAGAGTGGCTGTAAGAGGTTCATTGCTTTGCCAAATAGGCCTAGAGTATAAATAACTATGTGTTAGATTTGCTATCTTGTCTTTATCTTTTGCTGCTATTTTGAAACATATGAAAGCAAATTGTCTCAATTTGTCTTTTTCCCTAGGTTGAAAATTTGTAACTACAATTGGAACTCTATAGAGCCTGGTAAATCAGTTCTGCAGACAGAAAACTCTCTTTGGGGAAATGTTCGGCTATTTAATAAAAGACCAAGGTTTAGGAATAGACTTCAGCTAGAAATGTATAACAGTGATGATGATTGAGTTCTTGGACCCAAGTGTTTTTAGCTTTGGATATTGTAATCACCCAGGAGTTTTTCAACTCATCACAAATGCTGTCTCCTGATAAAATGTAGAAAGAGTTAGAGTTTTTCTTCTGAATTTCTTGCAGAATTAGTTGTCACTGGAATTTACTTCAGACTTCTGGTGCAGATAGATGGATGATAGACAGACAGACAGACAGATAGACAGATAGGCAGGTAGGTAGATAGATAGATGATAGATAGATAGATAGATAGATAGATAGATAGATAGATAGATAGATAGATAGCTTTGGAAAGCAAGAACAGGATATCCCCCCAGAACTAAGGGTAATAGTTATCCTGAAATAGTACCACACAAGTGTAATAGCAGTGAAGGCTGAGATATAGGAAGGTCTTAAGTGACCTGCAAATGTCCTAAAGAATGGATTTTATCCCAGAAGTTAATTCTTGAAGAAGAGACTGTCCAGAATTAATAGCTATGTCAAAATTGTCAGGTGATGGCAATAACAATTAACTGTCATGTCATCAGTGAGAGGAGGACAGATGATCAAAGATGATTTTCAATCTTTTTTTTCTTTTAAAACAGAATAAACTAAAAGAATGAATGCATCGAAGAACATTTTCTCCTGCTTAAAAAGAAACAGGATGTCTATGTCAATATGGATACATACATACACACATACATATATCATCAGTTTGATGCAAATATTGTAGGCCATGAATGTTGAATTTATGGCTGTGTTTTTTAATCTGTTTTACATTTTAAGAATTCATGAATATGTTTAGAAAATAGATAAAAGGAGAGTTAATATTAGTGTAGGGTTGTTTTTAAAATTTAACAGTGTGATGAAGGGATATATGTATTTTGGTTTTAAAATACTTCGGTTCATAGGGAAACAAAATCTAGATCATAATAATTAGCCAACTATGTAATTTGTATAACCCAGACAGCTACTACTCTACAGAAGAGAATGAACAACCACAAAAGCGCACTATTTGGGAGACTCATAGGCTGAGTTACCTTATTGGATGTATACCTTGTCCTTTCAGTTCTCCTTAAGCCCCTCTAATTGCTTACCCTTTGCTTACTTTGCTTACCTTTATTTTGACTTAGGCCCATTAACTTGGCATCCCTGAAGGCTTAGTCCTGAGTCTATGATGTTCTTCCTTTACACTCACCCACTCAGGCAGTTCTTTTACTCATATAACTTTAATTGGCATCTAAATTAAGGTAATCCCCAAACAAGTCTCTCAGATGCTTACCCTCTCCATGTCCCCATTTTCCTTTGACTCCCCTGTTTATTTTGGACTCCAGACTCTAAATTAATGTTCCTTCAATATGCTAATCAAAATAAATAAAGGAAAAGAGAAACTGAAAGGAAAAACCAAACCAAACCAAAGAATGAGTGAAAGTTACAAGCAGAAGGAGGATTGAGCTGTGGCCATGGAGGAAAGGAGGGTCATTGGACCTTAGAGGAGAAGGTTTAGGGAAAAACCACTCATCATACATGACTCTTTAAGCACTTAAATGAAGTGAGAAAAAAGATTCTTGTCCCTGTGCGTATCCTGTAACAGAAACGATAACATATTCTACTCAGTTGTTTTCCCTAAATGTTTCTGATATCCTGATTCTGAACTTGTTTTTCTTTAATTAATTAATTAATTTGTTTTGTCTCAACTATAAAGTTGAGATACGGGTGGGTGGATAAGTATACATTCACATAAATTTCTAACAGCTATCCAAACATTTATATGAATGTTAGGAATTTTCAACCTGAAGGTTCTAAACTCTTGGGATTGTATTAGTAGATTTAATCAGATATAAATTCTGTAAAATAGAGAAAAGGACTACACGGATGTGAGGGCTGTTATATTGGCTCAAAATAAAAATCAATGCAATTGTTGTAATAAGGTGTGGTTGCCTCAATCTCAAGACAAAGATGTTAGACAGGAGAGAGCAGTGAATCTCGGTCTAAACTCCTGCCCATAGGAGTTCCAAACCCAAATTACTGCTCCCCATCCAACTACTCTGAAGACAGTGAAGACCTGAGAAGGATTCAACTCTGCCCCTGTCAATCAGGATTCTACTGGTTACAATACATATACTGAAATGTCTGTTCTTGTTGAAGAGGTTGAGAGAGAAGAGGGGAGGAGAATCAGGAGAGAGATAGAGACTGAAAGAAAGAAACAGAGAGAGAAAGGAAGGAATGGGACAGACATGTGGAGAGAGCCCCTCCACGTGTCTCGGTCATGGCCCTGATGCTGCTACCCCTGCAGCCCGGGCCCTGCACCCTGCTGCCCTCCTGATGCTGCGCCTCGCCGTGGCCCCCGCCACCCGTGCCTTCAGAGGCCTCCTGGGAGGAGGAATCGCCAGCAGGCCAGGGCCTACACCCCAGAGCCCTGCAGCTGCTCTGGAATGCCCCTGGCCTATGCTCGAGCAAGTGCTGGGGGGCTCCACACCGAGGGCCACAAGGCCTTTGCTGAATTCCTGACTGATGAAATTAAAGAGTAAAGGAAAATCCAGAAACCCAAATCCCTCCCCAAGATGTCTGGGGACTGGGAACTGAGTGTGCAAGGGACAGAGGCCAAGTTAGTCCAGAGATTAACAGGCGAGACGGTCACAGTCACATTTAACATTAACAACAGTATCCCACTGACATTTGATGATGAGCCATCAGAGGGACAGAAAGCCCAGGAACAGCAGGAGCATGAACTTACATCAGCCCTCAACTTCGTGGTGGAGGTCGTGAAGGACGATACCAAGAAGGCCCTTGTGCTGGACTGCCACTATCCAGAGAATGAGGTTGGACAGGAAGATGAGGATGAGAGCGACATCTTCTCCATCTGTGAAGTTAGCTTTCAGCCCACCACCGACTCCGACTGGAAGGATACAAACTACACACTCAACACAGATTCCCTGGACTGGGCCCTGTATGACCACTTGGTGGACTCCCTGGCTGACCGTGGGGTGGACAACACCTTTGCAGATGGACTGATGGAGCTGTGAATGGCCTTAGAGCACCAGGAGTACATCAGCTTTCTGGAAGACCAGAAAGGGTTTGTCAAGTGTCAGGAGGGAGGCTTGAGGCTGAGGCCCTGCTGGGCACCTAGAGCCCTTCCTTCCAAAAGAACATTTCCTAGAAGCCGTTGTGGAGAAAGTGATGCAAAATACTGCCAGGCCCAAATTGGGTTCCCAAACCCTTTTATTTTTCTTTGCTGGCATTTTTGTACACCACCACAGAATGACAAGAAATAAAACCCTCAGATTCCCCCCAAAAAACAAAAAAATGTGGAGAGAAAGGGAAGAGAGGAGGAAAGAGAGAAGGAGAGAGGGAGAGAATAAAACATAGAGGAGGAGAAAGAGGAGGAAGAGGGGTTAAATTAATTAAACAAAATTGTCAAATTAAATTTAATTAGTTAAATTTAACTAGATTAAATTGTCTATAAGGTTCTCTAGTTGGGTGGGGTTTCCACCCAGGATCAGGACACATGTACCCATTAGGGATTTGAGTAACCTCATCCACCAATAATGCCCTTCACAGATTAAACAACTTACAAGCTTCTGAAAAAATCCTGGTTCTAATTTAATAATTGATAATTGATATGAGAGAAATAATCATTTCTCTCACCTCCATACTTTAAGCTCTTTCAATAACTGGGGAAAATGGAAGTAAAGATAAATGAAGAGAATGACATTTGATATTCATAAAATGGAATAGAGAAGCAACTAAAAATCAATGAGAAAAAGAGATATAAGACTTATTAGAAGGCTATTGAAATAGTCCAGTCAAGAAATTATAGGGATCTAAAATGGGATGGTGACTGTATAAGCAGAGAAATGTTGTGCAGGTTTGAAAACCTATGGGATATATGGACTGAATGAAAATTAGAAGTCAAGGATGACACCAAGGTTAGGAACCTAATTGACTGGGAGGTTGGCTTGTGGTATCCTCAAAAAAAATAGGAAAGTGTTTTTTTTCTATTTTACAGCTCTGGAGAGATGTCCAGGGCAAAATGCATAGTTCTCTAGTCCTTGGGGATAAATGAACACAGGAGCTGATTCAATCAGCATAAGATAATGTGAGAGAAAAGAAAAGAGAGCCCAGGACAAAGTCTGGGCAAGAGGGTGCTCAGAAGGGGACTTGCAGCTAATAAAAATGACATTTATGAAGATTCTGCAAAAGTTGAATAAGAAAAAATTATAAGAGGATGAGGAGAATCAGAAAACAGTAGTTTCAAAAACCTATAGTGGGATAATTATCTACGAAGATAAAGTAAAATAGGAATGAATCTGCCTTGCCTACTTCACAGTATTTTGGAGAGGACTAAATAATGAATGTGGAAGTCCACTGTAGATGGTAAAATAATATAAAATTTTAGCATTTATTAGTATAATTGATATTACTGATATTTATTATTTCATCTATACCAGTGCTAGTATCAGGAAACCAATATATTATCAGATTTTTATAAGTACTGCTACTAATAATAATAACAGGTTATACAACCATAGATTCAGAGCTGGAACAGTTTGAGGTCATCTAGTCCATCTCCTGTATTCTATAGTTGAGGTAACTGAAGCTAGAAAAGTTGTGGCCTAGAGTCAGGAAGACTTGATTCCAAATATGACTTCAGATATTCACTAGCTTTGGCATGTCATTCAACCGTTGCTTGCCTCTGTTCCTCAACTGCAAAATGGGGATAATAACAGCATATAACTTGCAGGATTGTTGTGAGAATCTAATGGAATACTATTTGTTAAAAAGTGCTTTGTTCAGTACCTGGTGCATAGTAGGCACTATATAAGTATGTATTCCCTTCCTCGCTCCAAACTCCATTGTAGCCTGCATTCAGGTAACATAAAATAATGGTCATCATGATGGTCATCATGTTTAGCCTAGAAGCTGAAAGACATGAATCTAAATCTGACACTTAGCAGATATAGTTTCCTAGGTAAATCATTTAACTTTTAAGTGTGGAAAGCAATTCCCTATGATTCATCTTCTAAGTAATAAATGGGTTTTGGAATGCCTCATCCCCTTCTGGCTATGATTTTGAATCTCTGGACTTCATCAGAGTGATTCAGCTCTCTTTTAACCCTGGAATATCCCTTCACCAGGACACCTGTCTTGCCTCACTGTGAAGTGGCTCAATTTTGTCAATGGAACCAGACTAACCAGTCTTCCTGCTCCTGTTGGCTGTGCTTCTCACTCTGTTTTGTCATAGTGCCCTAGCACCTCTCCCTTTAAAGGTTCCTTTCATGGATTTATCTAACCCCATTAGATCGTAAGCTCTTTAAGATCAGTGTCTGTATTTCTTTTTGCTTGCATTTATATTCCTAGACTTAGCTCAGTGCTGGGCACGCAGTAAGCAACTAAAAAGCTTGTTGTCTGATTGAAAATCACCTAAGTTTGACAGATGGAAGGCAATTCCCTATGTCTCTTGTATTGAGTTATATATGGGTTGTGATATCTATTGATTAGGGAAGTTCCCTATGTTGTAGACACCACAGATAGCTCTTTTACATAGTTGCACACACTTGTATTTTTATGGCTCTTCACATGGACGGAGGAATGGCAAATTCAAAATAATGCTGTCTGAAAGGAGGAACAAAGTTTGGATTGAAGCAACTATGCTGTAAAATGTAAAGTATATGAGAATAGAAGCTTCTTATAAGCTTGCCAAATCTACATATAAAAATTCTTGTCATGCTGCTAGCACTTCACCACACCATTTCCATTCATTGCACTATTCTGCTTTATTTTTTCTATATTTTCAATGAAAGGAAATAATGCTGAGAATTCCCCAGTTTGAGGCAAGCAAAATTGTCCATTGAATCATAATATTATCATATTTTATATTTCTCAGTTCAATTAAAACTGATAGCATAATGTACTGGCATCTGGTTTACTCATCTGAAATTGAGGTGAGATCATTTTTTTTTTTTTTGCTCGACAGGGAATATATTGAACAAAATAGATTTGCCACCTGCCTTGTTAAGGGGAAAAATACAGACTTAACATCAGCTGGAATTCACTAGCTATTTATACAATGTTTAGCCCTCAGTAATATGGCCATCAGTAGTTTGTCACTTTATGACTTTAACCACAACACTTCAAAGCTCACTAAAATCCAGCTCTTGAAGAGTTTCTCTAATTTATTTTAATTAAAAGATGTCCTGAGAGAGCAATACACATGCTTGAAAGTTTAAAGCTTTGTTCCCTTTGCTACAACTAAACCAGTGTTTGCTTCCTCCCTCCATCAAGTGAAGTACACTTCTGAGAATTGTCACTGGCCCTTGTGGTGTGCTAGTCTTTAAAAAAAAAAAAAAAAAGATTGCTAGAGCTGACCATGAAAACCATGAGCTAGGAAATTACCCAGGAAAGTAAGTTAAGGAATGGTCACACCATTAACAGAAGGCAAAGTAGGCACACGTGAACTTTATAGACATTGTCATTTTCAGTCACATTTTGAGATTAAAATATCAGTTATAACTTAACTAATCAAACCTTCTGTCTCTCTATTACCATCATAGATCTCTTCTTAATTCAATATGGTGGTGGTGGTGGTGGTGGTGGTGGTAGTAGTAGTAGTAGAAGTAGTAGCAGTAGTAATAGTATTCACATCTCTTAAAATGTCTTCAATCTGAAAGCCTCTATTAAAGAGGAGTGTATATAGTCTAAATGATTTCCAAGACATTTAACTTTTTGATGTAGTAGGCAGATGAGACTTGCGTTTTTTCCCCTGGAAAAAATAGATCTTTTGTCTTCCCCTTGTAGAGAAGCCAAGAACTTGTAGTTTTTTTTTTTTTTAAATAAAGAACTAAATCAATCTTTAATTTTATAAATTGCATTTCTGCAATTTATATTCTTTCTGATAGATTTTTGATTAGAGAAAAAAACAAACAAAAAACCCCAACTTCCTAGAAAGACAATATTTGATTATCTCATAATATGCAATAGTTTCTAACTCAGATTTTTAAGAAATTACAATAATGTTAACTCTACACTAGAAAGGAGGAATTATTTCAAAGTAATGAACTTATGAAACTTATTTTAGGATTTTGATTGTAGGTAACATCTCCACCTTCCTTCATGATAGGCTTTAAATATAACAGATGAATTGCCTTGAGTTTGGGGAAAACAATATGTCCCTAAAGAAATTCACTCTTAATAAAATATTTCTATAGTTCAGCTGAAATGAACTATTGTTTTTGTTCTTTAAGAAAGACTAATGAAAATATTTACTGCACTCTCTCAAATAAAATGTTTTTGACATTTTAGGGAAGAAGTGTATTTCATATATACCAAAACAAGTACACAAACCTATTTAACTTTCAACTTAAGGTCAAGAAAAGTTCCTGGGGCAACTAAGTGGTAAAGTGGATAGAAGGCTGGTCCTGGAAACAGGAGGATCCAAGATCAAATCCAGCTTCAGACATTTTCTAGTGTAATTGTAATTTCAATGGAAATATCTTTCTCATTCATTAATAGGCCCCTGTGACCTGCTTAAATTACTGGAAACCTAAGACACATGTGGTGGGAGGAGCTTGCTGAATACGCTGAACAGGAAGGGTGGGGCAGAATGAGGAGGAGGTGAGTGAGTGAGGTCATCTTGGTTTCTATGACGAATTTTGCTTTCTGATTCTGGGATTTGGCTTTCTGGTGTCTAAATAAATGTTTTTCTTCTGCTTTCCATAAAGAGTCTTTTATATTTTGCGACTGAGATACTTACAGTCACCACCAGTGCTGTGAATGTTGCCTTGGCTATACAACTAGCTATGTGACCATGGGCAAGTCACTCAACTCCTGTTTGCCTATTAAGCCTTATGGTAGAGAGGCTTACATATTTGCTACTCAGTTATGTCCAGCTCTTTATAATCTCACTTTTAGATGTTCTTGACAAAGATACTGGACTGGTTTGCCATTTCCTTCTCCAGTTTATTTTACAGATGAGAAAAAGGGGTCAAATGGTTAAGTGATTTACCCAGAGTCACACAGCTAGGAAGTATCCGAGGTCATATTTGAATTCAGGTCTTCCTGACTCCAGGCCCAGTGGCTCTATCCATTGTACCACCGAGCTATTCCAAGGGCTAGCATAGCTCAATGAAACTATGAGCTATGTCATACAGGATTATAGAAGGTGGACAGATCATAGGGGATAGGTCTGACAAAAAGTGGTGATCAAACTGGAAAAGGAAATGACCAAGCCACTCCAGCATTTTTGCCAAGAAAAACACAAGGAAAAAAGTCCACCGGGTCACATAGAGTCAGACAAGACTAGACAACTGAACAATAAATTCCTTAGGATCATGCTGTGTAGTGGAACAGAGCAGATCACAGAAGCAAATTCTACCAAGCAAGGTGCATTGTGAACTACAAAAGACTAGAATACATAGTTCTTGCTTTCAAGAAATTTATAAACTAATTAGATTAAGCACAATATTCCAGTCTTCAGCATCTTTTGGATCTTGATTCTGTTATCCAATGTGTTAGCCCTCAAACTCAGCTTTTATCATTTGCAATTTTAAAAAGCCTGCCATATATGTCTTTAAGTTATTGATTTAAAAAATGTTGAATAGGGTAGATAAGACAGATTTCGAGAGCACTCTCTGATATCTCCTGATCTTTGACTTAAATTTTGTGATAGGAAAAGGCATAAGGAAGGAGGAAAGGAGAAAAAGAGGGAAGAAGGGAAAGAGGAAGGGGAAAGAAGGGAGGGGTAGAGGATGTATTAAATATCTACTATGTGCCACACACAGTGCTAAGCATTTTACATATATTATTTCCTTTGATCTTCATAATAACCCTGGTAGAAAAGTGTTACTATTAATCCCATTTTATAGATGAGAACTGAAGAAGGCAATGGTTGTGTCTTGCCTAGGGTTACAAAGCTGATTAGTAACTGAGGTAGAATTTGAGCTCATTTTTTTGTGTGTGTGGGATTTTAAGTGTATTTTATCCACTACATCACCTAGCTTCCTAGTATAGTTCCTATTGGAAAGCATTATATACACTGAGTCATTAATCTTCTACAGAGACATTTTAAATTAAATATTTTCATGAAGAAACCCAGATACTGATAAGCACACTTTAAATTGCCATAATCATTTTCATCCTTGGATCAGGGAAAACATGAATAATCTGTAACATAACCCAGCAAGATTTACTATCCAGTTTTGTATGTGACACAAAACAACGTAGTGATTAAGTACAGGGTATTATCAAGCCAACTATAACAATACAATGCTGTGCTCATTCCTAATTGACTGTCTGTACAATGTGATATTCTTATATGCAAAGAAACTAAGCATTAGGTCAGAATGTTAAGTTGGCTTTAGAACATTATACAATATTAAAGCTGTAGTGTTTAAATGGGTACTAATGATATGTTAATTACTTAATTGAAGTTCAATAACAAACGTACAGAGTGTTTCCTCATTTTTAAATAATGTATTTGTCATGCTTTCATGTTACAGGATTAAGAAATAAAGGAAGCTGAAAACTTTTAGCTTAAAACTCCAATACCTGTTTATCATGAATCGTTTCTATAAAAAGGGACTGGAAAGAGTTGAAAATAATAAGCACCAAATATCACACCAGAAATGATTATATCTCAACAGACACGGAACAACTGAATGCTGATGTCTACAGTTAGATCACAGACTAGTTAAAGCAAAAGTCAAAACTGATACCAAATAAAAAGAAAGAATACAAGTATGAAAAACACGGCATGTGGTTTTAACAGCTCCAAACTCATCTATCCAAAAAAAGCTATCGGTTTTGACAAATTGGACATGGATAAAGAAAAAGATTGATTCTAATGACTATTTTCTACTAGTAGCTAAAAAGGAATTGCAACAATGAGGAGGTCAAAAAGAGCCCAGAAACTGTCTCAACCAACAAATATGTGAGACCTTTGCCCAGCAGAGAGACATGGCAATCAAAGACAAATAATGGATTAATTTGAATAATGTTATAGAGGAATTTGGTAGAAGATTCTAAACAGTATCACCTTGTAAAACATTTAAGAGCAGTGGAGGAGGAAATATATCTAAGAAAAGCTTGGTGTAAGACTCAACTAAACCAGATCATCCCAAGAGCTTTGAAAAAAAATTATTGAAAAAAAGCCAAAAAACAGACAAAATGTGTAACAAATATGCTAGCATTTTTGTGACAAGTAATTTTTGTCCTCAATATCAGTGGAACCAACCATGTTCATTATAATTGAAGATAATTATTAATTGAAGATATAGCTCAGTTCCAATGAGCTATATGAAGAAATGGTACTAAAGAACATATTCTTATTCATTCTTGATGATAAGAATAACAATATCTGACATCAATATTTGATATCAATATCAATTATTGTTTGCAAAGCCCTTATATACATTACCTCACTGGAGCCTTACAACTTCCCTGTGAGGTTGGTACTATAGAAATTATTTTTATATACATAAGGAAACTGAGTTTCAATGACATTTAGTCATGTGTCCATAGTAATATAGATAATAAGTATAAGAGGTGGGATTTGAATGCTGGTTTTCCTCATTTTAATTTAGCACTCTATTGTGGGATAGACAGTTGAATAATATCTCTAACCCTCTAACCAATGTGACACTTAGAAATTTGTTGTAATCATTAAGAATTATAACAGAATTATATTAAGCAATGTGGTCTAACTGGCTGAAAATGGCATGCTTGTAGCTGTTTGACCTCAAGCAGGCCAAAAGAAGTCAAACTATATGAGTATTAATTGGGATAAAAGACTGAGTTAAAGGAAAGGAAAGAAAAGGATTTCCTATTTATTTTTTCTTTGATCAACAACAGGTATAACACAGTGGATATAGTGCCTGGCCTGGACTCAGACTTATCTTCCTGTGTTCAAATCTGGCCTCACATGTTTCCTAGCTGTGTGGTGCTGGTCAAGTCACTTACTCTATTTGCCTTAAGTTTCCTTATCTATACAATGAACTGGAGAAGGAAATACCCAAGAATACCCCAAATGGGGTCCCAAAGCATCAGACAGGAATGAAACATAACTGAACAACACCAAAGGTTCAATGGCTCAAATATTTAATGTCACTGTGTACAGAATTGCTAAATTGCCTGTCATTGCCAGGTAAATTGGATTCAAGTGCTCATGTAGAGAGGGAGTTGAAATTGTTTGTTGTCTAGGCAGGTCCTTCACAAGCAGCAATATTAGGACAAATTTGGTAAGTATGGTATATTATAGTTTGGAACAAAGATGAACAACATAGGGAGTTAATAAATATAGAGATAAAAGAGATATCAGGTATAAACTTGAGGGTACATGATTTAGGACTCATCATGAATTATAAGTTGCAACCATGTCAAGGATATTCTTCTGCTACCAAAAGTAGGTGGTACAATATGAACCATAAATAAGAGAGTAACACATAGCAGCCAGTAGGCAGTCTGACAGGAGCTATGATATATGAATAGAGGCATAAAGGCAAAAATGACTGTAAATGAATAAAAAATCATCTAGAGATTCCAAGGGCTCAAAATAGCCAAATAATATTCTGAAAACATCCACATTGCCCTGTAAAGTATTTATTGAAGTGTGAGACTTGGAGGCTTAAATTTATAAATTATGACACTGAATAGGGAGACAGCATTAAATAGTGAAAAGAATATTGGACTAACAGGAGGCAGAAAATTTGGATTCTGGTCATTGCTCTACCTCTTACTAACTTTGTCAATTTGAACAAATGACTTAACCACTTAAAACCTCATTTTGTCATCTGTAAAATGGGGAAAATAAAACCCTATTCTGTCTCTCACAGGGCTAATTTGGAAATAAATAATAATAGTGACAAATAATAATTATTATTAACAAATGGATCAGTTAGCATTATCTGATTAAGAAGTGTTGAGCCTGTTAAGTCCTGTCTATTTAAAGAATTGTTTCTTGGAGAAGTCTAGGAAAGGTCGTCTCCAATGTGAATGCGTTGATAGGCTGCCAATACTAGTAATAATAGCATTTATATACTGTCTTAATAATTTGCAAAATGCTTTACAAATGTTACCTTGGGCCAGCTAGGTGGTATAGTGAATAGACCACCAGTCCTAGAATCTGAGTTTAAATCCAGCCTCAGGCAGTTGACATCAACTGTGTGATCCTATGCAAGTCACTTAAATCAGATTGCCTCACCAAAAAAAAAAAAAAAAGTTATCTCATTTGATTCTTTCAACAACTTGGAGAGATAGGTGCTATTATTATCCTAGTTTTACAGATGAGGAAACTGAGGCAGTTGGCCATTAAGGGACTTGCCCAAGATCACACAGTTAGTTAGCATTGGAGGCCAGATTTGAATTCAAGTCTTCCTAATTTGAAATCCAGCACTCTGCTGTACCACCTAGTTGTCTCTAAGACATATTGGTAACTTGGGCCCAAGTAGGCAGACCTATCCTTTAAATATTATCTTGGAATAAAAGGGTATGGGAGTGCTATTTAGTCTACGAAACTACCCTAACTCAAGTTATATGGCATTAGATTATATTGAAGAATATAGAGAAAGGAAATGATCACTCAGGACAAAAGGGTCACTAAAAGTTATTTAACTCTTCCCACGCTTCATAAAATAGTTACATTTATTTGTAATGTGTTACAAATATAGTAGGTACCCAGAAAATCTACTTTAACTAAACTGTTCCAGTTGTCCTTGTATTTTGTAGGTACAAGTTCATCCTCATTGAAAGAAATGACATCAAGGTTAGTTACTGCACTGATGGTAAATTCTTCAGTTTGAAAAGTCTTCAAGCCAAGACCAAAGTGAAGGGAGTGTTGGTGCATGATTTTCTGTTTGCAAATGATTTCATACTAAAAGAAGCCTCTGAAGTTGAGGTGCAACAAAATATGGATCAGTTCTCTACTGCTTGTGCTAATTTTGGCCTCACAACACCAAGAAAACACAGGAGCTCTGTCAGCCACCATCACACCATACCTGGAACCATAGGTTACAGAAATGTAGAAATTTTGAATGCTGTGGATAAGTTCATTTACCTTGCTGTGTGTGTTCCAAGGATGTACACATTGATAATGAGGTTGATGCACTCATTGCCTGAGCTAGCTCAGTGTTTGGAAGGCCCTGAAGGAAAGCATTGGAGAGAAAAGGACTAACTTCCAAACTGTAGGTGGACAGGGCCATTGTGCTGACCTCATTATTGTATGCTTATGAAACCTGAACAGTCTACCAGTGCCATGCCAAGAAACTGAATCTCTTCCATCTGAATTGTCTTAGGAAGATTCTGAAGATCACCTGGCAGACACTGAGCTCCTTCCTCAAACTAAACTGTCAAGCATTCAAACTCTGCTTCAGAGAGTGCAATTCAGATATGCTGGCCACCTTATTTGAATGCAAAACATGTACTTGTCAAAAAGACCATTTTATGAACACAGGGCAAGCATTCACGTGGTTGTGAGAAGAAGCGATACAAGGACACTCTCAAGGTCTCTCTTAAGAACTTTGGAATTGATTGTGTGCCATGGGAGATGCTAGCACAGGACCCACTCAGTATGATGTGCCTTCATTGGAGAAGGTGCTATGTGCTCTATGTGCAAAGCAGAATAGAAACAGCTCAAAGGAAACACAGGATGCACAAATTTAGAATATCTACTGCAAAAGTTCCTATGGACTGTCTGTACTCTACCTGTGGTAGAGGATTCTGAGCTCATATGGGTCAGATCAGCCACAGTTGGACACACTGAAACTTGACTTTACCATAGTGATGTCATTTTGGTCCTCTTCAAGAATGAAGGACAACAACCTCCAGGGATGAGGAATGGATAGAATGAGGGACATTGAGTCAGGATGACCTGGTCTCATTTCCTGTTCCAGACACTTATCTGTGTGACTGTGGACAAGTCATTTGGCTACTGGGCTTGTTTTCTCAGATGTAAATTGGGAGTTATAATAGCATATATCTTATAGAGATTTTGTGAGGATCAAATGAGGCAATAAATGTAAAGTGCTTTGTAAACCTTAAAGTAATTTTTAAAAAATGAATTATTGTTTTAATTTTGTACAAAGGGGACTCCTCTGATTTTTTTCTTAATTGAGAGGTTAATAACTTTACCTTAAACTATTGGCTAATGTGCTTATCATGAAGGTAGGAAATATTGTGGTCAGAAAATGTTAAAAAGAATGTTTTGATAATAAGATTCATTATATATTGGTCTGGGTGAGTAAGTATCTGCATAAACTTTTTGTCAAAAAGAAGCCAAACAATAAAAACAACACGGTTGAGTCACATCTCCCAAATATAGCAATGCCCCAAAGTAGGTAATTCTTAGGTAGCATGAGAAAAGTATTTTTAGACTAACATTTCTTCTGAATGAAATGTTATTTAAAATGAACTTTGGAAAGTGGTGAAGATGGAAGACATCTTTTGGCGACTAAAACCTCCCAATCCTGGTTTTCCTCCTCTCACCTACTGCAGTAGAAAAACATTTGCTTCAACTGATTTTACTTGGCTTTGTTAGAAGATAATACTACTTGGTTCTAGAAAGATGTTAGTCCCTTTTTTAGCATTTAAATATTAATTAAAATGTGTCCCTAAAATGTGTGACTAGATTTTTGAAAAGACTTATTTCTTTTAAATTCTCTCATCGTTCTCCAAAGCATTAAAAGCCAGCATGTGAAAAGCACTTCAAACTCAATCTGATTTCTTACTATATTTTGAAAACTTGCAAATAAGCGAATAAATACTTACTCTGGAACAGACAAAAAGCTGCAAAGTCATTAAAAAGCAATCTGTATACTGAACAGAGTTGGAAAGGACTTAGAGAAGAGGAGATTGGCATAGCATGAAAGTGACAATATGAGTTGTTTGTCATCCCAGTAGAATCCACATAGTGCTACATCTGGTCATTATTGCCTATTTCAATTAACCATGGGTCCATCAATAGCAGCCATTGAATTAACTTTCTTTCCTTTGAGGTTGAAAAGATTTTTGCAGCATTTATTCAATCAGTTCCCAAATTAGCCGATGAGGAGCAGTTTAATGACATGCCAGTTCTTTTGTGGCAAGGATAATGTGTTTTGTCCTCTTTGATAATGTTATGTATCTATCACTGTAAAGGGAAGAGGCAGTGCAATTTCTTGGGAGGAAATTCTGAATTAACTCTTGGGTTACTTAACTGCTTATGATGATAGTGCTTAAAAAAAAAAAATCCTAGTGTCCTGAAAGCTGGGTGAAAGAATCAAGTTGTACTTTCAAATGAGCTCCATTTTTGCAACTAAAATTCAGCTGCATATATTCCCACTAAAACTGTAACAATTCAGCCATATCTCAAAAGTGTTCATAACATTCTATAACTTCAATGTAATGTCCTTACCAATAAAAAGGAGAGGAAGAGACTATTTTGTCATCATTAATACGGCAGATAGAATTGTAAGTATATGCAAATGTGCAAATATTTTTAATTGCACAATAGTTTAATGCAACATGAGAGGAACCAGATGATGGAATATCCTACTTTTAGAAATGAAACTACATTTGGGAATGCAAATGTTTTGAATATAAGTAAGTGATGAATGATTCTTTAGAATGTATTTTGGATTTAGAATCACTTATTATAATGATTAGTTCACTCAGTACTTTAAGTACTGAGTTCTAACACAATTATATGGGTTGTGATTATGTATTAAGAAGCAGAATTCAGATGGAAAGATATACTTGGGCATTTTAATAAATGTTAATTAGCACATCTGACTTATCTTAAAGTCAATAATATAGAAGACAAATGGAAAAACCTCTCTCAACTGGTCATAGTTTATATGTATGTATATATATATATATATATATATGTATATGTATATATTATACTACCTTTTTCCCTCCTTCATACATTGTATCATTTGGTAAAGTGAATCTATTGTCAGGAACCATTCTCAATTATCCTTAAAAGATCTGCTATTGATATTTATATTTTCTTTTGGTCATTTTCATCATTATTTTATAACTTTTTTGGCAACTGAAAGTTTCTTATACTGAATTGAAATCCCAACTTATGTAAATCCAGCTCATTGACCTTTATTCACTAGGATGAAAAAGAAACTGATTTATAAAAGTGAACAAATCTTGGGAAACTTCCTTACTGGAAATTCTAACAAGGAATAAAAAAATCAGAAGAAATGAAATATTTTCACACCAAAGCTTCTAATACAGCCTACAGTTACAACTTGAAAGACTTTTCTCCTCAAATCCCAAAAGAAGTTTATGCTTAGAATGAAAGAAAAAGAAAAGAAAAGGAGTTGGGCCAGACAATCTCAAGAAGGGGAATATACAGTCCCATGTTTAGATAGACACATTAAATCCCAGACTCCTGGTGAGTCATCAGCAACAAATATTTTAAAAGTTTGCATTCTCTGGTCTAAAACTATATACAGTAAGAAAAATGTAACAACATATTCATATGGCAGAATGAAAAGATATGAAATTAAACTAAAAATTATATTAACCAATGAATATAGTTTTCATAAGCTCTTAAATAGCTTACAGGACTATAAGTTCCATTACGACAGGAATCACATCTCATCTAAACTTGGTATGTATGTTCTCTTGAATTATATATTGATAGTATGTATTCTTTAGATTCACTATAGAAGTCCTAGATCTGAATAATGACAAATTTTTGGATTTTTTCTCCCTGGTCATTTTTACAAACCTGAACTTTGGTATGCTATGTTATAACCAACTATCTACTACATATAATGTCTCCTTTCTTATGAGATATACTATATAATTCTCTCTGTGTATGTACATACAAATTGCCAGCTGACTTGAATCGGTGGCAAAGACATAATATTTTATAGAATCCATCTTATGATTCTTGATGATTCCATCTTTCACAGATTATATCCCTCAAACTTTCATTTTATTCTACTTCTACTTTCTATTTATTTTTAATTCAGTGTTTATTCATTTCCAGCTTTAATGCTGGGGCAAAGCATGTACCTCCAAGTCTGCTGTGGTTAATTATTCAGTTATCTTGATAAAAATTTCATTATTTCAGAATTTAGTTACACAGTGTAAACTAGTTTAAGGAATACAAAGGGGTATACTGAAAAATAGAAATTGTAAAACTTACATAATGATCTTCACTAGAAATAACCCTAAGCAACAGGGAGACATGCTAAGAAGGATTTTAAAGATCAAGATAGTCTGAAAAACTATAATTTAAAAAAATATCAATTCCATTGTGAAGTATTTTGTTTTATTTTTTAGCTAGTCTTTGTTAGGTTACTTATAGTTTTGACTTTTTCAAGTGGCAGTGTATTGGAAGGAAATAATTCTGAGAATTTTTAATATATCTCATCACCCTGCCATACTTTGCATGACATTCTTCTGATAATAATGAGGATGAACCACCAAGGGTTCATTTTCTTTCTATCTCTTTCATGGACCTCCTTCTTTATACACTTCACTAGGTAAGAAAAGTGCTTCATTGAGAGAGACAGACAGGTAGACACAGAGAGAAGAGGAGAGGAAAAAAGTAATATTAGTTGATGATTTCCTGCTAATGGGTACTGAGACAACTTTTTGTTCACCTGATGACATATGTTTGCCTGAGACATGAGATACAGTAGAGTACCTCAAAATTGACTTACTCCTAGAGATTTAAATGTGCAAAAATCATACTTCCTTAAAGAAGTGAGAGATTATTATCAAAGATAAGCCTTGGGAAAGAAACTTAAGGTTTTAGGGATATGGGTAGTATTTTTGTCACTGCTGCCAATCAAAGACAAGAAATTCAAAAGAAAGTAGTTTTGGGAAGTGAGCATCTGGTTCAAAAGCTAGTCCAAGAATGGCATTTTGCTTTTTAGGTGATATAATATAGGGAACACTTGCCTTCAAATCAGAAAGACCTGAGTGCAAATCCTATCTCACAAATTTATTAGCTATGTGAATCTAGGTAAATCATTTAACCTCTCTCAATCTCTGTTTCCTAATTTGCAAAATGGGGATAATAAGAACATATACCTCATGGGGTTTTAGTGAGGACTAAATAAACTAACATGTGTAAAGTCCTTTGTAAACATTAAAGCTTTATAAAATGTTAGGTATCACCATCATCATAATCATGGGCCATAGTCACTGTAAAGTCATCAGGATGTTAGATGGATTATGGTAAGAAAGGAGAAACAAGCAGAGCCAAAATGGTGGAGTAGAAAGATCGACCTGTCGAAGCTACCCCCATAGCCCCTAAAATACCTGCAAAAAAATGACTCTAAACAAATTCTAGAGCAGCAGAAGCCACAAAATGAAAGAGTGAAAGACATTTCCAGCCCAAGAGAGCCTAGAAGGGTGACAGGGAAGGTCTAACACAATGGGGGTGGAGCAGAGCACAGCCCAGCAGGAGTGGCACAGAGTAGCAGGGACAGGACCTGAAGAGGCTTCAGGTAGCCACTGACAGCTGCAGTTTCCAGATTGCTCAATCCACAAACACCAAAGACAGCTTCAGAGGTCAGTGAGAAAGCTCTTTCATCTGAGTGAGAAGGGAATATAGCCTGGATCCACCAGCAGTGGCCACTGCAGTGGCAGCATTCATTTTTGGAGCTTTCTGCTTAAAGACCCTGGGGGAACTGAGCTGCTGATCTGGAGCCCTGAGTGGCTCTCCTGGGTTGCAAAGAGTGCTGGCAGTGGAACTGGGGGAGGGGGGAAGGGCTCTGGAGAGGGAACACTGCTGGCAGATCCTGGGCAAAACAGAGTGTTTCTGGTTACTCCTAGACCAGAGTGCAGGCCAGGAGAGGAGTAAACTCCTCTCCCTTGATTGTGTCACCTTGGAGGAACTGAGAACTGACAGATCCCTAGAGTATACCCTCCTCTTGGCAAAGGACTCAAAAGTCAAGTAACTGGCTGGGAAAAAAGGGGAAAAAAATAAAACTATAGAAGGCTACTTTCTTGGTGAACATATATTTTCTTCCATCCTTTTGGATGAGGAAGAACAATTCACACAATCAGAGGAAGACCTAAAAGTCATGGTTTCTGCATCCAAAACCTCCAAAATAAATATACAATGGTTTCAGGCCATGGAAGACCTCAAAAAGGATTTTGAAAATCAAGTAAGAGAGGTGGAGGAAGAATTGGGAAGAGAAATGAGAGTGATGCAAGAAAATCATGAAAAGCAAGTCAAAAGTTTGCTAAAGGAGACCCCAAAAAAGCTGAAAAAAATAACACCTTTAAAATTAGGCTAACTCAATTGGCAAAAGAAGTCCAAAAAGCCAATGAGGAGAAGAATGTTTTAAAAAGCAGAATTAGCCACATGAAAAAGGAGGTTCAGAAGCTCACTGAAGAAAATAGTTCTTTAAAAATTAGAATGGAACATATGGAAGCTAATGACTTTATGTGAAACCATGAAATTACAAAACAAAGCCAAAGAATGAAAAAAAATAGAAGACAATGTGAAACATCTCATTGGAAAAATAACTGACCTGAAAAATAGATACTGGAGAGACAATTTAAAAATCATTGAGCTACCTGAAAGCCATGATCAAAAAAAAGCTTAGACATCATCTTTCATGAAATTATCAAAGAAAACTGCCCTGATTTTCTATAACTAGAGGGCAAAATAAATCTCCTGAAAGAGATCCCAAAAAAGATACTATTAGGAATATTGTAGCCAAATTCCAGAGTTCTCAGATTAAGGAGAAAATATTGCAAGCAGCTAGAAAGAAACAATTTGAGTATTGTGGAAATACAATCAGGATAACACAAGATCTAGCAGCTTCTGCCTTAAGGAGTTGAAGGGCTTGGAATATGATATTCCAGAAATCAAAGGAACAAGGATTAAAACCAAGAATCGTCTAAGTAGCACAAGTAAGTATGATACTTCAGAGGAAAAAATGGTCATTCAATGAAATAGAGGACTTTCAAACATTCTTGATGAAAAGACCAGAACTGAATAGAAAATTTGACTTTTCAAACACAAGAATCAAGAGAAGCATGAAAAGGTAAACAGGAAAGAGAAATTATAAGGGACTTTCAAAAGTTGAAATCTTTACATTCCTACATGGAAAGATATTTGTAGGTCTTGAAACTTTTCTCAGTATTTGGGTAGTTGGAGGGATTATACACACACAAACACACACACACACATACACACACATGTAGACAAACAGCACAGGGTGAGTTGAATAAGAAGGGATAATATCTAAAAAATAAAATTGAGGGGAGAGAGAGGAATATATTGAGAGGGGAAAGGGAGAAATGGAATGGGGCAAATTATCTCTTATAAAAGAGGCAAGGTAAAGCTTTATTAATGGAAAAGGGAGGAGGTGAGAGGGAAAAAGTGAAACTTACTCTTATCACATTTGGCTTAAGGAGGGAATAACATGCTCACTCAATCTATCTTACATTACAGGAAAGTAGGGGAGAAGGGGATAAGTGGAGTGTGGGGGGGATGATACAAGGGAAGGCAAATGGGAGTAGGGAGTAATTAGAAGTAAACATTTTTGAGGAGCGACAAGGTCAAGAGAGAGAACAGAATAAATAAGGGCAGGATAAGATGGAGGGAAATATAGTTAGGCTTGCACAACATGACTATTATGTAAGTCTTTTGTAAAACTATACATATATAGCCTATATTGAATTGCTTGCTTTCTCAGTGGGGATGGGTGGGGAGGGAGGAAGGGAGAGAAGTTGGACCTTAAAGTATTAGGAACAAATGTTGACAATTATTTTTGTACACAACTGGGAAATGATCAATACAGGCAATGGGGTATAGAAATCTATCTTGCCCTACAAGAAAAGAGAGAAGATGGGCATAAGGGAAGGGAGGAGTGTGATAGAAGTGAGGGCATATTGAGAGAAGGGGTAATCAGAATGCACCAATATTTGGTGGTGGGGTAGGGGAGAGATGGGGAGGAAATTTGGAACTCAAAATCTTGTGGAAATTAATATTGAGAACTAAAAAAAAAATAAGTAATAATAAGTAAACCTTTTAAAAAAATTTAAAAAGGAACCAAGTAAGGTTTCATAGAGTTCATAGAGGGAAGTGATATGTAATAAAATCAGGAAAGTAGGAAGGAAGCAAATTGTTAAGAGTTTCAAATGTGTATAAAGGACATTATATTTAATCTTTATAGAGAAGAATTCAAGTAGAAGGTGATTTCAACAGATATAAACTTTAGAAAAATCACTTTGGCAGTTGTATGGAGGATGATTTACAGTATTGGGGGTATGATGCAGGGGAAGTAATGAGAATTACTTCTGAATTACACTAATTCAGAAAAGTTGTAATGATGGCCTGAACAAGGAGAGCGGTTATGTGAGTGCAAGAAGAGGGACAGATATGAGAGATGGAGGGACTTAGAAGCAATAAAAGTTTTACAAGGAAGTAAGGGCAGGTTGGTGATGCAGTGCTGGGTCTAGAGTCAGGAAGACTCATGTTTGTGAGTTCAAATTTGACCTCACTCAGTAGCTATATAAACTTGGGCAAATAACTTCCTCATCTATAAAATGAGCTTGAGAATGAAATAGCACACCCTTCCAATATCTTTATCAAGAAAACCCAAAATGGAGTCATGAAGATTTGAACAGGACTGAAAAATGACATAAAAATAAAGGAGTAAATTTATGGAGTGAGTGAGAGTACAGAGTCAAGGATAAAGGAGATAATGAATTTGGTGATTTACAAGGATGATGATAACTTTGAGATTAACAGAGAAATGGGAAAGAAGGTTTTTTTTGGGGGGGAGATAGATAATGAACTCATTTTTAGATAAGCTGAGTTTGAGATGCCTATTGGACTTCATGTGGCCAGATGATGATACAGAGGTGCATCTTAGGGGAAAGAAAAGGGCTGCTGGATATTCTGATTTGGAAATGATCAGCATAGGTAACTGACGGCATGATAGCTAAGTGAGATAATATATAGAGAAAAGAGAAGCAGGGTCTCAGGACAGAGTCTTAAGGTATAGTTTTTAGGCATGACATGGATGAAGATCCAACAAAGGAAACTAAGAAGCAGTGGTCAAACAGGTAGGAGGAGAACCAAGAGGACAGTGTCAGGAAAAATTAAGAGAGAAAAGAGTGTATGGAGAATTAGAAAGTGATTAGCAGTTTCAAATAGAGATTATTACATACAACTTGCTACCTATGTTATGGAGGTGCTTGTTTTATCACATAAAAATAAATTACCTTAACAAAAAATATAGACTGATGGTCCTCTGCTCCCAGGGGCTTATCATATAGGTACCAGATTTAGCCAAACATCTTTTTGGATTTTAGCCCTCCTATAACTCCAATCTCTCCAGGTCAAGAGATACTAGAAACCTCAGCTTCCCCAGTGGCAGTGATTAAAGATTTGTTCCACTATACTTGACCAACTTAGTTTTTTTTTTTTTTTAAGTTACATATAGAAGATTGAAGAAGGGATACTGACAGAAGATGAATGTGAAAGTTTAATAACCTTATAAGAACAGTGCCAAGAGTGCTAAAACTAAAGGCATGGAAGGTAAGAACAATAAAAAGGAATGTTTAAGGTTTATTATTAAAGGAAAGAATTGCTACTTGAGGTATGTGTGATAGTAATCACTGACTGAAATAACAACAATAAGAACAGAGCTGTTCAATTCTTCTGCATCTTTTTAAACACTTTTTTTTCTATCAGGGATACATTTTGTGTAGGAAAGGATGGAACAATATGGCTGAAAGGGATCTGACTTTGAAGATAAAAGTAAGGAGACAATATGATGACACTCAGCAGGCTATCTCGGATAAGTTCATTCCATCTTGTCAAAATGAACTATATCCTCAATTTCTAAAAGAACAGCTAGACATGATGATTGAGTTGCTGTCACTGATCTTTGAAAATATCATGGAGGGTGAAAGAAGAACTTCACAATTTGAGATGGATAAAACTGTTTTCAAAAAAAAGAGAAGAAATGGTGTATATGAATGACATTTCAGTTAGACCTGAATTGCTGGCAGAGTTCTAGAACACACCATTTAAACAGATGTTTAATTACATCTAGAAAATGAAGAAATCATAAAAGACAATACAGATTTCATCAATTAAAATTAGGTGTATTTTTTAAAAGCATTATTAAACTGGAAAGACTGTGGCACAAAGGACAGAATTCTGGACTTTAGAATCAGGAAGATCAGTGTTCAAATCCTGCCTTTGATAGTTGCTAGCTGCACACTCTTGGCAAGGAATGTAATATCTATTTTGTCACAGGCATTCCATTAGGTCCTTTGGCATTAAATCAATGACTAATTGCAATCTGCTTTTGATGAAATTCCTGGCAAGGATGAAATCACAGATTCTGTCTCAGAGAGAGAGGGAGAGAGAGAGAGAGAGAGAGAGAGAGAGAGAGAGAGAGAGAGAGAGAGAGAGAGAGAGAGAGAGGAGAGAGAGAGAGAGAGATCGCTGAAGTATTCCATTGGACACCTTGTGACAAATTAACTTCAAACAATTAATGGCAAACCTTTGAGTCCAGAGTTCAATCTGTTCATATAATTTTCCAGCTCACATTTCTTCACATTCTCTCCAAACACAGTATGAAATTTTTATCAAATATTTTGGTAAAATCTAGGTAAACTATGCTTATACCACTCCTTGATTTAATAGTTTAGCCTACATATACATATATATATATATATATATATATATATATATATATACATACATGGGTGTGTCTGTATGTTATATATATACATATATATGTATGTATATACATATATATGTATATATATATAAAGGTTTTTCTATTAATTGCAGTTGAATCAGCTTCCTAGTATACGTTGAGGGCTGAGAAACTATGGGATAACAGTTTTCTTGGAAAATATCTGAACAAAAGAGTCATCTGGGTAAAATTAAGTTTTATTATACTGCGCTCTACCCTCAGCCACCCTGCTACTCTGTCACAGCTCCACTCCTCTCTCTCTTTACCTCTATAAGTGTAAATTTTACTATTTAAAAAAAAAAATTAGTAAATGGTCTTTGAAATATTTTAATTCATTAGAGACAATGGCATAAGATACTATGTACTATGTTATGTAACATATTATGTACTATAATGTTGCTTATTCTTCTTTCTCTGCATTTCCCATGGCTCTTCCCTTCATGTTATTTACTTCTGATTGCTACAGACTAACAGAATCTTAATTTAGTCATCTAACAAAGTCATATATTTACTCACATAAAAAAAAAGTTTCTTTGTGGAGAACTAATTTTATATAAGCTATTGTTCCCCTTTGCCTTGAAAATGTGTTATTGTACTAAGAGTTTGGGATTTTATCTGATGATAATAGTAAATGATTATTTCTAGTAAAATAATACCTGTTGCATTTCATGGTCAAACATTGCTAGAAAGAGATTCATAATCAGTTTTCACAATTTTATTTAGAAATTGCTGATAAACATAACAATCGACACATAAAGCTTTGTATATATTATCTCATCTGAGCTAACAACTGTGAAAAACTTAAGGACTACAGACATTATTATCATCGTTTAACCATTGAGGAAACTGAGGTTCAGAAACATTAAGTGATTCCATCATCACAGAGTAGTGTAAGTAGCAAGATTTGAACCCAGGTCTCCCTGACTGCAAACCTAATACTCTACCTACTGAACCATAAAAATCTCTATTCATCTTTTTCAAAATTTACTTTATTTTTTTAATAGCTGACAGAATTTTAGGAAAGTTTTAAATTAATTTTAAATTTAAATTAATATAATTTTATTCATGTAATTATATAATTTTAATTTTATTATTTTTAATTTAATTACTATAAATTATAAATTCATATAAAACATAAATTAACATAAAATAGTGATTGTGTCTTAGCCATGAAATCAATAATAAAGCTCTGCATTTTTCCTTTAGTGTTTTCTAAAATGGAATTCCTCATACTGTGAAGGAGAGTTGGCTACTTCTCCTTCTGATGATTGGTGAACAAAGAAAAGGCTTATTGATATTTTGGCAGTTTTTGGCATCCAAGTTCTCAGGAAAATGGCTAGAGATTATACTGATGATAATTTTCAACACCAGCTTCCATCACTGTAAATTGATCGGCTGAGTCCAGCTACCAGAGCTGTACTTCTTTTACCCCATTCTTTCCTGTTAGCCATAGAAACAGAGACCAACAATATTCCTACTAGAGTTTCATATTTTGCTGGTGGAACACAAAACTAATTTTATTTTCCCTGGATCACTGTCTAAGGTGATGATCCAGAGAGAAACACACACCGACATGTTAGGACAAGAATAGGATAATCACTGGGCAATACCAAGTTATGTTGGTTGGAGAGCCAGATTCTTCTGGTACCAAAGCAAGAATATGACATGGTACCAATTCCCCAACAAAACATTTGAGGATGGTCAAGAATCACCACCTGGGGGTCAGGGAAGTAGCTAGCTTTGGCTTCTGAATTAGCCTAGCTCTCAAATTTCAGGCATGACTGCAGCTTTGAAACACAGGCCATTGATTGTCTAATGTCTTTTGGATTTGTCTCAGAATTCTTGTGCATCTAGGACCAGGAGAAGAGTATGCAGCAAGGTAGGCAGTCTCCCAGGGTTGACTATGCCATGAGGAACAATATTTTTAACATTACTACTTATTCTACATGGACACAATTTTAATTTATGGCATATGGGTATTTGTTTTGTTGTAAGTCACACCTCATCTGTTGCAGTTAAACTTGTAGTCTTTACTAGAAAACAACACAAGATCTGCTAAGAGTGGGTTGTAATTTTCAAACATAGTGGGGTATAATTTTCAAAGTTTTCATATTAGAATACAGAAATATTTTCCTTTATATCTGCCCTACTGTGCAGTTGTACTTACATGGTGTTTGCTTAGAATTTTTCTCATGTAATTTTTTTTTCAGTGTTACTGTTCTGAAGATAGCATACATTATGGTTCATCACTATACTTTCTGGTATATCTCTGAAAGGAAGAAGCTAGGCCATCACCAATTATCTTGACTCTTGTCTTGCCCTTGGAGTGTGAAGACTGAAGGACCTTTGCTTAGCTCTCCCTTACTTAAATACAAATCACTTGCAAATCAAGACATCACCCTTGTGATATCATTGGTGCTCTTTAAAAATAAAAGCTGAACAACAGACACCATGGGAACAAAAGTTTTGGGCAACAACACTAAATTGAGTTCATATTTAACCTCTGACACTACATATGCAAACTTGGACAAATCATTTAACCTCACTAGGACTCAATTTTCTTCATCTGTAAAACAAGGGAAGATGATCTCTGAGGTCTATCCAGATGAATGATCATATGGTCTTCTACATTTATGATCCAGTCCACCAGATGGTAGAAAGAGAAATGTATAGAATTGTCAGCTACTGCTTTTTTTTTTTCAAGGGAGTTAGCATCAATACATTAGGGCCAACCTATGGAAGGTTAAAAATTCAGGTCGAAATTGTTCAATATTCAATTTATTCAATTGTTCAATTGTTCAAGCTTAAAGTTTTATATTACTGATACCAAATACTTTTGTATCCTTTTCCTGTGATACTAAAAATTATTGGGCTTCAGGTCCTCTGGACCTTTATGCAAATAATGATGGGACCTAAATTTTTGTTACAAGTCCATTTCAACCATGATATCAAAAGAGGTAAGAAATCAATATATTTAAGGAAAGACAAGTAGCTCTTTGAAGTAGAACCAAGAATTAATAGGATTCAAAAAGAACATGACAATTCAGAAATCTGGTTTTAGTATAAAACAACTTCAGTTACATATATATCATTGCTTCATTGCTTTTTCAGTTTTAGGATTCATCTAACTTTTGTTTTCGTTTCTTTCTTTGAACTTAGAGGTTCCACACATAGGTTATAGAAGGTCATAAAAACACATTGTTCCTTTGATCTAGAGTAGTTAGTGAAAAAGTCTCAGGAGACTAAATTCTAGCCTTTGAATCACAGCATGTTGCAATGAAATTAGTCAGACTTACTCTATGCTTATTAAACTAAATTATCATCAAAAGTAAATGGAGAGGAGGAAAAAAGAAATAATTCATTAGACTAGAAATTTCATTTATTCCTCCAATAGGTTTGCTTGATAAAAGCATTATGGCATCAAACATATAAACTGTAGCAAGATTATTGTTTCAACCATTAGTTCCCAATAGGGATTCTCTCCACGAATTTCTTGCTTCACTGCTAAAAAGTTGTTATATTTTTCTGCTTTCTTCTTTTCTTTCATGTAACGAGTAGTAATTTTAATATCTGCATTAAACAATAAGGAAAGAATGGCACAGCTAGCTTAATAGAGGCTTGATAGGCCAGGAATATTTTAGCAGTTCATCATAGAAGTATTTTCCTCAAATTATTGTCTATAACAATGACAATTTCAGGTAAATTGGTGAATCAGAATAGTAGTCTGTTTTATATAGTTTCCATAAACGGGCATTTCTTGAACCAATAAAAACAAATGAGAGACAAATTCTGTCTATATGACACCTAACATCAGACAATATTAATGTTTAATGGTCTTAAATTTATGATTAGTAGCATTCTCTACCTTCTTTCCTGCCACTCTGCTACTACTACTATAGAAGTAGAAGGATGCCACATGGTAACTAAGGCCATTTTTATTGTTCATTGTTTCATGGATTGTCAAGGGGGGAAAATCACCTCTCAGAAGGCTAGCCTAAATGTTGGGTAGACACTGTAGAGCACACTTATGAGAGGATATGGACAGATGTTACATAGAATACTGATACATGGATGGATTGTGATCTTAATAGAAGGGGAATTCCAAATGGATGAACATTGAAATATTCTAATGTAATATATTGAGTATTATATTGTTATATTACATTGATATAGAATGACAAAATCCCAGAGTTGAAGTGACCTTAGCATTCATTTAGGCAAACCCATACTCCCCAAAGAATTGCTGCTACCATACACTTGACAAGTGCAGATTTCAGCCAAGAAAGATTCAATAATACTAAGAAAAATAGTTTATTATACATTTTAATTGCTTTATCAGAAAGTTTTCCATTATATCAAGGTCTATATTTGGTACATGTAACAATTAATCACTGCTAGTCCTATCCTCTAGAGTGAAACAGAAAAAGTTAAGTTTTACTGAAACAGCTATTGGGTTCCTTCTCTACTCCCACATGCCTTCTGCCCCACTCCATCATGGTCCTGACCTCTTTTCTAGGCTAAATATATCCAGTCATTTTCATCAATTCTTGTACATCATGTACTTAACTGAAGCCTTTCATAATATCGGATGCCCTTTTCTGGACATTCTCTAGTTTATCAATGTACATTTAAAAATGTGGTCCCCAGAACTTGACACAATACCCTAGATATAGTTGATACTATATTACTATTAAATTATTTTATTTTCATCTTGTGTATATTTTGTGTTTATCTGGGAATATACTGTTTCTCTCCAGATGACTATAAATACCTTGAGAGCAGGAGCATTTTCATCATTATCTCTGCATTACTGATGCCTTATATCTACTAAGCACTTAATAAATACTTGTTGACTTAGACTAGAATAAAATTAAAACTCTCTCCTCACCATCTTTCTAAAGAAAAATAAATGAAGGTGGAAAAATAGTAGTAATAGTTTAATTAGAAGAAAGTGAAACTTGTAGGGAAAAATGTCACATTTAAAATTTTGATTTTTGAAATTATAATAATTAGGCAAAATAAACAACTGTCAGTCTCTGGTCATGTTCTGTGCCCTTGATTCTACCTGTACACCTTTACAGGAAGTCTTTTTCTATAAGTGATTTAGAAAGAGTTTTCAGAAGACATATATGGGACAATATGAACCTGTAGTTTTTCTTCACTATGATTATTGCTGGATAAACAATGAGGATGCTATCTTTTTCATGTGAGTAATCAAGCATTTATTCAATAACCACTATATGCCACGTCCTGCACTAGATATTGGGCAGGTAAATAAAAAGAGTGAAATAATGTAAGAACATTCAGGAAGCTTATACTCTAATGGGGAGACAACAAGCACATATATAAATATATTCAAAATTAATTTGAAGAAAATAAATAGAAATACATACAAGGTAGTTAAATACCAAGTCATCAGGGAGAAAGGGCATTGGTAGTGTGGAGTGTGGGGGAATCAGGAAAAGCATCATTTACAAGATGAGGTTTGAAGTGTGTATTTGGAAGGAAATAAGAAGGTTCTGTGAAGAGGGAGAGTATTCCAGGCAGGGAACCCAGTACAAAGACAGAGAAAACAGGAGGCAGAGTAACAGAGAGGCCATTTTGCCTTTATTGCAGGGTATATAAGAGGAAGTAACCCACTGATGCTTGAAAGATATATTGGGGCCAGAATATAGAGACTTTTAAAAACTAAACAGAAGTGTTTAAATTTCATGCTACAGGTTAGAGGAAGTCATTGTAGTTTATTGAGTAGGGAAGTAATATAGTCAGAGCCATACTTAAGGAAAATAACTTTGGTAACTACTTAGAAGATAGATTAGAGGGGGGAGAAACTTAAGCCAAGGAGAATAATTATAATTGTAATTATAAAGAGACTTTCCAATAAATTAGCCAAGAAATGATGAGGACATTAATTAAAAATTGACTCTTTGCTAAATTGGATAGATAATATTGTAGAAATAGAAATGGTGATCTTTGTTTATTAATTCTATAGGCAGAGATGGGGGAAGTGAGGAGTTTAGGAGAATGTTAAATTTAAATTTAGGGTGCTTAAAAGATGGGCAGCACCTTCAACAGAAATAAGGGAGGTTTCCTAGAGGGATGGATTTTGGAGGATAAGTGGTGAATTCAATTGTGATTATGTTGAATTGGAGATGTCTCTAAGACATCCAGTTTGAAATGTCCAAAAGGCAATTGGTGATGTGGAACTGAAGATCAAGGAAGAAACAGAAGCTAGATTTTTGAATCATCTGCATAGAAACGATGATTAAGTTCATGAGAAGTAATGAGATCATTCAGAAGAGTATATAGAGAGAAGACCCACAACAAATCTTTGAAACACTCACAGTTATGAGACACGGTTTGAAAGACAAGCTAGTTAGTGATGGTGACTGAAGAGTGGTTAGACAGATAGAAGGAGGACCACTAAAAACAAATATCATGGAATCTTAGAGAGGAGAGATTAGCCAGGGAGAAGATATGATTATCAATATCAAAACCAGAAGAAAGGTCAACTATGATGAAGACTGATAAAAGCCACATGTACCAATCATGTACCATCAAAGATCCAATTCCACTCCTGCCCTAGCACACAACTCTGTGTTCCTGAACACACTCAATCAACATAAATTGTTCATGTCATAAACACAAGCTCTCTTGTCATGAAATAGGTCTGAGATGTCTGATGCCACAAAACCTTTGAACTTCTGATACATCTTTTTTCAGTTCCATGGCAACGCAGACTTCAGACAGTGACTAATATGTAGGTAACATATTTAAATAAATGTGAAATCAGTCATATAAAAGTGAATTATACAACTTAAATTTTAAAAAAAAAACTATATTTTAGTTGAATTGCAGTATGTAATCTAATGTTGGGAACAAATACCTGAGATGTGTAGATTTTTCTTCTAGTAATTAAGTCACAGTTGAATAAACTTGTTAATATGTTGCTCAGCTTCCTTCTGGCAATGAGGATAGAATCAACTTGAGAAATTATTCTGCATCAATACTCTCTCTGTGACTGATTTCTTTTCCATGGTCAATAGGTTGAGAGAGAAATAAAATAAACTAACTGAGCTCTTCGAGCAGATCCCTTTGATTTTAATCAGTTTGTACAAATGACAGTCACCCCCAAAGACACAGTCTACTTCCTTGTCATGTTTCATTTTCCTTGCGCTTGTACTTAGGTTTGGAAGACTGCATATTCCATAACCCTATATTAGAGAAACTTCAGATTATAGTTATTCTTTCTATGATTTATGGGCTTTTTTGCAATGTGGAAAGACTCCAAGTAAATATCTGAGAAACTTTAGAGAAGAGTGAGGAACAACTATGGCAATAACTTGCCTGAATGTTTTACATCAACATATGTATCAGGATATATCCTTGAATTCTTGCTGTATTGGTGGGAGCTTAAATGCCAATATATTTCCTTTTTCATTACAAAAATTCAGAAAAAATACACTTAAAGAAGAAACCATCAAGCATGTTAACCATTTTAAGATGGGTCTTTAAATGAATTCATCTGGTCTAATAAAGTTATAACAAAATCACATTTAATTTATTTTGTTATAATAATTTAACCGATACCTTATTAAATGGAGAGAAATAGAAATAATCCTTTTAAAATGTTAGGAAACATTTTAAATTCATCTAATTTCAATTTTACTGTGGTTCTAGTATCCCCTAAATTTGGCATGTTGCAATTATATGTTTCTAATTTCTTATTTTTATTGTCTCTAAATCATTAGGACAATTCTTTACTTCTCCGTTTTGCTCTGTTTTGGGGGGTGGGGAACATATTATATGGCACAATATTTTTTTTCTAGTTCAGTGCTCCTGGATTTCCTACGAGTTCAATTTAAACTGCACTTTGTCAAAAAGGTCAGGATTGTTTATCCCTTATTTTGGCTTTGGATGAGGAGAAATGCAAGTCTTGTCATATTTGCATGGCTGCTGAATAGAAGAGCGGCTGCAGACTCTCTCATGCATTAATGTGAAACTAGATCAATTAGAGCCCCACATGGGCTACATCTCTGACAGAAATGTCTTATTCGCCAGCAGAATAAGTGTTCCAATTGAAATATCTGGAGCTTGGAATAGGATGCCTAATTTACTCTGACAGAGTTGTTGATTTATCCGAAAACGAATTCTATCGAACCTGCAGACTCCTCTCCTTAATTACATTTCAGCAAACAGCACAACAAGATCCTATGAATACTAAGAGGCTTAAAGATATTTTTTGGAATGGCCCTCCAATGGCAGTAAGGAATTGCCTTTCCAAAGTCCTTGGGTATGACCCCTCCCCAGCCCCCATAGAAAGCAATCAATCAACAAAGATTACTAGGTTCCTGTGCTATATACTAATCATAGTGCCAGGCACTGGGGACACAGGTACAAAAGTGATACATAGCTTTGCCCTCACAAGGCTGTCATTCGATTATTCTTGCATTGATTATTGAATATGTTACCAAATGTTAAGCTATTTTTTCTCCCTCTATACATAATAAGTCATTTGATGTAGTATGTCTATCACACATAACATTTCATTTTGCTTTTTAAAGTCCAAATGTTAAACTCTTGGCTGCCAGATGACTCTATGCAGCAAGGTGTTATAATCCATAGCAAAACTGAATTTTTTTTACTGTTATTTGACACTTTATAGACTTCAGTTTTCATTTTAGTTTGCATTAGCCAAACAGAAGAACAGAACTTCGTTCTATTTGCTTCTCAAGGCCAGGACTCACGTAAGATATAACTCTCTATATATGTAGTATGTATTTCCTCCTTATCTTATACAGTAACTGATGTTACAAAATTGTACTTTAAAGCAATATTAAACACATAATATTGACAAAGTTAATACAAGCTGAAATACAGTTAATAGAATTAAGGTTATGAAATTTCTTCCACCAGGTATGATAGCATTATTTTGGAGGTTCAAAAAGTGGTTTTATGTCTTTAAAATGGTTATAGGGAAAAAAGAAAAGAGCTATTGGCCAATTAAGACATAGTAATTTGCAGTAATCTTTATAGCAAAGGTTGTGCTGTTAGTTACAAATGGATCTGAAATAAGAAATATGGGTTCAAGTCCTGGTTCCACATGTCACCTGTATGATTTGGGACCTCCTGTTCATTTCTAAATCAGAGGATTGGATAAAATAATCTCTGACTTCCTGTATGGTTCTGACATTCTGTATTTCAATGACACAGTAGAGAAATGACAAGGTAGGGAAAAAAACATAAGCAACAGTGGAGTGGCATTACCATATAAGAGATACACAGTAGTTTGTTCTACATAAGGAGACAAATTGAGCTATATTGCAAATACACTGCTATTACTTTGAAAATAGGGTTCATAGTCAGGATGGCAGCAGGAAAATTCCATTCAAACTGTGGAGGAAAAGAGTTTAAAAACCTATGGGGAAACCTGCTTCTTTACAAATAATCCACAGTGTAATGATGTGACTGAGATGTATTTCTTTAATAATGTATTCCAGAACATTCATCAGGTCAATTGTCAAAATCAATTATTTTAACCCCAGATACACTTGGCTTCAGGAGTTTTCTGAACTGTGGAGTCCTGGACTAAGCAACAAACCTGATCTTCTTACTGTAGCACAAGGGTTACTGGAAAAGATTCAGTACGACATAAAGAATAAAATGCTGGACTTGGATTAAGTACTTGCTACAGCCAGTGAGGATTTGATTTCAAATCCTGCCTTTGACATTTATTGGCTGGGTGACCATAAGCAAGTCACTTACCCTCTCCAGATCTCAGTTTTCTAATCTAAAATGAGAGACTTGAACTACCGGACCTCTAAAGTTCCTTATAGCTCCAAATCTATGAGCCCTCAAACCTCATTAGTTTAATCAAATAGAAATTTAATGGATGAAGTAGCAAAGAGGGGTTAACTCTTTTCTTACTGATAATATTTCTTTAAATCTTCCTTCAGATATTTTCAAAAGTTATCATATAAACATAAGGAATTATTATTTAACCAATGCACATCATGAATTATATTTTTTACAAATGTATTATAATTCTTACAAATACATATACAGCCACTGAATGTAATATGAAGCTTTTATCAAATTGTAATCATATCAATTTAGTTATTACCTCTAATGGTACACACAAAATTTTCTCCTTTCTTCCTTTGCAAATATTTTCTTTTATCCATGTCCCTCCATGGTAGGGCCCCCATTTTTATCGGGGGTCTTCTAGGTCTCAACTTTGATCAGATTATAGTGGAGCACATGGTCTATATATCAGATTTTTCCCTCTTATAACCTGGCTTATTCACCTGCTCCTACTTGATGACAGGGAAGTCAGGAAACAGAAATGAGGAAGGAAAGCATTTCAGACATGGGAGACAGTAAGAGAAAATGCCCGAAACTGGGAACTGCAATAGCAAGGAGGCCAGTGTCACTGCATTGAAGAATATGCAATGGAGGATAACAAGATGTCTGGTAAGGTAGGAGAAGATAGGTTATGAAGGACTTTGAAGGCCAAGCAGATAATTTTCTACTATTTGATCTCGCAGATGATAGGGAGTCACTGGAGTATATTGAGTAGTGGGATGATGTGGTTAGACCTGAGCTTTAGAAAAATCACTTTGGCAAATGAATGGAAGATGAATTCAAGTGGGGAAAGCATTAAAGCAAGCATACCCACCAAAAGGCTATTGTAGTAGACCCAGCATGAAGTGATGAAGGCCTGCACTAGGGTGGTAGAAATGTCAAAGGAGAGAAGATATAACAGAAAAATTGTTGCAGAGGTGAAACTGACAAATTAGGAACAGATTGCATATTGTAGGCAAGAGATAGTGAGCAGTTGAGGATGCCAACTCGGTTGTAAACCTGAGAGATTGACAGGATTATAGTGTCCTTGACAGTAATATGAAATAGGGAAGGGGGAATTTAGGGGGAAAGAGAATGAGTTTATTTGGGAACACAGCCAGTTTAAGATGTCTACTCTACATCCAGTTTGAGAAAAGAAGATAGCTGAAGATATTAGACTGGAGGTCAGGACAATGGTTAGGGCAGGATAGGTAGACTTAAGAATAATCAGCATAGATAATATAATTAAATCAATGGAAGCTGATGAGATCAACAAGTGAAGTAATGTAGAGATAGAAAAGAAGGGCAAGGACAGAATCATACGGCACACCAATGGTTAGAAGGCATGACCTAGACAAGGATCCAGCAAAGAAGACTGAGAAGGATTTGTCAGGTAAGGAGGAAGAGAACCAGGAGAGAATGGTTTTCCAAAAAAGTGATGAGAGAGGGGGTAGAGGGGGAGAGAGAGAAAGAGAGAGAGAGAGAGAGAGAGAGAGAGAGAGAGAGAGAGAGAGAGAGAAGCATCAAAGAAAAGAGGATGATCAACAGTATCAAAAGTTGTAGAGGGGTCTAGAAGGATGAGAATGGAGAAAATCTTATTTGATTTGGAGCAGTTTTGGTGGAATGATGAGGTTAAAATCCTGGTTGTAAGGAAGAGAGAAACAGAAAGAAAAGGCATCTGTTTTAGAAGACCTTCTTTGGGAGTTTAGACTCAAAGGGCTGAAGAGATATAGGATGATATTTAATAGAAAGAGAAGAATTAGATGGGGTTGGAGAATAATACATGTGTATGTTTATAGGCAGCAGAGAAGGACCCAATAGACAGAGATTAAAGATAAATGATAGGAGGGATGACAGAGGAGACAGTTTGTTGGAAGAGATGGCATGGTCAATGAGAGTAGCTAACTTTTTGCAAGTGAACATGTCCCTGTATTATGGATCATTTGATATCAATAATCAGTGTGTCATCAAAAATTATCTCCATTATTGAATCTTTAAAGTTTTTTATGATTTTGACATATACATACAAGATATCTTTTTGGAGGAAGGCTTTTAAAGTAGCATTTTACAATATCAAGTAATTTATTTAAAACAAACAATAAGCACAATGAGATCTTGCATGAGATCTAACATCAAAATTACTTAGTTTTTCTTATTTATATAGAACTAAACTCAGTTGGCTGTCATATGACTGTGAAAGGGACATGGTTTAGTTTCCCTTTGCTATTATAATGATATTCATTCACAGCACACTCAGTCCAAGAAAATCTTAGAAAGAAAATCAAAATGGTTGAGGAGTTCAGTGTGGGTTATGGCTTTATGGCCCTAATTAGGAAGATTCTCTAGGTTATAGATTCATAGGTTTTAACCTTTTCATGTGTTATGTACCTCTTTCATTGTCTGGTGATACCTATGAACCCATTGTCTCAGAAAAGTATATTTAAACATAAAAAAAAAAAAGATTACTAAAGGAAACAATAATTGGAAAATGAAGTTATCAAAACATATTTTTAAAAATCACACAGGTTCAGGGACTCCAGTTTATGAACCCCAACCAGAGGTTCAGTAAGAATGGGAATAACAGGAAGAGAGAGCATAACTATAGTGATTCTAATGATATACTTCTTTCTTCTATTATAAAATGATGTAGCCAATCATTCTACTTAACTGAAAATCAATGTACAGACAGATGAAAAGAGCTTTTCTTGCTGGTACAACAGCAATTAAATAAATTATCTTTTCCAGAGAGTTCTAATAATAAGGGAATATAGAACAAGAAGATTGTCCTGTAATTACTCCCAGAAAACTGAAGTCCAAAGAAGAATCATTGTGCTGATTGAACTGTTTGAAATGCAATGTCTTCTAAAAGATGGTTTGACAAAAACCTTGACAAAAACAAATACTTTTTTTAAATGTATAACACTTCTGTGCTAACTTCTAAAGTGTATTTGAGAAAAATTTGAAATTTATAATTCATTTAAAAAAGAGAGAGTAAGCTTCAGTGTAATAGAACCAAATAATGTGTCTGTAGGATGAATGGACTGAATAACATGAAATAATTAACTTAGGACTTTTTCTTTATTTGAATTTTGAAGAGTTTTGAGTCTTTAACCACCCATTAAGATATGAAATAGGTTGCTGCAATCATACGGCCATTGTATTGTAAGGATTGGACATCAGGATAAAATGGCAAAATCAAAGAGACACAGTACAACTTAATTTTAGATAATTTCAAGAAAGATTAAAGCTTCCTTTTTAAATAGAATTTAAATGTGTCATTGTTATTGCTTCCATCTGTTGCATTTTTTAAAGGTCAAGGTGTTGTATTTAAAACAGATTCTATAAACATCTTCTGCAAAATGCAAATACCATATGCCACTGTGCCATTATATCTACTGGTTGTATATTATGAAAACTTAATTGCAACTTGTATCATTATGCTTTTACGTGCATTTCCTTTACACTAGATGGGCCAGTTATGCTAATTCATATGAAGATAAAGGCTGTACATGCTGATGTATGCCAAGACTTGCTAGTAATAAAGTATATGCTGGAAGCTCTCACTATTATGCTGTTACTGGGCAGACGCCACTGGATAACCTTATAGATGAGACACTTAATAAGTATTTCTTTTGGTATGCGAACAGCTAAACTATTTGAATAGGATCTGGAAAAGTTCAGAGTATATTGAATTCAAATTTAAAAAAAAGCAGTGTTATAGTAGATGTTTCCAGATTCTTTCTTTCTTTTTCTCTATTGCTTGGACCTGTGATTTTGTTACTATGGAAAGTTCCTCAGCAAGGAAACACCCGCTAAGTGGAAGCAGACTGGAGACTTTTCAAGAATTTGTGATTCTAGATAACTGCTTGGAGCACTGGGATGGTCAGTCATTTGTTTAGGGTCCCATTGTCAGTGTATAGGAGAAGTGGGATTTGAATTTAGGTTGTCCTCACTCTGAGTCTGACTTCCTTATGCATTACCTCCTATTTCCCCTCAAATATCCAAAATACTACCAAACCATCTTTGGACCACAGATAATTGTCAACCAAAATGTTCTTTTTGTAAAACAAAAATAGGTTAATCATTAAAAATTTCCTCAGCCTTCCAATAATGTTTCAATACCTACTGGATTTATAGATAGCTATTTTGAAAACTGAAATCCAGCTTATTAAACTATTGTTTCAACTTCTCTTAAACAATCTGGTTTCTCAAAAAGTTATCTTGACTTTTAATTCCTCTGACATCTATATTTCCCCAAGGTGCTGTCATATTCCTGAAATGTTTCCTGTTAGATCAAGGCACAAGACAAAATTGCAATTACATCAAAGAAATGAACTATTCATATGGAACTAATAACTTTCTATGAAAACTTTTTCAAATAAGACATCTTATTGCAAATTCAATAAGTGAAATTTATTGGATTTAGCATGAAATTTGTCAGGATTCATGTTAACAATGCACTTGTCCTTTGGGACCCTATGGATAGTGTACAAACGGAATGAAGGACATAATTTGTATCAATTTGATAAACCACAAAATCTGATTTCCTGAGCTCCATGTGCTGGGTGGGGAACCTGTGGCCTTGAGGCCACATGTGGCTTTCCAGGTCTGTGAATGAGGCCTTTTGACTGAGTCCAAATTTTACAGAACAAATCTTTGTTATTAAAGGGATATGTTCTGTGAAATTTGAATTTAGACAAAGGGTCACAATTGAGGACCTAGAAGGCCTCATGTGACCTTGAGGCTGCCAGTTTGCCACTCCTGTACTTGAAACACAAGTCATTTCTTGTACAAGTTCAGTTGAAGTATGTAAAATACAGACAGTTAAAGACCAGAAAATAATTTTTGCCTTCATTTCTTTCTTTCTAAGAATGACTGTGGGACTACAAGGTAATATAATTATTCATTAAAACCTAGTACCACTGTACAGAATTATTTGTATGGTACATACAAAAAAAAAAAAAAAGAAGTTGGTGGTTGTAGTTCTATAGCATAGCCTAAATGGTCTCTCTTAGGAGAAGTAGAGACTGGCAGAAGAGTATTGGGTTGGGAATCAGGAGACCTGAGTTCTCGTTATGACTTCCTAGTTATAGAATCTTGAACAAGTAACTTGCTTTCTCTGGACTTTAGTTTCCTCACTGGTAGAATGGAGAAGATGAATTAGATCATATTTAATGTAATTTTTCCAAGACTGTCTTTCAGCTCCAATTTTCTTGACTAGAAAGAAAATGGAATAGGAGACACTTATTTTAAGTAATCTAAAGATATTCACTAAGAGTCTAGGAAAGCATTATATTAAAAATGAGTAGGAGGGGCAGCTAGATGGTGCAGGGGGTAGAGAACTGACCTTATAGTCATCAGGACATGAATTCAAATCCAGCCTCCAACACTTACTAGCTATGCGATGCTGGGTAAGTTACTTAACTCCAATCGCCTCAAAAAAAATATGTGGCTAGGCTTTGCGATGAAGGATAAAACAGTTGTCTGGATTATTGCTTTTCATAGTCTATAGGCAATCTGGCTACATTATAAGTGAGGTCTCAGAGAGATCTACTTTCTCTTATGTCTTCCCAAAGCCACAATTAAAATGGTAGATTCAGTTGCAGAGTATGATCTAAAATATAATGACTGAAAGAAGTTATAAATTATAATGCTAGCAAACTCCTTAAATAACAAAAAATGAAAGGCTCAAAGTATGTTATCTTTTTTTTCCTTTCTTTTAAATTTAACTTTTAACATTCATTTTCACAAAATTTTGGGTTTCAAATTTTCTCCCCATTTGTCCTCCCCCACCCCAAAACACAGAACATTCTGATTGCTCCTATCACCAATCTGCCCTCTCTTCCATCATCCCTCCCTTCCCTTGTCCCCATCTTCTTTTTTGTCCTGTAGGGCAAGATAACTTTCTATACCCCATTACCTGTATTTCTTATTTCCTAGTGGCAAGAACAGTACTCGACAGTTGTTCCTAAAACTTTTAGTTCCAACTTCTCTTCATCCCTCCCTCCTCACCCATTCCCTTTGGGAAAGCAAGCAATTCAATATAGGCCATATTTGTGTAGTTTTGCAAATGACTTCCATAATAGTCATGTTGTGTAAGACTAACTATATTTCCCTCCATCCTATCCTGTCCCCCATTGCTTCTATTCTCTCTTTTGATCCTGTCCCTCCCCAAGAGTGTTGACTTCAAATTGCTCCCTCCTCCCATCGCCCTCCTTTCCACTGTCCTCCCCACCGTACTTATCCCCTTCTCCCCCACTTTCCTGTATTGTAAGATAGGTTTTCATTCCTTCCTTTAGTGGAATGTGATGAGAGTAAACTTCATGTTTTTCTCTCTCCTCCCCTCTTTTTCCCTCCACTAAAAAGTCTTTTGCTTGCCTCTTTTATGAGAGATAATTTGCCCCATTCCATTTCTCCCTTTCTCCTCCCAATATATTTCTCTCTCACCACTTAATTTCATTTTTTTAAGATATGATCCCATCCTATTCAATTCACTCTCTGCTCTGTGTGTGTGTGTGTGTGTGTGAGTGTGTGTGTGTGTGTGTAATCCCACCAACTACCCAGACACTGTAAAGTTTCAAGAGTTACAAATATTGTCTTTCCATGTAGGAATGTAAACAGTTCAACTTTAGTAAGTCCCTCATGACTTCTCTTTGCTGTTTACCTTTTCATGCTTCTCTTCATTCTTGTGTTTGAAAGTCAAATTTTGTTTTCAGCTCTGGTCTTTTCATCAAGAATGCTTGAAAATCCTCTATTTCATTGAAAGACCATTTTTTGCCCTGAAGTATTATACTCAGTTTTGCTGGGTAGGTGATTCTTGGTTTTAGTCCTAGTTCCTTTGACTTCTGGAATATCCTATTCCACGCCCTTCAATCCCTTAATGTAGAAGCTGCTAGATCTTGCGTTATCCTGATTGCATTTCCACAATACTTGAATTGTTTCTTTCTAGCTGCTTGCAATATTTTCTCCTTGACCTGGGAACTCTGGAATTTGGCCACAATGTTCCTAGGAGTTTCTCTTTTTGGATCTCTTTCAGACAGTGATTGGTGGATTCCTTGAATACTTATTTTACCCTCTGGTTCTAGAATCTCAGGGCAATTTTCCTTGATAATTTCATGAAAGATGATGTCTAGGCTCTTTTTTTGATCATGGCTTTCAGATAGGCCCATAATTTTTAAATTGTCTCTCCTGGATCTATTTTCCAGGTCAGTTGTTTTTCCAATGAGACATTTCACATTATCTTCTATTTTTTTATTCTTTTGGTTTTGTTTTGTGATTTCTTGGTTTCTCATAAAGTCATTAGCCTCCATCTGTTCCATTCTAATTTTGAAAGAACTATTTTCTTCAGTGAGCTTTTGGACCTCCTTTTCCATTTTGCTAATTCTGCTTTTTAAAGCATTCTTCCCCTCATTGGCTTTTTGAACCTCTTTTGCCAATTGAGTTAGCCTATTTTTCTAGGTGTTATTTTCTTCAGTATTTTTTTGGGTCTCCTTTAGCAAAGTGTTGACCTGCTTTTCATGCTTTTCTTGCATCTCTTTCATTTCTCTTCCCAGTTTTTCCTCCACTTCTCTGACTTGATTTTCAAAATCCTTTTGGAGCTCTTCCATAGCCTCAGCCCATTGAATATTTATTATGGATGTTTGGGATACAGAAGCCCTGACGTTTATATCTTTCCCTGATGGTGAGCTTTGTTCTTCCTCATCTGAAAGGATGGGAGGAGATATCTGTTCACCCAGAAAGTAACCTTCTATGGTCTTATTTTTTTTTTCCCCTTTCTGGGCATTTTCCCAGCCAGTTACTTGACTTCTGAGTGTCCTCTCCATACCCACCTCTCCTCCAGATCCACCCAGCCAGCGCTTGGAGTCTGAGATTCATATGCTGCTTCCCAGCCTCAGGGCTTTAGGCCGGGGTGAGGCTGCTATTCAGTATGAGATTAAGTTCAGGTGCTCAGGTAGGAATGGGGCTGCTATTCAGTATGAGATTAAGTTTAGGTGCTCAGGTCTGGGCAGGGCCATCACTCAGGGCTTAGTTCCCTCAGGGGGATTATGCAGAGATCTTCGACAATGCATCCGGGCTCCTGCCTGCTTTGGGAGCCCCTGTCTGCTGCTGCCTCCCAAGGGGGCCTGAGTTATGGAGACACCCCACTCTACTCTTGGTGAGCCAAAAAGACTCTCTCACTGACCTTTGGCACCTGTGGGTGGAGGGACCTGCATGGTAGCAGGAGATTCTGTCCCTGAAGCCTTCTCGGGTCCACTCCTCTCGGTGCCATGTGGCCAAGGCAGGGCTGGGCTCTGCTCTAGGTCCAGTGTGTGACAGACCTTTCCTGTTGGTTTTTCAAGTCTCTCTGGAACAGAAATCTCCTCCACTCCATTGTTCTGTGGCTTCTGCTGCTCCAGAATTTGTTGGGAGTTCTTCTTTACAGGTATTTTATGGGCTGTGGGTTTGGAGCTAGCATATGTGTATCCTTCTACTCCGCCATCTTGGCTCCTCCCCCAAAGTATGTTATCTTTGCAAAGCACTTTATCTAATGCTATTTCATTTGATTCTCTCAATAAATCTGAGAGGTAGGTGCTACTATTATTCCCTGTTTTACATATGAGAAAAATTAGTCTCAAAAAAACACGAAGCACAAACAAATTGATGTGTGTGGAAGGACTGACTGGAACATGACTAGGGATTTCATCACCTAGGCAATTCACCTAAGCAGAGGGACTAAGGCATGATAATAACAACAATGTCAACAATAACATTAACTAATATTTTTATACCACTGACTATACGCCAAGTTCTGTGCTAAGCACTTTATAAATTTTATCATTTGATCTTCACAGAAAACTCTGGGAGGTAGAGTGTCATCATTATTTCACTTTTACAGATGACAAAACTAAGGAAAACAGGAGTTAATAGACTTGCCCACAGCTAGTAGGTACCTGAGGCTAGATGTGAACTCAAGTCTTCCTGATTTCAGTACTCCAGAGCTGACATTCTGTTGATACACTACACCACCTAGCTGCCTACCTAGTGCTATAATAGTGCTAGAAGTAACTTTAGCGGTCATCTAGTTTAAGTGCTTCATTTTATAGATGGAGAAAGTGAGACCCAGAAAAGTTAAGTGGCTTGCCTAAGGTTGTATAGTTGGTGTTAGCGATGGAAAGTCAAACAATCTGAGCCCAAACCTAGTGTTCTTTCCACCCTATCATGCTTTATCCTTTATTAAGATAAACTATAATAACTCATCTAGGGTGGGTCCATAGGCCAGGCTACTCCTAGGCTGTGGAACAGATTATCCTACTTCAATGGGAAGGTGTCTTGGGAGAGCAGAGTGACTTCATGGAAACCTACGAAAAGCAGTGATAGAGCAGGTTGACCAAGTTGCTCAAGATAGCGATGGATGGGGATACAGGTTGTGGTATGGAGAGTGAGGAGGATAGAGTCCTGACTTGCAGCATATAAGGGCAAAGACTGTTTCTTTCTGCTTGATTTGACTTTAGCTATGAGATTTTTAATCAAGATAGCCATACTGCTGGTCCTTCATTTCTCTCTTTTTTTGAATAAGCCTCTTATTTTTCCCTCATGGGAAACTTGTTAGGCTAATTCTAGATATGAGGCAATAGGTATGTCATGTGAGAGGAGATAAGACAGAGACAGAGACATTGGGACGTAACTGAATAGAAAGAGAGGTCGACCATATATGTGGTCCTCTTCAGTTAACCATTTGCAGTGGGAGAGCTTTATAAAGCTTCTGAAACTACTATAGAGCCAAATAGAGAAACTGAAAGTGACATCATTAGAGACAGTCTTGTTAAAACAAATGGGGAAGAGAGATAAGGCTTTGAGGAATGAATCAGAATTAGAGAATTGTAGAATTGGAAGGAATAACAGAGGCCATCTTGACCTTCTAAAGAATTCTTTCTGCAACATCCCCTATAAGCACTCCCCTTTTTGGGGGAGAAGCCTTCTAGTTAGAGAGAATTTGCTCTTTGCCAATGTGCCCTTGATGCTTTTAGATATTTAGGATGTTCGCCTCCCCTAACTCCTTAACCTCCTCATCCCAGCTCCCCCATCCCACTTCTTTATAATGAGTCTAAATCAACCTCTTTGCAGCATGCCTCCATCATTCTCCATCCATATGACCTCTGGGTTAAAGCAAAACAAATCTAATTGTCCTTTTGATTAACAGGCTTTCAGACATGGGAATACAGCTATCCTGGTTTCTTCTTTAAGTTTTTTCTTCTTTAGATTAAATACTCTCAGTTTCTCTAACTAATATAGTAATATAGTAAAATCACAAGAGATTTCATCATGCTGGTCACTTCCTACTAGATACTCATTGGCTTGTTAATGTCCTTTCTAAACTGTGCATCCAAAACTGAACACAGTATTCCAAACATGATATGCCCATGATATGCCCAAGTTAGAAGGCAGTGGGGTTATCCCCTCCCTAGTCCTGGATAGTTGAAGATGCTTCTTTTAATACTACCTAACGTCTTATCAGTTAGGTTTTTGCATTTTTTTTTTTAATGCCACATTGAAAAAGAAAATAATGAGTCAAGTGACAACAACACAGCAGGAAACTCAATGAAGAAACTAGTGCAGCAGGGAAACATGCCCACTGAGGCATGATGAAGCACAGTATCGCAGTGCTGGTACTGAGGATTTGGCCCAACAGGGAAGTACATGCATGATGGAGGAATGAGGACCTCTCTCTTCATTCATACTCTGGTTCACGGGGATTGAATAAGTCTCAGAGAAAAGGTGGATTCCCTAGCTTCACCAAGCTCTTTCCCTGGAGGAAAAATGACAGTGTTTTCTTGACTGTTGATAAATTCAAGCATAAATTCTTTCCTTTATTTTGTTTGCTTAAAAGAAAATATCCCTATATTTAATGTCTTGTTGTACTAAATATTTTCATGGGAGCTGAAGATCCTCTATGGAACAACAGATACAGATATTCCCAGCATTTCCCTTGGGTGGGAACATGAGCCAGAGAGATTATATGTGAGAAACCTTTAAATAGTCTACCTGAATTCTCATATCAAGTGGAGAGATTCGGAGATCAAAATTACCCAGGTTGGCTGAGCCAATACTTTTTCTACATCATGTTGCCTCTTTATATTCAAATATTCTACCCTTTCCTTTTCTGAATTTTTTGGATTATGATAATATAGTCACTATATTAGAGCCCAGAAGCAGGCAACTGGGAGTCATTGAATTCAACTCAGCAAATATTTATTAAGCCCTATAATGTTCCAGGGATTGAAGTAGGTCCTGGTGATACAAAGATGAAAAATAAGACAAACTCCCAAACCTAATAAACTTACAATCTAATAGAACTGATGTAATATGAATGCAAATAAATTTGATAAAAGATAAAACACGAGATCTCAAAGGAGATACCTGAACAAAGTACCACAGAACAACAGGGCAGACGACCTACCAGCTGGACCTAGGAGAAAGAGGATTTAAATAGGTGGAGAGGAAGAGTGCACACTTTCCATCTACAAGGGGAAGAAGCTGTGTATGGACAGAGATGGAAATGGACTGAAGCAGGTTGAGGTCTGACTGGCAGGTAAAATATATTATGGAGAATAAATTGAAACAAAACTGAAAATAGGTGTTGGAGCTAGATCAGAAGAAGATTAACGAATTAATGTGTGGTTAGTGAGCTTAGGAAGAGTTCAATCAATCAACAAGCTACTGCTAAGCATCTCTTATAGATGATGTATCATACTAGGCACTGGGAATACAAAATAGCAAGAAAAGACAGCCCTTACTCTCCAGGAACTTACATTCCATCAGGGGAGACAACATAACCATGTAAAAATGGAATATGCTTGGTTGACAAGACCTCTGAATACCAAACAGATATGTTTAGAATAGTTAGCAGAGAAGAACAGCAGAGATACAGGATGAATAAACCAGGAAAACAATAGGCTTTTGTTTGTTTCCAGACAGGAAAGATGACTATCTTTTGGATGCAGTTGGGAAGGACCCAGGAGAGAAGGAGCAATTGAAGATGAGACAGAAGCAATGATCAATATGGCAATGTCCTTGTGCTTATGGAAGAGAATGGGATTAATAATATGTGTTGAAAGAATAAACTCAATATGAGAAAAGGTCATCTGATCTTCTGAGACTGAAGCAAAAGGAGAAAAGGATGACAGAGGATATTGAGAAGTCTTGAAATATATAGGTAGGGAGATGAGAGAGCTTGTGAAAGGAGGAAAATAGTTCTAGTCAGGTAATACTGCCATTTCATTTTACTTTTACAACAACCCTGGAATATAGATACTATTATCTCCATTATTTATATGAGGAAATTGAGGTGGGTAGAGGTTAAGTGATTTGCCCAGGTTCAAAGAGGTAGTAAATGTTTGAGGCTGGATTTGAACTCAGTTCTTGGTTTTAGGACCTGGATTTTGTGAGAGAGAGAGAGAGAGAGAGAGAGAGAGAGAGAGAGAGAGAGAGAGAGAGAGAGAGAGAGAGAGAGACAGAGACAGAGACAGAGACAGAGACAGAGACAGAGAGACAGAGAGAGAAAGACAGAGACAGAGACAGAGACAGAGAGACAGAGAGAACATAGGCCAGGTGGAAATAAAGTGGGAGGTGTAAAAAGCTGAAGGTTTTGAATCACCACTAAAGGGAGTGAGTGTGTGTGTGTGTGTGTGTGTGTGTGTCTGTGTGTGTGTGTGTGCGCATCTACACATATATACCTATAAGTAGAAGAAAACTGCCTATGCTGAAAGTCTCTACCAGAAGGCAGAAAGGGGGAGGTTCCCTCTTCTCCCCTCTGACAGGAGGATATGGAAATCAGTGATGCTCCACTGGTCATTTCTTAATCACAAGAAGATCACAAGAAGAAACTTTCTGGACTAAATACAAAAAAAAAAAATCTTCAGTACCTCAGTGGGAGGAAAAATGTTTTTAATTCAATTCCGTATTTCAACATTTGCTGTCACTGGCTATATTCCTAATGAGTTCATGTCAGGATCACCTTGTATTTGGATTGGCCTCTCTACTATAGTTATTGGAAATATACTGATGATTCTCATAGATAAAATGAAGTCATTGAAACCGTTAAGAGTTGCTGGGAAAAATGCAACCCAAGGAACTATCATGATGTGGAATAGTGCCTGAAACTCTACCAGAAGTCAGAATAGAATCCAAGTGCCTATCATGATTCATAATAGAACTCAAGCTACTACCACAATCAATACAACCCAAGATTCTACTGAGGTTTAAACTCCTTTATATTTTAAAATTCATAATCATTTAAATATATAAAAACTTCACTGTGACTATGTTTCTTGAAATTTCCAACACTGTACACAGAATCTGGATCAAACCAAAGGTTTTTCTCCTGTTCCCAGGGAATGGCGTCTACTTGGTCACTTAGAAAACCAAGGCTTAGGAGAGCATAAAACATGAAGAGGATTCCTGATGATGCCTAGGCTGGGGAAACAGATAGAGAGCACACTACAGAAAGGGCTGGGTGGTGGGGAAACAAACATGGAATTGATAAGAAGTTGGGAGTGCCAATAGATATTACATGCACTTTTAATGTTAATTTGATTCAAAGGTACTTGGCCAGCAGAGATAGCATATATCTTGCTGGGACCAGAGACACGCATATCACAGACAGACTCAGATTCTGAGCAGTAGTCCCCAGAGAGTAGAAGGAGCAGCAAAGCGTATGAATTCTGAAAGAAGACAATGTTCCATGGAAAGGAAGAAACTTTGGAAATCCTGTGTGATGACACTGTTGAGAAGAGAAAGCAATGAACAAGTTGTTAATGGTTCTTGCCACACATGTATATACATGTACTTGATCAATACTGTACTCTAAGTTTGTGTACAGTCTTTCCATGTTCATTGCATATATTTATGGTAGGGCGAGCTCCAGGTTTGGGTAGCAAGGTTTAGTGACAATTCTCCTTGCTATGCCATCTGACTAAACACCTTTGCTAAGAACTAATTGTTCCTGTTGGATGATTGTTAATGGGAACACCATTGATGGCTCATTGACTCCAATGTTTGAAATGTATATGTAACCCATAGGGTTATGTCAAGTACTGAAAGAAAAAAAAAACTGCTGAGGATTCAACCTATGGGTATGATTACAAGTTTCAAGAGTAGTTTAGAGCAGAAGTGCAAAAATGTGTTCCACTACATTGTACTCCTGAATGTGATACCAAATGTAGTCACTAATGTGATTTAATGTTGATGCGTTGCTATACATATTTCGTTATTCAGTTGTTTTTCACTCATGTCCAGCTCTTCATGACTGCATTTGGGGTTTTATTGGCAAAGATACTGGAGTGATTGTCTTTTCCTTGTCCAGCTCATTTTACAAATGAGGAAACTGAGGCAAACAGAGTTAAGTGACTTCCCCAGGAATATATAGCTAGTAAGTATGTGAGGGCAGATTGGAACTCAGAATCTGAGTCTTCCTGATTTTAGGTCTGGCACTCTATCCACTGTGCTACACACACACACACACACACACACACACACACACACACACACACACACATACATACATATACACACACATACACACACACTGATATGTAGATAAACACAAACATATATATACATATATAGAAGTATATATCTGTAATTGTATATATGTGTGTGTATGTATATATAAAAGCATCTATGGCTTTCTGAGTCAATATCTGTGCGTGTGTATGTGTGTGTATGTATATTAGTGACCTCCATTTCTTTTTGAGTTTGATGCAGTGGTTTGATACAGTGGCTTTATGTCAGTGTTAAAATAGTGTAAAAAAAAAATTAAGCCTGCAATAAAACAAGCAATCAGACAAAAATTTTAGAAATCACCTAGTTCATGAGGTTCTAAGTTTTTTGGGGTTTTTTTTGTATTATTGATACCTCTGACAATCTGGTAAAAATAATGGACCCTTTCTCAGAATGTTTTTAAATTCATAACTTTTTTAAAATATAAGATTAGAAAGAAAATCAATTATATTAAAATAAGTTATCAGAAATTAAGGCAAAAGTAAAGTTCATGAACTCTACATTAAGAACTCCTAATCTATTCCAACCCCTCATTTTATAGATGAGGAAACTGATATACTGAGAAATTACTTCTTGTGCAAGTTCACATAGTAAGCAGTAGAAGCTGGATGGCAACAAAAGTCTTTTGATTCTAAATCCAGTGCTGTATCCATAACACTAGTATGTGACTATAGATTATCACATTCCTTCAGAAAGGATATCTATTAATTCTGACTTTAGGTTCTGTATGAGGACACATGTTATATTGCAAGAAAAACATTTCAAGAAAAAAAATCAAATATTCAAGACCAACAGTTGGAATTGAAAGTTGAATATTATTTCAGAAAATGCTTTCCTATTTCTTAAAGAAACTAATTTTTTAATCAATGTGACAGTCTGATCAACTGATAGGTTTTTTTTTTTTTCACAAAAGAATGTGAATACAGAGGAGAAATGAAACTTTTCAAAGTCTCATGACTCACTGTTTATCTCCCTTGGGGGACCTGACCCAGGAAAACTGTAACAGGCTGTTTCTGTTAATTCCATCTGTCTCCTTTTGGAATTATTAACTGTACTTGTGAGCTTGTCTTGGCGATACAGACAAATGATTCTTAGAATTGCCCTAAGAATGACCAAAACCCCATTATAATTCCATAAGGAGAAAGTCAGTGGAACCTTTATAAATATGTTATTAAGGTACTAAAAAACATACAATGTAGATGCTTAAAAATTAATTTTAGAGAACAAGCAAGAAGAAAATGTTATTTTAATCCTCCTCTGTGCTTACTATAGTAATGGAACATCCCAAATGTTCTCTTTATTACTGCATACTTTCACAGTGCTATTTCTGCATTTCCTTAAAATGAGTCTATGACAAATTAAACTCTCTCCTGGCAAAGGAAGACATGGTTAGAATGCTAATACAACTTCCGTTGAAAACTGAGAGAGGTGTTTCAGTGTTTGAAAATACCGAATTCTGATTTATAATGCAACATATAACCAGTTCAGATCATTTTAACTTGTAAACGATAGTTTGAAAAATCTACTACTTTTTGAATAATACAGCTGATACTATCATTGGTATTATAGCATAGTTCCACTGCAAAAATTGAATAAATTAGATATATTTCAACATTTAAACATTCTTCTTAGTTCATTTGAACCAATAGTTTTCAGAATTTATTAGGCTTCTCATATTTGTACTTGCTACCACATACCCTAACCAGTTGTTTTTACATCTCTACCACTTGGTATCATTATTATAATTTTCTTCATTAATGACATCTGTTAAAGGATTGTTGTTATTGTTGAGCCATCTAAATTGTATCCAACTCCTTGTGATCTATTTTGGGTTTTCTTGAAATAGTTTGCCATTTCCTTCTCCAGTTCATTTTACAGATGAAGAGACTGAGGCAAACAGGGTTAAATGACTGTCCAGGGTCACATAGCTAGTCAGTGTCTGAGGCCACATTTGAACTCAGGAAGATGAGTCTTCCTGACTCAAGACCTGACTGTCTATCCACTATATAACCTAGCCACAGGAACAGGTGTTTACTGAAAACAATGGAACTGTCAGAGATTTTGCATTGCTGGGGGGGACCTCATCATGAGAAGCAGGTATTTTATCAGTGGGATGTTGTTTTTCTACTGCAAAGACCCACAACTCTCATAAAAACAAACCAAACTGGGGTGCGGGTGAAGAATCCTATATTTGTTTAAGACATATTGCCTGATTTTCTTCCAGCCCTGGACAGACAAACTAATTTTCAAAATTGTCATAATTAAAAATCACAATTACTTCTCTTGTTTAAAAATGTACTTCCTAATTTTCCTGTTAGATTTATTTAGCTTCTTAACTATTCTATTCTCCTTTCCCTTTGAAATATTTTCTTTCCAAGTTGTCTTAATTATAAATCACAATTACATGGAAGCATACATTTATTTTTTTTCTTGTTTGAATTGTCTTCTAATTCCCTCTTTTAAAGAACGGTGAGTTTTAGACTCAAAAAAAAAAAAAACCTCTTGATTTTTATTTTTTATTATTTTAGGATTTTAAAGCCAAAGTATTCCCAGGTGGAAGAATGACAAGATGGCAGGTTGAAAGAATCAAAGAAGCCTTCAAGTATTTCCAAGAAATTGAGAATCAAGGACCTCGAAGACTAGAGAACCATGAATGCGTTTATATAAAACAAAAACAGACATACTTAGCCTTCTGTTGCTGGCACAAACCCTTTTTTTTTTTTTTTTTTTGGCTTTCATCAGATTTAGATTTGAAATGCATTCTGCTTACTAAAGAAAACACTAAAACAAAAATTGGTTCAATATAGGATGAAAAAGAGAAACATGCTATATCTGGGGAATTACATATGTTTTAAGGTCTTGTGTGATGGAGACCAAGGAGAAATCAGACAAAATGCTCTAAGAAAATATAAGAATAGAATGGACAGTTTGGGGGTTAAGTGGTGAACAGGGAAAGTTTAATATGCATGTTATTGTAATTTTCATTTCAGTTTCTCACAGGTAAAAATATTGGAATAGAGATATCTAGTTCATTTGTCAGCATCATCAAAGACTGGGATCATTCGTTTTGAAGATATTAGAACCTTTTGGGATTTTTATAAAGAGTCTGCTAGAATGTCAAATGGTCAATTTCTATCTTTTCCTAGCTCTTCAGAAAAGCATAAAATCAGAGTGGTTCATCAGGGATTTTTCAAAATCCTTTTTCTACAGAAAATCAGAGCACATTATACATATCACCACCATCTGAACTTTTTCATTATAACAGTTTTTTTTTTTTTTTGAATCTTATATCATTGTGTAAAGGGATTGTTCTTCTGTAAGTGTTTATGCAATTATGTACAAAAGGGCATTTCACTGTCACTTTAAAAAAGTGGTATATTTATAAACTCTCTTACTATTTTTTATTACTTTGTCTTTTGTACATACCGTAACTTTTTCAACAATTTGTAACTTCATTTGTGGTTAATAATAATAATAATAATAATAATAATTTTCAAAAAACTCCATATTTATGCTATACTTTAAATCTTACAAAATAGTTTCTTGAAAACAATCCATTAAGTAGGTACAATAAATACATATTAAATTAAAATAGCTAATACTTACGTAGCAACTACCATGTGCCAAGCATTTTACTAAGCAGTTTACAAATATTATACTATTCATTCTTCACAGCCAACTGTGGGAGCTACGTGATATTATTCTCCTCAGTTCATAAGTGAGGAAACTGAGTCAAACAGAGTTTAATTGACTTGCCCAGTGTCACACAGTTAGTAAAATGTCTGAGACAAGATATGAATTCATGTCTCTCTGACTCTAGAAGCACCACATCTAGCTGCCCATTTTTGTTAATGTGCAAAACACAGTACTCAATACTGGTGATGTGAAGACAATGCAGAGATCTACAGTGCAAGCATTATTGACCTCATTTTCCCAAAAAGGAATCGTGACTAAGAAAAAAAGTGAAATGACTTGCTCAGAGCTTGTAATTTTGAGCCCCAAAATTTGAACTCAGATTTTCTGGCTCCTAGTCTAATCATTATCTTTATTATCTTTTCCCTCACTGACCTAGATGTAACCCCTTGCATTACTAGGTAATGGTATAATGAGTAATAAAAAAAGTCATCTCTCCCACTTAATCTTCAGGTGATAAGGGTAGCTAGGTTCTTGGATAAGGAATATATATCTGAACCGAGAGTCTTTCAAATTTAGCATGATCTGCCAGAATGTGCTGGCATCACCTTCAGGGATCCATCGGTACCAGAATTAAGGATCAAACAACTTTAGCACAGGTGTCTATGCTTTGGGCATTACTTATTTTTATGTTACTATACAGAGAAGTGGCACTTAATTCTTTGTACAAATTCTTCTGATTCACTCATTAACAGTCATTTTCCTATTACTTAGGCTATTGGATAATATACAAGCACTTTTGCCTTATTTTCCCAAAATGATAGAAATTTTCTTTTAGGTTCTTCAAAATTTTGGTGATGGATTTATTTCTACCTAAATAAAGCAGATGTGTTTGATGATGTTAGTGTGGGCCTAACATTCATTTTAATGCTAACTTTGACTTCAAACATTAGGATTATTCAAGGAGATATAATTTGATTTATTGTTCATTCCAAATGCATGAATTAACAAGCTATGTTATAACACAACCAGCTGTAATTAAAATCTTAAAAATTAAGAAGACTGTTATAACTGCTTCATAGAATAGATAAAGTATAACGTTACTAAGTGGGAATTTATACAGCACTTTAAGTTTTAGTCTTATTTTTATAGAGGCAGATGGATAGTGCAATGGCTAGCGTTGGACCTGGAGCCAGGGGGAGTCAGGTTCCAATTTGGCCTCTTTTTTTTTTTTTAATATTAATGGTGCTTGCATTTAATTTGGTTTATTAAAATTAAATGAGTAAAAGACCTCCAGAATAGGAGATTGTGCTGGAGAAGATTTACTGAAAAAACAAATTCCATTTGTTCATATGATTAGTATTATTAATAATATATCTGTTGATCCACAATCAATAAAGAGAGATAGACTTGGCAATCCTTACAGGAATTACATCCTACTTTTCAAATCTGCTGTCCTAAGCTTTCAGTCTCTATTTAGAAATTAGAAATAAGATGTGTCTTAAAATTTCAAAGGATTTAAAGATCATAGATTTAGAACTGAGTCCCCAGCAGTCAAGAGTTAATATACAACTTCTGGTACAAATATCCCCTAGGTTGGCCCTCTTATATTTCAGGAAGTAAGAATCCAAACAGCTTTTATTCCCTTATAAAGGATTGGTCCATCCTATGCACAGCTGGAAGTACTATCCAGTATATATAGAGGACTGGGTAGTTTTTGTTTTGAAAAAATACAAATAGAGAGCTAGGGGCTAAGAGAGAACAACAGAGGAAGAAGCCTCAGCTTCACAGACACAATCTTATCTTCAGCTGTACTGGGGCACAGCATTTCAACTATTTCTCCTCAGAAGCAGCCAGCATTCCTACATATGCCTACATAAAGCAATGAAGCTCTTACTACCACGTTTCAAATCCATCTTTTTTTTTTTTTTCAAAGGTTAATCTTGAATTAGTCTAATCCTCTAGTGATTAATGTCTGATACTGGTTTAGAATCAGACATTCATAAGTCATTCAACAGTTAACAAAAGGAAGTTTACTTAGTCATATGTAGTATATAAAGAGGTAGTGGAGTGGATAGATTGCTGGCCTTGGAGTCAGGAGGATCTGAGTTCAAATTCAGTCTCAGACACTTACTAGCTTTGTGACCCTGGGGAAATCACTTAACCCTGTTTGCCTTACTTCCTTATGTGGAAAATGGGCTGAAGAAGGAAATGACAAAACTACTCCAGTATTTATGCAAAGAAAATCCCAAATGGGATCACAAAGAACCAGACAGAAGTATATCAACACAACAGCAACAACAACAACAACAACAAAAGCATAGAATTCAACAAAGATACTGCATTTAGGTTGAATTTAGGTTGGCTCAATAAGACACAGTGTGGAGACTTGACAGCCTAGTCTGAAAGGCTCAACACAGATAGGTCTTTCATGTTCTCAGGTGACAAAGAAAGCATGTCCACATGGCATAAAGCCACCAGAGAGCTACATCAGCTTCAACAAGATTTGATCTTTAGTCTGTTGGGACAGTTAAGTCTTGGAAACAACTTGCTTGATTTTCAAGAAATGAATGAATTTAACCTACATGAGGGTAGGAAGGTTGGAGGCCGGTTAAGTCTGGTAGCTATTTATCTTATATAGGCTTCAAATTCTTATTCTATGACCCTAAGAATCCTATGAAATATCAATGAGTGTATTACCTCCTTTGTTTAGGATATGATGATCCTGAAAGTAGCCTAAGATAAAATTATTTCCCCTTTCTTCCAAATCACCCCATTAAGCTGACAGTCAACTAAATCTGCAACCCTTTTAAAACTATACTCAACTAGATGGTACAATGGATAGAGCCAGGTCTGGAAACAGATTTTTTTTATCCTGCTTTTGTTTTAAGTTTAAATGCAGGACCTTCTGTTTATATTTTTGAATTTGGTCTTGTTAGTTTATATCCAATATATTCATTTACATCCCATATTCTATATCCCAACTCCTCTTAATTCCAATTCCTTCTCTTCTTGATTATATCCAATTTACTCCATTTATTGCTCTTTTTTTTTTGGTAAATATTTGTTTGCTTCTTTTCTCCTCCATTAGATTGTAAGCTCCTTGAGGGTAGAGACTGTCTTTTTCCTCTCTTTGTGACCCCAGCTCAACCCATAATAAACACTTAATAAATGTTTACTGATTGACTTGTTAAAATAATCTTGGATCTATATGAGGTATCCCTCCCAGTTTTGTATTATCCATAGATTTTAAAAGTCAGTACCTTAAGTTTTGATCCAACTCACTGATAGAAATGTTAAACAGGATTAAATCAAGGAGGTATTGTAGTTGTTTGTCTTTCGTTCTACCAGAGGACCATGACCTCAGGGAGGTGATATCAAGACATAAAAGCGAATTGAAGTGAGGCAGGGCTGGGCAAAGTCACCAACCTCACTTTCTTCTTCAGACTTATCTGAATCCAGTGGCAAGATATAGATCAAGAGGACTAGAGATTGCCCTGGATGTAGTGGGAAATCTTGGCCTTTTTAAGTCAAGGTTTTTCCAAGTTCTGGATTTGACTGAGACAATGTCCATTCCATGATTCTAGTCGTGAAATGTACTACCAGAAATTTCTAGATTTATCTAGATATATGCATTGAACTCTTTGGTCATTCAATCAATTTTAAATCCATTTAACTGTACTACCATCAAGCCCAATTTCTCTTATCATGCCCACATATATTATGAGAGAATTTCTCAGATTTCTGAAATCTATATATGCTAGTTAAGCCTAACACATTCCCCTGGTCTATCAGTCTAGTAACCCTATCAAAAAAAGGAAATTATGTTATTTTGAAATAAGACATTCTTAGTAAATTCGAGCTGGTTCCCACCAATCACTTATTTGATAAACTCAGCCTTGGTTTGGGCACACTACAGGAATCAGGACAAGAGATCCTTAGATAGCAAATCCAAAATCCCTACATACATTTCAAGACGTAAGTTCAGAGCAATTACTCTTTTTCAAAATGGATAAAACAGCTGACTTACTATCATGAGAAATGTTGGAGCGTGGAGAAGGTTAAGATCGGAGTATGCCAACTAGTATCCATCTGATACACAATAGTGCTTAGTTATTGCTGATGATTCATGTGTAGCTTACATATCCCAAATGTGTCATAGTTACAAATAAAACTATAAATAATAAATATATTGTTCCAAGACATGTTCTTTCTGCCTCTGTGAGTCTAAAAATAAATATATACCAATTTAAAATTTAGAATTGAAAGCAGATGAAAGTCCATTACCAAATATTTGTGTATTATATCAAATGACATACATATCAATGAAATGAAGTTATAATTATATTCCTTAATAGAAAAAAGCCCCTGTAACTTATGAGGTCATTATTCTACTGCTCATTAACTTTGCTACCTTGAACAGATCATTATAGTCTGTCTTTTAATTATTTTGCTACATTTCCCATGAACCCAATGTATTGAAAACAATTGGAAGAGTAAGAATTGTATATATGTGATATAGTGTTAATCAGTGAGTTAGATTTTAGCAAAGGTAAAAATAATGATACTGTGAGGAAATTGAGGGAATTGAAGGGACTGGAACAGTATGTGTTGGTAGGAATTGGGTAAACCACACTGACTCCATCTTGTGACTCAATTGTGGAGCTGCCTCAATTCTTTTTCCATTCAATTATGACTCTAGTACAATTTCTGTCCTGTGAGAAAGCTTTATTCAATTGTAGGAGAAACCTTGTTGTATTGTCTGAACCTAGCTCTGTGTGGCTACTAGATCATGCCATAGTCTCTATACTCTAACTTCACAGAACAGATCCTCTTAATAAGTCAAAATGCTGCACCCAAGACCTAGACACGTGGCCTCAAGACTACAAGCTCTCCATCCCACTGGAGACATAGATCTAGAGCTGGAACTGATCTCAGAGTATAGCCAGTAAACCCTTTATTTTACAGATGAGGAAACTGAGGCCCAGAATCATAAAATTACTTTTCTAAGGTCACATAAGTAGTAAGTGTTGGAGATAAGATTTGAGCCCAGATGTTCTGACTCTAAAATAAGTATTCTTAATACTGTGCCTCTTTTTGGGAAGGAAGGAGGGAAGGCAAGAGAGCCATGTATTGACAAAGTTTCAAATAAGATATCATAGTTAACCACCAAACTCAATATTAAGCCATATTTAGTCTGTGAATAATTTTCTCTTGGCAAGAACCTTGAATAATTAACTTATGTTTACAATTCACTGATTGTCATAAGAAAGAGAAAATACATTGATGAATGTTCTGAGAAGCAGGGTAGAGTGGTGGATAGTGAGCTGAAAAAACATGGATTGCCTGTGACCCTAGAGAAGGCACAAAACCTCTTAACATTTTTGGCAACTCTCTAAGACTATAAATGGTAGAGTTGGTGGCAATGAAATTGCTAGTAGTAGATTCAGTTCCTATCCTTAACTTCTAAGTAGCTCATGCTCCTGTAAGATCAAATTCAAAATGAATGTAAATCATCCTGTTATACCTATGCTAATGAAAGAACACAGGAATAAGAATAAGGAGAAATGCTTCCCATTCCTCCCTTCTAAGCTTCCTTACCAGTTAGTAGTGTCCAAGTGACTAGTTAAATGCAAAGTTCCTTTATCCCTCTAGCTCTTAACAATTTTGTTACTACCTCATTATATGTGTATGTATGTGTGTATGTATAATATAAATATACTACTTAAAAACACACTGTGTAATAGTTCACAGTTTCTTATAAAAGCTTTACACATCCATTTTTTTACATATTGAAATTTTTTTGTGTTTGTTGATGACTGTTAAGTTCAAAAGAATACAAACAAATAAGAACAATTAAGCCAAATAATACATTGGTATCAGATTGTAGTCACTCAACAAATACATTTTTTTAAATGCCTACAGTAAAGGAATTCTGGTATTTATATTCTCACAGAAGATAATACAATTTAAACAAAAGGAAATGAAAATATCTGAATTATAATCTCACTAATGTCTTTAAATTAGTGTCAAATCATAACCAATTTAGAACAAATTCTCCTTATTACCTATTATAGAGGGCATAAAAGAGTTATACAACTTATTTAATTTTTTAAAGTAAGGAACATGACAGTGAATGACATATTCCACTATCAGAATTCAATTGAGAGTGGTATTCAAAAAATGTATGGATGGCCATCTGTCAAGAATATTTTTGAAGTGCTTATTGAATGGAGTACAATGCTGAAGGTGAGCTGTAATATCCCTTCCAAAGCTACAGTCCTGTTTTATAAAATTAAAGCCCTTTGAAATTATTTAAATATTTCCTTTTTTTTAATGTTGAGGAGAATTCCAGTGCTTACAAAACTAACTTACTTCCTCTTAATGCTTTTTTTTGGGGGGCACACTTTAAGTAACTGAGGGTACAGTAAAGAACGTAAGTAAATGCTGGTAATCATTTGTGATCTACTTACTTCCAGAGAGAGTAATCAGCATGCTAGGCAGAAGACTGTGAAATTTTAAGTTGTAGAGGATCTCTCTCAAGTACCATGTCTGTTTGTCCTTCATTGCTGAAGACCACACCATCAGAAAAATAATGACATGACTTGCACTTGACTTTGTTTTGAGTGAGGGAGGGCTGTGCAGGTCACCAACTCTTCTTCTCCTCCAGAGCCATCTGAATCCAGTGACCAGACATTCATCAGGATGACTGAAGATGACCCAGGATGAGGCAATTGGGGTTAAGTGACTTGCCCAAGGTCACACAGCTAGTGAGTGTCAAGTGTATGAGGTGAGATTTGAACTCAGGTCCTCCTGACTCCTGCACTGGTGCTCTATCCATTGCACCACCTAGCTGCCAATTCTTAGAAAAGTTGGTATCAGCCATAACCCCACTGAGGAAATATTTAACATTTAAGTGTCCTTTTATTTATTACATAATAGAAAATGACAATATACTGATACACACACACATATATACATATATATATATACATATATATATATATATAGTAGTAATAGGAATAATTATCCATTTTGATATTTTTTAAAAATTGCCTGAATTTTCTTCAAGTAATCTTAGGGACATCATGATTCATTGTATAAAGTCCATTAGGAGTCACAAAATCCAAATTTAAATCCTGTCTTTTACAGATAATCTCTATGACCCAGGGCAAATTATTGCACTTCTCTGGGCTTCATTTTTCTTATCTATAAAGGGATTAATTAGGCAGACTCATGTATCTTCCTGCTCTAAAAAATAAAACAACAATAATGAGGATAATATGGTATCCTATGCTGAGTTAAGTTTTCCAAAGAGCCTTACAAACATTATCTCATTTCACTGTGAGGTAGACACTGTTATTATCTCCATTTTACAGATGAGGATGCTAAAGTAAACAGAGGCTATGTGAATTAAAGTTATGTCTAGAGCCACACAGTTAGCGTCTAAAGCCTTATTTGAATTCAAGTCTTTATGACTCCAATTTCAGTTCTATATCCATTGGGACACTTAGCTTCCTGGATCTATTAGTCAGTGTGATGTAATTATGAACCATGGTGGGAGTGATGATAATAATCAAGACGTATGCTGCTTTGGTGTAGATGATTGCCTCATTTCCTCTTGACACAAATAGCTTCAGAATGACTATTTCTATTGCAATGTACTTTTATCTTTATAGTAATAAACAAATATGCCAAACATTGAGAATAATGAGATTTAATGAGTTGTTTGTTGTTCAGTTGTCTCAGTCCTGTCCAATTGTTTGTGACCCCTTTGGGAATTTTCTTGGTAAAGGTACTGGAGTAGCTTGCCATTTCCTCCTCCAGCTCATTTTTCAGATGAAGAAACTAGAGCAAACAGGTTTAAATGGTTTGCCCAGGGTCACAGAGGTAATAAATGTTTGAGACCAGATTTGAACTCAGGGAGATGAGTCTTCATAAGTCTAGGTCTGGTATGCTATCCACAACTCTCTGTCCACTGCGCCACCTATCTGCCCATTCAATGAGTTAGCAGTGTGTAGAGAGGAGTCTGGGAAGCAAAGTTTTGAGTATCTAGTCTGAATTTGGAATTGTCCCATAATTTAAAAAAAATTACCAATAAAACAAATGAAATTGTCATACAACCAAGGAAGGGTATGGAGTAAAATAACAGTGACCTTGGGATCTAAGAAGTCAGGCTCTAATCCTTGCTTTCTGAACTGTGTCATTTTGGGTAAGTCCCTTACATATGCCTTCTTTTATAAAATAATAGGATTATGGTAAATGACCTACAAGGTCCCTTCTAAAACTCAGTCTATTATTCATAGCTCTTTAGGCTTAGGTATTTTACACACATGCTACACATGTCTAATGTTTGTTTGTCACAATGTAACTATGTCAACACAGAAAAGAAGCCAATCTATCTGTCCATGAAATGAACCCCACCCACTCAAAAGCAGATTGGTTGGTTGATGTTTCATGATTTAACCATTCCCTACTCTCCTTTTATTTACATTCTCTTTTACCGGTTTTCATCAAGTACACTTCAATTACAACAACTTTTCGCTGTGTGCTTTGGCACATCAAACGAAAACAAACAATCCATAAAAGAAGTAGTTGATGTAATATAAAGCAGAAAGATCAAAATCATGGTCTGGGGGAAGGAGGAGAAGGTTTCCAAAACTCCCAAATAAGTATAGCCCAAACAGAATTAAAATAGAAGTGGGAAATTTTCTATTAAATAAATAAAATACAATGCAACATGGATTTTGCTAATTTATGTTTTTCTAAGTCATTATGTGACCTGTAAGAATCTGTTTCTATTTGATTTTGAAATCACTGAAGAAAAGATGGAATCAGGAACAACTAAAGTGGGGGGGGGGGGGTGAAGATGGGCAGGCCATGAGGTAAAATATAACTGATAGAGAGTGCATATAAACTCCTTTGGTATGCTTTTAATGTCGAGAAATATACATAAAGGACTCTAGACTGCTGAATAGGATTACATCATGGCCAAGGGTTTAACTATGTTTGTTTCCCTAGGGGATGTATGAGATTATTTAATTAAGTCTTCTCAACTTTTATGACATTGAAGGAAGAATAGGATTGTCAATCAGCCTCTTCTTAATGTTTATGGCCTAAAAGAATATACAAGATTGCAATATGTAAAAGAATAATTTCTCTGACATAATTGTCAAAAAAAGAGCTAGTTAGAATCCTAATCTTCTTTCAGGCTTTTTTTGGGTTTTTTTTTTAATCTGGGACCTGAACCTGAGCTTAAGCATAATAAAACCTAGGTTTTTACCTTGATAGTTTCTGCATTGTGGTAAAACTACTTCTGTAGCAGTTACCTACCACATGAACTCAAAGACAAGATATTTCTCTCATGTTACTAGCTATGTGACCTTTTACAATTACCTATTGATTTTACAGTCTTTCTAGTTCTAAATTCTATGAAGGATTATCATTTCTTCCCTTTCTTCTTTTTTCACGTTCTTATACCTGCAACTTCCTGACATGATTTAGGATTCTTTCTCCCTATCTACTTTATTTTTCTTTGTTTAGTCAAAACAGCATGAATCTTGCTTTCAACACCTATTAACTATGTGATCATGGCAAGTAAACTGATAATAAGAAAAAAATTATATAGTAATTTGAGGTTTGCAAATGTCGACTTGAAAATTTGGTCACAAAGGCAAACAGAGCAGGTTATATGAAAATCTATATTGTTTATACCCTTAAAGCTAGTGGATACGTGATCATGGAACTGGAAAGAAACTTCTGACTGTCTGATACAAGAACTATTAGGCTTAAATCTGTTTTAGGACAATCCCAGGATGTCTGTGTCCCTCAGATTTATGGTCTTTATATGTATTTAATTATACCATGAGAAAGAAAGAGTTTCTTAATTGAATAAGTTGTAAATGCAATAAGTTAAGAGATTTGACAAAGTGTCAATTGAAATGATGACTCAGGATATGTGTTTTCTTTGTCATTAACATGCCATAACACAATATGTATCCACAATATATTAAGATATGGAAAAAGTCCAATTATTTTCAAGACAGTGTTTTGGGTTAAGGGTCTCATAAAGAATGCTGAGTCAGCCCCATCTGGTCTTGTTGACATAGGAAGAGTTATTTTTGGAATTTACTCAGAGAACAAAGAAGCTGTTGGGTCCAGGCTCTTCTGGTTGGTTAATTCAGGCTCTGGTCCTTATTAAGGTCCAAAAATGATATTAAATGATTATCACAAAGCATTTTACATATGTCATCACATTTGATCATCATACCTTACCAAATAATATTATTATCTCCATTCTACAGATGAAGGAAATGGAGATCCAGAGAAGGTGAGTAATATTCTAGGATGACATAGCTAATAAATGTCTAAGACAGGATTTGAAGTTTGGTTTGCCTGACACTAATTCCAGCCATCTGCCCACTATACCTTCCTTCTGAAAGTATTCTATTCACTTTATCACCACTCTGACCCTCAGCTTCTACATTTATAGAATAAAGATAATAATGCCTGTAGTAATTTCTGCAGTGACATTGTTAAGATCAAATGAGATAATTTTGGTAAAGTCCTTACTAAACCTAATGGAGCTATATAAGTTTGAATTTATTTTGATACTTTGATATGGATCTCATTGCTTTTAGTACTCCCTTTAATTACCCAGATCACAACTGATTCCTTTTTATCTCCTGTGGCTCTCTCTTATCCATTTCTTCCCAGGAGTTTTCCATGGTAGACCATGCAACAATTATCTCATCTGTAAAATAATCATCTTCTAGAGACTTTGACATTTTTTCTATACCAATGGAGCACATTATTTGCCCATTGGCTAAATCTCCCAACCTCCCTTTATAACTATATCTCTTTTATTTTCCAAGCCATGTATATCTCAGATAATATTTTGTTATGAGGCTTCTCTTTTAGAATTCTTTGTTGATAGCAGACTGCTGCTTTCACATTTCTCTCTGTTGCCCTTTGGGTGACTTAGAACTTTAATTATTTGGCCTTATTTTATGATTCAAAGTCATATAACTTCACATTATTAGTTATTATCATTTTCCTTTGAAGAACAACTTCTTTCAAGAAGCATTTTATTTCTATGATAACCTGGAAAGGAAAAATGTGATCCCCTAGCCATTTAAGCTTGCTCTGTTCAGGAATCCAGTTTTTGTCCACTGTTGGCAGTGATGAAAAGACAAATATTCGTGCTTTCTGGAGCTCACTGGAAAATTTCCCTTGGAGTAAAACTGAGTTTTCAGTTCTCTATTTTTCTTACTGATAGCTACTTGATTAAGTGCTAGGTTTTAGAGGAGCACCAAAGGGAAATAACACATGGTCCCTAACCTAATGGTTTCTACCTTCAAAGACCTTACAGTTCAGTGTATGAGCTAGAACTAAGGAATAAATAACTATCAGAAGGGGAATGATAAATAAATAGGAAGAAAATACAAATTTTTGAGAAGGGAGAGAAATCTTACTGCATAAGATACACTATGAATTGCTTCATATGAAGGGAAAAATTTTGAACCACAATATAAATGATCCCACGGTAAAACAGAGTACATATAAAAAGTTTTTACTATATTGAGGGACACATGAATTTTAGCTACATTTATCTGTTTTCATAAAAATGTTGCCAACATAGTGACATACTATCCACTGATGAACGTTATAATACTGTGCCAATTCACAGCAAGAAAATCGTGACAGTTATCATTTCTTTACTTAGAATATTCCTAAATTTTAACAAATATCAAAGAGACATAAACTAATCTTACATTGACTTACTGCCAAGAATTTTCCTGGAATCATATTATAGGGGAAAAGCCTCCAGAAAAATAGGAGATAACATTGTAGTATTAAAAGTTGTTTTGAAGAAGTGATTATTTTTTCAGTTTTGAAGAACACAGAGACAGATGGTAGTGTCTTTCAGTAATATAAACTAGAATGTGATGTTGATCCTTTTGTTTTTGCCACAATAAGGGAAATATCCTTAGTGTACATTTATTTTTTACGCACACACACACACACACACACACACAACTTGAAGAGTAATATAAAAATAATGTGTTTCTCAGTTTATTGAGAGTATACATTATAGTCTACTGTCACTCAATCAAGGCACATACATGTTTTCTATTTTGAAGCTTATACTTCCTTGTCAGAATAATCAACCTGTCTCCTGGTCAAAGAATCAAAATTGAGAAGAGAGTCTAGAGGCCACAAAACTCAATCTGTGTACAAAAATTCAAATGGCTCAGAATTTAGCTTCCTATTACTTCTAGGATCAAATACAAAATCTTCTGTTTGGATTTAGAGCACTTCGTAACCTGGATCCTTCCTAACTTTCCAGGTTTTTTACATTTTACATCTTGCCCCCCCACCCCCCCTTTCAAAATACTCTGCAATCCAGTGAAGTTGGCCTCCTCATACTAGACATTCCATTTTCCAATTCAGCATTTTCACTTGCTTTCTTCCATGTCTGGAACTTTTTTTTTCCCCTTATAAGCTCTTCTAATGAGACTCTTCATTCTATTTTCCCTTTTATTTGTAAAATTTTATCTTACTCATACTGACTATGTACCTTTTTATTGTCCTTTAGGTGATTTTAAATTTTAATTATTTGGAGAGTCAAAGTGTTCCCTGATTTAGAGCCACACTACAACATTAAAAATATATATATATATTTTTTAATCACCCATAAAAGTTGATACCCCACCTTCACTTGAAGACTTTTTAGTGGAAGTTTATTATCTCCTAAGAATATATATTCTATTTGTAATAGCCCTTATCATTATGGAGTTTTTACTCATATCAAAATGAAAACTTTCTTTCTACAATCCCTACCCTGTATTCCTAGTTCTCTGCCCTTTAGGACCAAGCAGAATAAAACTCGCCATATTACCCTCTTTCCTGTACTCTTATGTTCCACACAAACCAGAGTGCCCAGTGTTTGATGTGTTTACTAACTCTGCTCTTTTGTCCTGGAGTATTCTTCTCTACTACTTTTATTCATTGAAATCCTATTTATCATTCAAGTTCTGACACAATTGACATCTATTTTCTAAAATCTTTGATATCATCAAGCCAGAAGTGATCTCTCTCTACTCTGCACTTTTATAACTTTGTTTTTATATCTCTCTTATTCACATATTCTATTCTACCGTTTTAAATTTATTTTACCCATCTTTGTTTTCCTGTTATATCATAAGTCCCTTGATAACATTCTTTGGTTTTGTTGGGGGGTTTTTTTGGTAAATTTTTATTCATTTTAAGCTTAATACAAACAAGAAAAGGAAAAAAAAACATTTCTATTTATGTAGCAAAACTTAAGAGAAGATTCAATATAAAATAATACATTTCCATTTCAGGAAAATATGTATAATAAATGCTACACATTATTTCTAAGGCTACCTAGTTTTTCTTTGCTTCTTTCGAGGTTTTTCTTTTGTTTTCTGCTCTGAACTTTTTATTTCCCTCTCCCACTCCCATATGGATATACATAGATATCTATAACCACACATAAACACACACATATATACATATATACTCATATACATATATTTAAAACCATACTATGGATTTTTCTACTTGTCATCTCTTTCTCTGGAGATAGAGATGGAATTCTTAACAAGTCATATATTCCCCTCAAAGACTAGCACAGGGTCTTTTGAGCTAACAGGTGCTCAAAAAATATTTTCAGAATGAATCAATAAAATGGAAGAATCTGCAACCACAGACTTTTTTATATCAGTCATTTGTGAATATTTCACCACCTAGCATCTTTAGTTCTCTGAAGGTGTACTCCCAATTATTAAGATTTCATTCAAACTCATCTGTCAGGTTGATCTGGTACCCTGAAAGTCAAGGCAACATGTCAGTTCTCTCAGACAAATTACTTTTCAAAGCATATGTCTAATCTGTGAATCAATATATATAAAAATCCGTCAGTCTAAAGAACAGGACATTTCAATACTATTTTGTAGATTCATTTTTAGAGGTATAGTTCTTCCATTGAAGCAGATTTCAACCCATCACTAGGTTATGGATAGTCTATGTGAATTTTTATGGTTGAAAAAAATATATTCCTCTCATGATTTGACAGGATAGATCAATGCTGTCACTGTATCTATACTTAAATCCTTTCTTGGAAAGACCTACCATACTTCGTACCCTAATAGAATATGGCACTAGGTAGATAAGAGTCACCTTTAGTCCACAATACATCAGAGAAGGATTTTGGTTACGTATGATTTGAGCCAAACTATAAATAACATAGCAGGTTATCGCGCTATCAAATTTTTAAAGTTTTCATATATAACTTTTTCAATGAGAGGGTCAATGTCAAATCTATCTCAAATTGTATACTGTTTTCAGAAATTTGTCTGAAAAAAATATGGTTTTAGTGAATTGAAAGCTTAATATGTCATCAATATTATAGAAGCCAAGAAACTTAATGAATCTTAGACTGTATGAAGATATGTCTAGTGGCTAGGGTTGGTAAAATGTCCTTCCGCAGTTCACTTTAGTGAGCTGATATATGAGGTATAATAAGAATTATTTTTAATTTTGGGCATTATATTTTAGGAAGCATATTGATAAGATGAAAAAAAGTGTTCTGAGAAGATTATTTTACCATGATTATAAAGAGTTTGAAATACTGCCATATGAGAATTGGTTGAAAGAACTGGGGATGATGTTTAACATGAAGAACTAAAGATTCATGGGCACATGTTAGCTATTTTTTTGTATTTGAAGCATTGTCAGGTTGAAGCTATATTAACACTGTTCTTTTCTGAAAACTGCTCCAGGATCTTTGCCAAGAAAACTCCTAATGCAGTCACAAAGAATCTGACACAACTGAATGAGGAGGAGGAGGAGGAGGAGGAGGAGGAGGAGAAGCACAACAGAAACAACAGGTTGATGTCATTTAGATAGAAGCCTAGCCCAGTTTTTACTTTAAGGAGATATTCTGTGGCTACATCAAGACCCTTTAACTACCTCAAGATCATGTCACTTGTTGTAGGAGAGATTCCAATAATGACTGATGAGCAGATACCATTCCATGAATCATCAATAAATTGATGATAACTTCAACTGAGCAGTTCTGGCTTTTGGGTGAAAGCAATGACAAATACTTGAAGAAAACCTTTCAAACTCACTGTGGTAGACATAGGCATACCTCAATCTCCAGCTATATTATAAAAAATGGCTCACTTTAAGGTTATACTCTGTGCTCCATATTTGGATTTCTAGGGAGCTGATATATGATTTCACACACTGCAATCCATTTGGCAATGTTATTTGCTATAACTTTATCATTTTTTAAAAGGAGAATTGTCAGAGGGAAAAATTGAATTTTTTTTGGAAAGTAATGACTAAGGAGCCTTGCCATTCCATAAGGCACATAGAGGGAACGTCATATTTACAGACAGAGGGGGATCTCTGAGTAGTCACTGGGGAGTTCAATATTTGAATTCATCATAGTCAGGAAATTGTAGCTTTTTGAGTTTTGGCTCCAGCAGACTGAATTTCAGATCTTCATTGGCAATGCAGTTGAATGACCTTAGTGACATCTGAGCAAAATCACTTCTGCCTTCTGGAATAGTGAGAGTAATTGTTTCGTGCAAAGAAATGTCTCTTTCAAAGGTTAAAAACAGAGAAAAGCAACACTTTCAGAGTTTCTCATGAAACTTTTTGGAGCTTTTTAAAATTAAGACTCAAATGTCTGGATTCTCTGTTATTGTTTAGCTTGTTATTATGCTGTCTGGCAATTTGATTTTCATGGAATAATTTTCCAAGTGGATCTAAGCCTATTTGTATAACTAAAGGGTGCCAATTCTGAGTCTATAGATACCCTTAGTTTCAGTTGATTTGTTTTAAGAGAGAGAGAGAGAGAGATATTGTTTTGGACAACTAAGGACCTTATTTGGTCCAAGACTTCACATTTATCTCCCCCTCTATTTCCTAAACTCCTTCCTAAACCTTTTTATTTCTAGTTCTATACGTATACACACTTTAATCTTTCAAGAATTATTAATTTCTTCTTTACTCTTAAAAACTCCCTCCATCAGTACATACATCCTTCCATGCCTTAAGTAGAAGATTTCTGTGGCCAAAAAATTCATCACTTTAAGGCTTTTCTTCTGGTGATGGTTCTCTTTGTATATATCTATATTTACAATCACATGGCAGTCAGTCCCTTGCTAGATCCATTCTCAAGCCCAGAATCATAGGAATCAGTGGCACAGTGGAAAAATCAATACATTTGGAATAAGAGGACCTGTATTCAAATCCCATCATTGTGATCTTGGGCAGGTACACCTCATGACCTGTTTCCTCAGCTATACAATGAAAGAGTTGGACTAGATGGATCTCTTGTGTCCCTTTTATTTCTAAATCTATGTTCCTATGATGCTTTCCATCACAGGATCCCTATGTATGTAAGGTATGTCAGAGCTTTAGCTCTGCTTATTCAGATTTTGAGAAGCCAGACTCATGCTTATACCACAAGGTGACCACAGTGATTGACTTTGCAAAAACTTTCCTATTTTCTTTCCTTCCTTCCTTCCCTCTCTCCCTCCTTCTTATCTATCTGTCTATCTATCTATCTATCTATCTATCTATCTGTCTATCTATCTATCTATCTATCTATCTATCTATCTATCTATCTATCTATCTATCTATCTATCTATGTTCACAGGGTAGTCCCAGATATATATTGTCGGCTAGTGTAATGAATATAGACTACACAGAAAATGGTTCAGATGTGGTGCTACTATATTTTAAAATCTCCTTTGGGAGAAGACCTATAGTCAAACAGGTTAGCAATGGACTAACTGTGCATCAAGGTTTATCAGATGTAGTTTAAGTGAGTTCTTCTATTGATTTTAGAAGAACAGCTTCAGAAGTCATTACAAAGGGAGGAGGAGGGCGGAAGATGGAATGGTGGAATAGAAAGACACATCTACTCTAGCTCTCCCCCCATAGCCCATAAAATACCTGTAAAAAATGACCCTAAGCAAATTGTAGTGCAGCAGAAGCCACAAAATGACAGAGTGAAAGAGATTTCCAGTCCAAGACAGATCTGGAAGGCAGATGGTGAGAGGGAAAAAGTGAGGCTTACTGTCATCACATTTGGCTTATGGAGGGAATAACATGCACACTCAATTTGATATGAAAATCTATGTTACACTACAGGAATGTAGGGGAGAAGAGGATAACTGGGGTAGGGGGGATGTTAGAAGGGAGGGAAAATGGGAGGAGGGAGTAATTAGAAGTTAACACTTTTGGGGAAAGACAAGGACAAAAGAGAGACTAGAAAAAATGGGTCAAAGGAAAGAATGGAAGGAAATATAGTTAGTCTTACACAACATGACTATTATGTAAGTCTTTTGCAAAACTACACCTATATATATAGCCTATATTGAATTCCTTGCCTCCTCAATGGGGATGGGTGGAACTCAAAATTTTAGGAAAGAATGTTGAGAATTGTTTTTGCATGCAACTGGGTAATAAGAAATATAGGTAATGGGGTATAGAAATCTATCTTGCCCTACAAGAAAAGAGAGATGGCGATAAGTGAAGCTAGGGGTGTGATAGAAGGGAGGTCAGATTGGGGAAGGGGTAATCAGAATGCAGTGTTTTGGGATGGGGAGAGGGGAGAGATGGGGAGAAAATTTGGAACTCAAAATTTTGTGAAATTGAATGTTGAAAACTAAAAATAAATAAACATTAAGAAAAGAAGTCATGACAAAGGCAGTAACAACCTATTACTTGTGTAGCAAGTAATGAGATAATCCTTCCTATTGAGCAATGAGTGCTTGCCATATTCAAGAAACTAGAATATACTTCTAATACTTTTATAAGAAAACTACATGTCTTTGGGTGCATAATCAGTCACCTTCTTTGAGCTTCTCCATAAAGAAAGCATGGTATAGTGCAAAGGGCACAGGAGCTAGGAGACCTGGGTCTGAATCATACTGATGCCACCAACTACCACATGACCTTGGGAAAGTCATTTCCCCTTCTTTGAGCCTCAGATTCCTTACATGTTGAAAGAAGGGAATAGATTAAATGCTGTTGATGATTTTTAGCAATCAATCAGTAAACATTTATTAAGCACCTACTATTTGCCAGACTTTGTGGTAGCTGGGGATACAACATAAAGTCATGTAATCACAGAGCCAGAAATTCATCAGCTTCAGTCCCTCTGTAATCAAGCAACTTTAAGTCGACTCTCTGCAAGTGAGTAATTTCAAAGACAAACACACAGAACAAAATACAACAAACACTTTTTACTACAGATGGAAATTTCATGATTTTACCTGCGATCTGAAAGTTCAGTAATTTTGTCATGATGAGATATTCTATCCACCATTAGTCTTCTCTTTTTTATGTATAAATACCCTCAGGAAAGGGATTAAAATTGTTTTGTGTTGCCTTAGAGGGCATAGCTAGGTAGTAGCCATGAAGGATGCAAGATGCAAAAGGGCAAGTTTTAGCTAATGATATAAGGAAAATCCTTGCCAATGTTAGACATAGTTAAAAATCGAAAAGTCTCCCTTTGAAAATAGTAGGATACCAATCACCCAAAGTCCCCAAGTGACAGAAATTTGTTTTTATTGTTGAAAGTAAAATAGTAGTTCAAGTGCAAGTTGTACTAGATGACAACTGAGGGTTTTGTGATTGTAATTCTTTCATCGCTGTAAGGTGATTATTGGGGATGGTATTTAATTTTTTAATACCTCAATTTCTTTTGAAGGTTTCTATTATGCTATTGTGTGACTCTGTACTAGGTCCTGTTATAGCAAATCTAACACTGTCTTCCCACTCTATCCTGTCTGCCTTTAATCTTTGTGGATTTATATTATGTCATATGTGTTATTTGAACATAAAGAGAGTAGAACTAAAACTTTGACATTTAGGCCATGTGACCTATAAAAATTCCATATGTGCAATGGGAATGTTTCTAATCACAGTTACTGTCAATATGAAATACAGTCAGTATTAAATAATATAAAATATTAAATAAACGATTGTATATATTTTTCAAGTTGGGCTCTGTAGCTGAAGGATAATCAATGTACACTATAAAACCTGAATGGTGATCATTGAATCATTCGATTTCTTGATTTCTTACTCATCCTTCCCCTCTAATGTGCAATTAAATTGTTATTTTCATGGTATTTTTGTCATTTATAATTAAAATGAATGTGTCTCATATCTGAATAATGTTCTATGGAAACATAGAGGACAATAATATGAATGAAATAGATGACCATATGGTTTATTAAAAGTAGCCAGTTAAAACATGTCTATGAAATGCAGACTTTGGGAAAATAGAAACCTCACTAATTTGTAGCTTGACTTTTAAAAACTGAATTCGTTTGTCAATACATTTGTTTTAACTGCTTCATATAAGATTACATTATAGAATTTGCCTGGAAGTTTCAGGGCACCCTAAAATGATTCACTGCGATTTTCTATATTGTGACAATTATTTGATAAGCAATATGAATTTTAAAAGAATCCACTTTAATTTTAAGGTGCTCTAAAGAGCTACAAAAATCATTTCTACTTAGGTAACAATCTATTTTCTTCCACGGAACACTGGACTTTTCTTTGTTATACTTAGACTTTTTAGAAGCAATTATTAATATTATGTGATTCTCAGCTGAAAGGGTAAAAGTTGGAATGCATTAGCATTTCTTTATACAAGAGCTGTAAATGACTTCAAACACCAGTACTGAAATATGTGAGAAAAAATGTCAAGATGGTATAGTGAAAAGAACACTGGATTCAGAATCAGAGTATCTGGATCCAAATTTGGCTTCCATTACCACCCAAGTGTCCAGGTACTTAAACTCTCTACTCCTAATATCCTTATCTGTATAATGAAGTGGGTGAGCAAGATGGCCTCAGGTTTCTTCCAGGCCTAAATCAATAATCCTACCTATTATTGTTCATAGGATAGATAAAGATAAAATGTGAGAAAGTGAATGGGTTTAGATTATAGCAAGAGGAATAAATCCCAATCTAAGACAGAATTTTCAGAAAACTGAGTTAAACACTAGAATGAATGTACATATTACATTTGGAGGTCTTTTATTATGATTTAAAAATGGAACAGAAATATAAGTATGAACGGCAAGCCACCGTCATCATTCCTATCACTAGGAGCACAATCTCAGAAGCATCCTCATCTTCCTTGTCCCACATATCTAAACAACTGTCATGTCTTATTGATTCTACCTCCATAAAATCTCATAATTGTATTCTTCTATTTATGCATGCAAACCTTTTGCTACTTCAAAGCCTTACTACCTCTTACCTGGTCTATTGCAAAATTGGCCTATCTGTTTCTCCCCTCTCCCATCAAATCTTCACTCAATTGCCAAATTGCTGTTTGTAAAACTCATATCTCACTATATCCCTCCCCTATTTAAATATCTTCACCAATTCTCTATTTTCTTCAAGAGAAAATACCAACTTCTTAGCCTGGAACTTTAGGAACTGTCTCCCATCTACATTTTCCAGTCTTATTTTATATTTCACCCTTTCATTTACTCTTGGTTCTTTCTAAACTGACCTTATACTTACTTATTCACAAGGAACAATTTATCTTTTCCTACATTTGCATAGTCTGTCCCCCATGTATGCGATATACTTTTCAACCTCCACCTCTTGGAAGCCTTAGATTCCTTTAAAGTTCAAATGAGGTATCATTTCCTACTCAAAGCCTTCTCTGATATTCCCAGTTGCTAATTCTCTGTCTTAAAATTACTCTGTGTCCACCTCGTACAATATAAGCTCATAGCTGGCAGAAAGAATTTTATCTTTGCCCTTCTAAAAGGAAAGATAGAAAGTAACAAATATCTAATAAATGCTTGCTATGTGCCAGATACTGTGCTAAGTGCTTTACAATTATTATATCATCTGATTCTTACAATAACCCTGCAAGATACTATGTTATCATTACTATTTTACATTTGGGGAAACTGAGATAGAGGGGGGTTAACTGACTTGCTTGGGGTTGCACAGCTAATATGTATTTGAGGTTGGAATGAACTCAGATTTGCCTGACTCCAGTCTGAATGCTTTATTCACTGTGCTCTGTAACTGTTTTTTCCAAAAGTAAGAATTTGTCCCGTGAATAGCAGGTGCTTAATATTTTTTTGAGGAGCAGCTAAATGGTGCTGTGGATAGTGTACGAGGCTAGAGTCAGGGAGACTCATCTTCCTGAGTTCAAAACCAGCCTCAGACACTTACTAGTTGTGTGACCCTGGTCAAGTCACTTAACTCTGTTTACCTCAGTTTCTCCATCTATAAAATGAGCTGGAGAAAGAAATAGCAAACCATTTTATAATCTTTTCCAAGAAATCCCAAAATGGGGTCACGATGAGTCAGAGACAACTGAAAAAATGACTAAACAACAGTATTTTTAAAAACTGAAATAAAAACCACCAGACACATTTTAATCTTTCTCTAAGTATATGTATAACCATATGTACATATTTGTATAGTGGATAAAAAGAGTTGATGAAACATAGGTTCAAGCTTTGCCTTGGATCCACAATGTCTGTTACACATAGGAATTAATTTAATCTCATTGGTCCAGGCAGCTCTCTAAGAGTTCTACATCAGGTTCCCATCCATTTTAAGAATGAGGAGTTTCCTCACAGGGGATTCTCTATACCATGTCTGTTCCTCAAAAAATGGTATTGAGGATAACCTATATGATAAGTGAGGTTTATATTAAACTGCCTTAAAACTTACAAAGTGCTGTACATATATCTCATTTGAGCCTAATGATAGCACTGTGAATATACCACCACTTCCATTTTATAGTTGAAAGTACTGAGGTGGAGAGACAAAGAAAATCTTTCAGCGTCACAGAGACAACAGGTATCAGGGATGGGTCTTTGAATCCAGGTGCCTTTGTATTTCAAATCTAACCCTAGCTGTTCCAAAGCTACTGTATAATTGTAATGGTAATTCAAATAGAAAAATCTTTCCCATTCATTAACAGGCCCATGTGACCACATGGAAACCTAAGTCAAATGTGTTGGGAAGAGCTTGCTGAAAGGGTGTAACAGAAAGGGTGGAGCAGAATTGGGAGGAGTTTGGTCAGGCTGAGAAGAACATTGGCAAGCAGGTACAACTAGGCTTCTGAATGTCTGTTTGTTTGTTTGTGGGAATGTCAAAGCAGGGGGCAGGGAGGCTTGGGAATGGCTTTGCCCCCTGTTGTGATAATGTGTATTGCCTTCTTGGTTACTACAGGATTTGACTTTCTGGTTCTGGGATTTGGCTTTCTGGTGTCTGAATAAATGTTTTCCTTCTGCCTTCTGTACACAGACTCAATTATACTTTGCAGTTGAGAAGTACGCCAGCAAATTCAATGACCACCAGTGCTGAGAAAATTGCCCAGGTGATACAAAGATGGAAATAATTGAATTGAAAAGTGAAAAGAAGATAGGTCTTTTTGGAGATGGAGCTACTTAGAAAGTAGCTTTATTTTCTTAGCAAGATGGCACCAGAGGAATTTGGGTCATAAAGCTGACCTATCATCTTCTATGAATTCCTTTCAAACTAAAAAATTATCTGAGGTTCATGAGAGGTGAAAGCTGCACATTTGGGGCCTGAGAATCAACCAATCACAATGACGAACCACGTTTCATTGATGCCAAACACTGGTTTATCCAAGTGACTGACTTCCCTGAGATCTTGCTAAATTTTCTTAATTGAATATTCTTTGGGCTTCGTGTAAATGTTGCTTATATATTTCTTGAAGCCAGTTCAATTTGTAATACTGCAATTCCATTTCTAATACTGATTATTATAACAGATGAACCTGATGTACAGGGCATGGACAAACCATGACATCTTACTTTATTCCCTTATCTGTGACTGTGTTTCAGGTGGAAATATTGCCTTGAAAAGAAAATGCTGAAAACATTGAAACAAAATAAAAAACCACACCTTGCTCACACAATCAAGCATATACATATATACACACATATACACACACATATGTATATGTTTCTTTGTATATATATATATATGTGTGTGTGTTTCTTTGTGTGTATGTATATATATATCTTTCTTTGTATCTGTTCCAGCACCTATCAAATTGCTTTAAATATCACATAGTGGGCACTTAGTGTTTGTAAGTTATCAGAAAAGCTTACTTTGTATGATAACAATAACTAACGTTCACATAACACCTTGTGGTTTGCAAAGTGCTTTACATGTATTATTTCTTTTGATTCTCAAAAAACATGAACAAAAAACGCTGTGAGGGTTTTCTCCTTTTGTACAGATAAAGATATTGACTCAAGGATGTTTAGTGACTTGAACAAGGTCAAGCAGCCAGTATAAGTCAGAGATAGGATTTAAGTTTTGTCTTCCTGACTCCAAATTTAGCACTAAAGCTTTTCAACATAAATAATTCTACATACGTATATATATAAAATTTCAATATAATCAATTATAATAAATGGAAAAGAGGAACACTAGTAAGTAAATGCTCCATGTAACAAGTTGTACATTTGACCCCAAGAGAGTATGAAGAAAGCTATTGGATCAAAATAAATGTTAAAAGTGAAGTGATTAAACTATCTGAGCATATGGACAAAATCAAGCATCATACGATAACACTCAAAAGAAAGAGGCAAATGATCATGATTGAAATGCATATTTCAATTAATTGTATTCTCATAATAAGATGATAAAATGATGAAAAGATGAAGAAAATAGTCAAAATGTAATTTGATGCTTAGGTTTATTACCAGTTTCTATATTTTACAAATATACACAAACAAAACATTTTATATTCTATATTTTATTATTTAATATTTTAAAAAATAGGAGGGGTTTTTGCAAACTGTGAAGTGCTATGGAAATCAAAAGAGTTAATGTTTTCAAATTACTTATTATGGCTTCTGGCACATAGTAGGTGCTTAATATGTATCTGTGGGAGAGAAACTGAAGTCGGAAAAGATGGAGTTCTGGATGAAGAACTTGCCTCAGAGGAAGAAGGAATCAGGGGACACAGATTCCTAGGAGTCATGCCTCCTAACTGTTTTGTTTTTATTGCTGCTGCCTAAGAACCTCTCATCCTTTTTTTATATGTAGTTCCTCAGTACCTACTAAATAATGTAGTTTGAGTCAGAAAAAAAAAATGAGTCAGTGAAGTGGTGCAGTGGATAGGAGCACTGGGCCTGGAGGCAGGGAGATGTGGGTTTAAGTCCAGCCTCAGACACTTACTAGCCATGTGACCCCTGGGCAAGTCACTTAATTCCTGTTTGCCTCAGTTTCCCAATCTATAAAATGGGGATAATAAGAATACTCACCTCCAGGGTTGTTGTGGGAATGAAATAATAATTATAAAGCACACAGTATAGTAATTGGCACAAATTAAGCACTGTACAAATGTTAAACATTAATTAATAATAATAGCTAACATTTAAATAATATTTACAATTTGCTAGGGACTATGCTAGGTTCTTTACAAATATCATTTCATTGATCTTCACAATAAACTTAGGGACTGGTGCTGTTATTATCCTCATTTTACAGCTGAAGAAACTGAGGCAAACAGGAATTAAGTGAATTATCCAAGATCACAGAGCTAGTAAGTGTTTGAGACCAGATAAAAGCTCAGATCTTATCAGCTGGAGGCCACTAGAAGGGTCAGTGGATATAATGCTGGGCCTGGAGTCAGAAGACATGAGTTCAAATCTAGCCTCCATTGTAAAATGGGAAAAATAATGACACCTCCCCTGTGGATTGTTGTGAGAGTCAAACAGGATAATACTTGCAAAGTATGCCTAGCACACAGAAAGCGTTTATTAAATGCCTTTTGCCTCTCATTCCCATTCTTCTGGCTTGATAATCTTCTGAAAAAGATGTGAGGTTAAATTTGGTATGTATAGAGTTATACGAAGCTATGTTGTCTCTTTGTAATCACTACTTTAAAAAAAAATCATCATTAATCTGCTCTTTAATGTCATAGCCTAGCATTCACCTACAAATCAAAGTGAAATTCAATGAACTATAGTTCACAGACCCTTCTTGCCTGCATTTTTTCCTGAAAATCAGGCCTGAGGTTCCTTTCCCATTCTTTTTAATCTTTCAGATGTCATCTATGTGCTTCAGTACATATGCTTATCGATTTTCTTGTGATGGTTTTTTAGCCCTTAAGAAGTTATAGTTCATCAGAACCTGATGAACTATAAATGCACACATATATAGTTCAAATATTACTGCCGAATATATCATGTCATATGAACTGCTGAACAATATGTCCTACAGACAGAGTTTAGGAATTTATTCATATTTATTTAAGTGTATAGACATAGCTCATGTATATATAACTGATACTAATATCACTTGTAATATTTTATAAAGCACTCACTCCAACTAAACTCAATTATTTTGTAATTGAATGTTATTTCTCTCCTCTATGCTGTCAACGTGATTACCCATAGAAAACAGACAGATTAAAGTTACATTCAGAAAAAAAGGTCTATTAATTATCTCGATTGAAAACAATAAAATAGAAAGTAAAATAAAAAGAAATGTTTGCATTTCAATTAAGTATTAATTTGCAGTGAAAGGAATACTTGATTAGAGGCAGAATACCTGAATTCCAATACTGTATGTGCCTTTTAAGGTTATGGGAATTTGGACAAGCTACTTCACTTTTCTTGGCTTGAATTTCCTCATCTTTAAAATGAAAAAGTTACATAATGTGACCTCCAATACTTATTCTTGCTTGAGAGCTCATTGATTTAATTATATTAATTTATGGAACATATGAGAAGATGTGAAGGGCAATGATCTGTATCACTGAACTAAATATGTATATCAATGAAATCACATGTCCTTTGGAAAACTGATTTCCTTATAGGTATTTTTGCCTAAGAGCCTTAAAATATGATGGATGCTAGTTCTATAAACAATTGAAGAAAATCACAGATGCCACCCTAGATACTTATTTTCTTATTTTCAAAAAAAAAAAAAACAACAGGGTTCTAGGAAACATGTATAATCAGTGAAAAAACTGGACATTAAGATAGTTAAAAGGATAAAAACAGCCAACATAAATGCTTTGGAGTCTACCTGAAATGACTTGCCTATTTCAGCAGAAAGGTATTCATCATGGCACTAAAATCCATCTAAGAGTTGTCCTAAGAGAATTTATCACATCAATAACACATCACCCAGCAGTAGGAGGTTCAGTCCACATGCACTGTCTGGCACAAAGAGCAGTGGTTAACTGCACAGAAAGGTCATCACTTTCTGTGCTGACATGTGTATCACAATGAGCTTCTCGGCTGGGGAGGTTTGTGCCATAAATCTACAAAATGCCTCAAGTCAAAAAAGTAACAGCAGGTTACTAGAGATGCTTTTATTAGGTGTGAAACTCAGCTGGGCCACTTAGAAGGGCTATTCTTCAGATGCCACCAAAAGCCATGACCAGTTAGTGATCTAGGAAGAAAGAAACAGGAATTGTAGCCTTGTTCCCTACAAAAAGGAGAGTATTTTAGCCACAGTTCATTTCAGGAAGACAGTATCTTTCTGCAGAGCATGTGTGACTATGTGTTTTTATTGTTATCCAAAAGTTTTCCCATTCACCTATGATAACATCTACCATAATAAATATTTTAGCTCCATTCCTTACGTGAACCAAAAGCTAAATGGAACAATTTTTTTAAGTAATAAAAACTAGAAGATTCCAAGGTTCCTATAACAAAAGATCCAAACAGTAATGGTTAAGATATAAAGTATCAGATCTTCTATATTAAAAAAACGGAGGGGAATGAATATTATGTCTAGTATTCTCATGTAGTTTTTATTTTGTTATTTTCTCCCCATGTTGACAAGCTTTATTTAGTGTAAAACTGCAGAAACTGCTCTGCATTTTGAACTCTGACATTTTTCTAAGGCTTTAACTACAGCATTAAAGAATTTGAAGAAAACAAAAAAAAAGTCTTTAATTGTTTTGATATATTTGCATTGTCTAGCACAGAAATAAAATGTCATCATTTTAATTGCATTTTCATATTTCCCTAATACTCAAAAGAGCAGGTTTCATTCTGTGTAAGTACTGACCATAGTGTTTGAGAGAGAAACACAATTATAGTAGTGGGACAAGAAAAGATGTACTCATTTCTCAAAGCATGTGTAGTATACTGTAGTATATATTTATCCAGTATATATTTACCCAGTCAAGGCTTGGTCAGCCTGATCCTGGAGAAATATTGATGTGATTAGAGAACGAGTTCACCTCATATTCCTATGTATCCTTAGTGTTTCCTGCTAGTTTGCATAATGATGACAATTCTTTTATTTGGCTGCTGAGCCAGAACTCAATGTGTATATGAAAGACTGGAAGAGATATTACGTCTCTCTTTTACCTGCAAACATTCAAGTAATGAGGTCCTCAGGGTGGGGGAGGACGATTCTTGGTCACTCTCTTTCTTACTTAGTCACCAAGTGATCATAAACACAAAGAACTATTTTTTTTTGGTCTCTGTTGTGCTTATTCTCTTCCGATTTTAGGTGAATGAGTATAAGAGATGGAAGAGACCTTGTGAGCTTCAAAAGCTCAGAATGGCCACCAAAGGTACAGCAACAGGAATTCACAGGAGAATCTTCCAGTAGCCTCAGGCAGCAGAACCTAATGACCAGCCAGTCCTAAAAAGCAACATGCTTGATCCAGACAACGAATGAATTGAGCTGGTAGTTGAGAAAATATATTCTAAAATTGAGGGATAAACTCATTTATCATTGTTGCCAAACTCAGAAGTGAAATTGCTGATAGAATTGCTTGGGGACATAACAATCAAGTTAAATTGGAGTTCCATCTTCCAAGGTGCAGAGAGGTGATTGTGTCCCAGTTTGGGGGGAATATTTTTGTATGCCTGTCCTTACTTTATTTTCTCAGTAAATAATTCGTTGTAAAAGCTAATTGACATTAAACACTTAATTGACATTGAGCAGAGAGCAACAGGTCAGATTGAGATTGGTGAGGTAATCAATGAATTGATGACTGACATTGGGAAGAACACATCAAAAAGAAATAATAGTATTAGAGAAAACCTCTTAGTAACATAGATTTATTCTAGAAACCTGAGGAGAGAAGTAATAGATATTAGCCTGGATAGGAGTCAAGAGAGTAAGCCAAGAGTCTATTGCTGCAGTTATAAATTAGTGGTTTCTTTAAAAAAACATTCTCAATAATTGGTTTGTTTTTGCTTTTTTTAGAGTCTGAAAGCAAACAAACAAAGAAAAATAGAAGTACTTTGTTTAGTGCCATATCTGAGAGACTAAGGAGAAATTGTGAAAAACAATTAGAACTATCCAATAAAGGAATGAGCTAGATCAGGAGATATTAATTTACCTTCTATTGGACGTCTTCACAAAGAGGCAAAATGGCCTTCTGGGGTAGGGGGACAATGCAAGGGTAATACATGCTTCATTTAATAATAATAACAATAATGTTAACTGCCATTTGCAGGGCACCTACTATGTATCAGACACTGTGCTGAGTACAAATATTATCTCCTTTGATCCTTACAACAATTCAGGGAGGTGGATGTTATTATAATTCCTATTTTATAGATTCAATGGAAATAACTGGACAAGATGATGTCTTTATTCCTTTTAGGTCTGAGATTCTATTCTATTCTATTATAAATGTTAACAACTCTAAAAACATATAAATGATTTATTCTTTGAAAGTGTTGAGCTAGTTTGTATAGTCAATTAATGTTTGCTTAATGGATTTAATTGTCTAGATCATAAATCTTTCTCTTATCAAAATTAGATTCAAATATTTTCAAAATAAAGAAAAAGAAAAATAAAAGCTCAAACTGGCTTCAGACTTCTTGAAGGAAAACATATCTGAAATCATATTAAATTCTCTCTGCTGTTCATGAATGTTCACAAGAATTTATTTTCCTTTAATGCATTTCATTTATTTAATGCTCATTTATTTCTCTGTCAATCAAATAATCAACAAGGGATGATATGGCCAATTAATATTAGACATGTCTTTTATTGCAATGAACTCTCAAGAATCCTCCAAGGAGGAATTTTGTACCATAGATAAAATTATTACAGCTAAGTCCACAGGACAAGAAAGCAAGAAGTGCAAGAATTGTCTTATGAATTATATCTAGAGAATGCTCACCTTTAAGATACTCATTCAGCAACTTACCCTCATCACCTTCTATCTCCATAAACAGCCGTGAATGAACTTAACCTTCATAAGGATTTCATTCCTATTTCTAAGCCTCTGACATAACACACCACCCCATTACACCAAGCAATAGATTAAAAGCCATTAATGCTGCCTAGGGATGTGTCTGTGTGTGTGTGTGTGTGTGTGTGTGTGTGTGTGTGTGTGTGTGTGTGTGAGTGTGTGCGTGTGTGTGTGTAGGGGTGGTGTCCTAGAAGAGTGTATTGTCAATGTATTTTTAATGGAATGGGAAGATCTTTCCCATCTATTAATAGGGTCATGTGACCAGCTTGAGTCACATGAGTCTGTGGTAGGAGAAGCTTGCTGAATGGGTGGAGCAGGAAGAGGCGAAGCTGGAACAGAGCTGAGAGGACATTGGTCAGACCAGTCAGATCTAGGAGAGAGAGAAAGCAGGCAGCTGGCTGTGGGTCAGAGAAGGGCATTTTGCTTGAAGGTGTTCATTTGTGGGAAGGCCTGATAATGTGTGTAGACTTCTTGGTTACCATGATGGATTTCTTTGTCGCTATGATGGGTTTGGTTTTCTGGTGTCTGAATAAAGGTTTTTCTTATGCCTTCTAGATGGAGAGTCTGTTATTGTGATCGTGATTGTGTTGTGATTCAGAACTACGCTGGCATATTCATCGTCTTTGTAGGTGTTCTTCTGGCTTCCTTCTGCCCTTGGCAGCCCTTAAATTAGGGCATTCTGAGGCTTCTGGTTCTAACCAAACTATATGTACCACAAACTAATTTAACCCAACCAGAGAAGCAAAGGAGTGAGTCAGATTTGGGACTAGGGCAAGGGATCAGTATGGATCAGTTGGAGTAAAGGCTAAAATCTAATAGAATATTTTCATCCCTTCCCAGAAGATAGTGAGGACAGGGACCAAAGTCAGCAAAAAGTAAATTCCCCTTTCAGGGAGGAGACTGAGATAGTACTGCAAGTCTAGCCCTGAGAGTAAAGTTACTATGAAAAGATGAATAAGAAAGTGAGTGAAAGGGGGATGTACAGAGTTAAAAAGAAGAAAAAAAAACTACCAGTTATTTTCAGAGGATTTCAGTTAAGAAATTAGAGCTCAAGGAGATACTCTAACAAAGAGAATACTAAAAGTAAAATGCAGGATGAATACTAAAACTTTTTTTTGAACTATAAGCTTATCTAAATATGACAAGACAAAGACATATTGAAACAATGTGTAGTGAAACAAAGAACCTTTGGGAATCCCAAGAAGTGGTTCAAAAGAAAAAAGAAAAACAAACAAATGAAACAAGTTGGGAGAAAATGAATGCCAGAACTTATTTGCAAAGCAGAAATAATTACCAGAGTAGAGAATCTTCAATGCAAAGAGTGGATCTCTCCAAAGAAGGTATTCTTAGAAATCTTAGAAAATAAATATAGTGAAATGACATTTTGGAAGAAAAAAAATTAAAAGGTAATATAAAAGATCAAATGATATCAAGAGAAGTAGAGGATCCATAGAGACAACTTAAAAATCACAAGTCTCCCAGAAGAATAAAAAAATATAAAAATCTGAACACCTTAATGCAGGAAATAATATAAGAAAAGAGCCCTAAACCTCTGAACAAAAAACAAAGCACCAATTTAAAAAAATAATAGACTGACTCTCGGAAACAAGCAAACAAACAAACAAACAAAAAAAACCAACAAAAAACTGTGCCATGAAATATAAGAAACCAGGTGCTCAAATTTAATAATTCTAGTCACAAAAACAGATTCTACAAGTTGCCATAAATTTGAATAACATAAGACTACTCTGTATCCTTTAGAAACCACAGTACAAAATATTCTGAAAAAAAGCAAAGGACATCCAGACTCAATTTAAATGACATTCCCTGTAAATCTGAATCTAATCATTAAAGAAAAGATGGAAGTTCAATAAAAGAGAGACATTTGAGGTATTGCTTAAACTGAAAACAATAAAACCTCATAAAGATGTCAGCAGAACATTAAAATTTCAATCACCCAAAACAACAGAAACTTGAGAAAATTAAATATAGCTACCAAGAAAAATAAATGATAAAAATATGACCTCATTTCTTGAGATTATTTATTTTTTTTCAAAACAAGAAGAGAAAGGTTGAACTTTGATATTTGGGTCTATTCTGGGAGTAATTGCCATATAGGAAACTATTTCTGAGAACTCTGTGTTTCAGAAAGATAGAAATCAGAGTTTCTAGGAGCAACCAATACCTAGAACATTGGGAGGACATAACCCAAAAAGGCTATTGCATGTCAAATGGGAAGTGCAATGATCAGAAGAAGAGCAGGGTATAGAAGTGGACCACATAATTTAGGACACCATGATTGCTAAAATAGGAAAATGTTCATATCCTCATTATTTCCCTTTTGAATTGATACTTCGAAGAGTAAGGTACAACTTGAAGAATATAAAAGAAGAATGATGGGGCATGATGTACAAAGACAGTAACACAGAAAATGAACAAATATATGTTATAAATCTAAGAAGAAAAGTTTAGAATAAGAAGAAAGAAAACAACTAATGAAGAAAAGGAGGTAACAGATTCCTTCTAAGAAAATAAAAAAGTCACAGGAAAATAAAATGCAAAAAATTCTACCAAAAAAAAGAATTTGGATGGAAAGGAGAGAAGGGAGATCTGGAAGTAAACTTTTAACTGAAGAAGGCAAGGAAAAGAAAAAAAAAAGGGAAAGAATTAGATAATGAAATAAAATATTTTTTTAAAAGCAATAGACAGTAAAAATGAGAGAAAGGGCTGACAAAAGAAAGAAGGGACAGTTAACTTGAATGAAAAGGCTGGCATCTACTTAGACTAAGTATAACCATTCATTGTGATAAATACTGAATTTAAAAAAGAACCCCCAAATCCAATACAAAATATGAGACTCGCAAGTGGAGGAAAACATAAATCTATATTACCTAACTTTAATATGAATGGATTAAACATTCAAATAAAACAAAAGAGAATAAAAGATTGGATAGAAAAAAATCTAAGAAGTCTAAACTCTACTGTTCATAATAAATACATTTTAAAAAGCAAAATCATAATAAAAATAATAAAATGGGATGGTAACAAAATTTCCTATGCTTAAGGAAAATCTCCCCAAAAGAAGAAATTGCTGTCATATCATCAAATAGAAACAAAATCACAGTCCAGAGGACATATATTATGCTTAAAGGATGAAGTAAATAATGAAGCAATATTAATATTTAACTTTCATTCTCCAAATTTCATAGCATCTAAATTCAGAAAGGAAAAAATAATCGAAATGCAAAGATGTAGACAGAAACACGATTATATTAGATTTTAAAATTCATCTCTCAGAACTGGACTAATATAACAGAAAAAAAGCAAAAATAGAAATATAGAACTAGATAAATCTTAGAGCATTTATAGCTAAAAGATATAGGGAAATTTCTAAATGGAAAAGGTAAAAATCCATATTTATTAATACCAAAAAGCAGTTTTATAAAAATGGAACACAAATTAAGGCACAGAGAAATTATAAATGAATGCAAATTGGGGCTCCTAGGTGGCACAGTGGACAGAGCACATCCCCTGGAAATAGGAGGATCTGAGTTCAAATTCAGGCCTCAGAAATGTACTAATTGTACGACCCTGATCAAGTCACTTACCCCCAATTGCCTTCCCCCCTCAAAAACAAAATGCAAAAAAGAAAAGAAGAAAGAAAGAAAAAAAGCAGAAGCATTGAACATATCTTTTACAACACACACACACACACACACACACACACACACACACACACACACCAATCCAAGGATCAGAAAAGACATAGACTTAAATGGAGCCTTAATAACAGAATTCTAAACAAAGAGGAAATGAAAGAACAAATCACAGAAACAATAATTATGTGAGACAATTATAATGATGAGATGAACATGAATACCAGAGTTTCTGAAAAGCTCCTAAAACTATTTTCAGCAAAATTCTCCAAAACATACATAAAATAGAAAAAGAAAAGATGAATGACTTGAATAAACACTATAAATTAAAAGGCAAACAAATAAACAGGATAAATACAAATATAAAATTGAAAATTTTGAAAAGAAAATTTGGAAACCAAAAAGAGACTCCACACCTTAATAAGAAAACTAAAGGCTAGATTTTGAAAAGGCTAGTCAGCCAGCAACTTGGTACACTGGATAACAATGGTGGACTTGGACTTGGAAAGATGTGAATTTAAATTCTTTAAAAAATTATTGGCTTTGTGACCCCTGAACAATCAGTTAATTTTCAATTTCTCAATCTACAAAATAGAGATAATAATAGCACCTACCTCACAGGGATTTTTGTGAAAATTGGAAGAAATAACATAAGCATAGGCTTTACAAAGTGTTATATAAATGATAGCTATTATAAGACTAATAAAATTGATTAACTTTTATCAAACCTGATTAATATAACACAGAAGAAAATCAAATCAACAAATTAAATGAAGTTGAAATCACAACGAATCTTAAAGAAATAAAAATTAACTATCAAAGCGTACTATTTCCAATGGTAGACCAATACAATGGACAATACAAAAAGAAATAGAGAATTACTTCAAAAGTTATAAAATATCCAACAGAACATCAAAGAGATTTTAAATAGTTTGTTTTCAGTAAAAGAGAATTGAGTATGTAAGAATATCCAAAAGTGGTGGGAAGATGTGGGGACCAAAAAAATTCTTGATTCTAATGAGTTTATAGAGTATAAATCTAATATAAATATAAAATATATAAAATATGTCAAATTATTACTGAGAAAAATTATTTCTGTTGTAGAAATGATTCTCCAGATTTTTTAAATAAAGTTTTCTGCCAAATTTCTTTTATGCAAGAGTTATAATCTTAATATTTAAACCAGGGAAGGATAAAACAAAGAAAGAAAATTAGAGAACAATATTATTATTAAATACTGATTCAAAACTAAATAATATCTTGGCAAAAATACTATAGAAATCTACCCAACAAATCATTCATTACGACTAAGTTTGATTTATATGAGAGAAGCCAGGATGATCTACTAATGGGAAAACAATTTACATCATTAGTCACGTTAAAAACCAAAATTTCTAAAAACATACAACTATCTCAGTAGATACTTCAGACAAAGTAGAACTAAAATATACTTTTAAAAAGCTATAAAATATGGCAGAGAATGTTTTTTAAAACAAAAAAAGAAGTATCTAAAATGAAAATTCAGCATTATATGCAGTGAGTAAATATCAGAATCTTTTCTGATAAACAAAGGAATGAGGAAGCAAGGATGCTATCTTTCTTTACTCTTATTTGGTAGTTTCAGGAAAGCTAGTAATGTAGCAATGTAAATAAAGTGCATGATCATAGGCAAAGAGGAAATAAAACTTTTTATTTACTGATGACATAATGGTTTACTTAGAATATACTATAGAGATAGTGCAAGGGGAAAGACATAAATTATTGAGACAATGCTTTCATCAAAGTTGTAAGTTATTAAATATGCTGACACAAATCAATAGTATTCCTATATAATAATTATAAAATCTAGCAGGTAATCATTGAAAGTGAATTACAACTAAAGTAACTATAAAATGTATGAAATCTTGCTGTCAGTATATCAAAGCACACTTCATACCTTTACAGATTCAGGTAAAAATAATAGCTTAAAGAGCAGAAGGAATATTTATTGCTCGTGGCTGGGTTGTGCCAGTAAAATAAGAATGGCACTACTACCAAAGTTAATTAACAGATATAATACGATATCAATCAAACTATCATAGGGACATTTCACAAAACCATACAAAATAATTTAAAAATCATTTGGAAGAATAAATTATCTCTAATATCAAGGGAAATAATAAAAAGCCAAAGCAAATAAGGCATGGATACATGGAAAGAGACCTTAAACCATATTATAAGCCAGTAATCAAAACTATTTGGTAAAAAAATGAAAAATTTAATAAATATAGTAGATAATACAAGGAAGAATGATAACTAATTGAATTCAATAATTGAGTTTTAAATTAACCTGAAAACAAAAATTAACTAGGAAAGAATACCCTATTTGAAAATTATAAAGGACTGTGGCAAAAATTAGGCTTTGATCAATATCATCATATTGCAAAATTTATTCAAAATGGATGTATGACCTGCATTTTTAATATCATATGATAAATTTGAAATTGATTATATACTTGATACAATTAAGGGATAAATCTCTGTCAAGTAATAGAAGTAATTATAACAGATAAAACAGATAATTTTGATTTCATGTATTAAAAATAAACTTCTGGAACAATAAAATGAAAATATCTAGCAAGAAGAGAAGTGTTAACTGAGGGAAAAAGGAAACCTATATACTAAAAGTCTATAGCTACCATTTATGAGTCAGCTATTATATTCCAACAGTATTCTAAGCCCTTTGTATTTCTCATTTGATCCCTCAAGACTTCTGGGAGGTAGGTTCCATCATTAGTAGCATTTGACAATTTTAGAAACTGAGGCAAATAAAGGTTAACTGACTCATTGAAGGTCACATAGCTAGTCAGTTTTTGAATTGGTACTTGAACTCAGGACCTTTTTAATTCAGACAGTAGTCTATCTACTATCCCACCTACTACAAATAGGTAGTTCTTAAAAAATTGCTGACTATTAAAAACTACAGGGAAATAAAAAAGCAAACAAACATATAACTTCTGAGGTTTTATTTTATGTTTGGCAAATTGGCAAAAATGACAAAATACCAGAATAGTCAAAGTTAGAGGAACTGCTGAAAGCTAAGAAGACTAATTCATTGTTGCTGCTACTATGAAATGGTATAAGTATTCTGTAAAGCAATTAGAATTTATACAGTGGATGTGACTAAAATATCCCCATTTATTAAGATATCCCACTACTAGGTATAAATCCCAAAGAGGTCGCCAACAAAAAGACTCCATATCCATCGACCTCTCCCCCCACCCAATACCCCTGAAATCAAATCAATCTGCTAAATAACAAACAATAAACATTAAAATAATTTTTCATGCAATGGGATAAAATACCAGAATTTTATGTATATTCATTTTTTAAAAATAAAACATTTTTTTTACTCCTCTGGAAAAGGTTACGTAATTATGGAGTCCAAATAACTTTAAAAAATTGTATTCATTCAATTCCTTCCTTTATCCAATAATAATTAATTATGTTAAAGTTAAAGACTGTCTTAAGTCCTAAAGAATTATTTTTTCCCCAAGAGACAACACTACTCCTACTCTTAAGGAGATTGGAATTTATTTGAGGGAATAATGAATCACAACCAGCTGGTAAAAGGAGGGTCTTGTTCAGTGCTTTCAGACTCTTCATGACTCCAATTTGGGGTTTCTTGGCAAAGGTACTAGAGTGGTTTGGTAGTTTCTTTTCCAGATCATTTTACAGCTGAGAAAACTAAGCTAACAGGGTTGTGACTTGCCCAGGGTCACACAGCTAATAAGTGACTGAGGCCTGATTTGAACTCACAGACATGAGTCTTCCTGACTCTAGGTCTGGCATCTATGGCATGTACTATCTTGCTGCCCTAACGGAAGGTGAGGTTAAATGATGCAAACCAGTCTTTAAGACTTTATAAAGTGTTTACTATGTGCCACGCAATTTTCTAAGCTCTTGGGACCCTGAGAAAGTCAAAAGCACTCTTTCTGCCCTTCAGTTTACATTTTGATGGGAGCGAGAACATGTATGTAATTATAATCATGCAGTGTCTATTCCACATGGAGTAGATAAAAGGTATACTTTGAGAAGAAAGGCAAACATAGCATATGGAAGGACTTGGAAAGGTATCCTGCTGAACATAATATTTGAATTGAGTCTTTAGAAAAGCCAAAGGTGCTAAGAGGCAAAGGTGAGAAGGGCCAGGTAAAATACCAAGAGAAATTTAAAGAAAAAGTACCTTCCCTTAGTAAAGTCAGGGATAGTTTCCTGAAGGAGAGAGAATCTAAGGTGAACATTGAAAGAAGGGAGGGGAAATCAGAATATGGGAATCTGAGAGGCTTCATACCTTCATGGAAAACAACAGTCAAAGTCTAATGGAGAAGACAAAATAAGAACAAGGATTAGAAATTCGAGCACACCTGTTTGGCTGGATCATCACAAAGGAGGGTAGGGAGTAATAAGTAACATAATAAAATGCAGGATAGGAAGCTGGATACATATTGTGGTGCTCATTAAATGCCAAGATTACTTTGATTTGATTTTATAGGTGATGGGGAGACAATAACGTCTGCTTTTGCATTAATACTCGCTCACATTTTTATAGAATTCTCTTTGCAAGTCATGAGGCACACATCTCCATCTTGTGGGCCCTTGAGAATCTTCCCTCTAGAAATATTCTTTTTTCCAATTTAAGCATAAGTGATCTTGATAGTAACACTATTTAATATCATTATACCTGGCAAAATATCAGAGAGCAATGAGTTTACTATACATCGTATAAAAGAAAAATAATTTGCCAATCTTGGTGGCAGGTTATTGCTTAGAGCATGAATTTCATTATCTCTATTTTCATTATTCAAAACTATTATGTGACACACACGAACCTACCTATTTTTTCTAAACCTACCTTCAGGATTTAATTGTATTAAAATATGTATTATTTATTAAGTTCTTAAGCCTACTTTCTGTGGGGATTCAAAGTTGGACAATTGCCTAAATCCCGAATAGTAAATCCATTGGTAGTGGAAGATATGGAAGGTGGGAGTCATTCATATGAAATGCACCTAATCCACATGTCTCTGTTGTCAATAGAAATCAGGAAATGACCATTTTTTTGCCACAATAACTGGATTTATGTCTATCTTTAGATACTGTTGCATCAAAATGACTATCATTCAGATATGTAGGAACTGGAGTTATGCATATATCTTTTGTAATTCTAACCATCCTTTAAAAGCCAGTCTGGATTCCAGTGCATGTATGCAGCCAGTTTTAGTGAAAGGCCTAAAATCTCAGATCTTGGCAACAATATATGTTGTATGTCCATAGATTGCAGAATTTCAGAATCTGAAACAGACCCCAGTGGCTATCTAGTTCATTTTTTACTGGAAAAAGATTCCCCACTAGTACACATCCATTTAACTTTTGCTTAAAGACTTCTAGTGAAAAGAAACTATCTACCAATAGAGTTCTCTAATGTGATTTATTATATAATACTGTGTACTATAATATGTGTTTATCTTTTGTTTTCTGTTACACTAAAGCTCCCTAAGTCTTAACCTAAGTTTTGTATCTTCACTAGGAATGAGCACAGTCCTTTTCACATAATAAATATTTGCTGAAATTTAATTTGAAAAAAAATATATAAAGATAAATTCCTTGCCCTGAATCCTAATCCCCCCCCCAAAAAAATCCAACTTCCTCTTTTTTTGCTTTTACTAGAATTTTCTTAGTTTCAAAAAACATTTTTAAATTTGGGTTATAAAATGTATTATACTGTCAAAGGACACTGATCTGAATAAAAACATCCTATTTTTTCTCTGTAAGACAACTGAGTGACTCGTTGATAGAGCTCTAGAAGGTCTGAGTTCAAATCCATCCTCAGACATTTACTAGCTATGTGTCTTTGGGCAAGTCACTTAACAACTGGAAGAAGGATGTGACAAACTACTCCACCAGCATCCTTGCCAAGATAACCCCATGGAGAGTGTTGGCATGAAGTCCTGAAAAGTCTGATATGTCTGAACAACAATAATAAACTTTTTCATTATCTTTTGAATGTCAACATAATCTATATTTATCGACCTAACAATCAGTGTCATGGATTTTAACTGTATGTCTTACTGATGATAAGTACCAACTGGGGAGGGATAATACAGGGAAGAAGATCGAAATGGGCACCAATCATATGGAAATCAAAATTGGCTTTCCAATTCAACTAATTAGTGGAAATAACGCTGAACTGAGTGTACTAATAATGACTGCTCTCAACTAGCCAAGCGACCTATGGCAAAGCACATACTTTCTGAACCTTTTCTGTCAAATTATATATTTGAACAAGATGATCTCTAAGGTCAGATCTCTATAAAAATCATAATTATAAAGGTTGATCTAATGTTCCAGTAATCAGTAATACCAGAAGAGGGATAATATGGGAAAAAAATGTTCAGAGCAAGCAGAGAGAATAATTGGGACTCCAAAGACCAAAATTCTATTTTGTTCATAGATAATATGAGAGAAGGGGAATCAGGAGACCTGGATTCTAGTCCTTGTGCTACCACTATTGTATCAACTTTTACAAGTCATTTAACCTCTCTGATCCTTACTTTCTTCATCTGTTCAAGAAATTTTTTTAGCCTTGATGATCTCTAAAGTCCTTTCTGTCTCTGTTTCTGTGGTTCTATAAGTCTCTTTAGAGTTATATTCATAATTCATTACAAGATGACATTGTATTGGTTGATCCTTTTTCAAAATGGCCTCTTTTATCTTTTTTCAAAGTTACCTAAATATGTTAATTCTTAACACACATAAGCAATAGAAAGTAAAATAATATTTTTGAAATATTTTTATAATTGTGTCTTCTATATGGGAAAAGTTGATGTATTTTAATGTCCTAGACATAGCTGGAAATGTATCATAGAGCCCACAGAGGCTAACCACCTCATTTTATAGATGATGAAACTTGTACAGGAAGATTAATTGATTTACCTAGGTCATACAGTTAGTGGGTACCTGAAATAGAATGTGAATTCAGGTTTTCTTTACTAGTGCCTCAGTGGGTAGAGCTTTGGACCTGGAGTCAAGAAGATCCAAGTTCACATAAAGTCTCAGATATTGTCTAGTTATGTGACCCTGGGCAAGTCACTTGAACTGTGATTGCCTGACAAAATGGATCCATTGGATCCACTGGAGAATGAAATAGCAAACCACTCCAATATCTTTGCCAAGAAAACTCTGAATAGAGACACAAACAATCAGATTCAACTGAAAGGACTTAATACTGAAAGGACTTAATACTTAATAACGTCTTTACTCTAAGTCAAGCAGTTTATCCACCATTCCATGCTGCCTTAAACATGGATGTAATCTTGAACACTACATAAAATCCCTTTGCAAGAGAATTAGGACAATAAGATGTGACAATAATGTATATTGCAAGATTCCTTGAGCATTTTCACTCCATAAAAATCATGGTGTGCAAAATGGGAATAAAAGTTTCCCCCTACCTCCTTAATCAATGGCTTCTATGTCACAAATTGTATTTTCCTTTTCTTAAAATATATTAAAATCAGTCACCTATAGAAGCAGAAATTACTTAATCAAACCTTGAGGATTTCTTTTACATGAATCAAAGCTTCAAAGTCTTTTACTATTGAAAGGAATGTTTGTTGAATTTTATTTTACATCAAATGTTCAAAATTAACTCTGTTATCTAATTACCTATTAACAAATCAGTTTGATATCAGCTTTATAAAACCAGCATTAGTTTCTATCTCTAGACAATAATTGTCACTTTGGATAAAAATTTAAAACTAAATGAATGAAAATTCATAGATATCAAATACGTATGGCTGAACTAGTGTAAGTTAGCAATTTTTTTGCAAGTTCCCAAAGATCCATTTAATAGACTAATTTTAGTCTGTAATCTTGTCTTATCACATGAACCAGTTAAAATATGATGTTATAAAAAGGTGATTGATTTGTTCATGTCTGATAGAACAAATCATTGAAAAAATAATTTTACTTTCCAGTGGAAATTAAAAAGGGGGGGACTTTGGGTCTCCTTGTTTGTTTAGATATGTTTTATCTAGATTATTTTCCATCTTTATAGTCTTTCTTATATTATAAATATATAATTTCTTTAGGGAACAACACACCACTTACTAATCAGTAACATAATACCCTTGCTTACCCAACACATCCAACCAATTTCTATGCGGTGATTTCACCTTCTTTAATCTCTCTCATAACTTCCCAGTTCTCTCTGCTCTAACTAAAAGTATCCTAATTCAGACATAGCATAACTAAATATGCTCCAAATTGATATTACTGAATCCAGTCTGTCAAAATTAATCCCAGCTGAATCAGGGGCAAATGCAACGTTCTGATTAGGTCACTCTTCTACTCAGAAGCCTTCTGTGGCTCTCCATTGCCCTCTGAATAAAGTATGAACTCTTAATTCAAAGCCCTTTATAATACCCCTCTAACCTATCTAATTGGCCTTTTTCTCATATTCTAAATTCCACCAAAATGGGATTTATTGTTTTCTTTTATCTGATCCTTCCCTCTCTCACATCTCTGGGCCTTTGTGCTCTCATGCCTGGATTGGACTCCTTCCAACTTCAGTAAAGTTGTTCAGGAAGCATTTAGTGAGTATTTACTATGTTTCAGGCACTGTGCTCCTGCTGCTATTGTTATCCCCATCTTTAAAATGAGGAAACTGAGACTGAGGAAGAGGGAGTCGCTTGCCTGGCGTGATTCAGCTAGTATCCGAGGCAGGATTGAAACTCCAATCTGCAGGCACTCCATCCCCTACAAATGGGAAGATAAGAAGTCATCTAGTCCAAACTCTTCATTTTTAGATAAAGAAATTGGGGTCTAGAGAAGTGAAATGACTTGTCCAAAGTCACAAAAATAGCAAACGGGCACTAGCTTTTGAGCATATGTATTCTGACTCGAAGTTCAGTGATTTTTTTCTTTTGACACTTCACTGTTCTGCCTATGAACTTGTTATGGCTGTACTTTTTATTAAAGTTCAAACTTCTCAACCTGCTATTAGGGTTCTCCATTAACTAGACTGACTCTTCCAAGATAACTTTATCTGTTAAATTAGACTCCACCAAAATCATCTCAGTCACCTTACTTTCCCCAAAACATGGCATATATATCTTCCTTAGGTCTTTCTTCATAGTACTACCTTCTCCTGGATGGCTCTTCTTTATTTTGTCTATTAATTTGGCTCACAAGATATTAAGTTTAGATTTTGACTTCTAGCACTTGCAGACAGTCTATACCACATTAAGAAGCACTTGTTTATATGTCACACAAATGGAAATCTATGCAAATGAATCATTTCTAATTGTATCATATAAATGGAAATCTATGGAATAAATCATTTATAGTTTTATTTATAATCTTCTACATATAATTTCAATATTAACATTGGACTAATATAAATATTCAAGAATAAGAATGCTTAAAGTTTTTAGAGTGCTGGGCTTTGAGTCAGGAAAATGTTGAGTTCAAATTCTAACTGACACTAGGTATGTGACCTAGGGCAAGTCATTTGACTTTTATGTGGCTCAAGCAGCTCCCTTGGAGTTATTTATTAAGGTATACTACATAGAATTTGCAGAAAAGAAAGCCTACAAGCTAAAGAAATTCCCAATATTTTGTGTATTTAAGTGTATGCAAGAATAAAGAGTTCCATTTATAATAGCTACAATGTAGAGATAGTCTCTCTATTACTTTAAAATTGTTGTCTAGTTATTCTACGCACGTGTCTGTCTTATTTCTCAGGCTCTTCGAGCATATTCATTAAGTTTTTAGTAGCTTTGTCTCCTCACTCCTAGCATAATGCCAGATGAAAAAAAAAACAGATATTCAATAAATATGTTAATGAATGAATAATAAATAATATGTATAGTTCACTGATAAAGAAATCTCTCTTGTCTGAAATTAAATTAGATGTGAAGCAGGATTTTTTTTTCATATTAAATTTTAAAAGGATTGAATCCTTGTATCTCCTTCATGTTTGAATACACTGCTATATGGGATTGAAAAGAAAAGAAGTGAGGACTCAGTCAACCAAAAAAAAAGGTTTCTCTGAGATTTCCCCTACCTTATGTTTCAAGAGATTAAGATTCAAAGTGTGAACTAGGCTGTACTTTATATAAGTCTGGAAGAATGGTCTCAGAAAGGTGACTAGGAGTTGATGGTGATCTTTGATTAGAATTGCACATTTATTTTAAGAACTTGTGGTAAATTCATGGTTCAGAAAACAACAGCAACAAATAAGAATAACAATGTACATACAGACAGACATATATATATATATATGTATATGTCTGTATGTGTGTGTGTGTGTGTGAGTGCATGCACACACACATATATCTAGGCCAGTCTCAAAATCATTCAATGCAGAAAAATATGAAAATGGGGAAAATATGGTCTTTTTCTATTTGAAAGAGAAATATTCATACGTAGCATGTTTAGGTCACTGGAACAACAAGCAGTAAGCCCCTTCTTGCAAACACTGATTGCAAACTCAGACGCCAAATGTAAATACCATTCTTCCAGTCAAAAAAGCTACCAACTTCTTACCCTGTGGGAATCATAACCACACTTTAACATGATTTTCCTCTATCTGCATTTGCTCTAATTATGCTAAATTATATTAAAACAACAACAGACTACTGAAATATCTCCCTCTGATGCCTCATCCTGGTAAGGATGCAAGCCTAGGCTTTTGAAAGCTATGCAAGCAGAGTTCAAGCTCTGGTAGGTCCTACTAAGCTGGAAGGGGTTTCATTATGGATAGGCATTAGGTTGTGTCTGCTGTTTAAATTAAGTGCTGAGAGGCCCCTCACCAGTAAGTTGGCCTAGTGGTAATGAATTCTTCAGCCAGAGAAATCAATGAAACAGTTCCATGCTGAAAGAGCAGCAGTTACTACATCAGCTGGAAGGCTACCTAAAAGAACTTTGGTTAAAAATCAAAACCCTACAGTATTGTATCATGCCACAAATGGAAAAGCTGCTTTTAATCTGGACATCTGGCAGGATGAAGAGGAATCTTTTCATTGACTTTTGAATGCTTATTCATTTTAAAAGTCATTTTTTCTACTCCATATGGATTTTGTACAATAATATACAATGTTATTGGCATTAAGCGAACAGAAGAAGGTGTAGCTAAAGGTATTGATGTCATGCCCATCAAATATGCAGATGACTTTTCATGACTCCATGGATCTTCCATCCATGGGGTTTCTTGGCAGAGATACTGGAGTGGTTTGCTATTTCTTTCGCCAGTTTTATGCAGGCAAGGGCTAAATGACTTGCCCAGGGTCACACAGCTAGTAAGTGCATGAGGTCACATTTGAACTCCAGGCCCTGTGCTCTATCTACTGTGCCATCCTGCTCTTAGGCACTCCATTAAAATAGGCAAATCTCTCAGGGATGGGGAGGAAAAATTTCAAGCAGGATGTGATATTTTTGCTGTCCTCTGCCCTCATCAAATATCGTCTGAAATATTATGTTCAGTTTTGGATATTACGAGAAGACGAGGAGGAGGAGGAGGCATGTCAGCTGCCTCTACTTATCTGAATAGCTGTTACATGGAAGAAGGATTAGACTTGTTGGATACAAATGGCAGAACCAGAGCAATAGGTAGAAGAGGCAAATTTAGATTTAAATTCAGGAAAACCTTTCCCAGCCACTCTTAAGTCTAGTGCCTTTTCTAATTTGTTTCCCATTTATGGTGAATGTAGCTCATTTGTGTATATTTATTTAGACTTATTTGTTGTCTTTCCCATTAGATTGTGAGCTGCTTGAGGGCAGGGATTGTCTTTACCCTCTTTTTGTTTCTCTCCTGCAGTGCCTGGAACACAGTAGGTGCTTTAAGAAACGTTTGAAAAACTGACAAAACAAAAAAAAAAAAACAATCCTTTCTGACAATTAGAGCAGTCAAACAATAGAATGGGTAGCTTTAGAGAAATCAGGCAGAGGTCATACATTAGTCATCTTACAGTGAGGGTTCCTTAGCTGATTCAGTCACTTTGGATTCAGTTGCTACTAAGGTTGCATCCATCTCTTGAATTCTATTATTAGATTCTATTATCTAATGTTATTAATTATCTTTACCATTATTCTACTTGTCAAATAAATACACCTTCAAATTGAAATAAGAATTTATTCTTTGAACTATTCCAACAAGTAAATCATGAAACATTGAAAGCGTGATAGTGAACTTTGTATCCTAAACTAATATCACCAACCAAATGGAAATAGTTCTGAGTCTCACTCTTTGGCCTAATGCCACTAGCTCACAGATATGTAGACACATACACACACACATATAGGGAGAAGTGGAAAGGACTTTAGAGATAATCAGGGGAGCAGAAAAATGGGAACTAGAAAGTAAATAAGAAGGGAGTTAATAGAGTTCAAAGGAATGTTCAAATATTCCAGATGTCTTTAATCTCCACTAAGATGACTGATGACCTGGGAGAAGTTGGTTCTTAAACCCATTGAACTACTGAAACTTGATTTTCATCTAATTAGTTAATACATAGATATTATTTGTAAGGGTTAACTGGAAATTCCAGTTGCACTTCATCAAATAATGAATGGTGATATTCAAAAGTATGTTAAGCCATATTGTCCTTATGTGCTTTCCTTTTTAATTGAAGAATGTAATTAGGAATGATAACATCAAAATATAATTTTCTGCTATCTGTAATTATATTAGGAAGGCAAATTTCAAAGAAATAATATGTCTATTTTAGAAAAAGAAAGAAAAATGTTTTGAAGAGTTTATTGATGAGACTTATTCCATAATGAGGATTATGTTTTCTGCATATGTAAATGATCATGGATATAGTGCAGATGATATTAGGATTTTCTATCACAAGTAAAAACAAATACACATATGAGTGGACCAAAATCGGATTTAGTGAGTACTTAGGATGGGTCAGGCACTATGCTAAGCCTTGGAGATATGAAGAAAAAAGTAGGACAGTCCCTGTTCTCAAGAAGCTCCCATTCTACTGGGAGAGACAGGGCAGATCTGGGTATGTTAGAAGGAAAGGACTAATGATCCTTACAGAACAGTATCAAAGTCAATGGCAATGCCACTTTAATTCTGCCTTTACTGATCAAACAATATATCTCTGTTTCTGGTACTGAACCACTTGACAGTGCCAAGGACTTGGATGGTGAACATATTTTTCTTCTGAGTCTTCATTATATGTGATTGTTGAAGGGGGAAGCAAGGTTCTCCATTAACTCAGAGAAAGCTGGTAGGTCAGTTCCACAAAAGTGGCTCCCACAGACACTGACTGAGGAAGCTGGGCTGGAAGCATAGCTATTACAGTACTGATATTTCTAATTCAATATTTCTGTCACTGTTTTTGAATATTATTTGCAATTATCAAAGAACAATTGCATCCCTGCCTGCTCAGCCTCGCCATGAATATATTTGAAAAGGAAGCCTCTTGAAGAAATCTGACAAAGCAAGTGTGCAGGATTTCTAATTCTCTCCTTTAAATGGAATACAAAATTCCCAATTGCATTTCACTTTAATGTTCCTTTCTGAGGTAGATGATGTGTTGCTTAAGTAAGTGGAAGCCTTTCCATTTTGATTCAATTGATTCATTTGAATTTTGATTGTGATATTAGAGTTTTCCTTCCTTTTCCCATAAATCTACTCTACCCCCTCCCCCTAAACCACCACATACATACACAGTGCTTTACCACATTCTAATGAGCTCTGCTATGTTCTGTCACTCATTGCATTTAGGAGAATGCTAAACATGTGGTCAATGGAAAACCAAGGATGAGAGGATGGGGATAGCAATACAACCTATTCATCAGTCCTCATCCTACCTGCCAACACCAACTCCAGATTAGCTTTGCTTACCTAATTATTAGTAATTCTTCTAGGCTCTGCTCAAATATTACCTTGATCATGCAGCTCTTATGATTTCCTGAAACAGGGAAGTTCTCGGAATTCCCAAATCCCTTTAGAAATCTATCTGCATTCTCCCTTGAATTGTGCTTAATTGGGTGCACTTGCCCTGTTTCCTCTAAGTGAATGTACTTAGCTCATTTAATGGAAGAATCTATTTCTTTCTTTTTAATTGCCTTTATTCATAGCATAGGGTTCAAGCATAGTAGTTGTTCAAAATCAGTATTTATTTAAAAATAAATGTATCTCTTCTTCCAAGGATATTGTTATTTTGAAAGGACAAGTCATGAAAACCAAATAATTTACTCTTTCATGGAGAAATTTCAGTTGTCAGAGTGCCCTGCTGAGAAAACATTTGGGTATCATATGATCGTATATTTAAAGGTAGAAGAGAAATTAGAGGCTAAGTCTAACTCCCTTATTTTGAAGATTAGGAAACTGATGCCAAAGGAGGTTAAATGACTTGCCCAGAATCACATAGCTAATAAGATATCTGAGGCATGTATCTTTGGCTCCAAATTCTACCCAATATTACACCTACTTAGGTAGAATATTCCCAATACCACTAAAATGACATTATTAAGTTAGATAATATACTCACAATGCTGATCACAAATCATAATACTGCAAATTTATGAGCACAACATTTTCTATACATCTTTCATAATTTTCTCAGAGTATGTGTAGTTATTTATCAGTCATGTTTGATTCTTCATGACCCCATTTGGGGTTATCTTGGCAAGATGCTGGAATAGTTTGCCATTTCCTTTTCCAGCTCATTTTACAGATGAGAGACTGAGGGAAACAGAATTAAATGACTCCCCAGGTCACATAGCTAGTAAGTGTCTGAAGCCAGATCTGAGCTCAAGAAAATGAGTCTTCCTGACTCAAGGCTTGGCACTCCATCTACTACACCACCTAGCTGCCATTCTTGGAATGGACAATTGTTAACCATGACAGAGTGAGATAATTTTGAATCATTAGTTCCTTTCCCCTCAAATGATGACCTGTTTTTAACTAAAAAAACATGAATCTTTCATCATTTGATCCACTAAGTAATAATTATAATAAAAATAATAGAGTGAGCCATGTATGTTTTTTTCTATGTTTCTCTATCAGCATTATAGCATGAAAGCTGGATAGGACCCTATTAGCTCTACAATGCAGTCTCTTTCATTTTATAAAGTAATTGAGCTCCAGAGAAGTTAAGTGATCACAAAGATCATAAGTAGCAGAGTTGGGATTTTAATTTAGGCCCTCAGGATCTAAACTGAGCAGTCTTTCTGCCAACCCACACTTCCTCCTGCGTGTGAGCTCTCTCTGTTTTAATGTTCATTCTAGGTTCTTAAAAATATGATTTCATGAGGAAAGATTATTTTTAGTGTATTTGGTATAATTTACTGGGAATGAAAATGTCTTTCTCTTCACCCACCTACCCGTTACTTCTTTGCTATTTTACAAAGTACCAGCTCAGACTGATGTCTCCTTATGTTACAGATTCTTGAAGGACATTGGGTTGGGGAGGAAGGGGGGTTATCTTTATGGAATCTAAATACAAGATACAGGATTACCATGGGACTGGCTCCATCATCTGACTAAGGAGTGCTGGATTAAAAGTCAGAGGAAATGGACAGAAATCCAGACTCAGTTACCTGCTATTAGGTGAGCTTGGGCAGGTTACTTCTCTCTCAGAGACTCCCATTTCCTCATTTGCATAATGAGATAATTGAATTAGATTACCTCTAGAACAAACCGCGGAAGTGGATAGACTATCAGACTTGGAGTCAGAAAGACTTATCTTTTGGAGTTCAAATCTGGCCTAAGACCCTTGCTAGCTGTGTGACACTGTTTACCCTGGTTCTTCTTCTGTAAAATGAGGTGAAAAAGAAAATGACAAACCATACTAGTATCTTTGCCAAAACAACAGCAACAAACAAGCAAAACAGCAAGAATGACAAAACAAATGGTGTCACAGAGAGTTGAACAGGACTGAAGTGATGAAAACAACTTCCAAAGTTCCCTCAAGTTTTATATTCTATTATTCAAGGAACATTTGTGGCAAAATATGACAAAGGAGACAGTGAACCTGTCTCAAAGTCAGGGACACAACGGCCAAGGTTAGATATCTCTTGTTGCTTCAAATGATCATCACATGACATGGTTTCAGATTCCCTCCCATTCTGGTTTCCTTCTTTTTTGAGTACTCCAGTTTGTCTATGCCCCCTTTGCAAATGTGACAGCTAGGGAAGCACAGTACTACCACAGTGACTTCTTGTAAAATTCTGGTCTATGACACTTTTCTACTCAATAAATTACATGGCAGTCTATTACTTATATGAGCAAATCTAAAATGTTCTGTTTGGCTTTTAAAGCCCTTCATAATTTAGCTCTTTCCTATATTTCCAGTCTTCTTACATTTTAGTCTCTTCTACCTATTGTACTAGCCAGACATTGGCCTTTTTACTGTTCCTCACACACAAAATTCTACCTCCTCATTCCTTGCCTTCTGACTAGCTGTTCTTCCACATCTTAACACCTCTCAGCTCTGGACTGCCCTGCCCACTCATTATTACCTTCTGGCTTCTGTGACCTGTATCAAGCCTACCTTCTCCTGAAGGTGGATCCCAATCCCCCCACAGCCATCCCCAAATACACATTGTTAGTATTTACCTTCTGAGATTACTTTCCATTGACATTGTATTATTCCTATAAATGGGAGTCTTTATTTTTTGGAAGGGTTGAAATCAGGGTGGGCTTCACTGGAATGTAAGCTCCTTGGGAGAATGATCTTGTTTTTGCCTTTCCTGGTATGCTCAGAATTTATCACAGTCTCCAAGTCTTAATGCTTTTTGACTGAATGACTGGAGAGGCACAATGAATAGAGTTGACCTGAAGTTAGGAAGACCGAGATTAAAATCCTACCTCTGACAGATATTGACTAGTGATCCCAGGCCAATCTTAACTTCTCAATGAGTCAATGGACTATTTAGGATTAAGAGCTGCCCAGCAGGTACAATCTGCTTTGGTAGAAAAGAATTTTCTTACCAGGAGTTTTCTGTATCAGTAAGATAGCAACAGACAAGTTAAATTTAGAGAGACAAATCACCAGAGGGTTGACCACTAGATGTTACTTTTTTTCTTGGTTAGAGCAACTCATGAGGACCAGCTACTAAACTAAAGTGTGAAGGGCCCTGATTTGTGTTTGTGGAAGGCATTCCCATCCAGATGAAGTATTAGATCTTTTGAAAAATAGAGGTACTGAAGCCTCTAGTACAAGTTGTGTTTAATCTGTGTTAAATAAGAATTAGGCCACTGAAAATGCTGATACCATACTCTTTTTTGACTCAAAAAAAAAATGAATCTGAGTTGGCAAATGGCTGTGCCATGTGTCTCAGGTCACTCAATAAATATTATTGTGTTCTCTTTCAATCCTCTAAGCATTCCATCTGGCTGAAGGCCAAGTGGCATGTTCACAAGATGTTTCTGCTTCAGTTCTCTCTCTATTCATCACCATATCCCATGAATTAGCTAGCTAACAGACATTAGGACAAAGCCCATTTTACAAATGAAGAGACAAGGGAAAAGGACAGAAAGAGCCCCACGTATACTCAATTAGACAAGGAAAAATAGCTACCAAAGTTTTAGTTGCTGTTCAGTTATGTCTGATTCTTTGTGACTCCATTTGGGGTTTTCTTGCAAAGATATTGAAGTGATTTGCCATTTCCTTCTCCAGCTCATTTTACAGATGAGGAAACTAAGGCAAAGAAGATTAAGTGACTTGCCCAGGGTCACATAGTGAGCAAGTGTCTGAGACCAGATTTAAACTAAGGAAGATGAGTCTTTCTCACTCCAGGACCAGCAATCTATCCACTGTACCACAGTACTTTATATGTAATATCTCTTTTTAGTCTCAAAATATCCTTGAGGAAATAGGTGCTAGTGCAGGCTTGCACAACCTGTGGCCCGTGGACACTTAAGGTCCTCTGGCAGCTTGCTGCCACATGCCACAGGATTTCTGGTGGTCCTAAAATGTAGAGGAAATTATCCGTTTTCTGTAAAGGAAATTCTTTGGTGTGCTGCAAGCGGCCTGTAGCTGTAAGTGGCCCTCTAAGGTTCAGGTTGTACAGGCCTATGCTAATATTATCTCCACTTTACAGATAAGGAAACTCAGCCTGAGAAGGTTAAGTGACTTGCCCAGAATCTCATAGCTAGTAACTTTTGGGGGTTGCCCTCTACCTATTGGACCAGATCACTTAGTCAAAAGGGGAACTCCGAAACTTAGTATCAAGATTGTGGCATTTCCTCTGACTGGTTTCAGTAAGAGGTTCTCATATTCAATTCTGTTTTCATTTGCTTCTATTCCTTAGGAGGGGGGTAGATAGGTGGTGCAATGAATAGAGCACCAGTGCAGGAGTGAGGAGGACCTGAGTTCAAATCTCATCTCAGACACTTGACAGTCACTAGCTATGTGACCTTGGGCAAGTCACTTAACCCCAATTGCTTCATCCTGGGTCATCTCCAGTAATCCTGATGAATGTCTGGTCACTAGATTCAGATGGCTCTGGAGGAGAAGTGAGGCTGGTAACCTGCACAGCCCTCCCTCACTCAAAACAAAGTCAAGTGCAAGTCATGCCATTATTTCTCTGATGGCATGGTCTTCTTCAGCAACAAAGTACAAACACACACATTCCTTAGAGGGGAATAAAGTTGGAAAGACTTGGAATATCCAGGGGTCATGAGGTGGGGGGTAGTCTAGGGTGTCTAGAGCTGCCAATGACCAGCAAAGTTACTGAAATAGGATAAACAGTGGAAAACTATTAGAACCAATGGGAAAAAGATAAAGGATTAAAAGATGAAAAGAAGAGAAAATTAAAATAGAGAAAATGTTTGGGTTTCAGAGAAGTAAAATCATTAGCTTTGGGTTCGTAAAAAAAAAAAAAGTCCAAATTATAATAAAATACCTTAGAACCTCAAGATCTTATAATTATAAAGTCGTTTAGAAGTCATTCAGCCTCCAGGAAGGGCCATGGTCAGTCTTTTTTACTTTTCTCTTGCTACTGGACTCCAGTGAATCTGGAGAAGAGAATGAAGCAGATGACTATGCAGCTCTGCCTCAATTAAACCCAAGTCGTGTATATGTGGAGGCCTCACTCTCATGATGTCATTGGTCTTCTTTGAAAACAGAGGACCAACATCAATCTGTGAGTAGTAGTATCTGTCTTTTGGGGGACCTAACATATCAGTTCAAGTTGGAAAATGTTTCCTCCTCCTCCTTCACCACATGTCCCTCTCTCCACTTGATGCATATTCCTTTACATGTGAGTACTCTGTCCAAAGGAATATAATTATTGATCACATATTTTGAAAGACATGTTGGGATTTGGGGGAGGGTGTTGGATTTTTTTTTAAAAATCATTTTTTTCAAAAAGCTGGGACAATTTATCCTGTGCTGTTTTTAATTATGATTTCTTGAAACATAGGTCTGAGAAAATCCATGCTTTAAAAAGTTCATTGTGATTTAAATGGAGCTACTTGACTAGGCCTTTAAACCTAATTATTCTGACTTTCATTCAATGGCCAAAAATAGGATCCAGCCCAATCCTCTGTTGCTCATTATTTGGGTTTTGATGGCTTAGAGTGAATATAAATAGCAATTGTTTTCTGTTCTGGCCAGAAATTTGGAAGGTCTTCCCCTTTCAGACTGATGCTTTTGTGGTGGTAAATTAGGCCGTCTTTTATCTCACTTCTTACCTAGCCTTTAGTCACTGAATGGGCATTGCCTCAGACAAACTAAGAACTTAGAAATACCTTAACTTTAAAAGACTGAAGTCACCCACTGAAACCTGGGGTAATGGCCCGTCATTTGGACTTTTTGTCTTGACATTGAACTCTGATGACTCTTGAGGAGAGAGTGAGGCTGATTTCATGCAGTTCTCCCTCACTTAAATCCAATTCATACGTGTGAAGACATCACCCTCAAGTCATTGGCCCTCTTTGAGAATGAAGGACAAACAACAGTACACAGGCCCTAAACATGGAACCCTTCCACGAGATCTATAAGTTGGCAACCAACCTATGATTGATAACCTCCAGTGATCTATTACTAACTGCATTAAATTATACATCCTAGATGACTCTCCCCTCCTGAATCACTCACTGCCTTGTCATGGCAGAGGGGCTTGCATAGCTCAATGAAACTGCAGAGTTACCCTAGATGGAGAGTTTTGAAAAAAAGTCAGTGGAGAAGGAAATGGCAAACCACTCCAATATCTTTGCTAAGAAAGCCCCATGGACAGTACTAAAATGATAAAAGATGTGACACTGGAAGATGAGCCTCTCAGGTCAAAGGTGTCCAACATGCTACTGGGGAAGAGTGGAGAATAACTACAAGTGGCTCTAGTACTAATGAAGTGGCTGGGCCAAAGCCCAAAGGAAGGTAGCTGCAGAAGTGTCTGGTGAGAAAAAGAAAGTGTGGTGCTACGAACACTAACATTGCATAAGAGCCTGGTGTACAAACCAAGGTAATCTGGATATGGTCAAACAGGAGATGGAAAGATTAAACAGAGGGGAGATGTGAGACTGTGTAGGAGCTCTAGGAGTCAAAGCTAAGGGGCATGAAAGAAGGGGGTCATCAAGTATGTCAGCACAGGTACCCAAACACCACATCAGGCCTAGGACTTTTACCCTTTGGAGGTCTCTCTGACTTGACTAAGGAACAGGGAGGAACAGTTCCAAGACATGAAGTTCATTAAGACCAGGTCTACAGGAGATGGGACCTTCCAGAAGTGGGCAGCTGTGCAGATGCTGGGTCAGGAAAGCAAATATGCCTGCTGTGTTCAAAAAGAAAGGCTGTCTGAGTCCCTCATTCTGAAGTGAGGTGGAAAAAGACAAGACTATGTTCAGGCTGCAGATAATATTATGGGTCCTTCTTTTGCCTTTTATGCTATGGTGGATGGTACTCTATATAAAACTGGACTGGGATAAAATAAAAAAAGTGTCTAGACCAAACTTGCCCTAGATGAGCTTTTGCAGCTGGATGATCCTGAACCAAGGAATGTAGAAACCTCAGCTCTCTATGCTTGGCCATTTTTGGCTTCAAGCCCTTAATGAAACCTTCTAGATAGACCACCTAAAAGGACTATATTTTCTCCTTCCTGAATGATTCCTTCTGATAGCCTATATTGACCTGATTGACCCGATTCATCAAAATGGTGATGTCATAAGCTATGAGGAACAGTATTGGAGAGCTAGAAATTGTGGAGAAGCAACCTGAAAGCTTTGGCTGTAAGATGCACCAAAAACTGTGAAAAATGTTTTAGTTAGCTGCAAAGTAGGCCCAGCCATTGTTCCACCAAAGGCTTGTTGTAATAAATGAACACATGCTTGTATTACTATTTTTTCATGTGTATGTAGATGTTTTTATGGGTAATAAACTGCAAATTATAGGAAAAAAAGATTAAACATCAACATCTTGGGTAAACTTAAATGGATGAAATTGGTGAACATAATTCAGATGATCACTACATACACTACTGTGGGAAAAAATCCCTTAGAAGAAATGGAGTGGCCCTCATAGTCAATAAAAATGTGAGAAGAGTGGTACTGGGTAATAATTTTTAAAAATGACAGAATGATATCTATTTGAATCTTAGGCAAATCATTCAAATCACAGTAATATAAGTCTGTTTCAACCACTGATGCTGAAGAAGCCAGTTGATAATTCTATGAATACCTATATTTTCTACACACAAAAAAAGAAAAGAGGTTATATTTGTCATAGAAAAATGGAATGATAAAGTAGGAGATCAAAAGATAATTGGAATAATGGGGAAGTTTGGTCTTGGAGTATAAAATGAAATGGGCAGAGAGTTTTGTCAAGCTAACTTGCTGGTCATAGCAAATATTATTTTATTCAACAACCCATTTCCAAATAGTCAGTATTGAAACCAGATTGATTATATACTTAACAGTCAAGATAGAGAAGCTCTATGTAGTCAATTTTAGGTATGACCTAAATAATACCCTTTATGAATATGAAATAGAGATGGTAAATAGATTTAAGGGATTAGATCTAGGAAATAAAGTGCCTGAAGAACTATGAACAGAGGTTCACAATATTATATAGGAGGCAGTAACAAAAGACACATTCAAAAGGAAACGAAAGAAAAAAAAGAATAAGAAAACAAAAAGGCAAAATGGCTGCCTGATGAGACTTTAAAAACAGCTGAGGAAGGAAGGAAAGGGAAAGGAGAAAAAGAAAGATATAGGCAACTAAATGCAGAATTCTAGAGAATAGCAAGGAGAGATAAGAAGGTTTTCTTAAATAAGCAATGCAAAGAAATAAAAGAAAACAATAGAATGGGAAAGACAAGAACTCTCTTTAAGATAATTAGAGATATCAAAGGGATGTTTCATGAAAAATGGGCATTATACAAGACAAAAATGGGAGGGACTTAACAAAAGTAGAACAGATCAAGAAGAGATGGATGGTTGCTGTCCTTCATTCTTGAAGAGGACCAAAATGACATCACCATGATAAAGTGAAATTTCAGTGTGTTCCACTGTGGCTGATTAGACCAATGCAAACTCCGAATGCTCTACCACAGATTGGACACAGATAGTTTGTGTGAACATTTGGGGTTGTTACTCCAAATTTGCGCATCCTACATTTCCTTTATGCTGTCTCAATTCTGCTTTTCTCATAGAGCACAGCACCCTTTCTGATGTGAGCAGGCCATGCTGAGTGCCAGTATCTCCCATGTTGCACAGTCAAATCCAAAGATCTTGGGAGAGACCTTGAGAGTGTCCTTGTGACACTTCTTCTAACCACCATGTGATTGTCTGCCCCATGTAAGCTCTCCATAAAATAGTCTTTTTGCCAAGAGTACATTTTGCATTTGAACAACATGGTCAGTGAATCAGAGTTGCTCTCTCTGAAGCATAGTTTGAATGCTTGGAAGTTCAGCTCAAGCAAGGCCCTCTGGTACCTTATCCTGCCAGGTGAAATCCTGCCAGGTGATTCTCAGAATCTTCCTAAGACAGTTCAAATGGAAGTGATTCAGACTGTCTATGTTTCACAGGCATACAACAATGAGGTCATCAAAATGACTCAGTAGACCTTCAGGTTGGTAGTCAGTCTAATACTTCTTCTCTCCCAAACTTTTCTTTGGAGCCTCTCAAACACTGAGCTAGCTCTGGCAATGCATGCCTCATTGTCAATGTGTACATCCCTGGAAAGTACACTACCAAGGTAAGTGAACTTATACACAGCATTCAAAACTTCTCCATTTGCTGTAACTAATGGTTCCATGTATGGATGGTGGGGTGGTGGCTGATGGAGCACCTGTGTTTCCTCGGTGTTAATTATTAGGCCAAAGTTAGCACAGGCAGCAGAGAACTGATCCACACTGTTGCATCTCAGCTTCAGAGGCTGCATCGAGTGCACAGCCATCTACATATAGAAAACCATGCACCTGAGGACCAGTACCTTTGGCTGCCGAGCCCTTTTTGGGGTTCCTTCTACCTTTGATGTCTACCTGTTCCACCCAATTCTCACATGTGGCTCCAAGAAGAGGTGGTAAAAATATACAGAATAACCACACAAGAAAGATCTTAACATCAACAATAACCAAGATGCTCTGGTTACTGATCTAGAGTCAGACATCTTGGAGAATGAAATCAAGCGGGCCTTCGGAAGTATGGTCAACATAAGGTTAGTGGAGGTAATGCAATTCCAGAAGAGCTATTTAAAAACCTAAAAGATGACTCTGTTAGAGTGCTGCATTCAATATGCCAGCAAATTTGGAAAACTTATCAGTGACTACTTGATTGGAAAAGATCAGTTTATAGCTTAATCCTAAAGAAGGTCATGCCAAAGAATGTTCAAATTACTGAACAATTTGCCAGCAAGTTTATGCTTAAGATTCTGCAAGCTAGGCTTGAGCAACATGTAAATCAAGAACTACCAGAAGAACAGGCTGGTTTTAGAAGAGGCAGAAAAGCCATAGAACAAATTGCTAATGCTCATTGAATTGTTGAGAAAGCAAGAGAATTCCAGAAAAAAATCTCCTTCTGCTTCATTGACTCCATTAAGGCCTCTGACTGTGTGGATCACAATAAAATGTGGCAAGTCCTCAAGGAGATGAGAGGACCAGATCATCTTACTGAAGAACCTATAGGTGCTCTAAGAAGCAACAGTTAGAACTGAACATGAAACAACTAATTGGTATAAAATTGGAAAAAGAGCATGACAAGGTTGAATATTGTCTTCTTATTTATTTAACACATGCAGAGTACATCTTGTAAAATGAGAAAATGGATGAATCAAAAGTCAGAATCAAGACTGCTGGGAGAAATAACAGCAGATATACAAATAATACCACTCTAATGACAGAAAATATTTAAGAAGTCTCTAAATGAGGTTGGAAGAGAAGGGTAGAAAAGTTGGGTTGAAGCTCAACATCCCCCCAAAAAACCCAAACAAACAAACAAAGGAAAAAAACACTAAAATCTTGGCAACTGATACCTTCACTTCCTGGCAAATAGATGCAGAGGAAATGGAAGCAGTGTCAGATTTTATATTCCTGGGCTCAAAGATCAATGCAGACAGCAACTATTGCCATGAAATTAGAAGACATGCTCTCCTTTAAAGGAAAACTATGGCAAATCTAGATAGCATACAAAAGACAGAGACATCACCTAGTCTACTTAGTTCATAATTCATCACATGGTTCATGGTATGCTTTTCCATGTGATTATTTGTTGATATCAATCAGCCAGTAAGACATACTTAAATTTAGAAAGGGGTATTTACCAAGGTAGTACAGTAAGAACAACTGGTACAAACATTCACTTTAGAGTCTGTGATATACTCTCTCATGAGGACAAAGGAAAATGGGTTCAAACTTAAATTATACATGTGGCAAAGGGGTAATAGTTTCAAATTGCTAGACATCATTTATTACTCTTTAAAAGGGTTACAGATGAAGTTTTCCCTCAGGCTAGGATGCTGATTGCAATCTAGCAATCCTCTGACATTTTGAAATTCACAAGGTCTTATTCTATTTAAGGTGGGAAGGGGTAGAAGGAGACGAAAGTTTGCTTGCTTCCAAATCGACCATGGCATTCCTTCTAAGGGGATTGACTGGAAAGCTTATACTACTCAGCTGTTAGATGCTTGGATTGCTTGTTTATGTCTGTCATCATGGTTTTATACAAACTCCACCAGGTATGTTGAAGAGTGCAAATCACTGTAGAACAGACTTTCTATTGTACATAGTTGAAATGTCTTTAATTGATTAATGGAGATATGTAGCAGCAAGCATCCTGACACATCCAGGATGATCTGTTAGCACAAGTTCTTAGATCTGCTTTTCTCAAAGGAAAGACACTTTTGAGGGGTCAACAATCTTCTTTAATCATATATACCAACAGAGAAAATATAGGAAGAGAAATAAAGACCATCAGACAGTGCTTCTGTCTGACCATAAACAATACATCCATCACAGATCAAAGGACAGATCCAACTGTCTTACCATTATATAAATACATAGTTACGAGAGAGAGAGAGAGAGAGAGAGAGAGAGAGAGAGAGAGAGAGAGAGAGAGAGAGAGAGAGAGAGAGAGAGAACACCAACATCTGGGTTTTCAAAAAGGGAGGAGGGGCTCTTTAACAGTTACTCAGTCTCATCTGGCACACATTCTTCCAAAGAATACAAGCAAAACCTTGCCTCTGAGTATATATGTACTTCTCAAAGCCTGTGGGCATCATGAACCTCTTCACCCAGTACCTCAGAAATTAACAAAAGATGTAGACCTTCCTACAAAACAAGCCTCCCTTAATCAAGCTTCCCTTAATGGGTTCCACCTGAGGCCTATTAATGGGCGTGGAAGATCTTTAACTTATTACCATCACCAGATATCATCTGAAAAAGTCATCAGTACTAGGGAGGCTAGAGAGATTACAGCTTTACTCAGTTGTCTTTTGCCTTTATAGACTTTTACTCCATAATACTTTGATTCCAAGGCAGATATAACCCTAGGGGAAGCTGGGTGGGGTAGGATAGATTAATTTTGTTTCTAGGACCTTTTTCTTTGTCCTTTTGGTGTGCTTTCCCCATCCACTCTACCTCTGTGTCAACCTCTTAAGTCATTCATTTGCCTATTGATTTCCCTAAATTCCTTATTATGATGCCCTCATTTATATTTGTCTTTTCTATTCTCTGGATTTTTTTCTCTCTTATTCCAAACAAAATATACTTGTACTGTGCCCTTGTCCAAAAGAACCTTCTCAGCTAGCTGTTATCATAATCAAGGAGGAGCAGCATATGAGTCAAGGGGAATGGTTGGCAGTCAGAGAGGAAATCAGTCTTTCTCTCACTCCAGTGTTGCCTTCAGGCAACATTCAAAAGGAGAAAGATTCCAAGCCTCTGGGTGCTATTTCTAAGATGGACTTTCTTTTAGCTATAAAATTGAATGTGTTCACAGATTCCTAGCATTCCAATGCTGAAAGCAACTTTAGAATTAATCTAGTCCAAGGCGTACTTGACTGAAAAGGTACTCTACAGCTGGTTCCCTTTTCTTCTACCTTTAGGAAGATGAAATAAATACTTCCTTTAGGAAGAAGACATTTTAACATTGTGTGTGTGTGTGTGTGTGTGTGTGTGTGTGTGTGTGTGTGTGTGTGTGTAAGGAGAAGAAAAAAACTGCTTGAGACATTTCTGGTGGAGCAGTGAGCATACAGCTTCTGTCTGAGTTCACGTTTCCTTATGTTGTATATGTTACTGTGACAAAACACATTTATTAGATGCTATTGTAACCTGTCTGAGGTCTCCTATATAGAGTAGACCAAAGGGTTATAGATTAAATGATGCAAGGTTTTCTTGATAATACCTTTTGAAAGTATTTTCTCTCTGATAGGTCTGTAAGAGATCAAACTGATCCCAATAGCCAAAGCGTAAGGAAAGTTCTTGAAAATGAATTTCCATCAGTAACAATGACTGATAATGGATGAATAGTTTTCCCATTTCAAAGCTATTTGAATTTTTGAATTACAGATTTTGTGGCAAGCATGTTTATAGCTACATAATCATACTTTAGATTCACTAGTTTCCAACCTTGTTTTCATTCTTATGATGGGGGCAGAAGGGGAGAGGAGCATGCTTCTGAGAGAAATGGTTATTAAATAGCCAGTTATTGCGGGAGAAAACGATTCCCTCCCCCGCTTCCTAGGGCCTCATTCTCAACTAGGTCAAGCCAGCATCTGAAAGACATAGAAGAGATAGAAGATATTGCCCAAATCCTCAGGATACATGCCTTGCCATCTTGCTTGGGAATAGTTATCCCACCTAACTAGAACATCTTACAAAGTATTTAATTTAAGGTGAATTCTGGCCCATCGTGTTCTACTCAGGCAGTGTTGGACAGTGGGGTAGATCTTTTTTTTCTAGATTGCCAGAGGCTGGGAGTGGTCTGGGAGCTAGAGTGATCAGTCATGTCCTCCAGCACCTGATTAGAATAGGTTCACCTCTCCTTATAATATTATTCTTCTCATTAATTGTTAACCATTCAGAGTTGATTGTCACCCTTGAAAATATCTACTCTTCCATGGGCATATAAGCATTGAGGAGGTTTTCCATGAGTGATCTTTGGCATTTGAGAGTGCCACTGACTCCTTTCATTAATTATTTGCTAGCATGATTAATAAAATGATTAACTATTGAGGAACTATCTCTTGCACTTCTTAGATGTCACATTGCTTTCTTTCCCTCCAAGTCCCCTCTCCCCCATATTAATGGAACAAATTTTAAACCAAAATAGAGTTCCTGCATTAGTCAATGTGTGCGTGTGTGTGTGTGTGTGTGTATGTGTGTGTTTAACTGGTCTCCTGTTGAGAAAATACCATGCATTCATAAGCTGGAAAACTCCAATATTTTACTACTACCTATCGTTCGAATGATTCCACATGGAATTTATTGAGTCCTTTCAATGTGAGTACAAATTTTCTATAAATGTTTTCTATGCATTATGTTTGTTTCTGGAAGGAAATCAAGGACATTTTAAAAATTTTGCCTTTTTTGGGAGGAGGTGGGACAGAATAACAACCCAAAATCGAGCAAGATTGTCAACAGCATACATTTATTTATTCATTCATTTATTTATTTATTTTTGGTGAAGCTTTGTGTTGAATTTCTAAAATGTAAACTTTAAAAGAATACTTCTACTCACAGCATCCACAGAATAATAAACATAAAATTCTGAGGGAGACTTAGAGAAAGTGACCAACATTAACATGTTGAAATTATTTCAATTATATTTACTAAGCAATTTTTGTTATTTTTCTTGATGTTTGATGTTCAACTTTGGTCTAGCCTTCTCATCGCTCATTCGAACAACACTCAGAGAAGACAAGTCACAGATGATTAACAGCAGATCCAGATTTAGAATGCACATCTTCTAATTCCAAAGTTAGTATTCTTAAGCACATTGCATTCCTTTGAAAGTGATTTAGAATGAATAATCTCCTTCCATAAATGATATTTGAAGTCTTCCCTAATCTTTCATCAAACACTAAATATATTAAAATTAAAATTGTCAACTGATCTCTTTCAAACATTTTTATAAGGAATACCTAAGTTTATATATTTTTCAAGTTCTCAGTGTTACCATTTTTACCAATCCGTGTAAAATAACCTGGATGGCCTTAACAATGGAAACTGAAATCAGTATCCCAAGGTACTATTCTCAGCGGCAAAATTCACCTCGTGACTGAAACAATCTCTTTCCATTTTTCTGCCCCTTTGTCTCCCTACCTATCAAGTCAAGATAAGCTATATATCCCCAAGGGGTTGTTATTCAGATGAATGATGAAAGGCCTCACAATGCCTTCGGTACACCCCTATGCAACATTATAAAAGAAGAACTATTTTGAACATGAATAAATCATTTTGAGATCCTGATATGACATTTTATGTTAAAGTAGCTTCAAAACATATGTTGAATTTGTATTACCTTTGGCATTTTAAAAGTAGTTTTGCCTACTACTTCTCCTTGGATGTGAATATTTGGACTGAGCTGTCAAAAAACAATTCTTGTTTTTACCTATTAACTACAGTAAAATATCCTTCTGCCATGCTTGAGAAAAGAATTAAAAAAAAAAAATCCCTTCATGGTGTCAAGAAAATCCTTAGCTCCCACCAAGCTCAACATAATAGTCACCTCCTACGTGAGGGCTGCTAATGATACCCTCTTCCCCATCACACAGAAATCATCCTGTCCTTAGTTTGCATATTGAATGTATCTACTTATGTGTGTTTATAGTATATTCCTTGATAAAACATAAACTCCTTTGATTCAAAGACTATTTTTTTAGGCCTTTGTGTTGTCATAGCCAAGCAAAGTAGCTGGCATGTAGTAAACATTAAGTACATGCTTGAGGATTAAATGACAGTGCTAAACATTGAATTTGCAGTTGGAGTATCTGAGACTGAATCTTGATCCTACTATTTATTATTTATATGACATTGGAAAAAAAACATTTCCCCTTTCCATTTTTTTTTCCTTTGTACAATTAGGTGACAGGGCTAGAGAGTATCCAAGGCTCCTTCCAACTCCTATAGGGACATTACAACACAAGGAATTTTTGATTTATGAGACGAAAAACCATTAATAATTAAATTGTTAATAAAGGCCTGATTGCATGGTCAAAACAGATTTTGGAGATTATTTCATGTTAGATCTTCCACTAGATTGGCATTCAACTACCACATATGGTAGAGCTTTTAGAGAGGAACAACTGGAAAGGATTCCCAATTTTTCCGTGTTGTCTCTGAGAACAGCATAGAAAGATGCAAACATAAAACTCCAGATGGTCTCTACGAGCACTGCCAGAAAATGATGATGTATAAGAATGACTTTGTGACACCCATAGGCACCTGATGCCTTGGACTATCTAAGCAGTTGTCAAAAGGGAATCATAGGAGTAGAAGAGGATCTAGATAACCTGATTCCCGTCAAATTGTGCTCTGTGTTGCTATACTGGGTTTATTTTGGGGTTCATGGCTGTATTTTGCATTTATTTTTCTGTGTATATGCTTGTGCCTTCAGTAAATCATAAGCACCTGGGGGACAGGAATTCTTCTATTTTTGTCTTTATGTCTCCACTGCTTGTTAAGTAAAAAGTGCTTAACAAGTGTTTATTGAATTGAATTAAACATTAAAATACCTCCAGGAATGCTTTCTATTTGCTTGACATAACTATAGCTTGGGTTCATCATTGAAAAGCATGATCAAGACTATAGATCGATATGTCTTAGGGATGGTTCATTAGAGTGGAGAAAGGAGAATTTCCAAGTATGTCTAGGCAGAAGATCTGGGGGAAAAGAAGAAGAAGGAAGCCTTCTCTCAGATACAGAGGTTTCTTACATGTTCCTCCACACTTCCCTATCTGGTTCTATCAAACCTGGCTCCACTAGTTCTGCAAATCAGAATAATAGGGATAGATTGGACTAAGTAAGGTAAATATATACTTTTCAAGCCATTTTTTAACATAGAGATGAGTGGAATAGGTTTAGTGAAGACTTCTCAGATTATAATTCTTCTCCCAGGGGTGAGGTAAGACTGAGAGACTCAAGGTTACTATATTTTTAGAACAGAATAATTCCATATAAGGATATAAAACTGTGTAGTACATTAGGGTCTCAATGACTGGATAAAGTTTACCTAATTCTTCAATGTCTTCATTTCAAAAGTGATTGGTTAGATTTCATGTCTAGAATGTAAGATCATATTCCCAGCTAATGAGAATAATGGTCAGTGGCGGGGAGGGACTTGCGTTAGGGTCTATATAATTCACTGCCTTTTCTTTGTCTTCGGCTTTTTCCTGGTAGAGGAATTGCCTGATTCTTGAGAATCTAATAAATAAACTTTCTGTCATCACTTTGAGAGGCTTCTGAGTAATTGATTTAAGTAGGGATCTGAGCCATCCCACACAGAGAGAATATGTGGCAACCCTGGAGTTCACTGAAGCCCCTCTCAAGGTTAAGGGCTCTTTCCATTTAGTCTCTGGAAGAGGTGAACCTGAAAGGAAGTTATGATTACACTAGGAAGAAAGCAATCTGATTCATTCAATCAATAAATATTAATCAAACTCCTACTATGTGCTGCTGGTAAAATAAACATACAAATAATCTCTAACTTTAGGTAATTCATATTCTATAAAGAGAAATCATATAAGTAAAAACAAAGTAATGGCATAGTTAGGAATAAGAATTTAGAGGAATCAGGAAAGGCCATATGCTGGAGATAGCATTTGGGACTTTGAAAGAAAATAAGAATACCAAAGGGAAGAACTGGGGTTGGGGAGGCGCATTCCAAGTATAGGGGACAGATTACTATTTTGTACTAGATGGAATAGGGAGCCACTGAAACTTTTTGATTGGGAGATAACAAGATCAGACCTTTAACTTAAGACAATTACTTTGGCATTTATATGGGAGCTAGACTGGTGAGGGGAGAGAGTTGAGATATATAAAACAATTAGGAGTTTAATACAATAGATCAGTCAACACAATTCAAGGCCTGAACTAGGGTGGTGGTCAGTTGAGCAAAGACGACAGTTTAAGGAGAATCCATACCATCAATATTATTTTTTGTATTCTGAGTTTTTTAGTGGCCTGGTAATTGATAGGTTTGCATATTTCTCCTAAAATATATTTATACATCACATTTTAAAAAAATTCCCAGAATAGAAAATTCTGAAATGATCCCCAGCTGCTTACTGCCAGGAAAGCCCATCTTTTTGATATTAATTTTCCTGATGATGTTATGCAGCTGCAAATCATAGAACACCATGAGCTTGATTTTAAAAAAAATATTATATATATTGATATCTTTTGTCTCTACTTCATTTTCATTTTGCATCACCTTCATTTCCAAATATATCTTTCTCCATTCCCCAGAGACGTATCCTATATCACAAAGAATGACAAAAAGGGGGAAAAATAGTTCAGCAAAACCCATATATCAGCTGACTCTTCCAATACATGCAGTGCCCTATAGTTATAGTCTCCCATGTCTACCAACATCATCCAGTTGCTACAAATACAACTGTAAATGACGCAAAATGATGTGTAAACATGTTTGTAAGTAGAAAGAAGGCTCCATCAAAGTAGTAACCTAGACCTTTATATAATAATCACAGTATTTACCACTTGCAACTGATTATACTCAAATATAAATTTTTCTAGTTTCCTCTCACTGAGTGATGTTTTCCCAGTTGGAGATTGTTGGGAGTTCTGCCAATCAGGTATTTACATATGTCAATGTTTGGTGATCATAGCTTCCCAAGACTTGGCATCTCTTTGGAAGGACAGAAGGAGGGAAGAGAAGAAGAAAGGACTTATTAAGTGCCTACCATGTGTCAGGCACTGTGGTAAGTGCTTTATAATTATTATCTCATTTGATCCTCCCACAAACCCCAGAGGTAGTTGCTGTTATTTCCATTGTGGGCATGAAGAAATTGAGGCAGATAGGGGATAACTGAATTACCTAAGGTCACTCAGCTAGCTACTAAGTTTCTGAGGCAAGATATGAATTCAGGTCTTCTGGTTCCAGGTCCAGTGAAATGTGAAAATGCTTTTAACTAAATGTATTTATTTAGAAGGGTATTAAAATATGTATCACCCAAATATTTAAAGGTTTCTACGTTGGAGAAAGGGAGACCCACCAAGGTAAGATGACTTATGCAACATCTTGGATATAGTAAAGAGGCATCTAAGTGAAATAGTAGATAAGAGTACAGGAATGTTTACTAGCTGTGCGTTCCTGGGTAACCCACTTTTGTCTGTCAGGATAAGGTGAAATAATAAGATGCAAAATAAATAAATATTGATTGATTGAAGCTTTTTAGAAACCTTAAAGCACAAGACAGAGGTTAGTTGCTGTTGCTGCTGCTGCTACTGCTACTATTACTACTACAAAGTATAGTCATGAATGTTTTATTTTCCTGATACATGTATGTATATGGTGAGAAGACCAAAATTCCTATTCCATTTTCTGCTTTTTGTTCCTTTTTTCATTGATATTAGTCAAAAAGACCTTCCATTAAAAAGAGAAAAATTCTCAGGAGAACCCTGATTTCTACTCTCATCTTTCATATTTGCTTTGTGACTATGGAAAGTCAACTACTTAGTTAAGGTTTATTGAGCACCTATTATATGTATTTCTCAGTTCTTTCAAAAGTTAGTTTCCTTTTCTCAGAGACCTGCTATGAGAATCAGATGTGATAACATATGTAGAGTTTTATTAACTTTAAAATGATACATTTGTCAGCTATTTTAACTATATTTTAGTAGAAAAATGTATTGTTTCTTTTCAGAGATAAAACATATACCCCTACTTCATCACAATCTATATTAGTCAGATAAGATTCAGTCTTCTCTGAATTCCACCCTCTTTATGTTTCTCCCCAACTCAACCTCCTTCCATACTATCATACTCCAGTATTCAACTCAAAATCTCTATTACATAGAAACCCTTTCCCAATTAAAATTCAATTAAAGAGAAGCATAATTTTCATTTTTTTAAAAAGCTGAATAATTCATCTCATGAAATGAGTTTGTTCTAAAAATTTATCTGTAAGTCAGTTGTCTGGAAATGAGAACTTAGTTTTTGATAGAAACAGTATAAAACATCCTGGTTAGGTTTCAAGGCCAGGATATATATGTATATGTATACACACACACACACACACACACACACACACACACACACACACACACACACACACACAAAACAGGGTTTCTTAATCTTTTTGCTGTCTTGGCTCCCTTTGTCAATTTGGCCAAGCCTAGAAATACTTCTCAGAATAATGATTTTAAATAATTGAAGGAAATGCTAAATTTCAGTAAGCGGTTAGTGAAAATGAAGATTAATTTTTCCCCCTTTCTCATCTAACTTTATAGACTCCTTGAAATTTATCCACCAATACTAGGTTAAAAACCTTTGTTGTCATAGCTATTTAAGCACAAATATAACTGAACTCAAGCACTGATTTTTACTAGTCTTAGTTCTAGGGCAGTTTTCACTTTGGCTAAGTTTTTGATTGGTATTTTCCTACCTCCCTCTTTACACCTATTCTCAACTTCCTAGTGATATTCTCCTCATATCCCCATGGCTTTCATGCCACCTCAGACATGAACTGTAGTTCTTGAAACCAGGTTTGACAAACATCTCCAGGTGTTTGGTATTGCAAAATTACTGTCTTCTGCACCAAAACAAAGTTTCTCATTCCCTCAGAGATCTTAGCTAAAGCTAAAGAATCTGATTGAATTTAGCCTTTTAATTATAATAATGCCCAGCACAGTTTTTTTTTTTTGATCATTTACTTTTAGAAGGTTGAGACATACAAATTCCTTCTTGTAGAAAACTTCTCAAGTGACAAATCCCTTTACCAATGCAAATTTGAAATTCTTTTACATTTCCCTCTATTAAAAAGTTGTCTGGATTGTACAGAGGATAAATTTCTGAAAACTAGTAATTATACAAAGTCAAGCCTTGAATAAGACAGTGGAGGTTTTCATATCCAAGTTACTTGGGGAGTTCTGAGACTCCCTAGAAGAACAAAGGGAAAGGAGAGGTGGTAGTCATCTCATTGCAGCAGCTTGCCACACCTGCAGTTCCCTTCATCAAGATTATGAGAGATGAATTCTATGTAAGTGGACCAACTGGTGTGAGGCCACATATTTTTATTGGAGGTACTCCAGTAGCAGCAACATGGGAGAAAAACAAATCAGTAACAAGCAACTAGAAACAGCAGGGACCTACATCATTCCTGCCTCACTTCTGTTTACTTGTGTGTTTAAAAAATATTAAAGGCCACTTGATTGGATTTAGTATTGTTTCTCATCAACACCTGTAGTTGACCCTAACCTTATGTTGTCTGGTGTCCTTTAGTTTGAAATATAAAGATGAAATGGGAGCCAAACTGGAAAAACAGATCTTTTCTAGCTCAGGGCCAGAATTCAACTGCCAGCCCTTTTGTTAGAGAGTTTTACTCTTTTACCATGGGAATGATAATGAGTCATTTCATAACTATGTTCCAAGGGCAGAATTACTATTCATATGGGCCACATTTTATAAATTTTCCCTTTAGCAACAAGCCAATGTTACATAAACTAGTCAATATTACTAGCTGTCCTCTAGAATCAAAGCTTTTTCATATACTTCACAGCTGACTCTACAGTATTTCTAAATCTTTCAGTATTTTCACATGGCAATGAGGGCTCCATCAATGGTATATCATTGAGAAAATAAGAATTTATTAAGCACCTACTATTTTTCCAACATCCTGCTAAGTACTGGGGGATGTTGGTGGGGAGGTACATGTAAAAAGCAAAAGTCTCGACCATAAAGGAAGGATATGCTTGGCAAGTGGCCAGCAACCACAAATGCTCAAGAAGTTCTCAAAACCTAGGTAAAAGTTCTGGAGACAAGGTAATCACTTCAGTCAATCCATCTTTATCCCGACCAGGGAATTTAATCCTTTGTTATCATAGACATGTTTGCCAGCTTTGGCCACTCCCCACCTCCTCCCAATGTTTTTGAACAAATGAAATAAAGTGCAAGGAACACAAAGGAAAGCAATTATATTAAAATGCATTCACCAATTATAAAAACAAACAAAAAACTTCCTATTAAGATGCTCTATGCCAAAATAGAGAGAGAGAGAGAGAGAGAGAGAGAGAGAAAGAGAGAGAGAGACAGAGACAGAGACCGACCAAGAGACACCAAGATGTGAATGTTTCAGAGGAATAATCAAATATGCAGTATTATTTGTTCCCTTGGGCAATGTCTTTCTTGTACTCTGAGGACCAAGATAAAAATCCACCCACCTCTCTGTCTCTGTCCCTGTCTACAAATTGGATAAGCATATTTAGTACAAAGTTTCTTCCTTAATTTGGATTCCAAATAGAATATTTTCTTTGCTACAAGCAGCAAAAAATCTTAATAAGATGAAAGCAGATGCTTTCTTTAACTGAAAACACCTGAGACACTGTTTAAGAATAAAACTTGAGTTACATGTATTTAATGTTCAAGTCACTTGTGACCTTCACCCTGAACCCTTGGGATACTGAGTTAAAAAGGAAACTAGACTCTAGAATGTCAAAGAAGCACAGCTAGGGGTACCTAATAGATCAGGGAAATTCAATATGAAATATCAAAGGTTAAAACATCTAAGAGAAGTCAACTTTACTTGCATTTTCTTCTATTCCAGAAAAAATGGGCACTGACTTTGCAATCCTTTCTATAAACCTGAAAATACGCAAAATTTTTGTTCTGTATATAAAATATTTTAAGAAATAGTATGTTGCTCTAAATAATTATTGATTAGAAAAATGAAAATTAAAACAACCCCGAGATATCATTTTATACCTAGGTATCAGATTGCTTACAATGATTAAAGAGGAAACTGACAAATGTTGGAGAGGATGTGGAAAAATTGGAACACTAATTCTAATTCATTGCTGGTGGAACTGTGAACTGATCCAACTATTTTGGAGAGCAGCCTGAAAATAAGTGCAGAGTTATTGAAATGACTATACTCTTTGACCCAGCAATATCAGAATACAATAGCAATTTTAATGAAAAGATCTTTGTCATTGATTAACAGGCCCATGTGACTTGCTTAAATCCCCTGGAAGCCTAAGTCACTGGTGGTGGGAGGAGTTTGCTAAACTGGTAGAATGGGAAGGGTGGAGCAGAACTGGGAGGAAGTTAGTCTTGAGAGTATTCAGAGCTAGGAAGAATGCAGGTGAGTGAAAGAGATTGTGATTTTGTTTAAAGGAGCCTGCTTGTGATTTGCTTAATGAAGCTGGTTTGTGGGAAACCTGGTAGGGGGAAGGCTTGGTAATGGTATCGTTTTCTGCATTGTTATTGTGTATAGATTTTTGTTACTCTGATGGATTTGGCTTTCTGGTGTCTGAGTTCAAATCTGCCCTCAGACATTTACTAGTTGTGTGACCCTAGACATGTCACTTACCTCCTATTTTCCACAGATCCTTATCTGTAAAATGGGGTCATGAAGGGTAGGATATGAAATGACTAAACAACAAAATTCCATTTATAGCAGATCAACTAGTGCTCAACTGGTTTCTTTATAATCAGATATCATCCTCACCAATCTCCTATTACTCCTCTTTCATTCCTTGCTAGTAATCTGCCATTCATTTTAGAAGGAAGAAAATGCTGATGTAACACTGGGACCATTATTATCTCAAACCTCCATAGAGGAAAGAAAGTGTGCCCATAGAACCAAGGACTACTTCTCCCTTAGGAATTCTAGTGACCCCTGATGGGTAGTGGGAAAAAGATGGTCTGTGTAGCATAGCTTATGAGCCCCTATCAGTTTGTTCCCCCCTACGCTTTTGATTGTTAGTCGATATCAATTATCTAGTCAGATTATGTGAAGTTTCAGTTAGGAATGTTTACTAAGTATAGTAAGAGTAATCAGTACAAAACAGCTTCTCAAATGTCTACTCCACCTGCAAATGTAGAGGCTAGGGAAAAGGGGGATGGTTTAAATCACATGTGGGAAAGGGAATGATGTACTTGGGGGCACTGTGCCCTACTTTTGTGGAGTCTTCATGGGGTTTACCATAGCTATAGTGCAGCTTCCTGCTGGATTCCTTACAAATCTTTGAAACTGCCTTTTCTCAGTATGTTTAGTTTGTCTTTAGCTACTAATGTAGATACTACTATCAATCCTCCATTAACATTGTTAAGATTCAAAGGAGAATCCAAATATTCTTGAGCTTTCAAAATTCCCAAGATCTTTATTTGATCAAGGATAGGGACATGTGAAGGAGACAAAAGCTCTTCTCAGGAGTTTGGCTGAAAAAGGATCTTACAGAGCCTGCCACTAAGATGTTGAATTGTGAGTTGGCTGGCTTTTTAATTAAAAAAAAAATTATACAGGTTTCCGAGCAAGACTGACTCACTTCCTATGCTGTAGCATTAATTTCATCCACCATCTACCTGGAGATATTCTACTCCTCACCAAGTGACTAACTAGATTATTCCCACTTATTTCAACGTCCTTTAATTCCATGATTGGTTCAATGCATGTGTTCTAACCTGATGAAGGTATCAGAATATAGCATCTTTTTTTTTTTATTAATTTATTTAACTTTTAACATTCATTTTCACAAAATTTTGGGTTCCACATTTTCTCCCCTTTTGTCCCCTCCCCTCACCCCAAAACACCAAGCGTTCTAATTGCCCCTGTCTGCCAATCTGCCCTCCCTCCCTCCCCACCCCTTCCCTTTGGAAGGCAAGCAATTCAATATAGGCCAGATCTGTGTAGTTTTGCAAATGACTTCCATAATAGTAGTGTTGTGTAAGAACTTATTATATTTCCCTCCATCCTATCCTGTCCCCCATTACTTCTGTTCGTTCTTTTGATCCTGTCCCTCCCCATGAGTGCTGACCTCAAATTGCTCCCTCCTCCCCGTGCCCTCCCTTCCATCATTCCCCGCACCCTGCTTATCCCCTTATCCCCCACTTTCCTGTATTGTAAGATAGGTTTTCATACCTAAATGAGTGTGCATTTTATTCCTTCCTTTAGTGGAATGTGATGAGAGTAAACTTCATGTTTTTCTCTCACCTCCCCTCTTTTTCCCTTCACTAAAAAGTCTTTTGCTTGCCTCTTTTATGAGAGATAATTTGCCCAATTCCATTTCTCCCTTTCTCCTCCCAATATATTTCTCTCTCACTGCTTGATTTCATTTTTTTTTTTTTTTTTGGATATGATCCCCTCCTCTTCAGTTCACTCTGTGCACTCTGTCTCTATGCGTGTGTGCGTGTGCGTGTGCATGTGTGTGTGTGTTATCCCACCTTGTACCCAGAAGCTGAATAGTTTCAAGAGTTACAAATATTGTCTTTCCATGTAGGAATGTAAACAGTTCAACTTTTGCAAAGTCCCTTATGACTTCTCTTTGCTATTTACTTTTACATGCTTCTCTTCATTCTTGTGTTTGAAAGTCAAATTTTCTTTTCAGCTCTGGTCTTTTCATCAAGAATGCTTGAAAGTCCTCTATTTCATTGAAAGACCAACTTTTCCCCTGAAGTATTATATTCAGTTTTGCTGGGTAGGTGATTCTTGGTTTTAGTCCTAGTTCCTTTGACTTCTGGAATATCCTATTCCACGCCCTTCGATCCCTTAATGTGGAAGCTGCTAGATTTTGTGTTATCCTGATTGTATTTCCACAATACTTGAATTGTTTCTTTCTAGCTGCTTGCAATATTTTCTCCTTGATCTGGGAACTCTGGAATTTGGCCACAATGTTCCTAGGAGTTTCTCTTTTTGGATCTCTTTCAGGCGGTGATCTGTGGATTCCTTGAATACTTATTTTGCCCTCTGGTTCTAGAATCTCAGGGCAGTTTTCCTTGATAATTTCATGAAAGATGATGTCTAGGCTCTTTTTTTGATCCTGGCTTTCAGGTAGGCCCATAATTTTTAAATTGTCTCTCCTGGATTTATTCTCCAGGTCAGTTGTTTTTCCAGTGAGATATTTCACATTATCTTCCATTTTTTCATTCTTTTGGTTTTGTTTTGTGATTTCTTGGTTTCTCATAAAGTCATTAGCCTCCATCTGTTCCATTCTAATTTTGAAAGAATTATTTTCTTCAGTGAGCTTTTGAATCTCCTTTTCCATTTGGCTAATTCTGCTTTTGAAAGCATTCTTCTCCTCCTTGGCTTCTTGAACCTCCTTTGCCAATTGAGTTAGCCTATTTTTCAGGGTGTTATTTTCTTCAGCATTTTTTTGGGTCTCCTTTAGCAGGGTGCTGATTTGTTGTTCATACTTTGCTTGCAAGTCTTTTATTACTCTTCCCAGTTTTTCCTCCACCTCTTTATCATGATTTTGAAAATTGTTTGAGCTCTTTATGTCCTTTTCCCAGAACTGATCCCATTGAGTGGGCTGGGATGTAGAAGCACTGACTTCTGTGTCTTCCCCTGATGGTGAGCACCACTCTTCCTCATCAGAAAGGAGGGGAGGAGAAACCTGCTCACCAAGAAAGTAACCCTCTATAGTCTTGGTTTTTTTCCCTTTTCTGGGCATTTTCCCAGCCAGTGACTTGAGCTCTGAATATTCTCCTCACATGTACCTCGCGTCTGGATCCTCCCAGCCAGCGCTTGGGGTCTGAGAATCAAATGCTGCTTCCCAGCCTCAGTGCTTTGGGCGGGGGCAGGGCTGCTATTCAGTGTGAGATTATGTTCAGGTGCTCAGGTGGGGGCAGGGCTGCCTCACGGCTCAGTTCCCTCAGGGGGTTTATGTGGAGACCTTCAACAATGGATCCGGGCTTCTGCCTGCTTGGGGAGCCGCGGTCTGCTCCCGCCTCCGCTGTTGCCATCTGAAGGGGCCTGAGTATCAGAATATAGCATTTTATAAGGTCCTTTGTTTGATCTGGGAAATATCTATTTATTGATTAAATCTCCCCACTCCTCTTTACACTAGATAGTTGGGAATTACATGATCAAAGAATATAAAGATTCCAGAAGGTAATTTATTCAACCAATCAATGACATATTTTGAGCTCTTATTATATTAGACACTATACAACACAAACATGAACAGGAGTCTATACCACCCCTAAAACTGGCTATCTAATCTCTCCTTGAAAAGATCCAGGGAAATGAAGTCCGGTACTTCCTGAGGCAGTTCATTTAATTTGTAGACAATTTTAATTGTTAAGAATCTTTTCCCTTGCATCAAAACTAAATTTGACTTTGTGCTACTTCTATCCATCGCTCCAAGTTATGCTCACTTATGCTAAGCAGAATGAATCCATTCTCATTTCCATGTAACAGTCTTTGAAATATTAAAATGCAATCCCCTGTCCCTCTGTCTTTAGATTTTCTTCTCTTTAGCCTAGTAATTTCTAGTTAGTCAACCAATTCTTCATATGACATCATCTACAGTCCTTGTCATCCTTGTTTACATCCTCAAGGGATACTCTAATATCTTTACTTACTGCCCAAAAAGTGAAATCCAGAACTAAACAAAATACTTCAGATGTCACCTCTTTAGTTCCCTTCTAGACCTTAGGTTTCTCTTAGATTTGATGAAAATTCCTCTCTTGTTCATTTAGTATTTATTGAACACCTACTATCTGAAAGGGACTGTACTAGGTCTTGGGGATATAAAGGCAAAGACATACAGCCCTAAAAAGGTTTGTGCCCTTCTAAGAGAATTCATGTTAGATGAATCATTCTGGTCTTTCAGTACATTAAGCTCCGCAAGTTTATGCTGAATAGCAGTCAAGGTCAAGGGGAAGACTTTTACTTAGAACAGATTCTACTCATCTCTTTATTTCACATGGTTGTGAGAGCATGGAAATAAGAGGGAAAGCAGCCAAGGAAACATCAACTAAATCTGTGGTTGCAAATGTATATTGAAGAATCATATATCTAAAGAAATAATCTGGGGTGGATACTGAAAATAATAATGTCAAAGTAATAACCAGGAATGGATCTTGAGAATGAGTCAGTCAGAAGGCAGGAGTAGATAACTAAGATCTGGGTAAAATCAGACAAAGAATACTGGAACAAAATTTAAGAAAATGTGCTATCTATATGTTGGTAATAATAATATTAAAACATTGATAATTGTAGTAATAATTGATATTTCCCTAAGGAAGTAATGTTTCCAAAATGCTTAAATATATTATTACATTTAAATTCATTTGATCATACATTTCTAAAAATTGAGAAGCTGTTGGGAATTTCATATTCAATGACATAGTCAGCAAGAAGTTATTAAATGACTACTAATTGATTGTGCCAGGGATTCAAAGACAAGAACAAAACAGAGACAATCTATGCTCTCAGGGAGCATTCATTCTCTCAGTGGAGACATTGTGTGTGTGTATAAAAGCATATATAAAATAAATTCACACTTTTTTGATGGAGATACTAGCTAGATAAGTAGAGATACTAGAGAGATAAGGAAAATTTTCTTATATAAAGTGTCACTTGGACAGAGCTTTGAAGAAATATAGGACATAGGTCAAGTTATAGTAAACAGAATTCACTAAAGGAATAAAGGACAGTTTGTGCAAAGGCATGGAGACAGGAGATGGAGTATTATATGTTGTTATTCAATAGTATATGCCTAAAGTGTTTGACTCTTGAGAAAAAAAAAAACAGAAGTTAAAGGAAAATTTTAAATGTAAAGCAACAACAATAAAACAAAGCTTTAGTTTTCTGTTCTTCTCTGTATTTTGGTATACTGGTTCTCAGACTTAAGATTACAGATGCTTACTCCCTAGGTGAATCTCACTAAGAGAGTTTTTCCATCTTGGAAAAGAAAAAATCCAGTTATGAAGAAGAAATTAAAGACAAATGGTGGACTGTTCAAATAGTACATTTGGTCACCCTGAGCTTTTAAAAGCATAAGAAGACATCCTACATACTAGGTGGATCTTCTAGGGTATGTTTATGGGAAAATAGAGGCATAAGTCAATATGAGATTAAAAAAAAAGGGGATCATAGTCTACATGTGAGATTATATATCTATCAAAACATTTGTACAGGAGCTAAATTCCACATAGTTAATATAATGTACATATTTAAGTACATACTGGAGACTATTTACTATTGGATAAGATTATAGGGTGTGTATTTTTGACTCCAAGCAAGATGATTTTATAAACAACTCAATAAATACAAAAGATGTTCTCTGTTAGATAACCCCACCTACGGTCTGAAAGTCTGAACCTAAAGTGTTTTAATGATTATAGTGCAATTATTTAATTTATTATAGTAAGCCTTAATGAATTAGCACTCTAATTCTTCTTAAATCATATGAGATGAATACAGAGTTATCTGAGTTGCCAATCTCAGCATTCAGCAACAAAGGTGCTCATTATTGTCATGAAGGAGTTATGTTGAGTCCAAGAGTGAGTCCCTATAGATGGTGAAGTTTCATGGCAGATGTCCCTATTCAGATTCTCATTGTTGACATAACATCAAATCCTGGAAAAAATAAGTTCTCTGGATGAGATGCATAACAGGTGTGGGGAACATGTGACCATGAGGCCACATTTAGCCCTCTAGGTTCTCAAGTATGGCCCTTGACTGAATCCAAACTTCACGGAACTAATCCCCTTAATAAAAGGAGTTGTTCTGTAAAACTTGGACTCAATCAAAAGGCTGTCCCCAAGGCCCTAGAAGTTCATGTGTGGCCTTGAGGCTGCAGGTTCCTTACCCCTATACCATTCAAAAGAGTTTGGCCTATCTACATAGGGAAAAAAATGAAGTTAATGAAGACTACCTATTTGTCTAGACTATGATGGGAAGTTGGATACATAACCTATGTGTCTATGAGAACATCTCAGTCAGACTTGGCAAGTTGATAGGGTTGGGACCAAAATTGAAATTAGAAGGAAAGGGTTGAGTGGCTTTGGGAAATTCCTAAGTCCTTTTTTTTTTTTTAAATTCTCCCCCCAATTTATTAATTTATTTGTTTTCATTTTCAACAATCACTTCCATAAATTCCAAATTTCCTAAGTAATTTTAAACATTCCAAATTTCCCCCTATAAGGAAGGTCAAACATTATAATGCTGATACTCTTCTGGTTTTGTTGTATGGCTATGAGATATTGAACTCTATAGTGTCCAAAGACTTGAATTATTTCCAGAGGACAAAAGAGATGTATAATAAGCATCAGTGCTCCGTAGCATATTAAAAACTAGGAATTATGAAAGAGATTGAAGGATATCATTAAATAACAACCAAAAAAATGATGAGCTGGATCCTGTGGCAAGAGCAAGGGAACACTGATTATTTTATACTTCATTGGTATGCTCATAATATCCACAGAAAATGAAGAAACCTCTCCCCTCCAAATGGATGAATCCCCAGTAGTAAACTTATTTTAAGTTCTGGACAAATGGCACACAGAATGGAAAATCTGGGCTAACTTGAAATCTGCACTGAGGGAATGAATATTCACATAGACAAGATCACAGACACATATGAGTTGATTTGTCTCTATGGTATCTTAGAACACATTTTTAAATATATTTTCATAAGCACATAAATAATAAATATTCATGAATACTATGAACTTTTGATAACAAGGTCATGGTATACTCATACAAAACATTAACAGCTATTCAGTCGGCATGTGTATATAGCAGAAGCTGCTGACTCCTAAAGGGAGGCTGTTTATTTTAAAGTGTTCATGGAAAATCCTGAAAAGCCATTAGTATCAGACAGGTGTGTGAGTTATAGAACCAATCTGACCTTTTCAGGGGTTTGTCAGTATTTATTGGCACTCTTGGTGACATTTATATTGTTAAATGAAAATATAAAAGCCTGAAGCTGCCAATGGAGTAGTTATGAGGACAACATCTGATCACAGGATCCCGTAAATTATTGGGACAAAGCTGAACCACAAATTTCTCCTGCATTCAAGGATGAAATCTAGGCTCTAATAAAATAGGTCCAGAAATTTTACCTTCCCCAATGACCAAAGGAGGAAAAAAAAGATCATTTTTAACCTATTCATAGGATTTTGAGGTCTTCTAAGCTGAATCTAAAATGATTAATTACTGCTTCCTTGTACTACATCTACTGTGTTCATTCAATTTTCTATTTACTTATACACAAACACATACACACATACACACACAGAGCTTCTGGGAGATTTCAAAACCAGTTGTCAACTTGATCAAGTTGATGTTCATCAAATAGTGAGCTGAGAAAGACATGGCCAGCATCTAAACTGACAGGAGCACCTTGATCTATTACTTGAATTTACTAACATTTTAATTATTTACACTGCTCAACAATTACCTGATACTTGCTACGCTACTACAAGGTACTGTGATAGTTTGAATGGATCTATATAATAACTGATAATAGTCCCTCCCTCCATCAACATAGACCCCCATTAGCAAAGCTTTCTTGCTATTTTTCTCATCTAGGCCCTTCCATGACACCATAAAACTGTTCTCATATGATTTGGAGATAATTATAGTTTGTAATAATAATTATACTTCAGATGTGCATAATATTTTATGGTTTATTAAACACTTTTATACCCATTTTCTCACTGAAATCTTACCTTGGGAAGCAAGTGGCATAATTTATCTCTTACAAATGTAGAATTTGGAAAGATTAACTGAATTGAGAAAGATTACAAATCAAATAAATGAAAGATGTAGGACTCGATCCTAGCTCTTCTGCTTCCAAGACCAGTGCTGTTTCTACTATACAAAGCTGCCTTTCATATCAATCGCACTAATGTTCTAAGAAGAAAAAAAAAACTCATACAATGAGCTTGTTATGTAAACACTGAGATGTTGTTGACATTCCAAGGTTAAAAGTACATCATGAGGGCAATACAAGAAATGCAAAAAGTTGACTTTTGGAAATATGTTAGAGATATTCCTCATTGCTATATTGAGAAACCTATTAAAAAAGTCTCTTTTAGTTTCTTCACAGGGGGAAAATCTTCCTGAGGCTCAGGTAACTGGGAGTTTCAAATACCTACTATAGGATTTAGTTGAAAATCCCACTGTGACCATATCTCAATATCTGAGTTTTTGTGTTATCATTTGTCAAATGGGAATAAAAGTTATTTGTGCTGTTACTTCTCTGGATTGTCAGGATGATCAAATTGTAAAAGTTCTTTGTAGCTGTATTATGCTAAATAAAGATAAATTATTACTACCATTAGCAGCCCCAAAGAGTTAATCATCCAAAGAGACAACCAGGAAAAGAAGCTTAAGCAATAGAAAAATCAACATAGCTGAACAAAAGATTTCAATTGATCCACAATATTTCATGAAATCCCTTTCTAGGGATATTGTGATCACACAATCATCTTAATTCATTTGGAGCACTACTAATAGAATCATAATGTAAAGCTAATTTGAAAGACTTTCTTGTAGTAACAATACTTGGAATTCATATGCACAGATGATATCATGAAGGAAGAGACTTGAGAAAGAAGACCCAAGATAGTACTTGGTAGGACAGACACACAAGTATTGGGAAGTGAATGGATGATGGTAAAGACATGGAAAAGAATGATCAGAAAGCTAAGAGGAGACATAAGGAAAAGTTTTCACAGAAATCAACGTAAAAGGGAATATTCAGAAGGAACAGGGTCAAAAGATTAATAGATGTTAAGGAGGATAAAGATTTGATATCAACTTCAACTTATATACCACTTTGAAGTTTACAAAAGATTCTCAGTCAGAGATGGAGTACATCTAACAAATGCTGGCAAGAAGGTCTTTTCTAGTATTTTACAAATCTAATCCAAAGGGCTTTAAAGTAAGAAGTATGGGGAAAGAGGACCTACCAAGGACATTGCCAGGATTAGATACTATAGAAAGTAATCACAAAGAAATAGCACATAATAATAGCACTTAAGACACCTAGAAATTCACAAATGACAAAATCTAAGAAAGGAGCCACTAGTAATAACAATGTCCTCAGGTGGCTATACACACATACTGAAAGATGAAGCAACAAACAAAGGTAATTGGAGGTACAAATGTAAAGGGGACATATTTGATCTTATACTCTATGACTGAGTATGATGAAACCATAACTGGACTATAGCTCTGGATGGGGACTTCTTATTCAAGAGAAATTGGGTAGATAAAAAGTGGTATGACAAGAATCTGGTCAGGATTATGTTATAGGAATGCACAATACATTTCATTAGGATGTAGAACCAGATGATTCTATTTTTAAATTTTTAAAAATGCAAACAATTATGTAATAAAATGATATACAATATTTTTTACTTATCAAAATAAAACAACTAAAATTTAGCTAAACTAATTTTTCAAAATCAACAATTACACTTTAAAATACTTTCAAAAGAGACACAAAACAATAGAGTGTATGTATGTGTCCACGTGTGCATACCTCTAACACCCTATATACAAACTTCTGGATGACATAGACATACAGAAGAAACTTCAGAGGAGAGGTTTCTGACAGATGTTAGCAGAGAGAGGATTCAAAAATAGTTACACAGGGCAAGGGGTACATAGACTTTTCTTGTCTCAAGGTTATAGGGATGTGAGAGCAGGAATAGTTAATGCCAAAGAGGATGGTAAGAGATGAAGTATCCAACAAAAAGAACCAACACGTGATGGAAAGACTGAAAAAAAATACAGCATTTGCTATAACACCCAAGGATTATAGTAAGGACTTTACTATTGTAATCTCATTTGATCACAACAACACTGAGGGGCAGGATATTATAATTTTATAGAGGAAGAAACTGAGGCAAACAAGGATTAAGGGACCTGATGTAGGTCTCAGGCCAGATTTGGATTTAGGTATTACTGATATAGTAGGCAGAAGGGTATTCACCTTCTACAGATAAAGCTTCTGAACCATAGGACTTAGGCAAACAGCAAATGGTATTTTACTAGCCTTACGAGGGAAAAAATACTAGTTGAATGGGATACCAAATTGTCCAAACATGGGACTAGAATGTCAATGGTTTATAATGGCAGTTGGGATGGTCATGGGATGAAGGAGGCTATTATCAGACTCATGGGGAGCTCCTGACTGAGGAAATCACTACAGTTTTCCATCCTTCAACATAATATTTGAAGCAGACTGGTGTGGGGCCAAAAGAATTAACAAATGTTTATCAAGTAATTACCATGTGCCAAAAAAACAGTAGGGTGGGATCACAAAACAAACAATAAGCCTATCTTTACTCCTAAGGAACTTATATTATATATGAGGATGTAGTAAATACATCTATGAAAACATGCAGAATAGATACAAATAATATCAGGCAATTAGGTAGAGATAGATGGTAAAATATAGTGAGAAGTTAATATAGTGATTGTTACCTGTAGTGTCAGATAGTATATAGCCCTTTTCCTTCAAAATCCTTTGACCAAAATCCCAATAAGGACACATGGTTCTAGTCAAAGTCTGAGCAAAATTGATGGGACGGGTGTCATTGCTTCCTCTTCTACCACCTGTGACAGGTGGTACCTGACTTATCTGGGCACTTCATGCTAAAGAAGGACTATGTGGGCAGTGATTTTTGGGTGGCATTCATGGACAATATATGATAGAGAAGGGCAGAACAGTTATCATATTTGCCAATGATGGGCGTTAGAGCTATTTGAGGAGTTCTAAAATCTTAGACCCTTAAGGGGATTGAGTCTGGGTCCCTCTTTATCCTTCTGATTCATGCAGTAACTGATGTGTATTAGTGGCACTTCCTCAGTCCTCTCTGCTGGCAGTTCTCACCTATTTGGGCACTCAGTGTGTCCATTATACTAGCCAATTCGCATATGGAAATGAAAAGACTAATAAGCACCAATCTGGAGAAATAATAATCAATGAACAAGCATTTTTGTTAAGTGTCTACTATATTCCAGATACTGTGTTAGGCATTGTGAAACCTCCATATACTTGAGATTGCATTCAAAGTGTCTCAAAGAAGCATGTTGTACCTCAAATTTTGTGATTTTCTACTTCTTTGGTAGTTTATTCAGATTTCTAACCCTTTAATTCCAAGTCTCAGCCTTCCATATTGAAAGTACAAGATTTTCTGCTTTTAATACTTTGTTATAAAATTTGAACATCTGTGTATACACACATGTGCATATGTACACATGTGTGCATATATGCACATGGTATATTATGTGCATATGATATCTGTACATATGTGTATATGTATGTGTGTATGTATATATATATCTTTCTATCTATAGATATTTTGTCCCTTTTGGGAAGTCATTAACCTCTTTGTTCTCAGTTTTCTCTTCTGCACAATGAAAAGGTTGGAGTACAGTGATCTCAAAGATCCTTTCCATTTCTGAATATATAATTCTATGAATCTATAACTGAAAAACAAAAACCATTGGTGACTTCTCCTGCCTCAACCTTGTCTCGCCTCTCATATCAAGTACCCAGCTGGAGAAAACTGAGCTAATCATGGCCCAGCTGTGTCATCTAACAAGACCTTTGTGCTGGAAAAGCAAGGTTAAGTATGTCATCATAGACCACATTAATTTCTTTGTCCACTAAGGAAAAGAGAGCCTGCTCTCTAAGACATGAGGTTGCCAGCTGTGGATTCTATAAAGCTCCAAGCTGAGAGTAAGGCACTTATTAAGGGAATAAATACCATTGGCAAATAAAAGAAAGTGAATATTTAAAACAGAGCAGTTTATGATTTTGCAAACTAGGCTGTATTGTTATGAATCCACAATCTTTAATTTCCTTAAATAATTATACCTTTATTTGCACCACCATAACTGATCATATCCTTATAACAAACAAAAATTAACCAACATTTAACATGCTACTTTTTTTTCCATTAAACTTAAGTCCAAGTTTTATTCAAAACAACTAAGTTCATAAAAGAACCACATAAAAGAAACCTAATTTTTAAACTTTGATTTAAACATCTGTTTCACTTAGGTTAACTAAAACTGATCAGCTGAGCATAAGTTTAGTAGAGCCTAGAAAAAATGAGTATTGTGCCTTATAATTCTCCAGGAAATATCCAGATGACTATAATAAAGAACATAGGTTAACACTAAATGTATAGATGTTATTAAGATTTCATTTATTGTAATAATGAATGAAAAGACATCAAAGGAATAGTATGCAGACAGCAACTAATTTTGTAGAGAAGCAAGAGATCTGTTGATTTCCATTTACTTAAAAAATGGAAAAACTAAAATCCCCTAAAAATATACCATATAATTAATTTTTTTGATGATGTGATATTTGACTACAAAATTCACAGAATCAGAGAATCCTGGAGTGGTAAGATGTCTGGGGCATTTAAGACAACCCATACCTTAGCAGAAATAATATTCACAGCCCCTCTCATCATAAAGGTTGTTCAATCTTTACAAAAAGACTTTATTAAAGGAAAGCCACTATTTCCAAAAGTAGCTCATTTTACTTTCTGACATTTCTAATTGTCAGGGGGTTTTTGCTTATATTCAGCCTAAATCTTCCTCTCTGAAATTTCCATTCATTTTTCTCAATTGTGCCTTTTGGGCCAAGTTATTGCTGTTCAGTCATTTAAGTTATGTCCAACTCTTCCTGACCCCATTTGGGATTTTCTTGGTAAAGATTAGGCAAGGAATAAGTACTGATATACAAGATACATACAAAACACGTTCAGATTAGATAGAAAGTGATTGAGTGTGACCAGGCACTATTAGCTGAGGAAGAGAGCAGGAAAAGCCTTCTTTGGAAGAGGAGACTAGAGCAGATGAATTTAGGGAATTGAAGAGGCTGAGGCAGGGAGAGAAAATAGTCCTAGGGTCTGGAACAGACAGTATAAGGGTATGAAGTCAGGACTTGGATTTTGGAGAGAAACACTATGAGTCAAGAAATACAATATCTTGAAAAAGAAAGAGAAGCATCATAGATGATGGCAGATGACTTCAAGAAGCATTTGGATACAGTGGAATAGATAGAAAGATTGAATCTCAAAAAGTTCTTTGTTGAGTGATAAGAATTGTGGGAAACTAGGAGTGGTAACTTATCCTCCAGGCACAGTGTGTCAGGGGACCAGCAAAAAGCAACCAGTAAGGAGGCAGATGATCAGGTGAATAATGTTTTCTAAGAGATCTAGGTTTGTCTGAATGAAAGAAGATAGAATGGGTGAGAAAAGAAAAGAATGAGAATGAAGGGTTTGTACTTTGAGTAATAGGGAGGGTGGAGTAGTGGTGTTCCAGAGGATACAAGAAAAAAAGGGATTGGTACTAGTATTGAGTTAAATAGAGATTAAAAACCATTAGGGAAAGGAAGAGGAATTACAAATGTCTTAAAGATTTGCTGGGCAGTTACCATTTGTTTGGGGCCTCTGCTTTCTGGGTCTCCTGACAGTGAACAGCAGCTTTGCTACAAATCTGTTCCCTTAATAAATGGCTATTAACTAAATAACTAAAAACTTGGGAACTTAGTGGTGGTGTTGAGAAGGAGTTCAGGTTACAGTTCTTTGTTTCCATTGACTAGACTGAACTCAAGTGGCACTTATTCAGTCCAGTCAATGACATCCCAAGAGTGTAGGTCATGAAGAACACCTCCAGGAGATTTCATAGAAAGCATGAACTTAGTTCTGCTGCAAGATTGATATTTAAGGACCAGTCCCTTTCACTATTAAGTTGAGAGCCTTAGGTTCTGGGGCTGGGCTTACTGATATGGTAGAAAGAGAATTGCATTGAGAGTTACACAACCTGAGTCAAAATCCAAGTTCTTCAACGGCGAGATTTAATCAATTCACTTTCTCTCTCGCAGCTTCAGTTCTGTTATCTGTAAAATGAAAGGTTTGGACAAGATGGCCCCTAAGGTCCTTTTCAATTCTCAAACTCTACGGCTTCAGTTCTTTATGACTGGATGATCTAGTGGTGCTTTCTATCCCCAGTCTATCTCCAGATATTATGAACTTGCTAGTTTTGAGTATACCGTCTTTTCAGCTCCAGGCATGGTGTCTTAAAAATAAATTAATTCTATAATTGCAAGGTTCCAGGGCTATGCCAGAAATACTTAACCCTGAGGCATGAAAAGACATGAAACAGAAAGATTATTCTGTAATCCCTTGAAGGAAGAAATACGTGTTGGTAAGGAACCCCCTCAGGCCATATAGCGATAAACCAAAATCAAGTGTGTACATACTGCAGAAGTGGGGGAAAAGCTATCCCAACAGCTGCCAGATGATCAACTAGTCCAAAAACATGTTAGGATGATCCAGTAACTCTTACTGATAAATAGAAAAGAGACTTAGAATTGGAAGACCTTATTTTTATTCCAGGCTACCTGCTGCCTGACTCTGTTTTGTTAACTATAAAAATTATTGATTAAAATGCATATTATGACTTAGTCAAATTGTTATTTTAGGAACAAATGAGGAAGCATATGTTAAATCCATTTATAAAAGGAATAGGTGCAAAAGTAAGGTATCTTGAAAATAATTCTGGATTATCACAGGCAGTCATAGAATCCAAGAATAGGAGAGGGAGAGCAGAGTAGAAGAGTAAGTCACTTTGTTTTGACTTTCAGTATTAGGAGTAAAGTAACATTTAATCTTTATTTATCTCTTTTCCCCCAGGAGAGGGCTTCCCTAAGAGTCAGCAAATCTCCCAGAAATTTGAAAAATAGAACAACAAATTGGAACTAATTTCTGTGCTACTACACAGGTGGAGACATGTAGACCTGCATGCTTACAGTGGGCCTTTAGGGAGCCTTTCTATTAGTTTATGAAACTCAGGATCTATCATGCTGGAGACAGCATAACCACAAAAAGCATAATCTGAGACCCTTGCAAAACCACCTTGTAATTTTACCATGGTAATATTTCACTTGAATAATGTCTTGCCTCTTAGTAGTCCTGTGAGGAATATTATTCCCATTTCATTGAGAAAAAAGCTAAAATTCAGAGAGACAAAGGCTTGAATATCTATCAACAAATCCTTAATTTATTAAGTCCTGTTATTATCATTATTATTAATTAATATATTAATCATATTAATATGTCCCTGAAGATACAAAGGCCAAAATTTTAATGGCCTCTACTTACATGGAGCATATATATGCGCACATACACAAACACATGTGTACACATATATACATACATGCACACACATATGTGTATATATGGGTATGTATATATACATATATACATATATATTTAGGCATCATTCCCCCTTCCTCTTTCTGAGTTCAAATCTGACCTCAGACACTTATGATGTGACCCTGGGAAAGTTACTTAACTTGATCGCTTCCATTTCTTATTTGTAAAATGAACTGGAGAAGGAAATCACAAGTTACTCCAATTTTTTTGCATAGAAAATTCCCAAAAGGGGGAAAAAAAGACACAACTGAAAAATTATTAAACAACATACATATACAAATATATTACACACATATGTGTAACATTATATCACTGTATACATACATATATTTTTACACACAGTACATGGTAAAAAGAAAGTATGATTTCACTGGGGAAGTAGTTGTAGTTGAGTTTGGGGTATGGGGACAAGAAAAGCTTTATGTAGAAAGAGTCATTTTTTATTAATTTTTGAAGGACAGTAGAAATTCCAAGAGGCAGAGTTGAGGAAAGGGTGTGTTCTAGGAACTGGGAACGACTTGTTCAGGGTTACAGACAAAAGATGTAATATGGTATATGTAGAACAACAAGAAAGCAAGTTTGATTTGGAGATCTTCTCAAATCCTCAATATGTCCTCATTATATTAGTGCCTTGTCTTCAAGAAGTTTACATTCTATTAGAGGAAACAACACAGACACAACAAAAAAAGTTCTTCTCACTTCAGGTACCTGGATCAATCTATTATACTATGCTGTCTTTTTCTGATGTGCCTAGTCAGTATCCTCCATATTGTTACAGTGGTATAATCAGATCCATCTGAATACTTTAATGTTGTGTTTATATGCATGTGTGCATATATATACATATATATATATATATACACATATATAATGCATTACATATATAATAAATTGTATACAACTATACATATATCTATACATACATATCTGTGTGTGTATATAAAAACATTTACTCTTTCCATCATGAATTTTGTTTTCATTTCAGTGTATATTAACTCACATATTATCTCATTTTAGTCTATAAACAGCACTTGTAATATAGACCAAACTATTTGTGAACTCATTTTTTAAAGGAAGAAAATGAAAAACAGAAGTTGCTTGACCTACCCAAGTGACAAAGTTAAAGCTACAGCTAGGGTTATATGCCAGGTTCTCTAATACAGAAACAACTAAGGAGATAATCTTGGAGGGCCAAAATTATAATAAAAATCCCAAATCCTTGAAACTCTCTGAAATAATTTACAAAAGCTACTTTGTGTCAGTATTGAGACAAAGTAAGGTTATAGAGAAGAATGTATTAATTTCACAGGTCTAGTCTGCGCAAGTCTCTTCTGCCTATTTGCAGATTGGTACTTCTCCCAAAATAGGCCACAAGGGATCTATTTTCAGACCTTAAGAGAGAATAAAGAGCTAAGAGTGGGTGAGGGAAAGGGGAATGGTGCATTTAGGAAGTAACTACTTTTATGATTAAACTGTTTAGGTGTTGGGGGTGTAAGCTCAGTTCTGTGTGGACAGTCTCGGGCAGGTAAAGGTGAGGACTTCTAAACCTTAGCGTTCTCATGAGGCCCCCCAGGGAACAGCTGGGAATTGAGGTGTGAGACCCGGGCTATCTCGTGCATTTCCGCCTCTTCCCCATGGGAAACTTGCTGGGAAGAGCATCCTTGCCCTCAAGATTAATCCATAGTCTGAGCACACCTATTGTTGTCTAAGGGCTGAGAACAGGCACGGTATTCAGGTGCAAACTATGCAGCGGGAGAGCTTAAGTAGGGTCAGGAAAGCCTGAAGGCGCTCTTAGCACTGAGGGCCCTTAGAGGACAGAAGGCCCCTCTTCCCTCTCCCACTCCCGCTTCCATTCTCTTACTGTAAGATCTTTGCCTCCTTGGGAAGAGGATTCCTCTCTCCTGAGGAAGAATTCACCCTGCACATGTAACCAAGACCCTCAATAAAACCTAACCCTTGTTCGATTCTGCAAAGTCTCTTCTCTCATACATTTATCCGGTTTGGCCAGCCGAAGACCTGCGATATGTAAGGTAAGACTCGGGTAGCCCTTAGACCTCTAGGCCTGATATTTAGGTATTAGACATTTACTCAGCAACCAGAATGTTCATTATATTCAGTTCATCTCACCTCACTAGTGTCATATCAGTCCACCCCCATGCCTCATAAATGAGAAAAAGCAAGGATAATTGCAATCTATTTTTTGCCCTCCAAAGAAATAATTTGGCACAATGATATCATACTCCAAATGAAAATGTCATTAAATCCACAATTATACCTCTAGTAATTTCTTTAAATTATTTGTGTATATATACATGTACAAATGTGTGTGTGTGTGTGTGTATGTGTATGTGTGTAGGGGTGTGTGTGTAAAATTACAATGATCAAACCAGAAGCTAGAAGCAGATGGTACACACTACTACTTTTTTTCTTTCCCTTTTCTTTTTCTTCTGTCTCTATTTCTTTTTAGGCTTTGTGTTTTGGCCTAGTTGACTCTCCTTTATTTTGCATTCTTCTGGTTGTAGCTGAGGACAGCAGAGTGATATGAATGAGCATCTTCGAGTCTCATGACCATAAGAAGCAGCATCTCTCACTCTGAATTCAGCTTACTTTTAAAACATAACAGAGTTTTATAATCCCTTGAAGTTCTTTCACTTTCAGAGTTCAAGAATTCTTTGAATTTCTATCACCTTTTTAGGAGCCTAAGATGCTTTCCATTGATGAAATACTTAAACTATTTTCTCCATTTCCTCATTGATTTGTTGTATACATTGTGCTATTTACAAGAAAATAAATGTTCATTGCTAAGGTTAAAATAAGTGTTCAATGTTAATGCTAACAAGAGAGTGTAATTGAAGAGAAAAGCTCATTGATCCTGTTTGGCTGCTTTCAACTATATGAATCACTTTCTTGATTAACAGCTAGAATTACTGGGGAAGCAACTCCTACTTCAGTATGTCAGTTTGAAGTGCATGGGGCTGTATAATATTTAGGTACATTTTTACAGATTCACTGACTTATTTTGCTCTGGGCACCTTAATAGGAACCTCATTTTCACATCTGTCTACCATGCCCTAAGAAATTACAGGGGGGGGAAGTGGTAGTCTGAACTATAAAGTATAACTGATTTAATTTCCAATACTATGAAGAGGGTAATTAGAAAAGTCAATCATGAAACCTACATTAGGCCTGAAACTAGCTTGATTAAGGCCATTTATGATATATCTTGTTCTAGCCTGAATGCTTTTCAGGTGGAGTATGACCAATCAGCATCATAATTAAATATTCAACAGCTTTCAAAACTTATTAATTAAAAGCTATAACTCATGTATCTCCTGAAATTTGGCTCCATATCAAAATCGCAAGTTCAGAGACACCAACTTTTCCTATACATTAAGAAAATGTCATTTAATTAATTAAAAGAATTGAATATTTAATCTCAACTCTGGCTCATTATAACACATAGTTAGGATGCATGCTGTATGTTATTTGAGATTTAATTTAATAAGTGAACTTATCTAATTTTTTATTAATGCATAAATTGAAATTTTAAATGATTATTATCTCAATGATTTCTAGCATAAGGAATTTCCTTTTTTAGAAAGTGAATGATAAAATATCTGGTAACAGAGCATCTTTTGAGCTCTACTGGCTATAATAAAATTTCAGTAGGAATTAACTCTTTGTAAATCATAGATAAAACTAGGTGATAAACATCATTAGCTGTGATTTTAATTCAAATGTCTCTCAGAACACTAAATCTCTTCCTGAGACAGAGCTTAAAGTCCTCAAAAACAGGATCATTTTCTCCTTTTTTTTTTTTGGCTAACCTTTTTAAGAGCAAAGAAACAAAGGTAGGCCAGTTGCAGGGAACAGAAATTAAAACAACTTTCTAAAACTTAGTATTATTCAAAAGTGGAATGGACTACTTTAAGAGTTTCTTCCAGTTTGTAGATATTTAAATAAAGCCTGGGTGGTCACTTGCTTGGTGAGCTACCATGATATTTCCTTTTCACATATGGATTTTACTTGATGGATGCCAGAGACCTATCCATCTTAGAAATTCTATGAAACCAGTGTGACCTTGGGTAAAATGTGGTCTCTTAGGGCCTCAGTGTCATCATTTCAACTAGTAAAATGAGAGGTCTGCCCTAGATTACCTCTTAGATTCTTTCCCATGATCCACAGAGCCTGGCAAAGGGTCTTACACATTGAATAACATGATCTGAGATTGAAAGTTAGAAGGAATTTTAGAAGCCATCTAGTCCAATATTTTACATATCAATTAACTGAGGTCCAGAGAAGTTCAGGGACTTTCACAGAATCCCAGAACTGGAGAGATAGAAAGTGCCTCAATGGTTTTCTAGTCCAATATATTTTAGGAGTTTGTGAATTTGTATGGGAAAATATCTTTACTTTCAATCTTTAAAAGAAATTATAATCTTACGTATTTTATTATTTGATATTATGAGGCTAAAAACAATGTTCTAAGAAGGGGTCCATAGGTTTAGTCAGACTGCCAAAGTAGGCCATGATATCAAAAAGGGTAGGAATCCTTGCCCTAAAGGAACCTTCAATGTAACACACATAACAAATGAAGATCCAACCTCTGAATTGAACTGAGTTGAAATATTATGGGTTAGTTAATTTATGTAGTTATGAGTATAACTACAACCAATCAGCATGTTTTCCTAGAAAGAACACAGTGATGAATCTTTGTATAAAGGAAAAAATGATTTTAATATGTTGCATTATAAAATGTCTTTTAATAGTCAATGAAATATTCATTCAATAGTCATTTATTAGGCATACAGTAGGCACAATTGTATGAAATCATTCAATATTTTATAGTTTTGTAAAACATCCTAATCATTACAGGATCTGACTCCCATCCCCAAACCACACACAGACTTCATACAACAGTAATGTGTCTACACGTCCCTAAAGCGCATACCATAAATAGTGACAGATTGGCTTTTTTTTTAATGTTTTGGGCCTCACCCCCATACTCCATGAGAGAAGGGATGAATTTTTTTTCCTAAACTTTGTATCTAACACAATTATTCAACCAAATATTTGTTAATGCTCGGCTATCTTCCAGAAACTCTGCTAAAAGGTCTGAGAGCTAGAATGACAAAACCATCCCCCAAGCTGCTTACATTATACTGGGGGAATATGCACACTGTTCTTATACGTGTACACTGACAAATTAATAGTATTATAAAATCAAAATAAAAACCAGGCTATTTCAGGGAAGAACTCAAAACACTGAATCCAGAAAGGAGTCTTGTAGGCAATGTCACTTTAGTTAAACCTTGAAGGGAATAGAAATTCCAAGAGGTAGTGGTGAGGAGAAGGGGTACATTGAAGCCATGCGGGGTAACTCATGTAGACAGAAATGGGATGTGAAATGTTGTATAATGGGAAATAATAGAGAGACAGGGAAAGGGAGGAAAGAATACTAGTTGTGGAATCAGACTACCTGAGTTCAAATGTAGATTCAGATAGTTTGTACTTAACTTTGGCAAGCCACTTAATCTCCCTAGGGTACAATTCCTTCAGCCGTAAAATGGAGGGTGTAGAAATATGCCTCTGAATTTCCTTCAGGTTCTAGGTTTATGATGCTGTGATCTATGAACCTATGAATTAGATCAGTTTTGCATGAATGAAGAGTACATGACAGGAATTAATAGATGACTATCCTGGAGTGGCAAATTGGAATCAGACTATAAAGAACTCTAAATGCCAGGAGGAATTTGTTTTTCTCTATCTAAAGTGGAAAGTCAGCGAGGATTTTTGACCAAGGGAGCAATACAATTGGTTGTGTACTAGTCACCTGGGCTACAGAGTGGAGTATGAATTAAAGAGGGTAGAGACTTGATGCACAGTGATTAGTCAGGAAGTTAATATAATAGACCAAGTAATAAGTGATGAAGAGTTAAATGAGTGTGTTTATGTTATGAGTGGTGAGATGACATATGCAAAAGATATTGTGGAGGTAGAATCTAAGTGGCTAGGAGCAGCTGCTTAATAAATGTTTATTGATTTGAATTGGAAAAAGACAAACACATAAAATTACGAAACTGGAAGATAAGGAAATGGACAGAACAACCAAATCATGACTAGTCAGTCATGTCACAGTTAATTGCTTCAAGTCCAGTAGTTTCACAATACAGTGAGGCTGGGGACATGTCACAAAATGAGCTGGATGAATCCACTCTATGCTTGAGGACACAGAAAAGATGAAGAAGCAGCATCATAGGCTGGGTAGTGTTCTCAAAGGCACTGGAGACAATTATTCAGGATTTCCAAGTGTCCATAACTGTGCTCTAACAGTCCATAAACAAGTCAATTTGCTAAAGAGCACAGACCACTTTCCCAAGTGAATGCTGCATTAAGGGCTCAAAGAAAGATGGAGGTTAGTTATTGACCTACAACAGGGAAATCTGACAGACAGTTGTTGCATAACATTAGGGACAAAGAATAGTAAGCAGCCACTGATTTCTGCTACTTCAGCAACAGGCTCTCTAATGATGCATGGATAAGGCGTACAAGTAGAACAATTGGCCAGGGAAGCCAGGATACTGTTTGGGAAACTGACAGGTTATGGTGTCAGAGAGGCTTCAGGCTCCCAATGAAGAAAAATGGTAATGTATGCCCTCCTAAATAGCTTGGAGATTTGGTCCTGTCATAGGCAAGACATCAGTTTCTTGAGAAGTTTCATCAGAACTATATCTAATCCCAGGACCAAAGTCCTAGTTCCAGTGATTTCACTATCGTTAATGCCTTGGGCAATTGATTCCCCAACTTAAGATATCAGTCTGTAAAATAAAAGGATTGGGAAATGTGATCTCTAAGGTTGTTTTTAGGTGTACAATTCTATGACAAGACCATAAAAAGAAATCAGAGTGCTATTAGTCATGTAACCTCAAAGCTTTATACTTCAAATTCCCCTGAGTTGGAAGGAATACAGAGAGTAAAGTAACATACACAGAGAGATCTTAACTGTGCTGTGCCTCATATATCAGTGATGCTGGCAGTAGGAATTACTTTCTGACCATATCCCTTTCCTATCCCATAGAGGTGAAAGATTTCTCCTAATCTATCCCTTTTTTTTAACTAGACTCAGAAAAATCTGGAATAAAAGAGGTATTACTGACCACAGAAGCAACCTAGCATCAGCCATACCTAAACAGGAATCTGCTGGACAAGAAACAAGCTCTGGCAAAGGGGTTTGCCAAACTCAACTTGAAGCAGTGTAGTGCAATGGAAAGAGTGCCGACTAGAATCAGAAGCTGTTATTCAGCCATTTCAACTGTTTCTGACTGTTTGTGACCCCATTTGGGGGTTTTCTAGGCAAAGACAGAGGAGTGGTTTGCCATTTTCTTCTCCAGCTTATTTTATAGATGAGGAAATTGAGGCAAACAGGGTTAAGGGATGTGTCCAGGGTCACATAACTAGTAAGTGTCTGAGGCCAAATGTGAACTCAGAAAGATGAGACTTCCTGACTCCAAGTCCAGAACTCTATCTTTTGTGCCACCTAGTTGGTCTGGAATCAGAGAACCTGGGTTTAGTCTATTTCCTGACTGCTTACTGACCATGTAACCTTCCCTAGGCATCAGTTTTCTCATATGTGAAATGGGAGAAAAGCTGGACTAGACGGCTTCCTAGATCCCTTTTATCTCTAGGGTGATGACTGTATGATATTATTCCAAGGCAATACAATTCATTTTTTTAAATACTTCTGCTTGTTACAAGAAAGGTGCTCTTTACGTAAAATCTAAATCTTTCTCTTTAGAACCCTTACAAATCCCTCCAAACTCTGCCTTTTGGGCCAAGCTGAATAATTCTGATTTCTTTGTCCCGTGACATTTCATTGAATATTTGAAGAGGGCTATCTTTCCCCTTTAATGTGCTGTATATATGCTATTTGTAATATAAACATATTTATATTTTTCACTTGATCTTTTTTATAAAATTGTTTCTAATTCTCTTACCATTCTGATCTCCTGTCAAAGAAATAGTATTATCAGGACAGAGGACAATGACACTGACAACTTCCCTCATTTAAAACAATATGTCTTTCAGTCTAGGATCAGAGAAATTTTTTTTGCTGACTATGATATATTATTTATGTACAATAAATTGGCAATCCGTTCAATGCCATTATACTCCATGTTGCATGTTAATACCACATTCTAACAATAAAGTTCCTGTGATTCCTATCTGTTTACATGTTGCATTCTCCAATGGAATATAAGCTCCAGGAGAAGAAAAATTACCTCTTTGAACAGAATATCATAATTTGTATCCCATAAAATTACTCTTTGAAAAAGAAAAATGTATTTGGCAAGATGACTAAAAAGAACACAACAATATTTGCTCATTCAGAAAATATTTCAGGGCATTTGAGTGCAGCAGGGTTATTATTTTGAAGGTCTGTTCATTCAAGAAATACCTATTAAGTGCTTATTGTGTATAAAGCACTGTGGTATGCACTGATGGATATGTCCTTGCCCTAGAGAACTTTGCAGTCTACTAGCGGAGACATAAATACAAATACTCCAACACTCAGGGTCACAGTATAAATGCTTTGAAAAAGTGCAGAATAAATGCAACTTTCCAGTTGTTGCTGAGTCATTTGGGGTTTTCTTTGCAAAGATTTTGAAGTGGTTTGCCATTTTCTTCTCCAGCTCATTTTACAGATGAGAAACTGAGGCAAACAAGGTTAAGTGACTTATCCACAGTGACATGTCTCGTAAATGTCTGAGACCAGATTTGAACTCAGGAAGATGAGTCTTCCTGATTTCAAGCCTGGTGCTTTATTCACTGTTTCACTTAGCTGCCTGAGGCCATAAAGAAGAAAGTTATTATCTCAAGGGGACATTAGGAAAGACTTCTTGGTGGAGGTGGCATTTCAAGTGGAAAATGAAAGATAGGAATTTAAGAGATGAAGAGGAGGAAGGGCAAACTATTCATGAAGAATGACAGACAGAAAGGCACAATGTCATGTGAATCCTGCACAGACATGTCCAGTTTAGCTAGAATTTGAAGTCCATGAAAGATAGTACTATGAGAAGGATAAATATTTAGCATGACTCTAGGATTGTGGAGGGTCTTGTGCGCTAGGCAAAGGAGTCTGGACTTTCCTCAAATTTACATTTTCTCTACATTGTAGATGTTGAATTTGAAAATATATGAGATTGAAGCAAATTTCCATCAGCCCTGATATTCTGTCAACTGTCAAAAAGCTTGAACAGTCTTTCCCATGTTACTTGTTATTTATGAATACACTCTCACCTCCCTAATATAGTAGGTTACTTGCCCCATGTTATTCCTTTCCCTTAAGCCCATCTATCATACTTAAGAATCTTCTATAAATAAAATACTCTGCTAAGCACTGTGGGTCTGCAGAAGTATAGACACAACTAGTATTTACAAATAAATTATCATCAGTCAACAAGCTTTTATTAATCACTTATTAAGTTAAAAGAATTATACTAAGTTCTGGAGAGACAAAGGCAAAAGGCAAAAACATACCTATTTTTAAAGAGCTTACATTCTAATGGGTGAGGCAACAGGAATTCATATGAGTGTGTACATAATAGTACACATGTAACCAATACCACCATGTTACACGTGAAAGATAAACATCACTACATATATACTATGAATACAAGATGGCTAAGGGAGGGGGAGGTCATTAGTAGCCTGAGTGATCAGGAAAAGCTTTTTATAGGAGGTAGTGTACAAGCTGATGGTTGAAGACAAGCAAGGATTCCCAAAGATAGAAGGGAGGAGGGAGGCAATACTTATCAACAATGAGGCAGGCAATTCAAAGGCATGGAGACAGGAAATCAAGTTTCATTTATGTGAAACTGTGGGTCATCTCAGTATTGCTAAATTGAGGAGTTAAGGGAAAGGAGTCATATGTGAGACAGGAGGGCTAGAGGAAGGAGGGATAGAATTTGGAATTTAAAACTATAAAAATCAAAACAAACATTAAACATTGTTTTAACATGCAATTGGGGAAAAATAAAGTACATATTAAAAAGAGATGAAGAAGGAGGAGGAGGAGGAGAAAGAATTAACATCTATATAGTGCTACTATCTGCCAGGTACTGTGCTAAGGTCCTTAGAATTATTCTGTCATCTGATCCTCAGAACAACCCTGTGAGTTAGGTGCTGTTATTATTCCCCTTTTTCAGATGAGGAAACGGAGACAAATAATTTTCCCAGGGCTACACAGCTAGTAAGAGTCTGAGGTCACATTTGAACTCAGGTCTTCTTGACTCCACACCTAGCACTCTATCCACTATACTACCTAGATGCCTCAGTGTCATGAAGAACTTAAAATTCCAAACAGAGGACTTTATATCTGACCCTTGAAGTAATAAGAGTCACTAGAATTTACGTAGGGGTGATAGCAGTGGTGACCTGCACTTTAGGAAAACACTTTGGAAACAGGGTGGAGAATAGATTGGAGTGGAGAGATGCTTGAGGCAGGGAAATCAAATAGGAGGCAATTTTAATAATACAGGTCAAGAGGGGATGAAAAGTCTGAAGTACAGTGTTAAATATTTTAGTGAAGAGATGGAAACATATATGGAAGATGCTACGGAAACAACATATATGAAAAATGCAACTAATTTTGGTACCTGACTGCATACCTGCAGTAAGCAAGCATGAGAAATTCATGATGAGACTGAGATTACAAAGATGGGTTACTAGAAGGATGGTGTAATGTTAATGGAATAGGAAGATCTTCCCCGTCCATTAATAGGCCTATGTGATATCACATATGTTAAATTATGAATGCCTTGATGCTTTAAACTCTGGCCCAGATGTGATGTATCTTTAGTCATATAGAGTCCATTGTGGGAGGAACTTGCCTAAATGGAGCTTGCTTAGGGAGAGGCTTACTTATGAGGAGGCTTACTTGTAGGAAGGCTTTCCACATCTTTTGGTACTAAGGTAATTAGGAACCAAGTCATGAAGATAGTGATGCCTCCTGGTTCTGAAAGTGTATATAGATGGTGCAGTGGATAAAGCACCAGTGCAGGAGTCAGGAGGACCTGAGTTCAAATCTCACCTCAGACACTTGAGGTCACTAGCTGTGTGACCTTAGGCAAGTCACTTTACCCCAACTGCCTCATCCTGGGTCATCTCCCGTCATCCTCATGAATATGGTCATTGGATTCAGATGGCTCTGGAGGACTCACTCAAAAACAAAAGTCAAGTGCAAGTCACGTCATCATTTCTCTGATGGCATGGTCTTCTTCAGCAACGAAGGATGAACACACACATATATTCTGAGGTTAGTATTTTGTTTTGGGAGTTGGCTTATGAGAAGGACCTTTTGGTTCCCAGGACAGAACTCTGAGTGACTGTTTGTTAAGAGCCTCCCTCCTGCTCAGAGGGTTTGTGTTCTCCCATCCAGTGGTGTATATAGGTGGTTGTATTACTTTGTTTAGACAGTTGGAGCCCTGTCTGTTGATCTTTGTGCTAATTTCTCTGTTTGTATTTTCTCTGTATTTTCTTCATGTTCAGAGTGTTAAACTTTCCCCTGAACTAGTGAATGACATATCTGTCTAATTAAAGAAGGATTGTTAATCCCTTTGAAGCTGTCTTTCCTTCATAAACTACATCAAAGAACCTGTGTCAGCAGGCCATCTTTGGGTGTGCTAGGGTGCCAGCAGATGGTAGTACCTTTAACTGTGTAACTTTGGAAGAGAGAAGAATTTGGAGGTAAAGATGATGATGTGTTCTGTTTTGCTTATGTTGCCTTTGAGATGAATATACCATATCAGGGAGATGAGTGTATTCATGAAACAATCAAGTATCAAACAAGCAATTAATTCAATACTAAAATGGTGGCAAATAGACAGGCCATAAGGATTGAAGCAGATTAGAGAGTGAAAGAATAAAGGTCAATGGCGTGGTCTAGAAAATATGATAAAAGAAATATTGAGTTGAACCTTGAATGATGGGGAGAATTTTGATAAGTAATGGCCAGAAGAGATGGCATTCTACGTGATAGAAACAATATTGTGACGACACAGAATAGTGTCTCTTCTTTTTCACTCTTATAATTGTCCTTTTACTTTCTAGTATTCAAAACATATCATTTCCTCATTCTATACCAGTATATGTCACATAGATACCCTTGCCATCTTAGGTTACCCCTCTTCTAACTTTGATGGACTTTTATGTTGAGCTATAAATAAATATCCTTCACCATTTCAAGAATCTGTGCCAGTATATTGCCCCCCTCCTGCCCCACTCCACCATGTCTTACTCTCAAAATGTTTTCCACCAGACCCATTTAATTTTAGTTTTATGGATGTTTTCCTTTTCTTTTGTTAATGTTGTGTCGAACTTGAAAGCAGGCAAGCCAGCTCAGAAAATGTGAACAGCTCATTCAATTGCTTTCCCTCATAAATAGATTTTGCCTTTTCGGTGAGCACTGGGCCAGAGAGAGGTGCCGGCTTTGATTGTTTCACTGGAAGCCACTCATGTAAAACGCTCTGGCTCCTCTAATTTAGACAGATGCAAAAGGATGATGTTCAACAATCTTACTTGGTCAGAACTAACAAGGAATTTGAGTAGCTTTCTTCCACATTTTGATGTCATATGCCACTGTGTAAAGCAGAATTTTATTCTTGCATCAAAGCTTTCTTATTCTTTACCCTCTTCAAGATTTTTTTTTTTAAGTGATTTTCTATCTTAATGCCAACATAGCTCTGTTATACTTTTTTTCTTTCTCCCTCTGATGCTTACTTTTACTGGTTCTATTTTAGAAGCCACATGATAGGAGAGTTTGATATTGTACTTAACAGAACAGTACACTTAACTCAGTGCTCTTCTCTTGGTTTTGAATGGGCTTTTTTTCCTCTTCTCTCCCTTCCTCATCCATTTCCCTGCTGATTTTCACTACTGTATCAAGGACAAGCTCTTCTTCCTCTCTTCTGCTGCTTTATAAAATGTTATGTAGGGGATTTTCTGTGAGATGCCTCATCTGGCATCAAGGTGACCCTGACTTTCAAAGGCTCTGTCAGTGAAGTACCCATTGTGTGGAAATATACAAAGTCAAGGAAATGCTAAGGAAAGGGCCAACTGACAGACTAGACATTTGGTGAGCTTTAATATTGGCTTGGTTTCCAGTGAAAAAGGATTTAGGGGAACTGCTTTGGACCTTGGTCCTGCTACTTTTTACTCATGTGACATCAGACAAACTACTGCTTCAACTCTCTGGGCCTCAGTTTTCTCTTCTTTAAAATAAAGGGATTGATCTAAATGGTCTTTAAAGTCTCTTCTAGCACTAGATATATGAATACTTCTATGAAAATGGTTTCCTGAGTGGCAGAATGGGTGATGAGTGCATCAGTGCAAGAAGATTTCACACCAAATAATATCCCAGATCCTTGAGGTATTTAAGTAAAAGAAACAAACAAAATGACTACATACATACTAGGTATGGTAAAATATCCCAAAGGACTTGAAGCAGTTGCCTTTGTAGAACCCTGAACTTTAGCACTGGAAATCTTCTGTTGAGAGGCAGCATAGAATAGTGAATAAAGAACCAATCTTGAAGCCAAGACTTTGAGACTTCTGACACATAGTGACTGCGTGATCCTAGGGAAACATTGAACCTCTCCATTCTAAAGGAAACTCTCAAAACCAAATGATGAGTTTCAGAGAAGTCGAGTCCCTGAAAGAGAGTTCAATGAGTCAGAGTCAGGAAGACTTGAGGTCAAATATAACCTCAGATACTTACTAGCCATGTGACTGGGCAGGTCCCTTAACCTCTAGATACTTCAGTTTGAACAATAGTAAAATGAAGACAATAATGGCACCTAACACCCAGGGTTATGAGTATCTAACACGATAGCAGTTGCAAAGGGCTTAGCACAGTACCAGCACATAGTAGGTGCTTGATAAATATTTGTTTCCTACTCTACTTCCTTGTTGAAAGTATGATCTAGGATATTAGGAATATCTATTCCCAAAGCAATTTCAGAAATTTTAATCTTTAGGGGCATTATCAGAAGCAATCTGGGAGAATGGACAGAGTGCTAAATCTTTAAATGTCCGATACAAATATATTATTCTTATTATTGCACTACCCACTTCACATTAATGAAAGAGCTATGATCTATCAACACTACTGTTATACTTATGGAAAACTTATTCTTGTTACAGTACTATCAGGATAGGCAAAAGAATGTAAGCTTCTTGAGAACAGGCACTCTTTCATTTTCATTATAATAAAGCTCTTGAAACACTAAAGTTCTTTAATCTGAATGAATGAGTGAACAGTGTCAAATATGTATTGTTTGAACCTTATGCATAGGGTACTTATTAACAAGCACATCCAAATTCCCTGTAAAGCTGTGCCACAACATAATTGTATTTTATCAAGATGTGACAAAGATCAGAGGGGGTAGTAGGAGGCAGATAGCCTACCATATAAACAAGAATATTGATCTGACATTTCATTCTCCCGACGCTGACATATGGATTTTGTTTTTCCCTGGAGGAACTGGTGTTCAGGCATGCTTTTCCAAACATGACAGTATTAACTAGAATCAGGAAAATATAATGACTATTGAAGCTTGTGAAGAAGAATTAATGACCCAGGAAGCTAATTCCTGATAATTCAAATTCAAAAGGGGAAACACTTTTGATGGGCTGCTAGCAGAATGCTAGACATTATTTAGTTTCAGCCATCTTACACTAAACTAATTGGGATGTTGGCTCCATTCACAGAATTAAATTTCACAGCACTCTTTCAGCAAGGCAATTTCAGAGCCAAAATTGGGAATCATGATTTCAGCTTCCTAAATCACTGCATAGTGTAACTTTTATCAAGTGATCACCATAAGCCAGGTAGAAGGAAATAGCTGGTGAGGTCAAACATTTGTAAGACAGTTTTATACTCAAAATTCTTCTATCAAAGCCTTTCTTTCTAATGCTTTTAAATTATAAGTTCAGAACATTATAGGTTTAGAACTGGAAGGGATTATAGGAGAGCACAGAGTATAACTTTTTCATTAAACAAAAGAGGAAACTAAGACATAGAAAGGTTAAGTAATTTTACTGGAATCACACTTTTATTTTTTTAATTACTGAAACTTAAATATACAATAAGAAAAAATATTATAAACTTAAATATTGAAATAAATACAATAAGAAATGCAATAATAAAAGAAAAAAAGCATGTATGTGCAAGGCAGAATGTAAGAGAGGTTTCAAAATATATAGCAATAAATTTCCATTTCAAGAAAGCTTATTATATAATAAATATTATCCATTATATCAAGAACTGTCCTTGTTAGTTTTCTTTTGTTCTCGGTTGTGCACTTTTTACTCTGTTCTTTTTTTCCATTCATCTCCTTCCCCTTCTCCCCCCTGCTACAATTAAGCATGGTCACATACACACATATATTCACACACATACATATATACACACATACATACATAAACATATATGTATATAGACATACATTTTCCTTAACAAATTCTACTTCTGTTCTTTTCTTTATGTTTGTTTCTCTTATTTCCTATCCCTCCTAACTCCTTTACTTTACTTCTACCCTGTACTTTGCCCTCCCATTACTTAACCTATACCCCCTCCAAGGATCCCTCCCTTATCCTCCCATTCCTATTAATCTAAACATCCTTCTATATCCCCTTTAATGTATTCCCTCATCCTCCCCTCTACAGATCCCTCCCTATTCCCTTAGTATTTTATTTCTTTCTGAATTTAGAAGACTTTTATACTCTTCTAGATATATGTATTATTTCTTTTTGAACCCATTCCCACTGAAAATGTTTCCAGAAGTAACAGCCCTCCTCCCTCATCTAATTTTCCGATGTCAGTTCTTCCTCTTGCATCAAATATACATATATATATACTTATATATATAAGTACATATATACAAATATTCATATATATATATATGTATAAGATAGTTATTCTTTTTAGCTGTTTCTAAATCTTTCTTATGAACTACCCAATTACTAATAGCTATCTTAGGCATATATTTTACATACATAAAAGATAAACAATCCTTATTGAGTCCCTTGTAATTAGTCTTCACTATGTACTTTATATTTCTTTTGACTCCTGTACGTTAAATCTTCTATTAAGTTCAGTTTGTTATTTTTTAACAAAGGTCTGAAAGTCTGACAGTTCATTAAATATCCATTTTTTTTTCATTCAGGATTATGCTTAGCTTTGCCAGCTATGGTATTTTTAGCCAAAACCCCAGTTCTTTTGCTCTTCAATACACAGTGTTCTAGGACCTGGGGTCTTTTAGTGTCACTGCTGCTAGGTCTTATGTGATTCTAATTGTGGCACCATCATATTTAATTTATTTTTCTTGTTGCTCTTAACATTTTATCCTTGAGCTGGTTGTTTCAGAATTTGACTATAATATCCCTGTGGGTTTTCCTCAGAGGATCTCTTTCAGGTGGTGATCAGTGAATTTTTTTCTATTTCTACTTTCCCCTCTTGTTCTAATGCTTCAGGACAATTTTCTTTAATTGTTTCTTGTATTATTTTATCAAGATTCTTTTTTTGATAATAACTTTCAGGTAGTCCAATTATTCTTACATTTTCTCTTCTTGATCTGTTCTCCAAAACAGTGGGGTTTTTTATGAGATGATTCACATTTTCTTCTATTTTTCATTCTTTATATTTTGTTTTATTATTTCTTATTCTCTCATAACTTTTCTGACTTCCCCTTCTACAATTCTGAATTTCAAGGAGTCATTTTCTTCCTTAAGATTCTGGATGTCCTTTTCTAATTGGTTAACTTTCCTAATTTATTTTTTTCTTGGATTTTTTTTTTTTTTTTAGTTTTTCCTCACTCTCTCTCATTTAATTTTCAAGGTCTTTTTTAAGTTCTATGAATTCTTTTTGAGTAGGTGACCATTCGACATTAATCTTTGGGGTAGAAGAGGGTTTTCTTTACTTTTTTCTTGCTTCAGTATACTCCTCTGAAGACAAACCCTAGTCTTTTCTATTCCTATAGTAACTCTATGGTTGAATTCTTTCTCTTTTTCCCAAGTATTTTTTTTTTTAATTTATAGTAGCTTAGTTTTTAAAATCACCTCTAGTCCTAGAGTATGGGGGATGGTACTTCTGGCCTCAGATCCCCCTTCAGTTCTTTCATCTGACCTAGAACTACAACAAGAACCTGGAACTAGAACTCCTATAAGTGCCCACAACCAGTGGATTCTCCACTCCACTGCTTCTGCATTCGCTGGATGTGTGTTGGTTCCTTCTTGCCCCAGCTGTGTCTCCCCAGCCCAGCTGAGTCTGGTGTTCCTTGCCAAGGAGGTTCCCTCAATCTTCCCCATCTCAGACTCCCAATACCCCTCACTGTCCTGGGGCCAAAAGTCCTGGAGACATCCTCTGAACCCAGTTAGCCCCAGGGCTTGCCACTTGTCGTTTCAGCAGACCTAGGACCTAGTCTAGAGGTGTTTACTCTTTGCAAGGACCAAACCTCATCTGGGATTTTTCTTCAGATCTTCTCTGATTGTCCCAGGAAGATCCCTGTACTGCCTCTATTCTTATTTATTTTTATTGCTCAATATTTGCCCTGAGGCACTATTTCATTTCTTTTGTGGGGTAAAATCTTGAGAGTATGTAATTTTCTGACCTATTCTGTCATCTTCCCAGAATCCTCTCCTTTCACACTGCTATTAAGCATCTGAAGCAAGATTTGAACACATCTGTCTGATTCAAAGGACAATGCCCTGTCCATTATGTCATATTGCTTTTCTAAAAATCCTGGAGAATGTGGACATTGATGGGACTACTAACATGTCAACTGAGTGTTTGATCATTTTCTAATTCTTCCTAAATGAGTGATAGCTAGAGATATATAAGTGTTTTCAGAAGTGTAGGTGGAGAAGAATGTTTTAGTTGAATGTCTACCCTGCACATGAAGTAATGGACTCTTTACTGTACTTGGGGTTATGTACTGAAATTAGAGATAGCCTACCTAGAAACTCCAAAGATCTTCACCCAAAAACTATCTAGCTAAGGTTTTCTCACAGCCATCCCACTAGATGGGGCCCTGACTGTCTCTTACTTGAACTATATTTGAGGCTTCTTAACATTCCCACAGTTTCTTCATCTTTCTCATTGTGTCTTTACCCAGTCACTTGACTAGTATTTCTAAAGTGTACTTCTCATTCTATATTTTCCCTTTATATTTTTTATATAAAATATATTTATGAAGTCTTATGAGGTGAAAAGCCCTGTACTAGACTCAGATTTGGCTTGGTATACTAAGATAAGTAAGACATGATCCCTGAACTCAAAGTATGCATAATACAGAAGGAAAACTAAGGCACAAAAGTAGAAATACAGTAATTTACATATTGTAATATGTATTATATAATATAATAAAGAACATTATAGTTGAATATGAGTTACAAACCAAATAGTAAGAAATATCTAATAAAGATTAGGAATTTTTGTCATAAAGAAGTCATTACAAACAGGATCTGAAAAAGTAGCATAAGAAACTTTCAGTTTTGGAAGTATATCTTGGGCATTGCCTTGTGAAGGAAGAAGATAAAAAGATCCTAGCACATATTTCTGGCAACTGGAGCGAGGGGGAGCTCATCCAAGCACACCATCCTGTATTGTGCAATTTTAATTAATAATTTTTGCTAATTGGGTATAGCACAGCATAACAGAAAGAATACTATGCTTGGAATTAGAAGTCTGATTTGAGCCCAAGATTTGCTACTAATTAGGTTAACGCAGTTCCTGCCACATAGCAGGCACTTAATAAAAGCTTATTGAATTGAATTGGACTGACTTTAGACTGGTCTTTGATTCTTTTGAACCGGTTTCATCATCTGTACAATACTGATAAAATTACTAGTAATAATTATCTACATAATTAATAATTATATTCATAGTTTATAAATTTTATTTATGCATTTATAATATATTTATTTATGTATTTATAAAATATTTATTTATATATTTATAATATAATACTAATTATTATTATCTACAAAATTGTTTGAGGATCCAGTTAGAACTACAGTTTTAAAAGCACAGTGAAAACCTTCCACGACTAGAACCACAGAAGGTATAATTATCTTAGTGAATGTTGGGTTATGAAATCATGCTCAGCTTCTCTAATGATACTGTCAAGAACTAGATCAGGGATAACATTACTCTGCTTTTCTGTTTTGTTTCTATCTACCAAAAATTATTAAGAGGAAGTTTTTTTTCCTGACAGTAGAACTCTATGAGATCCCTTTTTATTCTTTACAGAATAAAGGATCAAAAGTGGATGCCCTGCTGTAGATATTTTACTGATTGCCACAGTCAAATGTTGTCACGTCCAGGCCATCAGGATATAGTCAAGCAGATTTGCTCACCAGAATACTGTGTAGTACAAATGTTGTTTGGGATTAGTGGCCGTGTTGCAGTGCCAAGAATCCATAATGGAAGTAATTTCCCAATTGTGGGATGGAATGCCCCAATATTCAAGTGTCATGCCAGAAGAGGGAGAAGAAATGGAGTGTTACAAAAGAAGATCAGATTAATTATATCAGTAGATGAACTAGAATCATAGAACTATCATAATTCTCAGTTAAGATGTAATGGAAATCCAGGATTGAACAGGCAAAAATGAAGGTCAAATTGATAACTAGAAGTACTGAAAAGTTTGATAGATTCATTGGCTACACATACTTTTCAATAGTTTAGCTTGATGGTCACACTCCTTCCAAAAGGGAACCTATGATCCAACATTGAGCCTTGGGCAAATCATTTCACCTCTATAGTTTCAGTTTTCTCATCTGTAAAATGGATAAGGTGAGGCTATGTGATCAATATACCTTACAACCCTAGATCATGTCTTTTATCTAGGAATCCGCTTCCCCAAATCAAATCACAACCATTTAAGTCTCAGAAAGCAGTAGAAGGCTTAAGGAGATTAAATGGACAGTTAATTGGCAGCAGAGGTTATATTGGAACCCACATCTTTTGTTTTCCACATCCAGCACTATATTTTATAGCACTGCCTCTAAGAAACACTATGAAAATGACCAATTAATATGATATTTAATAATGAAATAAAATAACATAATTTATTGCAAATAATTACTTTGAAAATGCTAACTTGCAACATGCCCTTTAAAATTAACTTAATATTATCAACTGCGAATTGCTTAGCTATCCTCAGCAATACATTGATCTGAGACAATTCTGAAGGATTTATGATGAAAAATGTTATCCACTTCCAGAAAAATAACTGATGGAGACTGAATGCACGTTGAAACATGCAAAAACAAAAACCAACCCATTTTATTTTCTTGTTTTTTTTTTCCTAAGGGGGGGTCTGTTTTCTTGCACAACGTTACAAATATGGAAATATATTTTGCCTGACTGCACATAGATAACCTATATCAAATTGCTTGCCATCTCCTTGAAGAGGGGTGGGGATAGGAGGGAGAAAATTTGGAACTCAAAATTTAAAAAAAAAATGTTAAAAATTGTTTTTACATGTAATTGAAAAAATAAAAGATTAAAAAGTAAAAAAGCAAATCAGGAACAACAGAGTCAGATAAAAAACAAAAAAAGCCCATTTATTTGCCCCATTGGGCAATTAAAAATACGGATGTCCAGTTGAATAACCTACATCACTACAATATATGTAAAAATGTTCAAGTGTTCTACAAAATAAGGTGGCACTTTTTGAAAACTAGGAAAACATAATTTAAGCCACTACTTCTTCCATAAAGAATAATTTATTATATAATTTTCAATAAGAGTAAAAGAAATTGAGCTAATAAGACACAGAGGCACTGAAAATTATATATCAGGATGATCAATAACAGCCTTGTATATATCACAATTGAAAAATCAAATGAAACTCAAGTAATTGCAGTGGGGAAAAAAGAGCCATTTAAGATTCATAAAATACTATTCCTAACAACAAAAAATGAGCTTATGAGTCTTGATTTATATAGTAATAATCGATTAACTCAACACCTGATAAAGCTGATTATTATAAGGTAAAGGGTAAGATATTTTTCCCCCTTCTAAATGTTTTAAATTCAAAAAAGGAGATACTGACAAGATAAATTACAAAAGGTAGGCTCACAACAAGTATTTGGTAAATAGAATCCTAGATTTGGAGTCAGAAAGACCTAGGGTAAAATCCTGCTTCTGACAAGTTGTTATTTGTGTGCCATGAAAAAATTATCCAATCTCTCCAAACCCAAGTTCTTCACCTTTAAGGTGAGTAAAATAATAACTATAGCACTTACCTCAAAGAGTTATAAGATGACTCTCAAAGAAGATGATATGTAAAAAGTATTTTCCCACATTTAAAAACCTCTGCAAATGTTTACATTGCTAAGGACCTCATTGTCTAGTGGGGGAAAGGATAAGATTAGAAAAGAAACGCAAGGAAGAATGTAATAAATGCGCCAGAGGAATGCTGTGATATTTCAGAGGATGAAATGAGTATTTCTGGCTGGGAGAATAAAGGATTATTTCATGAAAGAGATAGCATTTGAGCTAGGTCTTGAAGGGGTGGGGAACCTGTAGCCTGGAGTCAACAGGTTCTTGGGTGATGCTTTTTGACTGAGCTCAACTTTTAGAAAAACAGTAGAGAACAAATTCTTTCCTTAAGGGGATTTGTTTTCATTCTAATGAGTAAAAGCTGAGGTGAAAAACTCTTCAAGTAAATAGAATTTCACAATCACGAGTAATCATTCAGAAAAGTCTAGGGTAAGTCTGGAGAATGTGTCTAGTTCAATGTGGGTGTAGTATGGGGTATGAGTATGGGATTACTATGAGGTAAGGCTGAGCTTCTATTTTATTTAGTAGTTAGGAAAAGCATTGAAGACTTTTACATCACAACTGTGTATTATAAAAATCTGGCATCTGTATTTTGGTATTTTAGTCATAAACATTAGAAAACAGCCATGAGTGATATTGAAATGGATTTTTTTTTTCCTTTCTGCCCCTTCTAACCAGGAGATTGTCTTTCACTTCTATTAGTTGAAACCATAGGTGTGGGCAAATTGCTAATCCCATAGTAGGGGAGGAGAGAAAAGACATTTCATGCTTTTCAACAACACCTAATGCTGACATTTATACTATGGTCTAAGGTTTATAAGCCTCCATACATAATACATCACATTTGATTCTTAACAACAATTATGTGAAGTCAATAGCCAAATTTTATTATTTCTGTTATAGAGATGGTGAGCCTGAGGCTAAGGGAAGTTAAAAGACTTGTCCTTGGTAACAAAGCTGTCATGTGTGAGGTCAGGATTCAAACACTTCTCTTTTGACTTTGAATTCAGTTTCCCCTTGTACCTCTCACTAACTGTGCAGTATAACTAGCAAAACTATATGTTTATGATGATTTTTGTTGGAAGAAAATTCCTTTCTCATTTTAAATTAATGTGGAAGACCCATCATGGCAACATGAAATAGCATAACTTAATAGTAATCTAGAGACTTCAAAAATGTTATTAATGCAGCTTCCAACAGTGCTAAAACTTTACTCATAGGCAGTAGGAGAATCTGACTCAGAAGCTATTATCTGAAGAAAGCATATTTTTGTGTGGACAGGTACCATTTAAACTTCTCCAATTTAACTCCTGAAAGGAATAAAATAGCATAGCTCTCCTTCTTCCACTCAAGAAGGAAATCATGCCTACTACATTTATGTGCCTTTGAAAAGCAAACCATACTTAAATTCAGTTCTGAAAGACTTTGCAACTCATGATTTGAAGGAGAACACCTGGTTAATAGGAAGTAAAAGGGAATTCAAGAGACAATGTTGCTGTTTGTCCTTCCTTCTTGAAGAGAACCATGACATCAGGAAGGTGATGCCAGGACTTGCAAGTGAATTGGATTTAAATGAGAGAGGGCTATTTAAAGTCACCAGCCTCACTGTCTCCTTCAGAGCCATCCTGGGTCCAGTGGCAAGATATAGATCAAGAAGACTGGAGATGTCCCTGGATAAAGTGTGAGACTTTGGCCCTTTTTTAGCTAAGTTCTTTCCCAGGTCTCAGTTTGACTGAGACAACACTCATTCAGTGTTTAAAGTGTCATAATAAATGAGGCAAAGAAAAGCCTCTTCTACCCACTTAAAAAAAAAAAGTTAATCTTGAAGGGGAAACTCAGGTTTTCTGACCAAAACAGAAGCAGCTATTGAGTTGTCAGTGCCCAAACAATGACCAGGTGGGCACTTGGACTGAGACCTACTGTTGGTCAATCAATGAAAGCCAGAATGATTTGGGTTTATGGTCCTTAAGAAAAAAAATCTAGCCCTTAAATCCCAAGATATCTTGAGTTTTCAGCAATCACAAGTTTACATTCATTTGGGGAGAGCCCTTGCAGGTAAGTGTATTTATACCCTGTGTGGTCAGAGGAAGGAGCAGAAGAAAAGAGAGAAGACAAGAGATGAGAAGAGAGGAGAGGAGAACTTTTGCTTTAAATTGTATACTAATGAAAAGAAAGATAAGAAAAAATATCTTTGAAATCACCGATTAAAATTTTTTAAATGTCTGAGAAACATTTCTGTGCTTGTCATATAACTTTTTTGCCATGTAAAGGATACTGAACCAAGAATCAGAGAGAAGAGAGGAGAGGACAGGAAGGAAGTAGCTATGTTGTTGAACTGTCCAGTTGGGTCCCCAGTGGGGCAGCTTGTACTGCTCACAGGATGCTGTTTGTCCTTTGTTCTCTAAGAGGACCATGATATCAGGAAGTTGCCATGACTTGCAACTGAATTGGATTTAAGTGAGGGAGGGCTGCACAAAGTAATCAGTCTTATTTTGTCCTCCAGAGCAACTTGGGTCCAGTGACAAGATACAGATCAGGATGACTGGAGATGGCCCCTCAAGAGACAATACATGTTTGAGGTGGATAACATTGCTGATGGATGACAATCACTGTTGGGAGCCTTCTATGTTCAGAATACTGAATCTGGCCCTACAGGACAGGAGGACATTGAAATTAGAAGATATATTGTTCTTATGCAGCTAAAGTTTTAGTTTAAGTTCAAAAAAAAAAAAAAACCCAAAACAAAGAAATTCTTAGCCTTGGACTCTGAAAATTTCAGAATGAATGGTCTTGACATTTTATATACCTGAAAAAAGGAAATGTTGTCGAACTTTAGAAGAAAAAGCTTGCAGTGTTTAGTTTGCAGAGTAAATTTTTCTGTTATTCATATTTTTTCCCTTGAAAATGTTGCTAATGAAGTGATTGCATACAAAAATAAACAAATCACTGAGAAAGTGGTAACAAATAAAATGAACAAAATTAAGAAAGGCTTACATTTTCATATGGAAATTAAACACCTTTGTGTTTGTGTGAAGAAGGAAAGCACCATAAAGTTCTTTCAGATATTCTAGATCACACCAATGAAACATGGTTCATTCGGGCGTAGGATGAAGAAAAGTCTAGAATTTATTCTAGTGCTCAGCAATTTCTGTACTAAGAGAGATTAGGGGAAAAAAAGAGTTTTCAGTAGAGATTATGCATTTTGCTTTAAATTTTATACTAATGAAAAGAAAGATAAAAAAAATCTTTGAGATCTCAGATTAAAATTTTTTAAATGCCTGAGAAACATTTCTATGCTTATCATGTAACTTTTCACCATGTAAAGGATACTGGACCAAAAAACAGAGAGGATTCAAATCTATTTATTTCTTCTTACTGTGCCACTTACTACATGGACCATGGGCAAGTAATTGAATTTCCAGTGCCTCATTCCTTCTGTATAAAATGAAGGGATTAGAGGCTGTGCAGAACTTCTTAAACTTTTTTCCACTGGCCACCCCTTCAGCACTTCCTAAACTGTGAGTTAAGACCCCCACAGTTTAAGAAGCACCGTATAGTCCCCTTTTAGGTCTATGTCTGTGCCCAAGAAGCTTTTTTTTTTTTTATTATAAAAATCAAACTGCAAAAATGTGTCTATGCAGATGCTTAAAAATGCAGTAATTCCTTTATATCTGTCATATAAACATGATAGTTAGTTGTCCATGAAGTGGGATTAAAATGAAGCAAAACAATTCATATAAGCATTATTATAAATACATCAGTGTTGGTGTTCTAATAGAACATATAACAAGTTATTTTAATATAAAGCTATTATGACTAATAAGAAAACAGAAAAATATTGCTAGTTATGCAATTTATATTATACTTCGTTTATATTATATTATATATCTGGGGAGGCTTTTCTCAACCATTATGATCTAAAAACATTAATACTGACAACATTGATAATAGGTGCTGCCCTCAGAATGGTAGTGTATTTCCCCCAAAGAAACTATTACGGATGTAGTGTGTATTAGAAAATAATTGTAATAAGGAAAAACATACAATTTTAACCTAAATTAACTTTGAAAAATTCAGTATCCATTTTTAGAAGTTATTGGATAACTTCAAAAATTGAAAGATAGTTTTTAGAAAATGCAAATCCATTATCCAATTTCTGTATTCTAAGATTGTCTTTCTAACAGAAGTGTCAACATGATTCACCATTCTCACACATCTTTCTCGCAGGCCAGGAGTCTATAGTAGTCCCCAGATAGAATTTTGTCAAGTCTGAATTATTGAGGGACTCTCTAAGTGGCAGACTCTAGAAAACTGGAATGACTGAGGTCTTCAGTCAAATTCTCTTAGCAGCTATATTTGACTGGACCATATGTCCATCACTGAGCTAGAAAGGTTCTCAGAAATTCAGTTATGCAATCCATGCTTTGAAGCCTAACTCCAGTCAGAAGGTTAGGAAACTTATATCAGTCTTTCTCTTTTTTAAAATTACTTTTTTTTTTTAAAATTGTTAAATATTTTTCTCCCTTCCTTTCACACCCCCACTGTTACTTAGAAGAAAACAAAGAACAAAAAACAAAATTGTTATAAAAATAAGTACACTGAGTCAACTACTGTTTATTTAGTACCTCCTAACAATCCACCCTTTGTTAAGGCCTGCAGATACCAAGAAAGGCAAAAAACAGACAGTCCCTGCTCTCAAGTAGCTCACAGTCAAAAGAAACAAAATAAATTCACATATTGGTCTGGCCCACTCAACTTAAAGCCAGATTTGTTCCACAACAGAAGTTCCCAACTAAATAAACTCTTTGAGCATGTCCTTAATTGGATCATCTGACACAACTCAAGTGGAATCACATGTTACAACAATATATTGACTTAGAAAAAAAATACTTATTAATGTTATCTATATCCTTTTGTAGTTTTATTTATTTTGTCAAATATATATCAATTATATTTTAATCCGGTTGGGTTACACTTCACAATACAGTTGTACAGTGGACCTACAGGCAACATTTTTGATACCTCTTATCTAAGGCATTCAGCTAAATTCAACATTAATCAGATCCTGGTCTGATAAGTATTACAAGGTACCATGTTAACTTTGAGACTATCAAAACAAAGTATTCCCTTCCACTCTTTCCACTAAATGTCTAAACTACAAAGTAACATGGTGCTTTTGTGGTGATGACAGGCCCCCCCCTACTGCAATTCAGAGAATTCATCATAACTTTTGATATATGTTTCCACTGGGTGACTTTATATCCTGATGTAAAGAACATTGGGGAGAGAGATTTAGCTTCCCAGTATTAGCTGTATGATATGATGTGGGCACAGCATTAACTTCTCATTGCCTCATTTATTTCATAGATAAATAGAATTTTATCTGAAGATTAAAATTAGACCATGAAATTCAATGCGGCATAGAGGATAACAATCTGGTGTTAGAGTTAGTATGACTGCAGATTCAAGTCCTGCTTCTCTAATCCTATAAATCATAGCTGACTTGTGAATATGTATATGCATAGGGAGATTTCACATCAGGAGCTCCTTACACCAAGGAAATCATAGGTCTGTTCATCCTTCATTCCACTCTTCCTTGTTTGGTAAAGAGGGTTATACAATTTGGAGGCATTATTATGTTTATGGCACAGATGAATTAGATTATTATTATATAAGTTCTCTTATTAAAATTTAAATCTTCTGATGATTTGGCAGGTGTATGGTGATAATGGTTTCTGAATTGTAAACATTCACTGATTGGTGCCCAGTGTCATAATCTGCCCAAATAATGCCCAGGGAACTATGTAAGTCACCATGCTTGTAAATTATCTTTATTTTCTTTCTTTGTTTTAATTTCTTTCAGAAACACATGTTTATTTATTATATTTCTGTCAATAAATTTCGCTAGATAATTTGATCAAATTGTAGGTTCTATTGTCTAGGATTACTAGGAAATATAAAAAAGGTATTAGTGCCACAGGTAAGAATAGAATGACTAAGAAACATACTATCTCTTAGAGGGAAGAGAATGTTCTGCTTTGTATTCCTGATGCCTAGAATGATCTTACATATGGTATGTACTTAGTAGTATTTTTCTTTTAAAGCAGAATTGGCCAAATGAGAAAGGAGGTCTAAAAGCTCACTGAAGAAAATAATTTCTTAAAAATTAGAATGGAGCAAATGGAAGCTAATGACTTTATGAGAAATCAAGGAATTATAAAACTGAACCAAAAGAATGGCAAAATAGAAGAGAATGTGAAATATCTCATTGGAACCCCCCCCCCCCCCAAAAAAAAAACCCCACTGAACTGGAAAATAGATCCAAGTGAGATAATTTTAAAATTATTGGACTACCTGAAAGCCATGGTCAAAAAAAGAGCCTAGAAATTATCAAGGAAAAGCTATCCTGGTATTCTAGAACCAGAGGGTAAAATAGAAATTGAAAGAACCTATTGATCAAATCTGGAAAGAGATTCTAAAAGGAAAACTTCTAGGAATATTGTAGAAAATTTCAGAGCATTCAGGTCAAGGAGAAAATATCACAAACAGCCAGAAATAAACAATTCCAGTATTGTGGAAATACAATCAGAATAACACAAGATCTAGCTGCTTCTACATTTGAGGATTAAAGGGTTTGGAATATGATATTCTGGAGGTCAGAAGAGCTAGGATTCAAACCAATTCAAACCTACTCATCAAAACTGAGTGTAATCTTTCAGCAGAAAAATGGACATTCAGTGAAATAAAGGAATATCAGGCATTCTTGCTGAAAAGATCAGAGGTGAATAGAAAATTCGATTTTCAAACACAAGAAACAAGAGAATCATGAAAAGGTAAACAGGAAATAGAAATCATTAAAATCATTAAAGTGGAACTGTTTACATTCCTACATGGAAAGATGGTATTCATAACTCATGAGACCTTTCTCAGATTTTGGGTATTTGGAGGAAATAGATAGGTAGGTAGATAAATAGATGATAGATAGATACATAGATACATAGATAGATAGATAGCACAAAATGAGTTGAATATAAAGGGATGATATATAAAAAATAAAATTAAGGGCTGAAAGAGGAATATATTGGGAGAAGGAGAAAGAGATAGAATAGGATAAATTCTCTCACGTAAAAGAGGCAAGAAAAAAATTTCACAATGGAGGGGATGAGAAGGGAGGTAAGAAGTAATGAGTGAACCTTACTCTCCTAGATTTGGCTAAAGGAGGGAATAACATTCAAATTCAATTGGGTATCTTACCCTACAAGAAAGTAGTGGGGAAGGGCATAAAGGGGGGGGGTGGGAATGACAGAAGAGTGGACAGATTAGGAGAGGGATAGTCAGAAGCAGACATTTTTGAAAAGGGACAGGGTTAAAGGAGAAGTAGAATAAGTGAGGGGTGGGATAGGAGTGAGGGAAATATAGATAGTCTTTCACAACATAAGTATTATGGAAGTGTTTTGCATAACTACACATGTATAACCTATATTGGATTGCTTGCCTTCTCAATGAGGGTGGGTGGGGAAGGAAGAGAGGAGAGAATTTGGAACCCAAAGTTTTAAAAACAAATATTAAAAATTGTTTTTACATGCAACTAGGAAATAAGATATAAGAGCAATGGGGCATAGAAATCTATCTTGCCCATCAAAAAAATAAAGGGGAAAGGAGGATAAGAAGGAAGGAGGGTGATAAAAGGGAGGGCAGACTGGGGGATGGGACCATCAGAATGCATACCATTTTGGGGTGGAAGGGATATATGAGGAGAAAATTTGGAACTCTTGTGGAAATGAATGTTGAAAACTAAAAATAAATAAATTAATAAACAAAACAAAGGAAAGGCTATGAGTGCTGAGTTTTGAATGAAATCAAGTATTATAAGAGGTGAAAATGCAGAAGGAGAGTATTCTAGGGATGGGATGAGAGATAACTAGTGCCTGATTTTCTTCTTTTACCTCTCTGGTGCTTCTTATTCAGGGCTCTTTGAATCCCTGAGATTAGGGCTGTCTAATAGCATCCTTAAGATCATTTAAACAGCAAAGAGTCCTACATAAGACTTTAAAGTCCTTATCACAACAAGGTAGTATGCTGTATGAGTAACATCTATCTCATTCTAGACTAGACCAGTATTTTTCCTGTAAAGGCACTGAAATTATCCTCAAGACTTAATTGATCCAGGGAAAAGGTCAGGGTAGGGTTGCCTGTGTGTGGGGATTATTGACGTGGGGATTATTTGGGGGGATTATTTCAGGTGGCTTAAGAACAAAAGCCATTATATGAGAAGTCAGAATATCCTTTCTCAGATTACACATCTGTTTCTGAGCATCACTTCAGCATGGCTAAATAGTTGGTGGCAGGGAAGCTGCACCCACTTGAACCAATACAGTATCCTTGTTGATTATCCTTTTCATGATTTGGTTAAATAAACTTTTGTTCTTTTGTTGCTAATTGTTATATGAGATCTCCTTTCATTGCAATCCTGAATCTGAATCTTTCCTAGAACAAAAGGGGATAATGGGTGAAGTATGATAGAATTATAGAGTTGTAGACTTTAGAAATCATGTATTCCAATCTCTAACTGAACAGGAATTACTTTTACAGAATCTCCAACAAATATTCTATCACTCTCCCCTTGAAGATTTCCAGTGAGTGACAGCCTACAATTACCTCAAATGGGCATTTTATTGTATTTGGGAGCCCTTACAATTTTAGAAATAAACTCCTTGCCTCAAATTTAAAGCTACCTCATTGAAATTTCCATTCATTGCTATTACTTCCCCCCCATCTCCATCTGGGGCAAACCATAATAAGTCTAATTCCTATTACATATGAAAGACTTTGAAATGCCTTTAAAGACAGCTATCATATTCCCATTAATTCTTCCCTTCTCCAGGCTAAAAATATGCCCATTTCCTTCATCTGATCCTTATATGGAATGTTCTCCAAGCTCCTTCACCTATGTAAAAGGACACAGAAATTAAATTCTAGTTTAATCAATGGCTTTATATCCTGAATCATCAGTATGGAGAGCTCCCTTGTGTGGAAATTCCCTTCCGGAATTCAGATAAGCAACTCTCTGTAACATGTCTGAGGGATCAAAAGGAATCATTACTTTCACATATAACTAATAAGAGAGAAAGGCAAGATATGATCCCACTTTCTTAACTTCAAGACCAGTTCTATCCTATTATGACATCTTGACTCTCAACTATTATGATTTTATACTTATATGAAAATTATATATTATATATATAATAACATATAAATATGCCTTGTTTACTAACACTAGTTTGGATAACTTCTTATTAGTAATTTTGACTATAGAAGACGTTCTGGAATTTCATTTACAATTTGAACTTTTATTTCCCATAGTTCTGAAGTTAATTTTATTCTCTATTTACTATAGTGGTATCCACTATAGCACCATAGGCTCCCAAAGTGAGTGATACCACCCACTGGGGCGTGCTAAAATGATCCAAGGGAGTGGTGGTAGCCTTGGGTGCAGTTGGGAGGGACTGAATAAAAATAAGGGGGCACTGGAAGCATAACGAAAGAAGAGAAGATATCTGTTGTGTAACACAGATAAAGTCATAGTGATTACATTATTTTCCAAACAAAAATACAAAGTGCAAGTTATAACTGATCAGTGGTCAAGCCTGCTGACAGGTCTTAACAAGCAAGTGTTGCTAAGTGAGCGTGTCACACATTGTCAAGAAGTCCAGCTTGCATTGGCAGGAATATGTGCGTGTAATGACTTGTTTACGTTACAGTACTATACAGTTACATGACATAATATTGTGTCTTCAAAATTTCAATGTAAGAAAACCCACAATGGATTTACAATAAATTATTAAATTTAAGATGTGCCAATTTAAAAATGCACACACATTACATATGTTTTGAAATGAAGCAAATTTTGATAAAACATTAAAGGGTTAAAGACAGATTTCCAGGGGGGCATCGAGTAATTATTATTATTTTTTTTTTGAAAAGGGGGCAGAAGACCAAATAAGTCTGGGAACCTCTGCCCTATACCTTTCAAGATTGAAATCTAAATCTTCATCCTTATTAGAAATGTTTTTTTCTTTTAATATAGAAAGGATGATTAAATATCAAAAATACCATTTTAAAATACAAGTTTTAAAAAAAATATTTTCAGATTGAAACCTCCTAGCTTTCTATAAAATATGTATTAAAGGGTATAGGTATTTTAGAGATGTTTACACCTGGGTGATAATGTAATTAAGTAGTAAATGCCATAAGGGAGAGAAGACAAATTAACAGCATAATAGCTTGCCTTTAAAAGTTTCTTTTTTTGGCTCCATGATGCTGTCTGACTAGGTTATACAACAAATTCCAATGGAGAGAAAAATACTTCTTGCATTGGGGTATCACAAAACAATGCAACAATCCAGTCATGGAATAGTGAATTTCAGATATTTCTGAAGCACTCATATTTGTAAGAAAAACTGCATATCACAAAAATTGTCAGTATTTTTTGGGGAAAATACCAGGTCACTGCTTCATTCTAAGAAATTCTCTAGAATTGACAGTGTGTCTATAAAAGGGACCAGTCTGTTTTCTAGCACTTTTGAATACATTACTCATTCACTTTCAACCTGCCAAGTACATAATGGGAGTGACTCCTTTTTGCTTTATTTCTCTAGTTCTGCGTCTGGCATCATAGCATAGATGGAGAAATCAATTTGTAAACCAAAATGGCACATTTGGAGAAAGTTAAATCTAACACTTGACTCAGTGCCATGTGATAACAAAACAATATGGAGGAAAACAAGTAAATACCATCTTTTCAGTCCAAAATAATATTTAAAACACTAATCTTCCTACCCCTGCCCTCAGAACTGACATATGCTACCCTACACTGGTGTGTGTGTGTGTATGTGTGCACGTGTGTGTGTGTTCATATGAGTGCATATATGTCCCCACAGGACTGAAAATTTTCTGTAATTATCCAGATAATCCATATGGAGATTTGATTTCTGACCTAGAATTAAGAATAACTCTCAAACATCATTGTGACTTTGTGAGTTGTGAATGCAACTCATGTAATTGCTCTTTGAATTTGCTTCCTAAAAAACATATAGTTATCTTTTCTACATTGTGAGGGTTAGGGGAATACATGTCCCCATGATCTGAAAAATTTATGTAAAATGTTTTTGTCCTTCCCTTTGTACCAAATGCAGGTGGGCATTCTTTATAATTCTTTATAATTTATAGTCTTAGAAATATTGTCTTAGAAATTGCCTAGAACTTTGATAGATTAAGTCATATATCTAGGGGTCACACAGTCAGTATGTGTCAGAGGTGAGACTTGACCTCAAGTCTTCCTGGCTTCAAGACTGAACCTCTATAGACCATACAATACTGCCTCTTTGACAGTAGCCAGATTTGCAGAAAGATAGTCAAACCACCAAGTAAATATTTTTATTGATATTTTGTGTTCTCTTTTAATGAGAAGTTAAGCAAACAATTGAAAATCAGGGATTTGTTTTCAAAATTAATTTTGAAGGCATGCAGCAGCATAAATGCACCAATTTTCTTTACCTTCTCTGCTTATAGTATAAATTCAGTGCTCCAGGCAATTCACTAAGACTGCCTGTAAGCAATACTGTACAGTAGTTAATATTCATACAGATGCTCTGGAGGAACTATAGAATCCTGAAGACCTTCTGAATCACTAAATAAAGGTGAAGTTTTATCCATGGTGGATGTTTTGTTTTTTCATTCTGATTCTTCGAAAATTGCTGTTTTTTTAATAAAGTGAATACTATATTTATTACTTTGATGGTTCTTTAATCTCATGGATGTGACTATTCATTCTAAAGAACTAATCAAAACCTAGCCATTACTTCTTATTATGTGAGATTCAAGGGTGGATTTTCCCAAAACTTTTCTATTAGAGGAACCACCCAACCTAGATCAAAGATCCTAAGCAAAGACAAAAACATAAATATTATTGAAAATTATAACAGTCTAATTAAATCCACAGGATTTGCCTTACCTTATATCTTTGGATCTCCAATCTGAACTTTAATACCTAGAGCAGGTGTGGGGAACCTGTAGCCTTAAGGTCACATGTAGCCTTCTAAGTCCTTAAGTATAGCCTTTTGATTGAACCCAAATTTTACAGAAAAAAATCCTTTCATTTTTATTAATACATTTTTGTTTGTCTTTTATATCTGTTTTATTTTTAAAATGTATTCAAAACACCAAAGAATAAAATTTCAATCATATAATCCTCACAGATTGACCAGCATAATTAGAACATTAGTAAGCCATAAAGCCTAAAATTGATGGCTGCTGCACACATCATTTAGTTCTAACTTCCCCTACCTGACTGGCACCACTACCATACAAGGCTGGTTGGCAAGAGTTTATGGGGGTCAATTACTCCAGTCTGTTATCAGCTTTTGTGTTTCTGTTTGGAGTGGAATTTGTGAATAGTTGCATAGCTTGAACGGATTTTTTAATTTTGTCTGCTAAACAGCCCATTATGTCAAAGAAGACCAAGAGAACACAGAAGAAAGAAAATAGATTTTTCAATGAGGATTGGGAATTGCAATATTATCTTGTTTATGCCAAAATGATTTGCTTGCTTTGTGATACAGCATTATCAACATTAAAGAAATTCAATGCTCATCAGCATTGTAACACTCATAAAGACCACAAATATTTAAATTAGAGGGAGAGCCATGAAAGGTTGCATTGCAGAAATTAAAAGATAAAAAGTAAAAGCAAAGACAATTCTTTCAAGTAGCAATAAGACCCAGAAATAATGCCACTGAAGCAACTTATAACATATCTTAAATACTTGAGAAAACAGAAAAGTCATTTAGTGATGTAGAAACTGTGAAAGAATACGCTGTCAAAGTTCTAGGATGCTTAGACCCCAATAACATTTCAAAGTACAACTGCCTCTTTCAAGGAGAACCATAACTTTTAGGCAGCATGAATTAACCTTCAACTTAACACAAAAACTTCATACACTACTTCAAAAGGAAAATATATATTGTTCAATTGCTTGGGATGAATCATCTGACACTACTGACCTGCCACAGGTTTTATACTTCATTTGGGCCAGAATGGAAGATTTTCTTTGCTCCAAAGAGTTACTCTCTTTGGGCACCCTTGCAAAGAAAACATAAGGAACAGCTATCTTCAACAAACTCAAGATAAATGTCGTGAAGTTGGACTATATTAGGTAAATTTGGTGAGTTGATATACAGATGGTGCACCTTCCATGACAGGAAAACATGAAGGGTTTATTGAGGAGATAAAAAAAAGTATAACAGATCCAGATGCTCTCTTTTCATTGTATCTCATGTCAGCAAAATCTCTGAGCTAAAGCTACTATTTTAAGGGACACTTTGAAACAAGTTAGAAGTATTGTTAATTATATTCATGCAAATTCAACATGCCATCATCAATTTCATAACATGCTGAAGTGGAACAATCAGGTTTTCAGTGTGGATTTGCTGTATCATTCTAAAATGTCTTGGCTATCACAAGGACAGTTGTTAGCCAAAATTTTATCTCTGTGAGAACAGATAATTAAATTTTATGAAGAACAGAATCAGCAATATGAATTACTGAAAGAATCTTTCTATAGGAATTTCTACCTGATATCATGTTAAATAAAAATGACCTGAATATTTCTTTGCAAGTTAAAACTAAATCTAAATATGATATATGGCAAAAAAAAATCCAAGAATTTAAAAAAATAGCTATCTTATTTGCAAAATATTTCTTTTTCAAAAGATAATTATGGATGAACATTTTCCCCAGTTAGCAAAAATCAGTGATGAGCAGGATGATATATATGAATCATTTGAAGAATACACAGGTATTATAGACCTATTAATTGGAGAATACAAAGAAAGTTTCACTGACTTTGAGAATTGTGACATCACACTCAAATGATCATTTCAGCCTCACCTCACTGATATCACCAAAGCACCAAGGAACTATAGATGGAACTGGGTTCTCAGGAGATGTCTTTTTTAAGTCATTGTTTGAAGCTAAGAAAGATCGACTATGGGAAAAAGCAATAGAATACCCACACCTTCAGCATTATGCCAGAAAAATGCTTTCTTGCTTTTCAACCATTTATTGCTGCAAATCTACATTCTTCTACCTAACCCAAATCAAGACACCTTAAGATCACAAATGACTGATACCTATCTAGAGGATCAAGTGAAACTGTGGACCTCTACACTGCAACTAAATGCTTTCTAACAAAAAGCAGATACAACAACCTCATTAAAAGATTAATTAACTTTGAAATTAACAAATTGTTTTCATTTTTGCAATTGTTAAATATATACTAGTTAGAATTTTACAAAATAATGTACATTTTAAGTATATCTAACTGAAGTTTCTTGAATGTGCCTTTATTTGATTACAGCTAAATATTAATGCAGCCTTCCAATACAAAAAGTTTCCCCACATCTGACTTAGCTAATAGACAATAGGTAGAAAATTATCATATTCACTATTGATATTGAAATGACAGAACTGACAAGGATCTTTTACCTTAAAATATGTTGTCAACCACTCTTGAAATCTGAATTAAAAATTAATGCTGTGGCTAAGTTGTTGACAACTAAAATGTAAATGCACTAAATAATAATTTCATTTGTCTAAAGGTTATTTGGAAATAAGTTTTTAATTATTTATTTTTGAATGTTACACTCATGAATTTTTTTCAAACATTTCTGCCCTTTCACAGTTGTGTCCTGCTAATTGGTTAAAAAGATTAATTAATAGGATATTCATTACTCTGAAAGCCATCTGATTTAGAATTTTTAATATTTGATAATTACTGATAACCATTTTTCCATCACATTGTATTCAATGTCACAATGACAGTTTGGTAGGTCAACTGTTAGAATGGTTTAACAGTAATGCTAACTGCGGTTTTAAATTATTCTGTCAGCATAATTATAAAGATCATTAATTTGTTTTACAAACTAAGCTTTTTCAAGAGGGAGATGTTTGATATTTAAAAGTTCAGCCAAACTAAAAGACAACTGAAAAATGACATAAATAAAAAGCATATAATTATATCTGTCAGTTGGTCCAAGTACAAAATCAACTGGATAAAACCACCACTATGAAGACAGATGACATTTTTATAGATTTATCTTCTCTCTTAATGGGTACAGATAAATTAGACAGTAAAGATGAGTAAATATATTTTCTCAAATTCCCTAAACATCATCCCTGATCTCTTTTCTATGTTGTCACTGAGTCATTTTTAAGTGTTGTCTGACTCTTTGCGACCCCTCTTGGCAAAGATACTGAAGTGGTTTTCCTTTTCCAGTTCATTATATACATGAGAAACTGAGATACCCATGGTCACACAGTTAATAAGTGTCTAAGACTGGATTTGAACCCACAGACTCCAGGCTGGCTCTCTATTCACCTAGCTTCCCCCTTTTCTATTTCAGAGACTTTCAAATACCTGATCATACCCTTCCATCTTCTCTTCCTTTGTCTAAATATTTTCCATTTTTTTAAAGTACCCTTCATATGTCAAGTATTCAAAGATCATTGCCATCTTGTTTGTCCCCATCTGGATGCTTCCTTCCTGATTAATAACCTTAAAATGTGGCACCCAGATATGGTCTGACTGGGAAAGAATAAAGAGGGACTATTATATGCTTTCTCTTGGAACTGTGCCTCTCAAAGTAGATCAAGGTCACATCACTGTTTTGGAAGCTGCTACATAACACCATTAGCTTATATTGAGCATGAGGTCCACTAAAATCCACAGGTCTTTTTTTTTTTTTTCAAAGAAATTGCTTCTAAGCATGACTCCTTTCTTTTATATTTGTTCATTCAGTTTATTTTGTTTAACCTAAATATGTGATTTTTAAATTTGCCCTAACAGAATTTTATCCTATTATTATAATTCTATGCTCTAGATCCCAATTCTGTCATCTACTATGCTAATTATTCCTCCCACATTTGCATCCCCTGTAAATTTGATATCTATCCTATTGATCATATTGTCACTGTTAAAAATATTAAAAAAGACAAAGCCAAACATAGATCCCTAGGGCATCCACTGGTGACTTCCTGCTAAATTGACATTGAATCCTTAGCAATTATTCTTTGAGGATAGTTCTTCAGCTGCTTCAGGATTCTGCTAATTTATTATTATCTAATCTACCTCTATCCATCTTGTCTTGCAAGAGCAGTATGAACTTTTTTATCAAATGTTTTTGCCAAAATGAATAAAAAAACATTTACTAAGCACCTATTACATTCAAAGCACTGTGCTAAGTTCTGGGGATACAAATCAAAACATGGAGACTATATCTTCTCTCAAAAGTCTCATGTTCAAATGGAGCTGACAATACATGTTAATCAATCAAACTACCACCATCTATTGAGGGCCTCCTCCTTGCCAGGCACTGTGCTAGATTTAGGCTGTAAAGTCAGATGGAAAGGTTTCATAATCTTTATAGTACAATGGAAACGTTGGTGGTAATGCACTTCTTTAATGTCCTTTCTATTGATAAAAGAATATCTGTTTCTAATGTGGAATCATTTGATCTGCCAAGGACAATTATGATAAGAACTTTCTTTTCTGGGTAGACAAAAAGTGTGATGGCTGAAAGGGTACAGGCTTCAGATTTTGAATAAACAGTTGCTCCTTCTTGTCTCCACAGACAGTTGCTCTTCCTGTCTTCCCCAAAATGATAGGTTTGGAGGTTAAAGTGGAAGAAGGACTGGTGATCTAGGGCCACTGCCACTCCCAAGGCTCTTGTTCTTACTTACCTGTCAATGGCAGTTGATCAATGATTAATATTAGTGGTGACAAGGAAGGTGGCCCCTTCTCTAGAAGGATAACCTTTCAGTGATGGCCATGGGGCCCAGGTTATGTGTAGGGCTAGTGGTTCTTCTTCCTTTCTTTGTATCTCCATCACTTAGCACAATATCAGGCATATAGCAAGCTCTTAATAAAAGCTTATTGACTGACTTCTGGTCTCAAAGGGAAGGCCTACAAATATCAGGGTTCTTGGGTTCTGTTAAGCTCTATATATAGCATTTTTCTAATCTTCCAGTTTACTAACAGTATCAAAAAGAAAAAGAGAATAGTTAGCATGACATTCTTGATGAACTCGTTAGTTTTTGTTTGTTTGTTTGTTTTTTATAACCACTGCTTCCTCAGAGAGACACACACAGAGTAAAAGTAAGCAAGTGGAACAAAATGTATTATGTTTCCACTGAAGTAAAAAAAAAAAAAAAAGAAAGGCAGGGGTACAATCCTGATTTCAGACAAAGCAAAAGCAAAAATAGACCAAATTAAAAGCAGCAAGGAAGGAAACTACACCTTGCTAAAAGATACCATAAACCATAAAGTAATATTAATACTAAATATATATGGCCCAAGTAGAATAGCATCCAAGTTCTGTTTTTTATTAAATTATTTTATTCGTTTTCAGTGTTTGACAATCAGTTCCATATATCTTAGATTTTCTTCCCCTCTCTCCCTCTCATTCTCCCTCTCCTCACTCTCTCCCTGAGGTAGCATGCAATCTTATATAGGTTTTACATGTACTTTCCTATTAAATATATGTTACATAGAAGAATTAAAATGAATGGGAGAATCCATAAAATAAAACAAAACAAAACATATTACAAAAGAAAATGGTCTGCTTCTATCTATGATTCAATTCCATAATTTTCTCTGGATGGGGAAGGCATTTTGCCTCAAAAGTCTATTGGAAATTTTTTAAGTCGATGCATTTCAATGAAGTACTAAGTCTACCAGAAAAATTCCTTGCACAGTGTTGTTGTAGCTGTGTTCAAAGTTCTCCTGGTTCAGCTCCTTTAACTCAGCATCAGTTCATATAAATCTTTCCAAGCTTTTCTGAAGTCTTCCTGTTCATCGCTTCTTATAGCATAATAGTATTCCATTAACCATTCCCCAGTTAACAGGCATCCCCTTGATTTCCAGTTTTTGGCCACCACAAAGAGAGCTGCTATAAATATTTTTGCACATGTGGGACCCTTTCCCATTTCTGTGATCTCTTTGAGATAGAGTCCCAGAAGTGATATTGCTGGGTCAAAGGGTATGCACATTTTTGTAGCCCTTAGAGCATAGTTCCAAATTGCTCTCCAGAATGGTTGGATTAGGTCACAGCTCCACCAACAATGAATTAGTGTTCCAACTTTCTCACATTTTCTCCAACATTTATCATCTTCCTGTTTTGTCATGTTAGCCAATCTGATAGGTGTGATGTGGTACCTCAGAGTTGTTTTGATTTGCATCTCTCCAATCAAAAATGATTTAGAGCATTTTTTCATATGATTATAGATATCTTTAATTTCTTCCTCCGAAAACTCTCTGTTCACATCCTTTGACCATTTATCAATCGAGGAATGACTTGTATTCTTGTACATTTGACTCAGTTCTCTATATATTTTAGAAATAAGGCCTTTATCACAGACACGAGTTGCAAAAATTCTTTCCCAATATTCTGATTCCCTCCTAATCTTGGTTGTATTGGGTTTGTTTGTAGCTTCCAAGTTCTTAAAGAAGTTAAATGAGCTACAGGTTCGTGACAAAACAAGAGATAGAGAGCACTGTGAAATGTAAAATTAATAATTTTGATTATATTAAATTAAAAAGCTTTTGCACAAACAAAACCAATTCAATCAAGATTAGAAGGAAAGCAGTAAGCAAGGAAATAACCTTTAAAGTAAGTGTCTCTGTTAAAAGTCTCATTTCTCAAACATCTAGAGAACTGAGTCAAATTTATAAGAATACAAGCCATTCCCCAACTGATAAATGAAGGATACGAACAGGCAATTTTCAGAAAAAGAAATCAAAGCTATCTATAGGCATATGAAGACAGGCTCAAAATAATTTTTGATTAGAGAAATGAAAATTAAAACAACTTTGAGGTATCACCTAATTGATTGGCTAATATGATAAAAAAATGAAAATACTAAATATTGGAGAGGATATGGAAAAACTGGGAGACTAACACAGTGTTAGTAGAGATGTGAACTGATCCAACCATTAAGGAGAGCAATTTGGAACCACGCCCAAAGGGTACCCAAATTTTGCTTGCACTTTCATTCAGCAATATCATTACCAAATTTGTATCCCAAAGCGATCATAAAAAGGGGGAAAGGATCTACAAGTGCATTGTAGCAACTCTTTTCATAATGGCAAAAATTTAGAAATTGAGGGGATGCCCATCAATTAGGGAAAGGTTGAACAAGCTGTGGTATATGAATGTAATGGAATACTATTGTGCAATAGGGAAGGATGAAAAGGCAGATTTCAAAAAAATTCAGATCCAGTTTTAGGAGTAAGTTATTTGTGAGGGTTACGAGCAGCTTCTTTTTTAATATCTCTTTCATCTTTTCAAGATTCTTAGGCACAAAGATCTGAATGGTCTAGATCACATTTTGTAAGCTATATGATGCATTCAAGACCCCAGGTTGCTCCCTATTTTGAAAGTCCATCTTGATAACATTTGTTGGATCCCAGAGATGCTATAAAATTATGAATCATGTCCGCACAATGATATCAGAAGCCTGAAAAAGAGAGAGGTTTCATTGGCTTCATGGAAGTGGTATAAAATACATCATCCAAGATATCTTCATACTGAAAATGGATTAGGATTGAGTATGTATCAAAAGTGAAACCTAATATCCATGAAAAATATAAAAGAATCAGAATAAAGTTTCTTATATATACAATATTTATAGGAAGACATAGATAAGAATCTCAAAGGCATGGGAGGGTATTACCGTGTTGTGATATGCATTAGAGGAAGAAATCCTGCTGCGGAAATGATGGATTCTTTGAAAGAATAAACTATTAATAAGGCCAGGTATGTGATTATGTTCAAGAGAATGATCCCTTTTACTTTATCAAATTCAATGCAGATTAGCTGGTTATTCAACATAATTATAATATTTAGTTTTTAATTGCCAGATGTTTTGTGGGTAGAAATAGTACTTTGGACTTTAAGCTGTAGATGTCAGAAATGAAGCAGAAGAGACAGGGAGTTAAATGGGTAGAAAGGTCATGAGAAAGGGTGACAGATAGACATGCACCCAGGACAACTGTTAATGCAAGTTTATATGACAGAATCACTGGAGAACCACCATTTTTAAAACTATAACCAACAAAAAAAATTCATTCTGATTTCATACTTTCTCAACAGGGTGGAGAGAAACATAAACACCACCTATTTCAACTTAGTGGGTAATGTTGGCTTAATCCCTTAAATTCACTCAATCTCAGCAAGCATCTATGAGACAGGGATATTAATACTCACCCCTATCTCACATGGTTGTTCTGAAGAAGATTCTTTCTAAACTTTAATATGTTACATAAATTCGAGATTGTTACTATTTTAAAATGGAAATGTGACTACTTTTCTTTATGATGCTTTCATTTCTATGTAAAATGATTGGAAATTTAAAATCTATGCATGTATGTTCACTGAAATATATGTAAAACGTATCTATTATTGAGGTATAACTTTTTTTTACCTGTGGGGCAAGGATTTAATCTTTTGCAATTTCATGAGAAAATGTCCCTCAAGCAATAACAGTTGCTAGAGGACAAATTTCATTCTGTACTCTAGTCTTATGGAGTACTGGGAAAGCATTAGCAAAAGACTGAATCTCTAAACCTATGCCCAAGGGGATGCCAATCACATCCATTGTGTGAGGTTAATTATGGACTGCCTACTCTAGGAACTTTGTAAAAGTGTTTATGAGTGAAAGGTAATGGAGTGGGGTTGATCCACAGAAAGAATTATTAGCCTCTTTGTCATTTTTAGCTTCTTTGGCTCGGCTTCAAATCCAAACAATCCTGAAAAAGTATAAAAACTGATAACTTTTTATTTTGTTTTCAAGACAGAAAAATAAAGTAGACACCATGGACTACTTACATTGTAAAGTGTGAATATTATTTTTTCTATATTCATTGTCCATGAAGCCATAATCAACATTTTGAAGAAAATAAAATCTACATTTCATCTCAGATCCCCTGATATCAAAAATGTTTTGGAATGTTCTTTCCTTCTAAGTAAATAATATATTTAAGCCCTGAGAGAATACATGATTGATAGAAATCACCACAAAGAGAATAGAGAGTGTACAACTGTTTGATATGGACAGCATAACTGGGGTGGGAAATAATTATGCAGCATTTTTATATGAAGGTATTATGAAGACTTTTCACAGCTACAAAAACAATTAGAAGAAATGGATGGTCTACAATGAAATCCCATGACTAGGATATTAATATTTTATCCAATGTGCAAAATCATTACTTGATGAGTCAGTAAATCAATATTTGTTAAGCACATACTATGTGCCAGGCACTGTGTTAAGTGCTATGGATATGATAAGAGTCAAAAGATATCCCCTGTTGTCCATGAGCTTACAAGATAATGGGAGAGAAAACAAGCAAACAAATATCAATCAACCAGAAGTACATAAAATAAATAAGAAGCAAATAAGAGAGGAAGGTGTTGAAATTAGGAAGAATTAAGAAAGGTTTCCTGTAGAAGATAGGGATTTTAGTTGTGACTTAAAGGAAGTCAGGGAAGTCAGTTAGGAGAGATGAGAAAGGAAAGCATTCTAGGCATGGGAGCACCCAGAGAAAATTCCCAGAGCCAAGAGATGGAGTATCCTGTTTGTAAAAAAGCAAGGAGGATCACTATTTGGAAAACATGTGGCTAGGACTAAGATTTAAGAAAACTGAAAATGGGGGTGGGATGGGCTTAGGTTATGGAAGCATTTTGAACATCAGAGGATGTTGTATTTGTATCCTGAAGACAACAGGGAGACATTCAAGCTTATTGAGTACAGAAATGACACGGTTGGACCCAGGCTTTATGAAAAATCATTTTGATGGCTGAATGGAAGATGAATCAGAGTGGGGAGATACTTGAAGCAGTCAGATCCATCATCAGGTTATTACAACAGTCTAGATTTGAGATGATGGGGGACTTCAACAGAAAGGGTAAGTGTCAGAAGAGAAAAGAGGATATTGGAGAGACATTGCAAAACTGAAACCAGCAGGCCTTGGAAATAGATTGGATATGGGATTTGGGTGCAGGTTGATGAAAGATGGGGTCAAAGCCCCCTAGGTTTCAAACCTGATGGACTGGGAGAATGATGTTTCCCTCTACAGTAAAATATAAAAATAAAATAATTAAAATACACTTAAAAGGCACACACACACACACACACACACACACACACACAGAGCAATGATGAAGTGGGGGAGGGTGAGAGGAAAGAAACCTCAACCAAATATCTCCATTAACCTTTTTCCTCATAATTTTACTGAAACTTATCTCTGTTTAAAACAACATAAAAAATCCACAGGGCAAGAAAAGAGGAAAATGCTTATAAGTTTATCAGACAAGCTTTTTGTAGGTTTCTTAACAACTTACAAAATGTCAGCATAAATGTTCAGTGAAAAATAATACTGTTTGTAGATTCTAACTAGCCACAGTGCTAATTAGTCTGCAATAGGCTGGACTTTAATTGTGCAGTTTGACTGATTTAATAAGGTTAACATCTGTCTTTTCTCCAGATTTAGCATCAAGACCCTGCACATCAGGGTCTTAGCTTATAGTGGGTAATGCAAGTTAAATACCATTAAAAATATTTGTGCATGACTGCCCAATCATTATCACATCTACAATTATTTAATTGCTTTAAAAGAAGTCTCATTCAGAACAATTTAAATTTTAAGTAAAATATATTAATTTGAATATTAATATATTACTGTAATTATTAGTAATCTATGAAAGTTTTCCACCATAACCTAGTCATGCTAAGAAGTTGACTGGTTTCTCAAATGCTAGGCAGCAAACTAAGGGAGTGGGACTAGATGGCCTCTGAGGTCTCTTCCAGCTCTAATTCTGTTATCCGATGCAAGTGTCTCAACAACTGCCTCATTGCCTGCTCTAGAGACCACTCCCATACACCTTGGGTCCTCACTCTTCTGATGATTTGTCTCTCTCAGAATGTCATTTTAAGAAAGCTTTAGATGTATTTCATTTCACTCTAGCTTCTGACACATGCTTTCCAACTGATTTGCCTCTATTTCCTTCCCTTCAGTCCCCTTCCCCATTCCATCCAATTTTGGAACCATGAACTGGGATCAAATTAACTCTGTTGCTCCAGAATGAGGCCTGTAAACCCACTTTCAGGACCAAAAGTTGCCCCTTTCTTGTTACCAATTTCATATGTGTATATATATATATATATATATATATATATATATCCCCATTTTATACATGAGAAAACTGAGGCAAAGAGAAATCAAATGACTTAACCAGGGTCACACAGCTAGTTAATGCTTAATAAATAATTTCTCCATCATTTACATTCACCAGAAATCAAGTAAAGCTGTATATAAAATTAGTTTGTTGTTTCATTAATAGAATATAAATATGCCACATCAGTTTTCTCAAAAAATGTATATACAGGTTCATATATACATCTCATATACACATATATGTACATATATGTTTAAACACACACACATATATATATGCATGACATTATAGAGACACTTTCTACTCAAGTACTCAAGGCATTCTTCAATGTGACCCTTAGACCTCAGAGGTTATGGCATGATAGTATAAGTTTCAATATGTTTTACTAACAAGCTTCAAAGACTAGGTCTAAAGATAATACTATGAGGACTAGAAGAATTAACATTGGAGTGGTCCATCATTAGATTGGTCAAAGGATATTGCATTTTTTAGCTCTAGCTACTTTCAAATACAATATATCGAGTAATGGTGAGGTAGCTATTTGCACTGACTGAGCAAGTACTTACGTAGAAGTACTCAGAGATCTTTTAATTATTAGAGTATAAGTATTACATAGGGTCACAGAGTTATACCTAGGTCTTTATAGGCTTTGTAGTCCAATGGTCTTAGACTTCCCTGTCTCCATTTTACAGATACTGAAAATAAGGCCCTAACGTGATTTTTCCAAAATCATAGGTAGTAGGCAAAGAGCCAGAGTATGAACCCAAATCTCATACCTTTAAATCTATCATGCTTTCTACCATGTCACATGATACATGGTTGTCCATATGTCACATGGTTGAGGTAAAATGTGGATAAAAACTAGAGAGATTATATGAAAGAGATAACAGTGTCAAAGAGAGAAACAGAGATACAAGAAAGAAAACTTGTCCCCTACCACCTCTACCTTTTAGTTTCCCTGGTTTCTTTCAAGTTTCAACTCAAATCTCACTATCTATAGGAGACATTTCATTTTTTGAGGCAATCAGTGTTAAGTTGCTTGCACAGGGTTGCACAGCTAGTAAGTATCTAAGGCCATATTTGAACTGAAGTCCTCCTGACTCTGAGGCTCATGCTCTCTCCACTCCATGACCCAGTTGGCCCCAAGAGGCCTTTCCTAGTTTCTCCAAGTACTAGTGCTTTCCACTCTGGAATTGCCTTCCATGTATACTCTGCATAGATCTTGGGTGTACTTGATTATCTCCATGACATCTCTCCCATTAGAATACAAGCTCCCTGAAGGCAGGAACTGGTTTTTTTTTGTTGTTCTTGTTTTTGTTTTTTACCTTTCTTTGTATCCTGAATATCTAACATTTTGCCTGGCACATAGTAAATATTTAATAAATGGTTGCTGATTTGACCTGAATCCTGGGGAAGAACACTATAGCTAGGCCCCAATTTTCAATCCTTAGGTCTAGTATGGCCCCATGATTGTCTTGGAAGAGAGAATTAAACAGGAAATATTTGTTAGTGCAGCTGGTGCTAGAGAAATCTATGCAAAGTCACTAAATATTTTTTAAAACTCTGGTTAACTTTGCATCTTAGATAACAGATGCAGTTAGAGGTACTTATGAATTCAAGTTTTTTTTTTTCATTTATTACACTAACCCATAAAAAGAAATATGGGCATTTGGGTGTTCTGCTATGTCTGTAGCATATGCCAACTACATTGACATTTCTAATGATATTTTGGTCTCATAACCCATCTTCAGCCTGGCAATAAGACTATGATGCGTGGGGTCTTAATGCTAAATCTAGTGAAGAGTGACAGATGTTAACCTTATTAAATCAATCAAGCCACACAATTAACATTGGGCTCATAGCAGTTTAATTAGCACTGTGGCTAGAGTCTACAAACAATATCATATTTCATCAAACATTTGTGCTGACATTTTGTAAGTTGTTAAGGAACCTACCAAAAAAAAAAAAAAAAACAAAGAAGCTTTCCCAACAAACTAATAAGCATGCTATTCATTTTAGTATGTTATTTATTTTGGGGGAGTGGGCTATCATGTTAAGTTTTAAAAACCAGTAATAACAAACAGAAAGCTTAATGATGCTAGATTCTCTTTTTAAGTAGAGATATAGGAAATGGGCATATTTTCCCCTTCAAGGCTACCTGTTCTTTGAAGAGTGATTATTTCAGAAATGTTATAAAAATATCATCTTTTAGGACCCAAATGATTTTATTTCAAAAGGGGCTCAAGGGAATAAGTTTCATGAGACCCTAATTTAGAATAGGAGTTTAAACTCTGACTCTCCTGAGATAAATACAGTCTCATTTCATTTGAGGCAACAGAAGAGTACTTCTCAGACATTTTGTTCTCAGGATTCCTTTACACACTTAAAAATTATTGAGGATCCTAAGAGTTTTCTGCTTATAGGCTTTATGTCTGTCAATATTTACTGCATAAAAATTTTAAAAATATTAGTATTATTATAAAAAAGAGTTATCTCTCAAATCTCTTTAATGGATCTCTTGGACCTCCAGGGGTCCCTGGCCCACAATGATAAATATTATACCAAAATTATTCCTAAAAACATGTGCAAAGGAGTAAATGGAATAATGGAAGTAAAACATTTCTAAAAAGCATAAAATACTCTTCAAATATTAATAGTATTTAAAAATTATACATTGAGAAATAGCCACATATTAGATTAAGGAATTCCATGAATCATTAAAGTGCCATATTTTCCTTTATATGAAATAAGAACATTATTAAATTATCTATATTAATGCTCTAACTGCATAACTAGTGCATATTTACATGAATATGAACCTCTATTAAAGTCCTTTTCTGTTATCTCATTGTGGTGTGAAAATGACTGTGAGCTGTTTAAGGCTCTTCTAGAGGAATACAAGTTTTGGCAGGTTCTAAACTGGATTGACTGGAGTCTTTAGACCATTCTAGCTAAGTTTTGAAGAAGCTCATTGGCCACACTGTGAAGGTTGTGATTTGTATTTCCCTTCTCCTGCCTCCTTTATCCTTGTGAGTGGAGTCCAACTACTCAGGCTTTAACCCTTTTCCCCTACTTCCTAATACACTCAGGCAGGTCATAGGCTTCACAATCTATATCCTTTTGTGCCATCTGTTATATAATGCCCCCAGAGTCTTTTATTCTAAGGTAGAAGTATATCTATTCTGATGAACTATTCATATGGCCCCTCTCCTACTTATGGCATTACCTTTCATTTCCAGATCTAAACTGTTGTTTCAGTGACTAACTGTTAGTCCTCCTCATAGTCCCCACACTAAAAGAGAAGTTGTGCATCAGTTTTATTAAATTAATTAAAAGCATAATAAAACTCAACACAATAATTACAGTACAAAAGGACCATCCTAGTTCTGACCACTGTTGTTTCTAAGTGTGTATCCTTTTTCCTTCAAACTCTTCATATCAGTCCTGTGTCTGAGTGCAGTTATCTCCTGGATCCATGTACCCTATGACATAAACGGGGCAGATAAAGTTATATCAGAATATCACAGTACTAGTTCTTCCTATATCATATGTCTACTTCAAGAAAGAAAGGCATTGACTTTTCTTTAGAACTCCCTAGTTTCATTAAAAATTGCTTATACCAAGAAAATGTAGAATATATTGATTTAAGTAATCATCTCCAGTAAGATGATTAATTACAAGGACAAACAAATTATTGGGAACCAACATAGTAATCAATCTGGATATCATATGAATTAAAGGCTTGTGGATGTGAAGAGGAAGGTGAGGAAAACCAAGTTCATGTAATGGAATTTTCTGTTCTATGGGATAGTGTTAGTGGCAGAGCCAAGGCTAATATTACATTTCCCAAATTTTCAGAATTTTTTACTATCTATTGATTGAGAATAATGAATCTGAAAGTTGTAAACTCATATAAATGGTTTTAACAAGATCTCAGGATGAAGGTCTCCTATTTCTGTGTTAATAGGTTATGTTTCCCTTTTGAAAGCAGATGTTACTTACTAGTAATGCTTGTTATTAGATTTTTAAGATGGTTATTCCTAGTATATACATCATACCACCAACCATTCCAAGCCCCATTAATAATCTTATCCTTTTAAGGTTTTTTTCTATGAATCACTATTGCCACATCTGTGCTACAGTGCTATAATAATTATATATATATATATATATATATATATATGTGGCTATAATAATTACATATATAAATATAATACTATAATAAGTAGGAAATATAATCACTTCCTTTTATGCTAATCTCACATTGTTTTTCTTTTTTTTTTCCTTTTTTTTATTAATTAATTAATTTATTTCACTTTTAACATTCATTTTCACAGAATTTTTGGGCTCCAAATTTTCTCCCCCCTTGTCCCCTCCCCCCACCCCAAAACACCAAGCATTCCAATTGCCCCCATCACCACTCCGCTCTCTCCTCCATCATTTCTCTCTGCCCTTGTCTCCATCCTCTCCTCTGTCCCGTTGGGCCAAATACCTTTCTATACCCCTTTACCTGTATTTCTTATTTCCTAGCGGCAAGAACAGTATTTGACAGTTATTCCTAAAACTTTGAGTTCCAACTTCTTTTCCTCCCTCCCTCCCCACCCCCTCCCTTTGGAAGGCAAGCAATTCAATATAGGCCAAATCTGTGTGGTTTTGCGAATGACTTCCATAATAGTCGTGTTGTTTAAGACTAACTATATCTCCCTCCATCCTATCCTGCTTCCAATTACTTCTATTCTCTCTTTTGATCCTTTCCCTCCCTATGAGTGTCGACCTCAAATTGTACCCTCCTCCCCATGGCCTCCCTTCTATCGTCCCCCCCACCCTGTTTGTCCCCTTGTTCCCCACCTTCCTGTATTGTAAGATAGGTTTTCATACCAAAATGAGTGTGCATTTTATTCCTTCCTTTAGTGGAATGTGATGAGAGTAAACTTCATGTTTTTCTCTCACCTCCCCTTTTTCCCCAAACTAAAAAAATCTTTTGCTTGCCTCTTTTATGAGAGATAATTTGCCCCAATCCATTTCTCCCTTTTTCCTCCCATATATTTCCCTCTCACTGCTTGATTTCATTTTTTTTTTAAGATATGATCCCATCCTATTCAATTCACTCTGTGCACTCTCTCTATGAGTGTGTGCGTGTGCATGTATGTGTGTGTAATCCCACCAAGTACCCAGATACTGAATAGTTTCAAGAGTTACTAATATTGTCTTTCCATGTAGGGATGTAAACAGTTCAACTTTTATAAGTCCCTTATGACTTCTCTTTGCTGTTTACCTTTTCATGCTTCTCTTCATTCTTCTGTTTGAAAGTCAAACTTTCTTTTTAGCTCTGGTCTTTTCATCAAGAATGCTTGAAAGTCCTCTATTTCATTGAAAGACCAATTTTTCCCCTGAAGTATTATACTCAGTTTTGCTGGGTAGGTGATTCTTGGTTTTAGTCCTAGTTCCTTTGACTTCTGGAATATCCTACTCCATGCCCTTCGATCCCTTAATGTAGAAGTTGCTAGATCTTGTGTTATCCTGATTGTATTTCCACAGTACTTGAATTGTTTCTTTCTAGCTGCTTGCAATATTTTCTCCTTGACCTGGGAATTCTGGAATTTGGCCACAATATTCCTAGGAGTTTCTCTTTTTGGATCTTTTTCAGGTGGTGATCGGTGGATTCTTTCAATATTTATTTTGCCCTCTGATTCTAGAATATCAGGGCAGTTTTCCTTGATAATTCCATGAAAGATGATGTCTAGGCTCTTTTTTTGATCCTGGCTTTCAGGTTGGCCCATAATTTTTAAATTGTCTCTCCTGGATCTATTTTCTAGGTCAGTTGTTTTTCCAATGAGATATTTCACATTATCTTCCATTTTTTCATTCTTTTGGTTTTGTTTTGTGATTTCTTGGTTTCTCATAAAGTCATTAGCCTCCATCTGTTCCATTCTAATTTTGAAAGAACTATTTTCTTCAGTGAGCTTTTGAATCTCCTTTTCCATTTGGCTAATTCTGCTTTTGAAAGCATTCTTCTCCTCCTTGGCTTCTTGAACCTCCTTTGCCAATTGAGTTAGTCTATTTTTCAGGGTGTTATTTTCTTCAGCATTTTTTTGGGTCTCCTTTAGCAGGGAGCTGATCTGTTGTTCATACTTTGCTTGCAAGTCTTTTATTGCTCTTCCCAGTTTTTCCTCCACCTCTCTAACATAATTTTGAACATTTTTTGAGCTCTTTATGGCCTTTTCCCAGAACTGATCCCATTGAGTGGGCTGGGATGTAGAAGCACTGACTTCCGTGTCTTCCCCTGATGGTGAGCACCACTCTTCCTCATCAGAAGGGAGGGGAGGAGAAACCTGCTCACCAAGAAAGTAACTCTCTATAGTCTTGGTTTTTTTCCCTTTTCTGGGCATTTTCCCATCCAGTGACTTGAGCTCTGAATATTCTCCTCACACCCACCTGGCCTCTGGATCCTCCCAGCCAGCACTTGGGGTCTAAGGCTCAAATGCTGTTTCCCAGCCTCAGGGCTTTGGGCGGGGGCAGGGCTGCTATTCAGTGTGAGATTATGTTCAGGTGCTCAGGTGGGGGCAGGGCTGCCTCACAGGCTCAGTTCCCTCAGGGGGTTTATGTGGAGACCTTCAACAATGGATCCGGGCTCCTGCCTGCTAGGGGAGCCCTGGTCTGCTTCCGTCTCCGCTGTTGCCTCCTGAGGGGGCTTGAGTATGGGGGCACCCCATTCCCCTCTCGACCCACCAACGAGACCTTCTCACCAACCCCCATCACCTGTGGGTGGAGGGACCCACGCGGCCGCTGGAGATCCTGTCCCTGAAGTCCTCTGGGATCTTCTCCTCTTGGTGCCGGGGCCGGGGCAGAGTTGGGCTGGGCTCTGTGTCCGCAGCGCGACGGACCTTTTGCGAGAGGTTTGCAGGTCCCTCTGGAACAGAAATCTTATCTGCTCTGCTGTTATGTGGCTTCTCCTGTTCCCGAATTTATTGGCAGCTCTTTACTACAGATATTTCATGGGCTGTGGGTTCAGAGCTAGCGTATTTGTGTGTTTCTACTCCTCCATCTTCTCACATTGTTTTTCTAAAAAGGTAGATGGTACAGTGCATATCGAACTCTGGACTAGGAGTCAAGAAGACACAAGTTCACATCTGCTCTCAGACCCTTACTAGCCATGTAACCCTAGTCAAGCAATTTAACCTCTATTTGCCTCCATTTCCTCAGTTATAGAACGAAGATAAATAATAACAGCACCTACCTCTCGGTTTTTGTGAGAGGTAAATGAATTGATATTTATGCATGGCATTTACACGGCACACAGTAGGTTCTTAATAAATGCTTGTTTATTAGAAAGACACTTTTCCAAAATTTTACTTTTTGGGAGTCTCTTACTCATCTATCATGATAGAATTATGCTATGCAAGCTGAGCAACCTCCCCACACTTAATGAATTCAGTCATGTGTAGTGTGTATACATCTTGGGGAAATGCACACATGTAAAAGATATAGCTTTTCCTTCAAGCTGGGGAGACAATACTAACTCATGTGGAATGGCTTAAGGAATTTTAATAAAAATAGATCAGTCTGTGCAAAATAATATTGTATAATCTGAGTATTTAAGTGCTGAGGGGAGCAAGTTAGTTTTGATCTGGGTTTTGAAGGAACCAAAGGGTTTAAATGGCTTGTACAGAGAGCAGAGGTGGGAATAAGCACATTATGTGCTGAGGATGGCAAGTGGATTAGTTTGTCGAGAATGAAGGGGCCCTGATGGGGAATAATTAGACGTGATTGATGCTGCCAACAAATCTTATTTCTCAAGACTCTTAGTCATCACTTTAAACCTATGCTGTGAACTCTTAGGCAGTCTATGTGGTTGACAACAGATTTTCTTGTATAGCACCCACTTTACTTATTTAAAAAGAAAGAGCTCTGATTTTTCTCTCTTTATAGTCAGTATAGATGAAATAGCAGGATTGTAGATATTAATCTGTGACAATTACCGGCCTGAAAACAAACTATCTTACTCATCACGGCACTTTACATGTAACAGCAGGGATTAAATTGTAATGTGAGTTGGCTGAAGCTTTGCTGTAATTAACATGCAGCTTCTGGTGAATTCAGACACTGTTGTTGGTTGTCAATATACCTAATATGGTTTATCTTCGCTTAAAAGTGGAACTATGATAATGACTTATGCAACTATAAGTTTTATAAAGAATATACTCATGCATACACATATACACACAAACCTCCCAAAACAAGTCATTATTATCCTCATTTTACACATGAAAAATCTTAGATACAGAGAGATTAATAACTTGCCCATTCTCACATGGCTAGTATTGTGGAGTCAAATGTCATCTCTTTTGTCTCCTGTCTCCTTTTGTTTTTTTGTGTATTTTGACAATAGCACTTGTTTGAGGAGACAATCTAAATATCAAATTTGGAAATTCTCATTTCTGGTTCTTCAACATTCCAACATTTTCCTCAATATAATATATGTACGTATTTTAGTAAAATGAGTAACAGCTGACACAAAGGCCAATCAAAAATAGTTATGAGTAGTTCAGCTTTAACATGATTTTGGGGGCTTTAGTATGATTTCTTGCAACTAGAAGTAGCATAAAAGATGCAATAAAAGGACATGTATGGTTAAATTTATGTGACCTTGGGCAAAGCACTTATCCCTCTGGTTCTAATTTGGTTCATCTGGCAAATGAGAGGATTCAACTAGATGGTTTCTCAGTCTCCTTCCAGCTCTTCATCTATATGTCTATGATTCTACTTATGACCAGAAAAGGAAATAGGTCAATCATTCAAGAAGAGCCTGAGAAAACAGATGGGTAGGCTAAGTGCCACACCGGTATACCCAAATATTAAAAGATAAAGCTGAAAGGTTCAAGGCATTAGGTGAATACTTTATGTTGGGTTTATTGAATGCAATAAACAAGAATTATATAGAATGAAACGACACAGCAGGGCTATGATTTGTCTGTAAGAGAATGATGAGGATAGTGAATGATCAATGCTAAGAGTTTTCCAATCAGCCTCATGAATAATAGAGCAGTCATTTGGAGGCAACTAAAGGGCACCATCTCATGGAAGGTGAACTGCCTGTTAATGTTACACTGATCGGTTTTCTGAGACTTAGGATAAATCTCATGCTCTACTTTCATTATTCCAGATTGTTAATATGGTTACAATTGTGTTACATTTTAATTGAGGGAGGTCATCATTATTCACTTTGGATGGTGTCTGCTTACCTCTCACCATTGACTGTGGTTTACATGGTAGCCATCTCCACAATTGAAAATACTGATTTCATTCACTTATAACTATAACCTAGTGTCAGATTTATACCCTTTTCTTGATTGTCAAGACCTAGTGAGAACTCACTGGATCTTGAGCAAACCATGGCCATTGTTTTCCAAGACTTGGCCCCTTTACTTGGAGACAAGTGCAGTAAGTATTGAAACTGGTAGACTTGATCACATTTCATGATGAGATGCCTTTCACTTACCTCAATGCAATGGTCAATACCCTGTAATCTCACCAGATGAACTGGGGAAATTCTTAATTAGTGACTACCCAGATAATTCCCCACTAACCCAGAAATATGTTAGTGAAAGGAATATGCATAGCAACTGAATCATAAATCCATGAAAATACCGAAGTATTGGATAAGATGCACGCTTTTTTGGTTGCTTTTGGTTTTTTGTTTTATTTTGTTTTGCTTAGGTGAGGAGTTTCAATAACTGGTCCATGGTTTGGGGGTATTCACAGACTATGACTTCACTCTGACCTATGACTGTGATGTGTTTGCTGTTTGACATAGTGTCTTGGTAAAAATCATTTACCTTATTAGCTGTCTGTGCTAAGAACTGGCAATGGAAATTGCTTTGAAGCAGACAAAATTTCTTGTAAAAATGTGTGTACCACTTATTTAGTAAACCAAATATTATAGTTTGTCAAATATGGGATAATTATTATAAAGGTCATGTTAGTATGAATGTTATATTTGCACTAAGTAAGTTATTTTGGGTGGGAGCCTTCTCTACACACACATCTTCAACATTGAACTTGGAATCAATTTGTGCTATTAGTCACATAAAGTTGCAGACTAAGTATATCGATTAGGAGAGTTATACACTATTTTAACACTTTAATAAGGATGTGTTCATGAATTGCTGGGACTAATTTGGTGACCCATTTAAAACAGTTTAATGGAATGTTAAATAATTGACATGTGCTGTGTTTCCAGGCCTGAAAGGCAAAGGGAGAAAAAAAAATCATGTCTAAAAAGTGATATCAAGGCAAATATAAGAATATTCAGAATTGTAAGTGTTTTGCATGTTATTTTGTCACAGTAAGTCACAGAGACCTCTCACTAAGGCATAGAAGCTTAGCAATCAATGTTTGTGTAAGAAGAACCCACACTAATGAAATCATGAAACCACTGAAATGTTCGAATATCAATTTCCTTCACTTTCACCTTTTATTGGTGGAGAGTATACAAATTTTGTTTGCTTTTTATAGTATGGTTTAAATAAATAGAAAATCCTGAAAAAAAAACTTCAAAATTACATAATTAAATATTCTAAGTATATCCCAAGTGAAAGAATCCCCCTTAATTACCATGGTATAAGTCCCTTTGTACACTATCTTTTGTTTTTAGGTGACACGTTCTCACAGAAGCAATCTCTTGACTAGAGTTTCTGACAGCAAACTTTACCATTGTTACATTGCTGTCTCCTCACAGTGCTGTTCTATACTGAGGTCATAGCTAGGTAGTAGGCCTCTCTCACATAGACAAGGTCTCTAAGAATATAATAATCACTGTCTTCAGTAATAAATGAGTATTCACAGTCGAGAGATGTTCCCTATCGGACTCAAGAGATCACAATGAACTCTTGCTGCTGAACAACTGAAATTTCTGTTTTTAGCAGTGTTTGATCTTCTTCTCTGACTGACCTGTTCTCACGTTGATTTATTCTCTTCGTTCATGAATGACTGCTTGAATTCCTAAAACACGCATTCAGCTCCCCATTACCTACCATGTCTGACTTGCTACTACATTTAACTGCTGTTCATCTACTACTATTGCCTGGGATTTTCATAATTGGATTGACTGACCTCAGGGATGTCACTTCGTTTCTCTGGACCTCAGTTTCTTCATCTGAAGATTGTATAGGTTGTACTAGTTATCCCTATGATCTGATTCATAGAGACATTTACAGACTTAGGTCTATATAATTCTATGACTGAGCCTATGTCTGAATCTTGACCACTTGTTTTACATAATTGGGACTTTTCTGGTAAGTCTGTACTTTGCACAATATGCCTCTCCTCTAGTATTTTGAATTTTGCAATAATTCTGAAGTCCCCCTAGCCTTCTTCTTTGGCTTGGTCACATCTGACCTGTACATCTGGCTCCCAATCTCCAGAGAGAGTTAAATGGGAAATGAAAGTTAAAAAAAGAAATTCTATTTTTAGATTTGACATGCTGAATTATCAATATATAATACCAATACAACAATACCATAATATCAACATAATGTTTATATAATAACCAATGAAAATACAGTTTTAATTAGACTCTACCTCTCATAACTAAAGAAAAATATCAATTCAATAAAGAAAGATCATATCTCATATAGAACAATTCTCTAATCTCTGTATGTGTTTTTGTCCCTTACACTGCTAAATTTTGACATACTTAAACTGACAACAAACTCACATTTGAAATATGTGACTGAGAAGTGTTTTGCTTTAAAGCAGGTGATTTTTGTGTGCTTTATCCATGAGCAAAGGGTTTCCATGGATATCTTACTACCTACACATTTCTAATAATAAGCAGTATATGATAATTCATGAAGCCTTAATGAAAAAGCCTCCCTCAAAGGTTCACCCACACAAATATGTGCAACATAGGATAACCATAAAGGAATGAGACCTTACTTTGGGAAGTGCTTTGTGGAATTAGTCTCATTATTTGAGAATCACACTCCATGTATATATACGTACATTTGTCAGATACATTGATTCCCCACAGCTAGCAGGAGTAAGGAATACAAGTAATGAAACCAAATTAAAACTTCACAGTGACAGTGATAGATAACAGTGTAAAAGTATTAAGGTTTCTAATGAAGATAGAACCAACGTAGGATGGCGATAGAATTCTACAAGACACAGGAGAGTTCTTAGTGTTTAGCACAAAGATGCCTAAGCAATATTTCCAAATTATGCTAATGGTACACATGGCATTCAGAGTAAAATAACTCATCTTTTGTTGAATTAAAGCAAATTATGATATTTGCTCTTTGTGCAGAATACCATAACTATGATTTTGTTACTATAAAAATAAAACTGGGTAGTTAAAATATAGCCTTAGCAAAACAGAAATATACAAGTAAAACTACCAGAAGCACATTTGAATTAATTATGAAGGTGCTAGTGGTATTTCTAATTAAGCAATGAGGAATTTATCATAATGATGTCTTCATTTGGCTTTATTAGAGTATCAAATCAATTTGTGGGTAACTGCTACAGCTGAATCATTGCCACTTATTGTCAAGTACTGCCAAATTGATGTTTCCCACCTCCCACTTAGTTTCTTATGTTGAAAACATTTGTTCTTCTTGAAAAATGGTTGAACGTTGGTTTTTAAAGCATCCAGTTAAATAGCAAATACAGAACAAATAAATGCATTTGACATTTCAACAGGAATATTGGGAATTCAAATGAGATTTTGAAAGGGAAATTTGAATGCCACGTGAAATGTTCAAGGTCCAAATGTGGACTAGTTAAACAAAGAGATCTGGCTAATGTTAAATTTAGAAGACCAAATATGTATAGCAGCTTGAACTAAATTAATATAAATGTATATACATAGAAATTATTTTATTTTTAAATACTTATTAAAGACTATCTTCAAAAGTAACTGTTGAAAAATCTCTTAAACTTTTATCTGAATTTAACAGAGTTTCTGGCACATAGCAGGTACTTAATAAATGCTTATTGGCTTATATGAATGAGCATACAAATAAAAAAATACATATACAACATTAATCACCTGCAATCTTCAGATAAGTGGATAGTCTAATTATCCAAATGTGGGAGCCAACAGTATTAGTCAGAAACTGTTTGCTTTTTCAAACTTTATTTTTAAAAAATTTCAAAATGCATTAGTTCACTTTTTTGATTTGTTAATTTATTTGAGCACAATTTTACAGAATTATAAGTTTTAATTTGGAAGGGATAACAGAGGCCAACTAGTCCAACTAGTACCTTAAAAGGGACATTTTTGTAACATACCTGACAAATTGTCATCCATCCTGTACTTAAAGATATTTAGTAATGAGGAAATCAAGGTGCCTCCAGAAACAAATTATAATTTGATTTAATTTTATCATTGAGGATCTTATATGATGATAGCCATAAAGATTATAGATATAGGTAATACAGGAAATTAGGTTAAATTTGGTTAACACAAGGAGATACCTTGGAAACATCTTTTAGAAAGGAAAGAATCTATGTCCTTGTATTTTTTTTTTTTTGGTCTTTCAATTCTTTATTATAAAAGTCCATGATAAATAAGAAAAAGGAAGATGATAAGTGAAATTTCTTTCAAAATTCATTAAATAAAACTTAACAATAAAAATCAGTATAAAATGAGTGTTGTCCTACTAACATCCATAAATGTAACAACAGCAACAAAAAAACCCCAACTCTTTTATAGAAACAAAGGGAGACAAATAATTGAAGACATGGCCACTGCTTATGATTATTCCATGCTAATATAATAAAAAGGACAATTGTATCTAAATTAATTTGAAGTAGGCAAAGCAAATTCCTAAAAGGATACACCCTTAAAAAAAAACAAGAAAAATGCAACTCATTTGGAAGAAAATTCAAGAATTTGAAAGGAAATAATAAGAAAAGAATACAAATGAAAATGATAGCATTATCAAGGCTTAGTATAAAATAATAGTATTTGGTTAAAATAGAATTATTAATAATTGATAATAATTAGCATTCATATCATGGTATAAGGGTTGCAAAACCTTTAGCTGTAAATTTTACTTGATCCTCACAACCACCCTGTGAAGTAGCTACTATTATTATCCCCCATTTTTATAGATGAGGAAACTGAGGTTTAGAGAGGTTAACAATTCGTCCAGTGTCACACAGCCAATAAATACCTGAAACAGAATTTGAATTCTACCTAAATCTAATTTCATTTCTCTACCCACCACAGCACTGTCTATAAAATATATCTACAGGCTAGCTATAAAATGAACACATAGACAATCTTGATTATAATATAATTATAAGACCTTTGCATCAATAAAATAAATAGCAATAGATTTAAAATAGAAAAGGTAGAATGACAAATATTTCTATTAAATAGGTAGCAGGGATGGACACTGGAACTATGATTTCACTGGTATAGTGAACTCTCAACTTCCAAAACCACAAACTATAATTTACCAATTTATTTCTAAAACAATATATTGTAATTTATAATCTTAGAAGCTGTATCTACTATCACCAGTAAAGGTCTGATAGCCAAAGTATATAGAACAGTAACACAAATGTATATTACCAAGAGTAATTCCCTCTTGTAAACTCTCGATCAGCATGAAATGTTCCAAGTGAAATTATTTTTATATTTTGCTTCCCCATCCTCACATCATACATATTTTTTTTCTGGATCCTTTTTCCCTTTTCTTTGTTTTCTTTCAAATACAGCTAGCTCTATTAGCGGATCAGCCTTTTCCAATTCACTTACTTTGGTAGTGTACTTTCTAGGTTTGTACACATTGACAACGAAGTTGACACACAGATTGCCAGAGTTAGCTCAGTGTTTGGGAAACTCTGAAGAAAAGTTTGGTAGAGAAGAGGTATTAGACTGAAACTGAATTGCTTCCATTTGAACTGTCTTAGGAAGATTCTGAAAATCACCTGGCAGTACCAGACACTGAGGTCCCTGCTCGAACTAAACTGCCAAGGATTCAAACTATGCTTCAGAGAGCGCAACTCTGATGGGCTGGCCATGCTGTTCAAATGCAAAATGTATGTTTGCCAAAAAGACTATTTTATGGAGAACTCGCATGGGGTGGGAGATCACATGGTGGTCAGAAGAAGTGATACAAGGACTCAAGGTCTTTCTCAATAACTTTGGATTTGATTGTGAGACATGGGAGACACTGGCACAGAACTGCTCAGCATGGTGTGTCCACATCAGAAGGTGCTGTGCTCTGTGAGCAAAGCAGAATTGAAATAGCACAAAGGAAACGTAAGATGTGCAAATTTGGAGTAACCACCTCAAATGTTCAAATGGACTATCTGTGCCCAATCTATAGTAGAGCATTCTAAGCTCATATTTGTCTGATCAGCCACAATCATACATATTGAAATTTCGTTTTATCATGGTGATGTCATTTTGGTCCTCTTTAAGAATGAAGGACAACAACCAGTAGAAGATCAAAGAATAAGCGTAATTTTATAGTCCCTTGAGAGGAGTTCCAAATTGTTCAGCAGAACAGTTGAACTAATACAGAATTCTACCAATAGTGCATTTGCATCCCAATATTTCCACATTTCAATCAGCACTTGTCATTTTCCTTTTCTGTCACATTAACCAATCTGACAAGTGTGAAGTGACATTTGACTTGTTTTAATTTGCATTTCTCTACTTAGTAGTTATTTAGGGCATTTTTTATATGACTACTGATAGCTTTGATTTCTTCTGAAAACTACCTATTCATAGTCTTTGATCATTTATAACTGGGAAATGGCTCAGTTCTTTATATATCTGAGAAATGAGACCTTTATCAGAGAAACTTACTGTATTTTTTTTCCCCCAAAGTATAACACCTTGACCAAATTCCTATTCTTCTTTGGCCTTAAATTTCTTCTGTAAAGTGAGAAGGCTGGAGTGATTGATCTGTTCCTGCCTATGACCCATAGTAGGTGTGGACAACATTATCACATATCCTTTCAGTGAACTACGCAACTCTTTAAGCCTGTTAGTTCCAGATGATGATCTACTTTAGGGGAGGCAGGTTTAATGCTGGGTATTCCCTACACTGAAGAAATCACGTCTAGATCTTTCCTCCTCTCTCACCAAAATGTATGCATGAGTATTCATTTTGAAAGGCAATTAGGTGGTCTAATGCATAGAGCATTGGACTTGGAGACAGGAAGACTTTTGTGCAAATCCTTTTTTATAGATAAATGCTTGCTTTGCTTACTTAGATCAGTCACTGAACCTTATTAGCTTCCATTTTTTTCATCTGTAAAAATGCATATAATAGTAGTACCTACTTCACAAGGGTATTGTGAAGATCAGATAATATAACATATGTAAACTGCTTTTCAAATCTTAATGCTCTGAATAAATGTGAGCTATCAATAAACTATTTAGAAAACCCTTTGTTTCCAAGAACAGAGATATAGATCTTCCTGTAGTGAGAAAAATAGTCTTCCAGATAATTATTTCTAATACTGATTCAGTTATAGCACACCTTGGAAGAGGTTTGCACAAGCTGTGGTCCACCAAAGGACTTCAGGTGACCCATGAAAAATGTAGAGTATTCCCTCTAAGTTTTTCACAGGCCGCCCAAAAATCTTTGGTGTGCCTGCAAGTAGCCTTTGGGCTGCTAGCTGTGCAGTCTTATGTGGGAACTTAATGGAACTCATAAATGCTGGTATACTGGTAGCTAGGCACTGACTTCCCTTGGGAAATAATGGGTAAAGTAAAACAATTATGGAACAAAACAATGGAAATTTAGCTTATTTTCATCGTGACTGATTTCTATACCTAATTAGTATGTCTATGCATACAACTTTGTGTTTAAAACTTTACAGGAAATTAACACATGTTCAGAAGTCTTCTGACTGATAAGTTCCAGTGAAACAATCTGGTAAACACTGGACTAGTTAAATTGGGAGGATCCCTTCTGGTTGATGGTGAATATAATTGGCATACCTTGATTCAGAATGCAGTGTGAATATCCTTAGGTAAGTGAAAAAGTGACCATGATATAGTCTAAATGAAAATGCATCACAAAAGACATTTTAAAAAAATCTCTGGTTTCCTTTTGGCAAAGATAATGGACTCAGTCTATGTAAAAGCTAATCACTTGAGTAAAGAACAGTGAACTCACTGGTCGAATTTCAAGCTGCCTAAGGGTCACTGTAAGTAACAACTGTAAGTAACTGCACTATCGCTAATGTGCCAGTGATTTGGCTGCTAATATGGAAATTTAATGTATGCTTCTTTAGTTCTGAAGTCTTCATCCACTTAGTGTCAGTCTTCTCAGCATGCTAGAGTCTCAGCACAAGTATTCCACTTGCCTATGGCAATACTGCATGAAATATTGAGCCACTAATAAGTTGTAGCTCAGCGGGGTAAAGGTTGGACCTTTTTTCCCTTCCTTAATGGTTAAAGAGTTAATGTCTGTCTTGCAACTTTGATATTGTGTTATTTAAGCACTTATATTCACCTTCTTCTGCAGAAGATGCACTTAAGGCATTTGATATGAGTAACTCTTTTTCATTAGTAGACCTAATGAAAATCCTTCTATGACATCTATTCTAATTAACCCCCACCCCGCACACACACACAACATGCTATAAATCTGAAAAATTTTCAGTAGTAATTACTTTGAATCAGTTGCCTGAAAATGTAAGCAAATTTCTTCAGAAACTCAACACAAATGAAGGTAATCTAGTGATCATAACAGATATTATGCTTTCGGTCTATGAGGCTGCTTTTTTTTTTCTCCAATAACAGTTAGAGAAAATGAAATACTCCCCTTTTGACTCAACTTGACCTGTAGGAATTTATTTGGCAGGGGAAAAAGTGATTCATTCAACAGTCTTTGAGTTATTATATTTGATTCTCATTTTTTAAAAATGTGTTTTATATACCTGTTAAAGAGGAAATGGGCTAAACTTATTTGTATTTTTTTTAATGATTCTAAATCTAGAAATGCAAGAGTAGTAGAGTTTAGTTTACTCAAAGTTCATATTTTATACTTTATAGTCACTTTGAAGATATATTGCTAGGTTTATTACAATCAGACTCCATAGATACCAGCACCAATTTTGCAATCAAATCCCCCTCAAAAAACCTTGAACCTAAACTTCCCTGAAGAAATACTATACAGGAAAAATATCAAAAACATTAATCACCTTTTGTAAACTCTTAGTATGAGTAAAGGCTTCTAACATGTAGGGATTATACAAAACTGGAACCTCTAGCTCCTACCACAAAACTTGATATATATATATATATATATATATATATATATATACATATATCACACACACATATACATATATAAGTACATAATAAACATTTATTGATTGATAGATTGACTTATTTTGACAATTACGAATATAACAGAAGTTGTTTCTAATTAGCAATGATCTCTAATTTCTGTTTATGAACTTTGTATGCTTGGAATTGAATTTATGATCAACACTGGCTAAAGAGAAAATGGATTGCATATCACCCCCAGCAACTGGTGTAGTTTTAGACAATTAACTTTTCTAAAGAATATGTTATCTCATCTGCAAATAAAAAAAGCAGGAAATATTAAAATTGATTGAAATTATTTTGATTTTCATAATTAATTAAAATTCTGATTCACTGCACCTCACTTTTATATATAACAATATAAAAGTATTCAGTTCTCAGATTAAAGTATTCAGTAAGAATCATAGACAACTGGAGACAGAAAAGATCCTAGAAATTACTGAAAATAAAGTAAAACCTTAATTTTTAGACAGAAATGGAAGGCCAAGTAGGGGATACTCTCCTTTATCTAAATTTACCCAAAACCATACAGTCCAATTATGATAGAATTGGAGTTTAAGCTCAGGTCTCATGACTGTCAGTTAGTTCAATGCTCACCCCCTTCCCCATCCATTTTTGGTCTTATCCAATTCTTTTTTTAGTGAAATAGAATTTTCACTTACAAGAGCTGGTTAATTGTTTTCATTAGTGATTAAAAGAAAATCCTCACAACATTAGTTTTCTATAATGCATTTTCTCCTAGCATTTTGTTACCATGAATTCTCTAAATTAGGATGATTAATTCGATAATTAAATGATAATTAAAACCTCTGCTTTCTCACTGAAAGCATCATGCATGTTCAAAATGATGACCTGGTGATAATAAAGGACCCAAACTGCCAGATTCCCTCAGTAGAATGGAAATTCCTTAAGGGCATGATCTATCTTGTTTTTGTCATTGAATCCTCAAAGCTCAGCTCAGTGTGACCTAATAGACATTAAATAAATGTTTATTGAATTGAATTAGGAACCTGAACTGTATAGTTTATTAAACTGTATTTGACATTATTTAAAGGTGATAGTTTTGTTTCAGAAATTCACTTATGGTACATGATAACTTATTACACAGATTATTTAATAATTAAAAACCCCTGCATTTTGTAACATTATTCACGAGAATTGTCAAACATTATTTCACATTTATTCTAAATAGTAGGAAATAAAAGTGCAAAGATCTAGTATCATCCTTAGTTATAGAAAACTTCATAGTGGAAATGAAATGAGAACAAACAGTTATATATATTTCAGTACTTAGACCCTGAGCTTTGCTGATTTTCTAATTATTTTTATTTAAATTTCTTCTTTCACACTATGAAGTATACTTACTAAAATGAAAAACTATCTTCCATCATCAAAACTGTCTTATAGAAATCACTTAGAAAAATAACACTACTACCAGCTACTTTTACTTCTAGTTAGATAAGTTCCCCAATTTGTTTCAAAAGTAAAAATAGACTATCAGAACAGGATAACTGTTGTGCAGAAATCCATTTATTTTCCTATTGACTCCCTATTTCACTTCCACAGTGACTGTTAAAAGCCTTCTCCTCTATTCTCAAATTACCTATTATACTCTGTCCATGTTCTGTCATTCCAGAGTCTCATTTCTTACAACTGAAATTGAGAACATTTATTTTAATCTACTTCATTTCCCTTCCTTTACTCATCAGAGCCTCTATCTGTCTTCACCAATGTTCCTTTCTTTCCTTCTCTCTCTGGTTTCAGAGCTGATATTTAAATAGCATTTTAAGGTTTGAAAAACATGATGAAAACATTTTCTCGTTTGATCTTTGCCACAACCCTTTTAAATAGTGACTACAAATATTGATTATCCAATTTAATAGATAAAGAAACTTAAGCTCAGATAATTTATGGAATATTCCATTACTCATGGTTATGGTTGTTGTCCTTAATGTTTGAAGACAACCAAGGTAGCATCACTATGTTAGAGTCAAGTTACAGTGTGTCTGAGTGTGGTTGATCAGACCAATACAAGCTTGGAATGCTCAACCACAGGTTGGGTACAAATAGCTCATGTGAACATTTTGGGATGGATTCTCTAAATTTGGGCATCTTGTGTTCCTTTTGAGCTATTTCAATTCTGCTTTGCTCATAGAGTACAGTACCTTTTCTGATGAGGCATACCATACTGGGTGGCGCTGTGCCTCTGTTTCCTATGTCATGAAATCAGTTCCAAAGTTAAGAGGGAACTCAAGAATGTGAATGTTTGCATTGTGTGAGTTCTCCATAAAATAGCCTTTTAGGCAAGCATATGTTTGGCATTCAAACAATGCGGTCAGCTCATTGTAGTTGTGCTCTCTGAAGGAGAGTTTGAATGCTTGGCAGTTTGGTTCTTTATACTGCCAAATGAACTTTAGGATTTTCCTGAGACAATTCAAATGGAAATGATTCAGTTTCCTGGAATGGTGCTGTTGTGTTGTCTAAGTTTCACAGGTAAACAACATTGAAGTCAGCACAATAGCTCTGTAGATATTCAGTTTGGTGCTTGCTTCCATGCTTTTTTAGCATGATGTTTTCATCCATGTTGTCAAATGCCTTCAAATGAGGACAAACAGGGCATGCACTGACGGTAAATTCTTCAACTTGAAAAGGCTACAAACCAAGACTAAAGTGGAAGGAGTGTTGGTACATGAATTTTTTGTTGCAGATGATTGTGTACTCAATGCAGCCTCTGAAGCTGAGATGCCATGAAGTTCGGATGGATTCTCTGCTGCTTATGCTAATTTTGGCTAATTAACATCAAGAAAACACAGGTGTTCCATAAGCCAGAACCATACCATCCATACATGGAACCATCAGTTACAGCAAATGGAGAAGTTTAGAATACTGTGTATAAAGTTTCATTTACGTGGCAGTATTCCTTTTAGGAATGTACACATTGATAAAGAGATTCACACATGCATTGCCAGAACTAACTGAATATTTGGGAGGTTTCAAAGGAAGAAATGGGACAAAAGAAATACTAGATAGTTACATAACTTATGTCAGAGAAAAAATTCAAACCGAAGACTCTTCTATGTCTAAGTTCAAAATTCTTTCTGTTATACCAGACCTGCTTAATGGTAGCCCCCTGTGCTAATGAAACCCTGTTATGTATACCCATGAATACATTTTTTTCTTGTCTCTAGAATCATATTTCATCATCTTTCATCTTAAAGCTCTTCCTCTATATCTGTCTACTTTCCCTTTTCCTATATGTATATATATATGTGTGTGTGTGTGTATATACATATATATGTGTATATATATTTACATACATATGTGTGTATATATATGTAAATATATATATAATCCACCAGGTCTTCACTATCCTACAAAAACCTTTGCATTGATCCTGTTACTCCCAAGACGTTATTCTCCTTCTCTAGTTCACTGTCAAAACTTCAAGAAAGAAATGCTCATAGTTTCCTTTTCTTCACTATCCTTCAACTCCATAAATTACCTGCAACCCAGCTTCTGTCCAATAACTCTACTGAAATTATTTTGGAAGGAATATGGCACAGTGAAAAGAACATTGACTGTGGAGTCAGAGGGCCAACAATGAGTGACTGTGATCTTGGGCAAGTTATGTTTGGATTGGAGTTTCCACCTTGGTAAAATCAAAGAGTTGGACTAGATTACATCTGATGTATTGCTTAACTCCACATATGATTCTGACATATAATACTATAAAAGTTACGAATGGTTATTTAATTTCTTCATCACAGCATCTCAGATTTGGAAGGGATGATAGAGGTCAACTAATTCAATGGTGTTAAACTCCTATAGAGGTGTGGGCCAGTAAACCATGATAAGGATCCCCAAGGGCTACATATTGTCTTAAAAAACACACATATTAATTTTATGTATGTTTTTTGTATTTTAATTTTGTTTCTTACGTATTTCCCAGTAACACTGTAGTATGGTTAGGGCAGTACTCCAGTATGTGGACCATAGAGTGAATATTTGACATATTTGATCTAATTCATCAACTCAAAAAAATTCCATTTATAATACAAGCAAAAAAGTGGTCACCTAAAATTTACGTAAAGACATCTAGAAAGGGATAGAGCCCAGTAAGTGTTAGGGAGATTTCTTTGTTTTATTTTGTTTTTCAGTTATATAAACAACTATCTCTTCGAGAACATTATCATAAGGAATATTTAATGATAAAAAGGACAAAAAAGTGTGGGGTTTTGTATGAAGGAAGAGGTTTAGGTTAATTTTCAGAGGTTGTAAGATATTGTCACTCTTACAGATGAACATTTACTAGATAACTATATAGATAAAAAATTTTCTTTTAACATACAGTACTAAATATATATATGCATATATGTGTGTGTATCTATACATATACAAACATATATATATATATATATATATGCATGTGTATGAACAAACACAATTTTCAAATGAGATTTGGACAGCTTGGGAAAGCAAATGATCTGTCATATGGATGTGAGGACTCAGATCAGATCTCATTGTCAGTTATGTGGAGTGATGCCTCACATGTGGGAACAGCTTAATTTCATAAAGAGACAAAGATTGATAGTTTTTCTATTAAAAAGTAGAGAAAGATGAGTATTAAGGAACACAGTTCCAAGAAACAGAGGACTGGTTTGGGACCTTCAGAAGAGCTATAAAGATTACAGTATAAAGATTACAGTACCTCAGCTAATTCACATTTATATAAATTGTGAATAAAGAGGATAAAAAAATTCCACAGGAAATCATAAGCTTTTGGGGTCAGAAGTACAATTTAAAAAGAGTGTCACTTTGATAGAGAGTTTGAACATTTTACATAAAAGTTGAGTCACTGACTCTTAAGAAGTTCTCATTAAATGGGCAACAGAGTAAAGGAACAGGATTTACATAGGAAAGGAAGAATTGAAGAAGTAGGAACGGGGGGCTGAAAAGTTTCTACATCTGAGCTGTGGAAATTAGAATCACTTAGCTGATAGTATTCAACTGGGTGATTCCTGACTTCTTTTTGAATTGTTTTTCAGCCATATCAAACTCTTTATGATCTCATTTAGGGTTTTCTTGGCATAAAAACATACTGGTTTGATTTGCTTCTCTAGCTCATTTTAGAGATGATGAAATTGATGCAAACAGGGTTAAGTATCTTGGCCAGGGTCACATGGTTAGTGTCTTAGTCTGGATATGAATTTAAGTCTTCCTGACCCCAGGCCTGTGTGCTTTATCCACTATGTCACCTAACTGCCTTATTCCTGATTATTCAGGAGATTGACTTCACTTGCCAAGAACTTCAGTGATGGCTTATGACCTTTCAGTGCCACCTAGAGTTGGAGAGTCTTTTCTCCTAAGGGTTTTTTGTTCTCTGCTGTCACCTCTGGCTTGAGAAAAAAAAAGCAGAGTAGATTTATAACTGCTTTGGTGTTCTGGGCAAGGGGGCTTTATTGTCTGCAGTTTTATTCTAATGGGGCAAAACAATATCTAGTTGAGTAAATAACTGGCAGGTCTGGTTGGCTTAGCTCAGAGAGACAGCCATTTTGATGAGCTTTGTAGCTCTCTAGCTTAAAGGGCTAAATGTTCTCTAAAGGGTAATAGGTAACAATAATAGGTAACTAAAAGAGTTGATAAAGCAAATGTATGTCCAAGGAGGGAAGACTTTTCTAGCTGAGGAGTGGTGAAGATCAACAAACAGTGAACAAAGAAGCCATTGTGTTGAATATGCTACTAACTGGACCAAGGATATTGATATCTGTAGTCCAGAGCTGTCAATTTTTCTAATCTCATGAGTTTTCCTCCCCCATGTACTTCAGAGCCAAAGGGTTGGGCCTTGACTCAAGAAGACCTGAATTCAATTCTGTTGTCAGACACTATCTGTGTGACCTCTCTTTCCCTCAGTTTCCTCAACTGTAAAATGGGAATAATAATAGTTTTACCTCACAGGATCATTGTCAGGATCCAATGAGATAATATTTGTATAAAGCAACTAACATAGTGTCTGGCCCAGAGTAGGTGCTGTATAAATGCTTAATCCCTTCATTTTCCATAAATGACTATTGAATATATTGGTGTGAGTGTATGCATTTGGTATGGATATTGTGACATGTTTTGGAATTGTATATTTTATTTTATATGTTAATATCTGTAATATTTCTTTTGCTTTAATATATTAATGGCTTTACTTAGGATGTAAAAAGAATCAGATATTTCTAACTGCTGTTGTAACTATCACAGATTATATCACTATATTACATATGTGAATGTGCATACAGGTATATACAAATACACATATACATTTGTCTTTGTGTGTTTATGTGCATTATGTAAATTTATACACACAATACACATAAGTGCATGAACATTTTATATATGTACATATATACATATACACATACATGCACACATGCATACATACACACAAATAGTTCTTACTTTACACAAATTTGATTCTTTTCTGGGTGGCCAGCAGGACCCCACAAAAGTCAGCATTGCAGCTTCAGCTCCACTCAGGCAGGGGTATTGGCAGCAGCACCAGTAATCCTCTGCTGCCGGCAATGAGGTTATTCTGGCTGTAGGGTGCCTCAGAGATGTTGAGGGGGATGAACCACAGGAAGCTCCAAGGAGAGGAAAGGAGGATGGTTTGGAATGGACCCCTTACAATAAGGGAGAAGAACTACCAGTATGTGTGTGTGTGTGTGTATGTGTGGTGTGTTCATACACACATCACATACATATATATGAAAGTGAAGTTTTTTAGTATATATAATACATCCATACACATAATACATATACGTGCACAAACATGCATATGCATATGCATGCATATATATATATATACACACACAAATATATACACATGTGTAGATACAGCCCTCCCTCACTTAAATCCAATTCATTTGCATGTCATGGCATCATCTCTGTGATATCATGGTCCTCTTAGAGAATGAAGGACAAACAAGATATGTGTATAGAAACATGAATGGAAGTGAAACATTCATTGTATACATATGAAAGTAAAGTAATGTAAAATAGAAGATAGGAATTAAAATTTTCAAATTAAAAAAAGACTGTATAAATTGGGTTTTATTATGTTTCATCTAAAATAATCCAGTATTCTTGTTTTATAGAAATCAAATTACAAATCTATTACATCCCCTGAAAAACTCTTAGGAGAATGATTTTAATATTGCAAAAATTGCCCAAGGTCTGCTACTTTAAACTTTCACCACTAAATTAAATAGAATTTTCTTAATGAAACATATTTCAACCCATTGTCATTAAATGTTTTTGCAATATCATGAAATCAGGTAAAACAGAATCACAGATGACAGTTACAGAGAAATTGTACTTATATTTTATTTCCATTCAATTCTGTCCCTGGGCAAAGAATATAATAAAAGTCCTGCCTAGTCTACATGGAGGCATTTTAAGGTAGTGATTGCTTTGAAAGAAATCTCATCATCAGCATTTTGAGTTTATCAAGACACCCTACCCTCTTGTATTTCCCTTAAATGAAAACAAAAAAGTTCAAATCTGACTAATTCAAAGCTTTTTCATAGTTAAGCCTCTTGGTGCCATTTGAGACATATGTCAAAAAACCCTACATAGAAATGAAACTCTGTCTTGTCTTGGGATGTCATTCTCTTGACTTGCCTTGAGAACCTGCCATCTAAAAGCATCTACTAAATCAATAACTGATTTTGAGCCTAAGAAAGGTATTAGTGACATTGAACATGACAATTCCATTCTCAAAATCAGGATTTCTCTCCTCAGTGTCATCTGAGTAAGCTATCAGTACATGTTTTTCAAATGCCTCTTTTTGTGTTGTAGCCAAAATGGTCAAAGCAGATATATCAATTTTGGCACTCAGGATGAGTGGTAAGAAATTTGTCTGAGGCAAATGGCAGGCATAATACCCTTCAATCTGCTTTATATTTAATCATATGAAAATACTACCACTAATTAAATCAAATATAAGCTAATAGCATTAGAAATTGTGATGACCATTATGCTTCTGAAGGGGCACATTTCTGCATCTTTTAAATTTGGTGCCCTAAGTCAAATCACCTATCACTTAACCAAATAATAATTTGGGATGGCTGGGGTAGACTCTTCAGTGATTTCTTGAATTTAAGGGGAAGTGCTAAGTTTACCCCTACCTCTCAAAACTACCTTACATCTTCTTGGTACATGGTATGTATATGACAATATAAATATATGTGTCTTCTCTGTTAGAATGTAAGCTTCTTGAAGGCATGGACTATTTCAATTTTGTCTTTGTATTTCCAGAGATTATCATATAACTAAATTTGGCATAAAGCAGATAATTAATAAATGTTAATGGATTGATTGATTGCCTGTGGATGTGAAGTAGTTTTGACTTTTTCTCTAAAGAATTAGCTTTTTTGATATTTCTTAAATGCTATTATAAGATTTTATATTTCAGAAATTATTTCCTTCAAAAGTCATAATATCATAGGATTTAAAAGCTGAAAGGAAAATTTGAAATAATCTAGTAGGTCTCCATTCATTTATTTTACTTTTTGGGAGAATACAATTAGCTGACCATAGTTTTTCTCATTTTACAAATGGGGAAACTGAAGTTTAGGGAAGTTAAGGGAACTTGCCAAAGGTTGTTTTAAACAGCTTGCCCAAGGTCACATAGGTAGTAAGAGACAGAGATAAGACTTGAACCTAGAAGCTCAAACTCTAGGTTAATTATTCTTTTCATGAAAAATTGCAAAATGTTTCTCAGAAATCCACAGAAAGTTAGAAGCATATAACACATTCAAATAGTTCATCAGCAACCAGAGAGAGAGAGAGAGAGAGAGAGAGAGAGAGGGAGGGAGGGAGGGAGGGAGGGAGGGAGAAAGAGAGAGAGAGAGAGAGAGAGAGAGAGAGAGAGAGAGACTTAGCATTACTAGAGGGGCAAACTTTGATACTCTGGTGAAATCATTCTCTCCCACAGGTTCATGCCCAGTCTTTTTAATGCTCATTTTACACTCCTTTGCTTTAGACTTGCCCCAGAATATCCACATACTTTGGAAGCTATTGATTAAGTAGTCCCCGTCTCACCAGATCTACCTTGACAATTAACTCTGTTAAATTGTCATCAATGCTGTATAAAACTATGTGGAATATAATTTTCTTCAGTAAACATATTGCATCAGAAATTGCCTTCTTTCCTTTTAAGTCTGATGCCAAACTCTTAAGATCGGAGGTTCTCAAATTTGTAGTCACTCATGAGGTGCTGCTCAGGAAATTGTCCTTCTCTGACCAGAAAGTTAAATCTAGGATCATGGTGCCTAGAGAATTCAAAATCTCCCTATCTCTATGTGGGAGATAAAGGTTCACAAACATCATTTGTGAACAATATGTGCTTTATCCCAGTAGTCATGCAAATGTAAATATTCCCCATGTTCTCCTGGAAACCTTGGTGTTCTAGTTGTTACCATCTGTTAACAATCTGAGATTGGAAAGATCACTCTCAGGATTTCTTCTCACAGGCAACTGAACAAGTACATTTAGCACATCATACACTTCTGCTACAAATCACCACAAATTGCTCCTATAATTAGGATCTGGGGAATTACACATAGGAACAAGTCTCTGTCCTCCATACCAGAATGCAAATCAGGTTCCTTGCATGTTTGTCTGTCTCCTCAGAATCTAAGCATTAATAGAGTAACTCTCTCAATTTTTAGGTGAGAAAATCAAAATATAGAGAAGAAATGCCCCAAAATTACATCAGAAGAAAGTAATAGGAGAAAAAGTATTAGATCAATGTGATGCTCAATTTTATCTATAAGGCATACAGGCAAACTAAGGGGTAGCCATACATTTCGAAATATACATGCAGACCAGTAAAAGCGAGAGCAGGGCTGAAATAACTCACTAGTTTTCCTTGTTTTAATTCAGTAAAATATTCCTCCAAATAGCAAGAATGACGGACCTGCTTAGCATGAATGTCTTTGATAAGACAGCCTACCATTTTAGTTTGCTTCATTGAAAGAATGGCTTATTCCAAAGACAGAGAACATTGTGTGGCATTTGAGACAGTTGCACAAGCATTATCAGAGAAACATTCAATGACTGAGTGTTTATATGCATATGTTCCACACAGTCTTAATGCTTTAGTTTGTGGGTTTCTGGAAGCTCAATGACAGAAATGCTGTTTAAGCTGCCAAAGCCTGGTAGATCATTTGGGACTCTTTGCCAGTAAGCTGAAATTAACATAGAGGAAGGGGAAAAAGGCAAGGTAATTTCAAATTTGAAGGTAAAATTAAGCTCTGCTTTTGTTAATTACATTCATTATCAATTAATCAATAAGCATTCTTTAAGCACCTACTGTGTGTCAGTCAAATCTTGATCATAAACTCCTTGAGCTCAGGGGTTACAATCTCATTTCAATTTTTAAAAATACCCAATACTTAACAAAATACCTTACTAATATTAAATATTTCATAAATTTAAAGGTCTACTTAACCATCTTAGAAATTACTCTATTAGCTAATCTTGATGCCCATTTCATAAGCATCCCATTGCCAGATGGAACCTAGGATAAGCAAGGAAGAGAAAAAACATGAAATTAATATTTTTCCATTTTGCTAATTTCTAGTAATACTGAAGGGAGTAGGAAGTAGAAATCTTAGGACAACTTATAGCACACTAAATTGCTCAGTGTTGCTGTGACCCTATCACAGAGAAGTACTGGGATCATAGTTTTCTATAATTAAAAAGGAGAGCTGGTTTTATATAGTATCTAAGGTTTGCAAAGTGGTAGACATATTCTCATTTAAATCTTATAACAGTCCTGCAAAGTGGGTCACAGGTATTATTTATCATGTTCTTATAGACAAGGAAACTAGGACTTTAAGGGGTTAAGTGACTTTCCTGTGATCACATAGGAAGTAAAGTATTGAGTAAAATTTGAATGCTAGCTTTCCAAACTTCAAAGTAGTCTAATGACTTCCTTATGTAGGTACTGCCACTATTTCTAAAGCAACTGAAAGCAGGCACCCAGAATTTTTAGTATTCTTCATGTTGAACAAATAACACACTGAAAAAGCATCAAGATTACATTACAAAAAAAATTGAAATGCAAAGAGAAGTCACTTTGCATTCTTTAAGTAGAAAAAAAATCTTAAGAAATCAGGAGTAATTTTTGAAAATGGTTTTGAATTTCCATACCTTTTTTTTTCTACGTTCTGGTTTCATAGACCATACTTAGGTATAACACCCTTTTGAAACACATATCTAATTAGCAAAAACTCATTGCATCCCTTGTCCGGAACTTTGGAAAGAATGTTTGTTGTAGAGGATCAGTCATTTCAATCATGTCTGCCTCTTCATGATCACATTTGGGATTTCTTGACAAATACATTGGAGTGGTTTGCCATTTTGTTCATCAGCTCATTTTACAGGGAACTAAGGAAACTGAGGCAAATAGGATTAAGTGATTTGCAGGATCATGCAGCTAGTAAGTGTCTGAGGCTGGATTTGAAATCAAGAAGATAAATCTTCCTGACTTCAGGCATGGCATTCCATCCTCTGAACTGCCTAGCTGGCCTTGGAAACAACATAGCATAACCTAATCCCGAGACATATCAGCTGAGGCAGAGGGCCGTTCAAAGACATTTCTCCTGTGGTAAATTATTTTAAGGACAGGAGATCTTAAATGTTTGTATGTGTGTGTCTGAGTGTTTATGTGTGATGGACCCTTTTGTAATCTGATTAGGCTTGAGAATCCCTTCTTAGAAAAATGTTAGCCACTGAAAATTCCAGTGGAGTGCTGTATTTGGAATCAGGAAGGCTTGAGTTTCATTCCTACCTCAGACAGTATGTCTATAACTCTGAGAAAGTAACTTAACTTTTCTTAGCTTCAGTTCTCTTACCTGTAAAATGGGGATAATAATACTTACTTCAAAAGGGTGCTATGAAGATTAAATGAGATAATATGTACAGAGTGCTTTGCATGCCTTAAAGTACTGTGTAAGTGCTGGCTTATATTATTATTAAATGCATAAAATAAATAGCATTACAAAGGAAATTAATTATATCATAATATAGCATTTAAATGCTAAAAAGGAATATATATATATTTTTTTAAGAACATAGGGTACAAACAGTTTGTTCTTATTAGAAATGAACTTTGAGTCTAAAGCATCTGTTATGGATGTGTCAGTTGGTGTGCTGGGTAATGAGGTACAAAGACAAAAACAAACAAGCAAAAATAATTGCCTTGTTTTCATTTTGTGAGTGTGGGCAAATTTATTTGTATTTCTTTCTTAGGGAAAAGAAACTTAAGGGATGAAAGCAGATGGAACATTACACAAGTCAAAAATCAACCCTTTGATGCTGCTTTGGTAAATAGGTAGCCATGCTTGCTGGAGAAAAGAAATGTCAGAGGAATTTGGATGAAAATTATAAGGGATTACTTTTAGCCTTATTCCACAAAATGTTTAATAGAATATCATTTTCCAATAATATCATTAGTAAATTTTAATCATGTGACACAAAACATTGTTGCAACATTTTTCAGCCATGATGGCTCTTATCCTGGTTAAGGGTAACCCCTGGGTATGTGACCTTGATCCCATCCCTTCTCATCTTCTCCAATAGATTTTCCTCTCAATCATCACCTCTCTCCCTCTGTAGTCTTCAACCTCTGTCTATCTACACGTTGATTCCCTACTTCACTACAGCCCCCAAACTTTGCCTGTCTTCCTGTGTGTGTGTGTGTGTGTGTGTGTGTGTAGCACCACTCTCTTGTTATTTTCCTTCATTTCAGACAGCTCTTTCTCCTTTGCTGAAACATTCTTCATCATATCTTCTCCAATACTGTGTGATGCTGAAGAATCTTATCCCTTTTTCTCTGATTAAAGGCCCATGACACTTTGAGTTGCTCATCTGTCTTCAGCAGCATAATATCCCTGGGATAGCTGTCATTCCAATCCTCATAGTTACATTACTTATTGCATCTATATAAGCATTGTTTCAATGAAGCCAAGTTTCACCCTCCAAATGCTATTTTGTCTAATGCCATATTTTCACAGAACAACAATGGTAGTAGACAGAATATGCAAAGAAAATCCTTGGAATGCTTTGAATTCTCTTTTTGATAAATGGAGTAATTTATGAAATTAATTCTATCAAATATTCATGAAGAAGATAAAGTGTTCAACAGTGCTAGGTTTATATTCCAAAGACATCCAAAGATGGGAAAAGGATCAGTTTGTACAAAAATATTTACAGGAACTCTATTTGTTGCAGCTAAGAATTAGAAATCAAAGGGATGCCCATCAACTGAGAAATGATTGTAATGGAATGTTATTATGTTATAAGAAAAAACAAGCGGAATGATTTCAGAAAAACAGGGAAAGATTTACATGAACTAACGCTGAGTAAAATGAACAAAATAAGGAAATTGTATACAGTAACAGTGATACCGCTCGATGAAGAATTGTGAATGAGTTAGCTATTCTCAGTAATACCATGATCCAAAACAATTCTAAAGGTCTGATGAAGCATGCAATCTGCATCCTGAGAAAGAACTGATATTGACTTAATACAGACTGAAACATGCTGTTTTTTACTTTCTTTCATCTCTTTCCCTTTTGAGTCTTCTTGAACAAGAGAACTAATATGGAAATGTTTTGCATAATTGTACATGTACATATAACCCATGTCTGATTGCTTACCATTGGGCAGGCAGGGAGAGATAGAATTTAGAACTCAAAATGTTAAATAAAACTGTTAAATTTCTTTGCAAAGATAAGGAGTTGAAATACCATGATAATATTAAGGCCCTTTAAACAAGAAAGATTCAAACTATATGTATTCACATGTTCTTTAAATGTGGTTTTTAATATATTTTGAATATATAACATAGCTAGAATTATAAAGACAACGAATTATATTGAAATAGTTATCATTTAAAAGTTATAGCTTTGTAATCATGTGATGTTATTTCTTTTTAATAAAGAGAAAGTTTTTTTTAAAAGAAAAATAATCTGAAAAACACTGAAATTCTCTGATAACCATCCTTAAAAAGTATGTGATCAAGATGCCTGCTGCCACCTGGTGGCAGCATACCCTAACAATCAAGTTTATATTTATCAACAAACCATGAAAAGTTGTGTTTAAATTTAGCCATGTAAAGTGGAATATGCAAATTTAAACACATAAACTGACATTAATGTTATACATCCTTTCAGATTTCTTGTAAATATTAATAAGTGCATACAAGAGGCATTCTGATTCAAACTAGTATGAGCAATAGGGTTGAACTCTTATAGACTGAAAAGACCCTAATACATGTAATACATGTAATATACCCTATCCCTATCTTGAGCTAACTGCTTTGGGATAAATTGACTTGTACGATTGTGGAAGTTCAAAGTGGTACAAGAATAGGATTCGATTTTTGTCAGCCTATCAGTTATAAGGTCAAAAGATGAAGGGAAACATGGAGAAAAGAAGTTTCTTGTGAAAGACATTGTATGTATGTGTGTTTGTGTATGGGAAAATATTAGGGAGAAGTTTATAAAAAATATTGTTTTTTTTTTTTTATGTGGTGTCTCATTTTGGGCTTTCAACAACCTTGGGTGATAAGTGCTACAATTTTTACTATCTCTACTTTAGAAACCCAGACACAAAAATGGTAAGTGACTTAAATGAAGTCACATATGTGGTAAGTGACAAAAAGAGGATTGGAACTCAGGCCTTCTCTGACTCCCAGTCCAATCAAACAATCAAAATATATTCATAAAATTCTTCCTATGTGTTAGACACCATTCAAAGTGCTAGACGTACGAAGAAAATTTACAATCTATCTCTGTCCTCAATATTCTAACATTCTAATGGGAAAATGACAGGTGAATACCTAGATAAATACAAAACATATACAGAGAAAATTGTGGCAGTTTCTTGGGAGAAAGCATTAGTAGCTAGGGGGACTAGGCAAGGCCTAATGGTATTTGTACCGATTTTAAGTAAGCCAGGGAACCTGAGTGGCAAAGCTGATGAGGAAGAGCATTCCAGGCACGGGGGATAATTAGTGCAATCTGTGAGAAAGCAGCAAGTAGGTCAATATGACTAGATCATAGACTGCATGAAAGGAAATGTAAAAAGGTAAGTGGAAAGGTAAGAAGGGGCCTGATAATGAAGATTTTTAAAAATAGAACAGACTTTATTTTTAATTCTAAAAGTAACTGTTAGCCACAGAAGTTTATTGACTGAGTAGTCTAGGGAAGAAATGATAAGCATTCTATGATTAGGAAAATCATCTTGGCAACTGAACGGAAAATGGGTTGGAGTGAGCAGAGCCTTATGGCAGGAAGACTGATGAGAAAACTATTCAAATAATCCAAGTGCGACCTGATGAAGGTCTTAAATAGGGAGGTGGCAGTGAGTGGAAAGGGAATGTACAAAACAAGTGAAAAGTTAGAAATGAAAAGATTAGACAATGACTTGGATGTGTGGAATATTTGGGGGTGAGAGTTCAAGGATTACATTGAGGTAGAGAGACAAGATAATTAGGGCAATGCTAGTGCACCAGGAAACCTGGGAAGAGGGAAGAATTTGGGAAGAAAAAATAACAAGTTATTTTTTTGGACATATTGAATTTGAGGAACCAATCGAATTTCCACCTAGAGATGTCAAACAAAGGGAGTTGGGAATGTGGGCTGATAGCTCAGGAGCCAGAAAAAGACTGGATATATAGATCTGAGAATCATCTGCATGGGCATGATAATTGAAACCATGGCAGGTGATGCCATCAACAAGTCAAATTGTACAGAAGGAAAAGAGAAGAGGTCCCATTTTGGGACCAATGGTTAGTGAATAGGAGGACATGGATGAAGAAATAGTAAATTAGATCTAGAAGGAATTGTCAGAAGTCTAAGAGGGAAAAACCAAATCTAGAAACACAAAAGTATGCTGGAAGAAGGGTTGATAAGCAATGTCAAAAATTGCAGAGGTAAAGAAGGATAAGCTTTGGGAAAAATGCATTCAATTTTATAATTAACAAATCATTAGTGATTTTGAAAAGAGTAGTTTCAGGTCAATGATGAGATTGTAAATGAAATTACAGAGGGTTTAGGAAAGAATGAGAGGAGAAGCACTCTGTATAGGATTTTTAAAAGTATTTTTAAAAGATAGTGGGAGAAAGATGGAACAAAAGCTGGTGGGGGGTGGTCAAATAGAATAAAGTTATTTTAAATGTGGGGGAGGAAGATATGGAATATTTGCAAGCAGCAGGAATGGAGCCAGTATATAAAAGGGAATTTGATAATTATAGAGAGAATGAAGATTATTACTGAGGGAAAATCTGCTGGAAAAGATGTAAGAGAAATGGTACACATAGAGAGGTTGCCTTGGGCAAGGAGAAGGGCTAACTTTGAAGGAGATAGCATAGAAAGGTGTCTCAGTGATGTGAAATGAGGGAGAGGAGCAAAGGAGCCTTGGATGAAACACTTAGTTATCTTTTTCTTGCCTATGGAAGTATTAAGGGAAATTCTCAGCAGAGGAGAAAGGGAGGAATGACATGAGACACTGGAGGGAAGACAAAGCTTGAAAGAACTGGTGTAGGAAGGGAGGAGTTGCAACACCAAGGGTCCAGCTGAGATTGGATAATATAAATTTTAGTATAGCAGTAAAGGCTAGCGAAAGAACACAGTGTCTAGCACATAGTGGGAGCTTAATACTTTTTTGTTGAATTTCAAAGAGATCATAGTGAGAATGAAGAATAGGGTTAGGGCTTGTGAGGCACAGAGAAAGATAAAATGATGAAAGTGTATGATCAGAAAAAAGAATTTCACAGTCCATGAACATTGAAAAAGAACAATTGTGGCTGATGGAAAGATCAAAGGTATTACTATCTCTGTGTGAAGTGAAGCTGAGTAGAGAAATGTGTTAGAGAAATATTGGAGGGAAAGAGAAGATTTATATGGATGCTGAAGTCCCCTAGCACAAGAGCAAGATTTGGAAAGAAGAATGCAAGCCAGGTGCTGAACTCAATGTGGAAAGCAGAACTGCCTGTGAGTTGATAGTAGTTACAAGGATGTGGTTTGGATGATATTTTTGGATAGTATGAATCTCAAAGAAAGAGAATTTGCTGAGTGATAGTGGTAGGTGGAAAGTCTGATAACATCAATGAGGATCATAGAGTATTCCAACTCTTCTACTTTATCCAGTAAGTCACAGAGTATGAGTAAAGTACAAACTGTAGTCGAAATGCCATGGAGAATACATTTATAAGATGTATTTATTTGTCTCTGAAAACCTGGGCTATAACTAGACATGAAATATTTTTTTCATGTCCCTCACAAAGTGAAAATGTATAGTTATTTGTCCAAAAGGAATGACCTTTGTGATCTTTCATATCTGTGTGTCACTGAAGAAGATGGCATTTCTCAGGATTACTTGCTTGAATTTAATCTGTTACATGTGTGAATGCCTTCCATTTGAATGCTTTCCACTAAATGGGGATGGGAAAGGGGTAATGGGGAGACATGATTCATTAAGTTACATGGTCCCTTCAGGTTTAGATGTTTGAGTTTTCAAGGATTTAAAACATTCTTTCTATAAAATAAAACATCAACCCATTATTAAAATAGGACAACAAAATGCCAGTATATACATAATAATGTATAATAAATGTAAAATGAACATGTAATAATATAAGAATGTATACTAATATAAGATAGAGATGTAAATGCTATAAGATACTTGAAGGAGCAATGTTTAGAAGCCATGGAGTCATAGAAACATATAATAAGTAAGTATTTCCATGCTTCATTGATTATCAATTATAATTTTAGCCCTAATTTGTCAGGTCTCACAATATGAAGGCAACTTTGGGCCCCTGAATACGTTGGCAGAGGAAATCAAACTCTGACAGTTCCTACAAATCTTTAAGATCTCTGAGTACAGGGTTTATGATACATACAGACATACATCTGTTCTGAGAAGGCCGAAGGCTAAAATCAGAAAGATTCAGATCATTTGTTTTGGTTTTGTTTTACGTTTTTTTTTTTCACAGCCATTCTCAAAGACTGTTTACCAAGTTGTAAAGGGACTTTAATCTATCATAATGGATGAAATACATATACAAGACACAATCATGGTTCCCGGAAGTACTGAAATATACTATTTAGCATAATCTAGAGTTGCTTACTTGCTCATATTCTTTGCTTAGGATGTGATGCTTCCAATGACAGTCAGGTTCTCTCCTAGAACTTAACACTAAATTGAGCCATCTCTTTTACTTGTTGGTAAAACATGAATTCTCATTTGAAGAACTAGTGTAACAGGAGCTACCCAGTTCATGCATTAGACCTCTTTGGTTGACCATTGGGTCTACTACATAAAATCGCATTGTTCAACTTCACTTCATAATTATGAAGTTATAATTCCTCATAACCAGAGCTTATCATAATGTTGAAAAACCTCATTTTAAGTAAGGTTTAACTGATTATCTATGATGAAAGCAAGATGAAAATTCAGCTATGAACTTAGCTGCCTCCTCTGACAGGAACTCACTAGTGTCATATGCTCACTGAACCAATTAGTGAAGTCAGACATGATATTCAGTGAAATTACTTTCACCTTATCTGACTGAATGCAGAAAACATACTAAAATAATTTGATGTGATGTGATGTTGGGCATTTTCACTGGCTGTCCCCATGCCTGGAATATTCTTTCTCTTCATGTCTCCTGTCTTCCCTGGCTTCTTTCAGGTCTTGGATAAAATATAATCTTCAAAAAGAAACCTTTCCATACCCTCCCTCAATCCCAGTGCTTTTATACCTTTCCTCTGTGATGACCTTTGATCAATTCTGTGTGTATGCTACTTATACAGAATTGTTTGCATATTGTCTTTTCCATTATAACGTGAGCTTTTGGAGAACAGGAACAATCTTTTGCCTTTCTTTGTCTCCCCAGCACTTAGCACAGTACCTGGTCCACAGTAGGAACTTGAAAAAAGGTTTTTGACTGACTAGTGGGATTCTCTCCAGTAATGCAGATGGAACTCAATCTATGCATATTTCTCCATTCTGTGTGATTCTTATCTATGGCCTCTAGCAAATGTTCCAGTTGAGGTCAACCAAATCATTTATGGTGAATACATTAGAAATTTTGAATAACAAATTTGAATAACAATTCACATGGTATATCAGCTAGATAAAAGCTCTTCTCTATTTCTACTCACTAGATAGATCTAATTAAAATGAAACCTGTAAACTGGGAGAAAGTAGTTTTGATTTCCCTTGCACCTAATTGCAAGTCAACAAACAGTCTAGAAAGTTTCACATAATATCCTTCCCTTAATAGTAGTTGGTGATACAGTGGATAGAGTACTGGACCTGGAGACCTAAATTCAAGTCCAGCCTTAGACATTTACTAGCTGTAACCCTTAGCAAGTCGCTTAATCTCAATTTGCCTCAGTTTCCTCAATTATAAAACCTACCTCACAACAATTTTGTGAAGATCGAGTGACTCAATATATGTAAAAAGTGCTTAGCACAATGCCTGCTAGATAATAGATATTCATATCAAATGTATTCCCTTCATTTTCCCTTTTCCCTCAGGAATGCTTAATCTACATTTTAAGAACCCTCCATAAAATGCAGTCAAATCAACTTTTAAATGACAAGGTGTTTTTTTTTTTTCCCTCACACAGCTGTTTTCTCTCACACTTTTCTTAACTTTTAAATATTTCAAACCAGATTTCAATGGAAACACACCCAATCATTTTAACCCAGCTTCTCCAAAATCCCCATCCCTGCTAGAAGATAGAATTGTGGATTTTCACACACACACATACACACACACACACAAACACACACACACACATATACCCATCAAATATGTATTATGCATACATATATTATATAAAATGCTATTTCCATATATACATACACACATTTCTTTTAGACTTAAATTCAGTTGCATTATTTTTCAATTATTTTATATGCCTTGAATTAGAACTTTTAAAATCAAGATGGAAATGCATGCACATTAGTCAAATACTTGATTTGGTTGGAAGAAAAATGCGAAAGATTGAACTAACTGCAAACCTCCTGTTCTCATTTACAGAGCATCCACCAACAATTACTGTCCTGTATTGTAATGTATAATACACAAATTCTGTCAATATTCTCCTAATCATTTGGCAAATGCCTGCGTGTGCCTTGAAGGCCTCTGCTGAAGTGTTTGATCAAATGGAATTTATATTATTATATAACACAAAAAAGTTATGTTAATGACGATGAGTTTATAAAAGATATTTCAGGTCTTTTACACTGTGCCTTGTGGGCACCTTACTATTTTCTTACTATTATCACGTCATTATGCTCCTGTGCTTAATCCCTTATGTCTGGGAAGGATATAGAACAGGTTGCTTTTAGCACTAATGGTAGAAATACCTTGCTATATTTTAAAATCATTGTTTTTATAGTGCATCAATTCATGGTTCTTTTCTTGGTAAGTTTTCATGTAAGTCTGTGGATACACCTTTATTACAATAATTCCCAGTATCCCCATCTGCCACAATAAAGATAATGTGAGGATTGGTATAAATCATCTTAGGGAGTTGCTGTAGGATTCTGCTAACATAAATCTTTATTTTTATATCTAAATTTTAAATGACGATGGAGGAAGGTTTTATGGATGGGTTATCATTTTAGAAATTAATAATGACATAAAATATTAGGAACCAATACAACTCCAAAGAATAACATAGAATATTATAGATTCTAATATATACATACTCACAAATAAGAGGTAAAAATAAACTGAAAATTGATGATTTTCTTTTAGTCTTAAGATGTGTTTTCAGAAATATATGAATTATCTAGATGAACAATGATTATAATCCCCTCCTTTTAAGGAAAAGAAATACTAATCCTGTTAATACTAGGCATTCGTACCAAGAAACATGTCTAATTCTCCTTGATCAAATCTGAACTATAGGGTCTTTTAATAAAATTGTTTTTATCCAATCCTTACACCAGAAATCATATACAATAAAGGAGCTACTCAACTCACAAGGAAAATGGAATATTGGATTTTGATAATTTACTAGATATATGACTCTGGGTAAATCACCTTATCAAAGTTCATTTCCTTATTTGCAAAGTTAAATTGATCTAAATGATCTCTAGGATCCTTAATAGCTTCACATAAAATGGAAAAATCCATGATATAATAAAGGGGGAATATCAGGCACCAATACAGAACAGAGTGCAACTTCCTTCAAGGCTCAGTTCAAGTCACATCCTGCATGTGAAATTTCCCATCCCCCTGGGTATTAGTGCTCCCCACCCCTTCCACATACATACATACACACATACACACTCTCTAAACAGCGGTATATATGTTGTGTTTATTTGTCTGTGCTTTCCCCCTTACTTTTCTATTTATAGATATTTATCTATATGTATATATAGATACATGCATAAATCTATATATAACATATACTGACTAGATGGTGAGATGGATGATTTATCGTAGCTTCAGTTTCCTTATCTAGAAGATGAGGATTAAAATAGTACCTACCTCACTGAGTTGTTGTGATCATATAAGGTAATATATAGAAAGTGCTATGTAAACCTTAAAATACTATATAAATGTCCGACTATTATAACTATTGTTTGGGCAAAGGATATATTTTCCTACACAGCATACATAATCCTCTAAATCTTCATCTTAAAACTGGACATATGCTAACTAAGGCTGGTGACCTCCCATGATTTTTTTTTTAAATGATGACTCATATCTTTCTTCCATTCTCTCCCATATTTTGCTGTTCTCCTTCCTCCCCCCTCCCCGCCCCGCCTCCATATTAAAGTACCTCCTTCTTTTGGCTCACAAGTATCAGAAACTTCTTGCAAAATTTATCAAGCACTTAGTCAGCCAGAGGGATCACTCAAGAGGAGTGACTGAAAGTATTTTCAACAGTTTTAGAAGTGGTTTCAGGATATTCCCCAGTAGTCCCCCTGAGTGATTTTTCCATCAGGGATATATAGACTGAAATGAAATGCAGAAAAAGAAAGACCTCTAGTCATGTTTTCTCTCTTTGTGAAGCTTTATGGAGGCAATTCTTATTTCATGGAAGTTTGGGGGATGGGATGATGTAGAGGCAGGGTTAGGATTCTATTGCCCTCAATAGCAATTTCTTCTAAAGGCTAAGTAGAAATTATTCTCAAGCTAGTTCTATTACTTTCTTATTCTACAAAAGCTAATTTCAAAGGGACCCTGACATGAAACCTAAAAAGTTAGATGCACATTAACTAAAGCTTTACAATTATATTTCTGAGTATTTTCTGCATATTACAAAATTATGTCAGTACTTCTCAGTGTAACTGCTCAGCAAATATTAATTGGTAAAGATGAGATAGTTTGAGGGTGATTTTCACTAAGATATACAATAAAAAACACTTAATTAAGAGACACAAGGAAATATGCTTTAGCTCTAAACCATAATAATGTGATTTAGAATTTTCTGAAGACTAATCTACAAAAAAAAGACTAATCTGGGTTATCCATCTGTTGAAATATACACCAAAAGTTCAAATGGCATTGATAATAGGGAGAGCATTTTTTCTAAATGAAACAGAGCTTCCAGAAGACTAGCATGTCATGAATATCTTCTTTTTGTTGTCTCCAAATTCAAAGATGTTGCTCAGTTCAAAAATATCACTAAGGAAGGTTATGAGTAACACTGCAAACAATCCCTTCCAAACTGTATAGAAGTACAGATTTGCTGTAGGTAGCAGTTACAGTCCTCTCTTGGTGGGTGTGGTAAAATGGCTCAGTTTTGGCTAAGGGTAAGGATGGGAGAGATTTTGAAAATATGTTGTTAGTATTACATTTATTATAACAAGTTTTCCCACCTAGGAAAGGACCCAAGCAGGGCCAGTGACTTCCTACCTTGAAATAAAGCAATGACTAGATTAGAGTTAGGATTAGGAACAGTCGTCTAGTCATGACTGACCCACATGCAGGTCTATTAGCTTAATCTGTTCAGTTGCAGGGAGTTAATAGTGCATTCACCAATGATTTTGGCTTCAGGAAGAGAGAGAACACTGATTAAACAGAAACAATACTGGTGCAAAGAGTGAGGGGGTGATAGTAAGACATAAAATCTGAAGATGATAATGTTTGGGTCCAGATAGGGAAGAGTCAGGTCAGTTTAACTCAAGGGAGTTTGATAAGCACTTATTAAGCACCTACTATGTACCAGCCACTGTGCTAGGTGAAACAAAGGTAAAACTAAGGTAAAAATTAGACCAGTCCTGCCCTCAAAGAGTTAATATTCTACTAGAGTTGTTACAAGCAGGAGGTCTGAGGATGTAGGAGGAAGGTGGATGAGTATAAGTGAACCAATGTGACAGAAGGGCAGTGTAAAGTACAATAGTAAGAAATTCTCTTCTCAGGCCTACATTCCTACACACTATACTGAGAGCATAGGAATATTCCAGAATGATATGAACAGTAGCTCTAGTTTGGCCAGTGAACATTCATGAATCTTGAATTAATTCAATTTCCAGATTATTGTATATCGTAAGAATTTTAAGTAGGAAAAAGCAAAGGCGAGGAGGGGAAGAGACCTATGGATCCTCTAATCTTACCTGTAACCACTTCCTTCATTTCCATTATACATTCCCCTTGCAGTAAAAGATAATGAAGTCCATTATAATAAATCCTTTTAAAGTACATTGATATATTATTAACAAAGAGACTGGAAAAGGGTGGGAATGAGGAAGACTCTGTGTTCTCACTTCAGGGAATTGGGGATTTGTGGATTCAAATTTCAGAAGAAGCTGCAATTTAAAACTTGAAGGGGACACTGGTAAGCTAAAACTTAAGCTAAAAGTGGGGTTGGGGAGGGAGGGAGGAGTCTAGTTGAGTAGTATACCCTTGACACTGCAGACTTATATGGTGGCCTTGAAGCTCAGCTTTCTCATTTCCTGAATTGCTCAGTGTTTTAACTCAAAATGAATTACTCTATTTCTAACTACTAAATGCCAGACAGATAGGATATTCACTTTTCAACCATCCTCAGCTATGTCACAACATTTGTACTTCACTGTATCTTGAAATAACTATTTTTGTACAGTTTCCTAATTTAGTCTAATGAATAGGATAGTAGTTAGGTCTTATGTTGTCCAAGATCCCCACTCTCCCTTCCCATACACGCTTCAAGCTCAATAAAATTGTGTTTCAGCAAGTAAATCTCAAGGCTGATCAACACAGCATTCCAAAACCTTACTTGACAACCCAGGCTGGCTATTTAGGATTCATTTGAGATAACAAGTAACACTAGAATGTCAAACTTAAAGATACTGTAATTAGTGATATCTACTATAATTATAGTTTCCTATAAGCCTTCTGAAAGAGGCAATAGTCTTTCTGATGTTGTTGGTGATTGGGATAGAGGTGGGGATAGGGATAGGGATGAGGGAAGATATAGAAAAATGGTGTGTAGTGTGCATCCTTGATAAAACAATTTAGTGGTCATTTTCTTCTCTGAAATCTCCAGTGAAAACACATGTCATGGTATTTCACTGATTCAAGATAATATATAACCTATGAATATTATCATTTTAAGATTTGTTCTTCTATGGAAATGGTATCAGACTCAAATAGAGATAGGGCCACTAATCCATACATAAGGATCCCTGTTACATAAGGCCTCATAATGACTTTATTTTAAAATACATTATTTCTGTTTTATTTTATTTTATATATTTTGTTCAACATTTCCCAATAACATTTTATTTCGGTCCAGCCTGAGCTCTGGAATGTTGTGGGTGGTCCATAGCTGCATATTTAACTCCTCTGTTCTATGGTCTGAAAAACAGTCTAGTTTCCAGGTTTGATTTTTGTGACTGAATATGGTTTTATAAAGAATACTCTATGAAACCTTTATTGACATCTGCCCACATTCATCCCACTTCCTTTGAAAAATTATTAGATTCACAGTATATACACTGGCATAATAAATGTGCTTTCACACACACACACACACACACACACACACACACACACACACAAGTTTTGTCCCACTAGCTACAGTGTAATTACGGTCCTTTATTTCAGAGACCATCTTTGTATATCTTCTGTCTTTATAAAGTGCCTAACAGGAAGTTAAGCACACAATAAGTACTCAATGAATTGATAAGAATATAGGTTTCATTTAAATCTACATTGTATATATATGTATACATATGTGTGTACATATGTATGTATATATGTGTATATATATGTATATATATGTACTTGCATGAATATTTATAATAGATGACGTAGGGTAGCTAGGTGGTTCAGTGGCTGGAATGCCTGTCCTGGGAGTTAGGAAAACTCATCTTCCTGAGTTCAAATGTGACCTCAAACTGTTATTAGCTGTATGACCATGGTCAAGTCATTTAAATCTGTTTGCCTCAGTTTCCTCCTCTGTAAAATGAGCCAAAGAATTAAGTGACAAAAATCCTCAGTATTTTTGCTAAGAAAATGCAAATAAGGTCACTAAGCGTCAGACATGACTGAGAAATGACTGAACAATAGCAATACATGACATACAGCTTTTATAAGATCTATGTATGGCCTGTAATTAGGGTTTTTGTTATATACATAAATGAATACAAGTAGATATTTCCTTTCAACAACAAATGATAATTTAAGGGTATGATATATGTCTTGGGGAAGGCCTGTATTTGGTTAATTTGAATATAAACCTTCGTTAGGATGCCATAAATCTGAAGTAATTTGCCATATTATTATAAAATATATTTAAGAACTTCAGCTATTTCTCTGAGCATTTCAACTTGCTTAAACTGGCAAGAACCAAATCCTATTGATGATAGTAAACATTTTAATAGCTTTTGGTTAAATAGAAAGAAATAGCAACAAAACAATTACATGTCCCTTGCACTTGATGGAAAGATGTTTATCTTTACTAAGTTAAAAAAGTCAATGGCAAATTTTTCCTTTTATGAAAAAAGCAATACACTATAATTAAGAAAATTTGGAATGCATACATAAATATTTACTTCAATTATTTTAGTCTAAATATAATAAATATATTCTTTTGGGGGAAGATTTAATAATATATATTGAAGAAATGATTTTCTGTATTCCTAAGTCAACATCTTGAATTTATCTAATAAGTCATATAGTCAACCCAATTATTAATTAATATCCATACATTTAAAATATTGGAAATATAAATTTCAGAAACCTAAAACATTCTGATTTATATTTCAATTTCAAGATCAAAGTACAGAAAGAAATAATAAAATAATAAAAATATTTAAACCTAATAACATATATGACATGAAGCAATAATGATACAAAGACAGTGCAGACACAAGTAAGTTTCTCCTCAGACAAAATTTAACAGAACAAAAACTAAAGACTGCTAAAATCATTGACTTTACTCTCTATTAGGAAAATACTATGATTCAAAATAAAAACCTGCATAGGACTCTGCGAATTTAAAAAGCTTGAAATTAAATGTTGAGAATTCACTTAAAGAAATCAAGGTGTATATAAAATGTGGATTATCTACTCCTTCTAGAGTTTCTATTTCATTTTAGACTTAATTTTTAAAAATTTTAATAGTATTTTTTCCAATTCCATGTAAAGATAGTTTTCAACATTTATTTTTAGTTTTCAACAGACACTTGCACAAGATTTTGAGATCCAAATTTTCTCCCCATCTCTCCCCTCTGCCCACCCCAAAACAATGTGCATTCTGATTATTACTTCCCCCAGTCTTCCCTCCCTTCTGTCACATTCCTCCCTTCTCTTATCCCCATCCCCTCTATTTTCTTGTAGGGCAAGATAGATTTCTATATCCCACTACTTGTATATGCTATTTTCCAGTTGCCTGCAAAAACAATTTTTAACATTGGTTTTTAAAACTTTGAGTTCCAACTACTCTCTGCTCCTCCCTCCCCACCCATCCCCACTGAGAAGACAAGCAATTCAGTATAGGTTATACGTGAGTAGTTATGCAAAACACTTCCATAATAGTCATATTGTGAAAGACTAACTATATTTCCCTCCATCCTATCCTGCCCATCATTTATTCTATTCTCTCTTTTGACCCTATCCCTCTTCAAAAGTGTTTACTTCTAATTACCCCATCGTCCTATTTGTCCTGCCTTCTATCATTCCCCCTCCAACCCCCCCCCCCACTTATCTCCTTCCCCTCTACTTTCCTGCAGTGTAAGATCGATTTTCATAACAAATTGAGTGTACATTATTCCCTCCTTAAGCCAAATGCGATGAGAGTAAGGTTCATTCTTTCCCTCTCACCTGCCCCCTCTTCCCCTCCACTGAAAAAGATTTTTCTTGCCTCTTTGATGTGAGATAATTTGTCCTATTCTATCTCTCACTTTCTTCCCCCCAATATATCCCTCTCTCATCCCTAATTTTTTTTATATCATTGCTTCCTATTCAACTCACTTTGTGTCTACATGTCTATAATCCCTCCAACTACTTTAATACTGAGAAAAATCTCAAGTTACAGATATGATCTTTCCATGTAGGAATGTAAACAGTTCAACTGTAGTAAGGCCCTTATGATTTCTCTTTCCTGTTTACCTTGTCATGCTTCTCTTGATTCTTGTGTTTGAAAGTCAAATTTTCTATTTAGCTCTGGTTGTTTCAACAAGACTACTTGAAAGTCCTCTATTTCACTGAATGACCATTTGTTTCCCAGAAGTATCATACTCAGTTTTTCTGGGTAGGTGATTCTTGGTTTTAATCCTAGCTCCTTTGTCGTCTGGAATATCATATTCCAAACTCTTCAGTCCCTTAACGTAGAAGCTGCCAGATCTTGTGTTATCATGATTGTATTTCCACAATCATGGCTGCTTGCAATATTTTCTCCTTGAACTGGGACCTCTGGAATGTGGCTACAATATTCCTAGGAGTTTTCCTTTTGGGATCTCTTTCAGGAGGTGATCAGCAGATTCTTTCAATATCTATTTTACCCTCTGGTTCTACAGTATCAGAGCAGTTTGCCTTGATATTTCTTGAAAGATGATGTCAAGGTTCTTTTTTTGATCATGGCTTTCAGGTAGTCTAAAAATTTAAATTGTTTCTCCTGGATCTATTTTCAAGGTCAGTTATTTTTCTAATGAAATATTACACATTGTCTGCTATTTTTCTTTCCTTTGGCTTTGTTTTCTCATTTCTTGATTTTTCATAAAGTCATTTACTTCCATCTACTCCATTCTAATCTTTAAGGAATTATTTTCTTCAGAGAGCTTTTGGACTTCCTTTTCTATCTGGCCATTTCTGCTTTTTAGGGCATTCTTCTCCTCATTGACTTTTTGGACCTCTTTTGACATTTGGGTTAGTCTAATTTTTAAAGTGTTATTTTCTTCAGCATTTTTCGGTCTCCTTTGCTCTACTTCTCTTACTTGATTTTCAAAATTCTTTTTGAGCTCTTCCACAGCCTGAGACCAATTCATATTTTTCTTGGAGGCTTTGGATGGAAGAGCATTGACTTTGTTGGCTTCTGTTTGTAAACTTTGCTTTCCCTTGTCACCAAAGTAAGATTCTTCTTCCAGTTTTTGCTTATTTCCCCAGCCATTTATTTGAATTTTAAGCTGTTCACCAAGGTAGTTCTCTGCTTCTACTGGGGGTAGAAGATGTACTATCACCTGCTTGATCCCCCCACAGAGTGTGGGTATACAGCACCAGAAACAGACAGTGCAGTTGTCCCTGCTCTTGCTGCTCCTGCTGCTGCGGAGGCTGCACTGAGGCTCTGTGGCTGCTGCAGGCTGCAACACTCCTTCTGTCACCCTGTAGCTAGGGCCTGACCACTCTACTCTCTCCCACAGGTCCCATAGGATTTTTCTACTGACCTTCCAATTTGTCCTCAGCATTTTGGAGCTGTGAAGTCTGGAAACTGCCCCAGATGCCCAAGATTAAGTCCCCCCAAGGCCTGCTCAGGTCCTGTCTGTGCCAGCATGGCCCACACTGGACTGTGCTCTGCTCCCAGTTCAGCATGAAAGATACTTTCTGACAACCTTCCAGGATGTCCTGGGCTGGAGATTTGCTTCACTCCATTGTCCTGTGGGTACTGTAACTCCAGAATTTGTTTAGAGTCATTTTTTTATAGGTATTTGGCCATATTTGAGGGGGAGCACAAGCAAGTCCATGCTGTTACTCTGCCATCTTGACTCTGCCTCCTAGACTTAATTTTTAGAAAAGAACCTTATATGATCTGTAAAGAAATTCATCAGTTTGACCTGAAATCCTAGTCAAATTCACAGTGATTTTATGATTTTCATACTTATTTTCATGAACAGAACATTTTGAACTGCTTAGTTGAAAACCTTTGTTCTAATATATGAAATGTTTGAGAAGCATTTAAGTAGTGGCCAAAAATTTGCAGGAGAGGATGACAAATAGTTTTTATGAGAAGGGTAAACATTTAAATTGTTTATAGAATGACTAAAAAACTGTAAGGCTGAGTCATTTACTAAATTATGCTTTTGTTACTATCCTCTTTTAAAACCTTTGGGCTAAAATGTTGTTGACTGGTGGGTATAGGAAAATGACAACAATTTAAAGCCAATAAGTCATGCCCTGACTTCTTTAAATATTTATACAAGTTGCCTCCTGCATGCTCCTTTTCTTTCACCTATTCCAATGTTATCCATACTCAGGCTCAATTTCAGCAGAAATCTGATCACAGTTTTATTTTCTGCTATCATGTCTGACTGTTGTCATTTTTACTAAAGTACATCTCGTTAGGCATTAAAATATTAAAGGAACCTGATTCATTCTATTTCTTAAAGACTAGTAGGATCCAGAAATATGTTATGGAGGGAGATTATGAAAGAATATCTATGTCTAAGGAAAGAGGTAGTTGAAGAGGAAGAACATTAGCAGTAGTCAGAGATGGGGAGAGGAATATCAGAGCTTCTAGGTCAATTTCCTGAGTTCCATAACTCCTTAGGTTTCCCAGTGCTTGCACTAAATAGAAGACTGAGCCTCCAAACCTACATATGCTCTATTATAGAGTGGTGAACCTGCAGCTTTGAGGTCACATGCGGTCTTCCAGGTCTTTGGGTGCTGCTTTTTGACTGAGTCCAAGTTTTAAAGAACAAATCCTTTTATTAAGGGGATTTGTTCTGGGAAGTTTGGATTTAATCAAAGTACCATGTGCAAAGACCTAGAGAGCCACATGTGGTCTATGGAATCCATTGTATCAAAGTCATAAATTTTTAGTTCTTCATTTCTGTGACAATGTTTCTCTCTCTGACTCTGAGACTTGTGACCCTCAATTTTGTATGTTGCTTGGGGAGGGACCTATTGTTGCCCAGTCCATGAGATTCAGAGGTCAAAGTGAGAACCTGAAAAGACCTTAGCTTAAAAGTCCAAGGTCTCCCACTACATTCTGGGCCATCTCCAGTCAGTGCGATCTGTATGTGGCTAGTAGATCCAGTTGGCTCTGGAGGAGAAAGTAAGGCTGTTGTATAGCCCTCCCTCATTAAAATCAAAGTCAATTGCAAATCATGGCATCATCTCCCTGGTCTTCTTCTAGAATAAAGAACAAACCACAGCAAACAATAACAACAAAAACCAACAACTCTCATTTGATCTGACCATTCCTGCTAGCTATAGTCCAATATCTCTACTGCATTTCAAGTCAAAACTCCTTGGGAAAATCATCTATGATCAGTGCCTCCACTTCTCCATTTCCTCTCTTCTTAACTATTTTTGATCTATTATTTGGCGTCAACCTCATCATTCCACTGAAATTGCCCTCCTCATAGTCATCAATAATATTTTAATTAAAAATTCTAGTGCCCTTTTCTCATTCCTCCACTTTCCTGATCTGTCTGTCAATCACTCTCTTCTCCTTGATACTCTCTCTTCTCTAGTTTCTTTTCTTCTTTGTTAATACTGCTCTCCCCTGATCTTCTTCCTGTCTGATTCCTTTTCTGTGTCTTCCTCAAAGTCATACATACAAACTATGGGTATCCACCAAAGGTCTTTTGTGTTCCCTCTTCTCTTTTCCTTCCATATTATCTTAGTTATCTAATCAACTTCCCTGTGTTTAATTATCGTCTCAGCACTTATGATTTTCAGATCTATTTGTCTATTGCTTACCCGTCTCCTGATCTGAAGTCTCACAGTACCAACTAAATAACTAACTGACCAACTATCAGATGTTAGTATTAAATTGGATGTCCCAAGATATCTTAAATTCAATATAACCAAAAACATACTTATTTTTTTCTTAAAATCCTCCACCACTCTGAAGTTTCTTATTATTGTCAAGAACACAATTATCTTCCTCATCACTCATGCTCATGTCCTTGACCCCTCACTTTGTTAAATCCTCCCCTCCTACCAATCTATTTCCAATTCCAATGGATTCAATCTTCTCAATATCTCTTCCATAGCTCCCCTTTTCTCTTCTGACATAGCAATCATCTACCCCTATGTAAACTTTCATCACTTCTCACTTGTAGTAGAACAATTAGCTGTTTGAATTCCCTGCTTCAAGTCTTAATCAATGGAAATAATAATAACAAAAACCATAATGACAACAACTATAATATTTCTTAATCTCTCCACCATAATTTTTGCCCTCATAATAGAGGTTTTCAATGTGCATATATATATATATATTCCTTCAAAAAATCTAACCTTCCATTTCCTCAAATTAATCATTCCCCACTCCTGATCTCTACCTCAAATACAAAAAATGGACATATTTTCAAAACGGCCTTGCTTTAGTCCCTTCTCACCTCCGTTGCTAATTAAATATTATTGTCTACTATATGCAAGACTGTACTGAATTTTATAAATATTGTTTCATTTTATTCTCCCAACATCTCTGTGAGAAATGTGCTATCTATTATGAAACTGAGGCAGACAGAGGTTGTGACTAGCTAAGGCTCCCATGCAACTAATCAATGTCTGAGGCTGTATTTGAACTCGTCTTCCTGACTGTAGGCCAACAGCTCTTTCCCATGGTTCCTTAGTAACTAAAAGATTAAATATAAAATCCTCTTTTTTGGTTTTTAAAACCCTTCACATCCTGTAACATTCCTGCCTTTCTAGTCTTTTCCCTTCATTCTTTTTTCACATACCAATACCAAACACCACCAATTTCTTGCCATTCCTTGCACATGAACTCATTTCCTAACTCTATGGCTCTTCACCAGTTGTCAGCCATACCAAGAATGCTTACCCTCATCTGTGCCTCCTGACATCCCTGGTTTCATTATACACTCAGCTCAAACATTATCTCCTGTAAAGGGCCTTTCTTAGACTTTGTCACTCTTAATTCCTTTTAAGTTTACTTCCAATTTATATATTTTGTATATACAAAGATGTTTTCATTTTTACTTTGCCATTACAATGTGATCTCCTAGAGAGTAGGGACTCTATTTGACTTTCTTTATATCCCTAGTCTTTAACACAGAGCCTGACATCTAATAAGTTTTAATAAATGTTTGTTTATGTGTATATATGTATATATATATATACATATATATGTATAAATATAGGTTATTAACTTTGTTTTACAGAGGAAGACCTTGAGATATCAAGAGGTTAAGTGACTTATCCAGTGTCACATAGTAATTTTTCTGATGTAGGATTTGCACTTAGATATTCCTGATTCCACGTCCAATGTTCTATCCCTTTTGTCATCTAATACAACTACTTTTTGTCACTGGATTTTATTTGAGATGAAAGATGTATTTTTACTGCAAACCTTTTTTTCAACATTCTCTCTTTTAGCACTAGGCAGAAAAAGAAAAACTTTAGTCAACATTTTAACATTATAAAAATTAAAATATACCACCACTAATACATATTAGAACTAAACAATCTTGGAGTTGTAAGGAATCTCAAAGATCATCCAGATCAAACATCTGTTCAAATATCAAATCCTGTCTACAACATGTAAAACAACTAATATCTCATCTCTGATTAAAGACCTCTAGGGTCACAGAACTCACTTCTGCAGAAAGCTGCTTCACTTCTAGTCAACTCTAATTGTTTGTTTGTTTTTTTTAATTTTCTTTTTTTTCCTTTGAGAATGGCCATTTTTAACCATATGATTCCCACTTATTGATCATATTTTGGTCTATGATACCATGCAAGAGAAGCCTAATTCCCATTCCATAAGGCTGTTCTTTAAATAACGGAATATAATTATTACATTCCTGGAAAGTCTTCTTTTTTCTGGGTTAAATATGTCTAATTCTTTAAACTGATACTTGTGTGGTTTCAAATCTGCTCACCTTCCTTATTGCCTTCCTATTTTGTATCCCAACTTGTCAATGTCCCTTTTGAAATATGGCAGTAGAGAGGCAGAGGGGCTAGAGAACTGATGCCAGGAAAATCTAGGTTCAGGTACCACTTTTCAAAAATTAAGTCTTATTGACATGATTTTTTTTTTACATTACAAACATTTCTAGATCCCCCTCACATGATGAGAGATCTCTTGTAACAAAGTAAAACAAGGAAGTCAATTCAACAAAACAATACCTTCATGCTAAAGTGCATGGAACATACAGGTTATGAGGCAAATCACTAAATGCCTCCATGCTACAGACAAGACTGTATCTTGTAGAATATTTGAGCCCTAAGCAGGGTGAAGAGAGTTTCCTTGCAAGGAGTTCTCTATAGCACCCAAAATCATTGTGGCAGCTCAGATCTTATATTCATCTCATTCTTTCAACCTGCTGAGATTTTTATAAAGTACTGAGTTCTTTATCAAATGCATTAGCTACCCCTTCATCCTTGATATCATTTTCAGGCTCCATGAGCATGCTTCCTTCATCTAAGTCATGATCTTTTTCTAAAACAAGGCCAAAGACAGATCCTTGAGGCAGATTTTTACAGACCTACTCCTAGGTTTGCACTGATCATTGATCATCATTCTTTAGGGGAGTTTGTCATTTATAGGAATTTCATCTCATTTCTAATTGAACATTAGGATTTCATCCTTTGAATAAAAATGTTCAAGAATATGATTCAGGCAGGACTTGGCAATTTGATCTAATCAGTCAACCAGTTCTGAATCCACTTAAACATATCATTTATTCTTCAATTCACATCTCTCTACTTTGAAAAAAATCATCAATAACCTTGCTGGAATCTAAATATGTTGTATCAATGTACTTTTTCTAATCTGTTCATTGAATGAATGGGATTGGATAGGAACTGGATCCAGGTATTATTCCTCTGGTTACCCTCTTAAAAAAGAAATTAGGTTAATCTGATATGATTTGTTCTTAATGAACCTAAGTTAACCATTAGTGATAACTTACTTCCAAAAGCTCATGAATTGTACCCTTAATGAGCTATTATGGAACTTTTTAGGGGAAAGCCACCAATCTCACCAACTTACTTTTAAGCATCTATCTTCTTCATGCTTTTGAAAATAAGTACAATATTCCAATTTCCATTACTGTGATATCTCTATTATCCTCAGATTTTTTTTTTCCAAAGGTCACCAAGAGTGACTCAACAACCTCATTTACAAGTTCATTCACTATCCTGGGCTCATCTGTTGGTCAGATGACTTGAGCTTAGTGAAGACACATAGCTGTTTTCTTTCCTTTTCTTTCTTTCCTCTCTACTTGTCTCAGATTTCAATTTCCTGTTAATCATTTTTTTCTATATTTTTCTAGTCTGAAGATTACTCTCCCTGTTTGATAAAATCAAAGCAAATAATGTTGGGGAAGTTAATTTTCTTCTCTTCTTGTCATACGGGATCATTTACTTGACCTTTTCTTTTGTCCTCAGTATAGTTTTTTACCCAAATTCCTTTAGTATTTATAACAAACCTCAGCGCATCCTGGGGTTTTATCCCTCCTGAGACTAATCTTACAGAACCTGTCTGTCATTTTTTTATTCCTCTTCAGTTGTCTGTCCTTGATTCCATCTCTTTGACTCTTGTAAAAACAGTTACGATAAGCTTGACCTTTAGATATAGAGGGAATAATTCAAGAAACACCAAAAACCTGACAGTATTGTACCTCTGTCATGAACGTTCTTATCAACCTCTTTGGTTCTCACTTTGCAAATATAGGATTAAAAAGTGTTAACCAACATCATACAAGGACAGAGATAGGAATCGCACTAGAAATGGATACGTTAAGGAATTGTAAAACACATGAAACATATAAAAGTTGAAGTATTGTTTGTTTATTTATTTATTAGCCACACAATACCAAAAGTAGGATAGTAGTTTTTGAGGTCTTTCTTTGGGAAACAGTAATTGCTATTCAGAGTAATTCTGACATTTTAAGGTCCCTACTAAAACTAAGGGCTTTCTTAGCTAAACTACCAGCTTATTATATCACTTGTCAGACCCAATGTCGGATATTTATTAGTTATGTGATTCTAGGCAAATCATTAACCCTCTGATCACTGCAGTTTTCTAAATTGTTAAATGAGGAAAATAATAGTACCTACCTTTCAAGGTAATTGTAAGGATCAAATGAGATAATATTTGCAGCACCTTTCACATAGTACCTAATACATAGTAAGCACTTAACAAATATTTATTCCCTTTTTTGTCCTTATCCAACCAACAAAACTTAACTACTACAACTTCTAATAATAATAATAATAATAATAATATATTCAGTCATCACCCTCTGGATTTCAGGTTTTGGAGGAATTTTGGAACTAATTTGCAGAACAGGTAAATCTCAGTGAAGAATTGATTCGAAAATGAAAAACTTGGTACAGATGCAAGAAGAAAACATCATGAAATGATATAGTTGTGCCTTAATTTATTCGATAAATATGTTGCAGAAAAGATACATATAAACTGATTATTTGTAAATCTAATATTTTGAATTCCCTTCTGGGTGCTTGTTACTTAAAGAAATTACAGCCCATTTTCTCTTGGAAATGTTATTCTATTGTAATTAGAATGAAAATGCCAAAGAATATAATTCAGGGGAAGGTTGATGATTTGACAAAGCAATGAGCAACACATGAGACAATTGCTTTAGCTGGTTCTAAAATAGCTAAGGCTCAGCCTTATGCCCAAGTGTCATCTAATGAATATGATTTTTCTGAAGTTGGAGAAGTATACTCAGGAGCAGTGTTAGACCAGGTCAGACCCTCTAAAGAGATCAGAGCAAGACATGAAGAAGGCATTAACACTGAGAATTTAAATACTTATTACAAGCATATGAGGACTTTTTTCACCAATTTGTATTTTCTGTTCTTTTCTTCTTCCTTCCTTCCTACCTTCCTTTCTTCCTTTATTTATTTGTTCATTCATTCATTCATTCATTCATTCATTCATTCATTCATTCATTTATTTCTAGCATAATCTGCCTTTACTTACTTGGGAATTTTCTTCTTCCCTACCTATATCCCTTTGTATTTTCTTTTCCTGTTCTCTCTTTCTGCTGCCTTTTCTCTCCTCAGCCCCCTGCAATGACTTTTTGCCCTTTAGATTAAAAATGACTGAAAGGAAGTTTAGGTGTGTGAGTCATCCTATAGGCAGAATCCTTTTCAAAGTTCTGGGTTCAATTATGTTCAGTTCCTGAATTTTTCTACTGTGTAGGTAGCTGTCTAGCAAAGAAGTCATTGGGAAGCCAAAACAGAGACAACTATAAAGCTTCTAGAAAGCAGTAAATGAAAATGGAGAACTGGTTATAAGCTACTATACATAGTTCATTTTTCATTCTACATGTGATCTGTGAAAATTACTATATTTTTTGTTAATGTATGCTATTTTTCATGCAACATTATCTGTCACAATACTTTTTTCCAACAATCTTCAGTAATAATGATGATAATGATAATGACAACTAACATTTAAGTGTTACTTTAATGGTTCATAAAATTCTTTACCTATACCATGTCATTTGATCCTCATAATAACCCTCCAAGGTAGGTGCTATTTTTATCCACACTTCACAGATAAGGAAATTGAGACAGGCAATGGTTACAAACTGTTACTGATTACAATTGTCCAGGATCACATAGCTAGTAGAGTCTCTAAGTATTTGATTCAAAAGTTAAAAGTATTTGAATCCAAATACTAGGACTATCACCTTCAGTAACTAAAAGATTGAGCCTCTTTTTAGTGGGACAAGGGCTGAATTTGGAGACAGAGGACTTCAGTTTGAATCTTGATTGCCATTTATAATCTGTATGATCATGGGTGAATTACTAAATATTTTTAGAAATCAGTGCTGAATCTATACAATGAAGGGATTTAGACTGTTGACCTAATATCTTTTCCAACTACAATTCTGAAACTATGATATAAAGGCAACCTCAGATTGCATTGGCAGTGTTGGCTGCCATGTTACACTATTGGTTCATACTTGCAGTACGTCAGAGTTTCCACCACCTGCCCTATCTGCCTACCATACCATTAATAGAGAGTAGGATATTTCTTATTTTTCAGGTTGTTACTATGTATCTTCATTGTGCCATCCTGAGCAGCAGGAAAGATGGATTAATTAGAAATCCAGTTACAGAAAGAAATTTTGAGAATAGAAACAATATTCTTAACATGCCACATGGATACATTTCTTATAACGAGAATGGTGATAGAGGCAGGTAGGAAAATATCTATTTGTAGGCAGGGATAACACAACAGATTTGGGGGAGAAAATGATTTGGGAACTTGACAAGTCTATCCAATTATATTTTAAAGTAGTGTGTATCACTTGCCTGCTTGGCAAGCATATATTCCAATGGGAATAAAATTGTCCAAATGGATATGTACAACTATGTCTTCACATTTCAACACTATTTTAGTTTTTAATCTTTGTCTCCAAACATTAGATGTCTATTTTTCTTGCCATCTTTGAAGAAATTTTCCAAATTAAAGACTTGAGCCTGGCTGCCAATGAACTGGCTATACTCCACTTAATCCATTGAATTGACAGTATAGGAAAATAAAGATTTGTCTACATTTGCCTTGTGTAACCATTAGAAAAGTTAAAGAGCACAGAGAAAGTAAAGTCTACGTCACAAGACTATACAATATATATGTTTATACATGTGTATAAGTATGTATATGTGTATATATATACACACACACATATATATAGTGTGTGTGTGTATCTATATAGTCACAGAGATATATTCATGTTTGCAGTGCAGAAGGGAAAGATAAAAGCCAGCCACAATATATCCTGGATTTCTGGTAAACAATCAGTTGAAAAGGCTTAGTAATAACAAAGGCAATTTTAAGGGTTGTATTTGGAAATCAATAAAAACTGAGATCATTTCAAAGATTTTAGAAGGAAGGAACCTCAAAAATAATTTTAAATAACAGAAAAGGAGCTGAAGAAGTATTCACACAAAAAGTAGATTTTTGCTTTCCATATTACATGCTATGTGAGTCCTACATTTAAAAATTTTACTCTATATTTCATCTATAGAATGAAAAATATTAATAATGATTCATTTTAGGTGACAGATTAATAGATCACATGATTAAAAAAGAAAAGAGACTTCCTAGTATCAAAGAGAACTGGATTTGGAGTTATTTGGATATTGTTTTTTTAATTTTTAAAAATAGTTTCAACTGCTAACTGTTTTGTTTCTTAGCTATATGACTTATACTCCAGTTCCCTACTGTGTAAAAAGGAAATGGTTAAACTATATATAATCCTTCCCAGTCTGAAATCTAATGATCTAAGTAGGTGGGGAGAGTGATCAGAGTGCTAGACGTGGCATTAGGAAGACCTGAATTCACACCCTTCCTTGGACACTTAGTTGTGTAGCCTTTAATAAGTCACATTAATAAGCCTTAAAATCTCAGTTTCCTCATCTGTAAAATATGGATAATTATGGGGACAATAACTCAACCCCACACAGTTGCTATGAGGCTGAGATGAGATAAGATATAAAATGCTTTGTATACCTTAAAAGAATATATATTAATTAAAAAATACCACCACCAGTAATAATAATTATTACTAATAATTATGTTAGTATAATGTCATATGGTAATAGCTATGATGATGATGACAATAAAAACTGATAGAAGTTTCATTAGCTTTCTCCACCACAATTGTCTGGACTGTTTTCTTCGGCTACCCCATATTCCTGAGTTGAGCTATATTTAGGCATAATTAGATTAAATGACAACTAATAAGGCAATAAGAAATTAGAAAAAGTCATCTGCTGATAATTATCACCTCTACTACATACAATTAATTTTTGGAATTCCACTTTACTGATTCATTCCTTTGGGATAAATATCATTCCCACCTCACTCCCATCCCCCAGCCCCATGGTCCTCCTTCAAAAGGTAAATACTTTGGAGAATGGTAATACAGAAAATTTATTACTTTAATATTTCAACTGATTTGTTGTCTTGTCATTGTATATTCTTCCTAAACCATTTCAAATGGCAACCTGCTTTGGGATATCTTATGTATAGCAATTCATCCAAGATGGATCTGCCTAATACTCTGATGAACTTAGAAACAGAATGAAGATGTAGGGGGAAGATGAACATAGAATTTTAGGCCCCAAATCCTATTTTTGCTAATTAGAGTATCTATGGAATCTGGGCAAGTCATCTAATCTGTCTGGACCTAGTTTTCCTCCTGTATAAAGTGAGGGCTTTGGTTAAATGACTTATATTTTCTCTCCCAATTATATGATCCTATAATACACTTTAATTTTATGGATATTATATGCATTCAAGTATAACCATGTCCATCTGTTATGCTTGTTTCCACTGTATGATTAAACTTTTTCCTTTTTTATTCATACATATTTCTCATGATGCTCTCAATGCCATTTCTCATGTACAATGTGGTAATGAGGTAATGGTAATGTGTTATGGTATACATATGACCATGTTCCTCCATTATCTTCTGAGTCACTCAAAATGTTTGATTTTTTAAGGATTGTAGCCATGTAATACCAACAGAAGAATACACACACACACACACACACACACACACAAACATTATGTCTTTGTCAGTTAGCAGTTTAGAACGATTGAAAATACCACACAATTTCCTAAGTGTAATATAGTCTTTTCTCATACTATTGAAATCTGGGCTAAGACAATTTTTTCTATGTAATTTGTCCAAAATATATGTATTGGTTTTTTGTTATCTCTCATTCTCAAGGATGAAAATGACATCACCATGTTGGGCTCAAGGTATAGTATGTCTGATTATGATTGATCAGACCACTATGAGCTTGGAAGACTCTTCCAGAGGTTCAGCATAAATAGTGCGCATAAACATTTGGAGTGGCAACACCTCTAAATTTGTATATTTTACATTCTTTTGAGCTACTGCAATTCTGCTTTGTAAGATATGTGTACTCACTAATTAAAAGATATTTGCACAACTAAATGACGTCTAATCACATGTTGAAGTATGGACAGTATGTTTTCTTCATGGAGATATATAGACATCTTAGCATAAATGAGTTTATCAAATTGTTGTCCTATGTGTGTCTGAGAAGGTAGAGTCATGGCAAAGGTTTCAGAAAAAGAAGGGGAAAAAGGGAAAGAGAAAAACATTTGTTAAGCATATTCTATGCCCCAGGCAGTGATTTAAGTACTTTATATGTAATCCCTGACTCAAAGCCTATTGGTATGAGTTATTTTTTCCCTTATTGGTGAAGATGAAGACCATGTCCTATTGAGGATTAGGATGAGGTTGGTTAGCTCATGACTTCACCAGCTCTCATTTGGGATTCTTCAGGGCTAATTCCTTTTAGGAATACCAAAGTTTCAAGGGTTTTTTGTTGTTGTTGTTGTTGTTTTTTGGGTTTTTTTTTTTTTGATTGTTGAGCTGCTTTGGCAGTGCTGACTTTCAGCTTTGAAAGAGGAGGAAGAAATCAATCCAACTTCAGGGTGAGGGAGGAAAAGATTCTGGGAAGACATGGAAGGAGGCATACTTCATCATATCCCTGTTCCCAGATTATTACAGTAGAGAATTTGAAGTTTCCCCTTGGGTGAAATCCACACTTTTTGGTTGAATTGAATTATCTCATCTGCAATGGCAGAGTTCCTTCACCCTTATCATTTGGTATATATTTTTCTATGTATAACTGCTCTGATTTCTTTTTTGCTATGATTTGGTTAAATACGTTTCTTTGCTATTATCTATGTGTATTTATTGGAAAACTTGCAATTGGTGGAAAGGGGGCAAATCTTGGATATAGAGCTCAGGGTCTTCCTCCTCCCAAATGACAAAATGTTAAGTAGTTAACTTGAACCCAAGGATATTCCCCAGACTAATAATATTTAAGGGAGCAGAGAGATATAATTCTGCCCTCATTCCCTCTCTCTGAGGATAGTAGATGTTCTCAACCTCAACTTCATGCTTTCTCTTCTGTCAAGAATGAAAGCCTCCCTTAGAAAATGGTGAGGGGAGAAAGGCTAGAGATGTCTATTTTTGCCTCTCTTTAAGCCATCAATGACACTCCCCTTCACACAAGTGGGGCTTCATTACACAAATGGGGTTCAAAATCTCCCTCTACACAAATATATCATTTGATCATCATAACAACTCTGTATATAGGTACTTTTATTATCCTCATCTTACAATGAGTATTTTTTTAAAGAGACAGACAGAATAGTGACTTGTCTAGGGTCACACTGATGGAAGTGACTAAGGAAGGATTTGAACTCAGATCTTCCTATCTCCAGGTCTAGTTCTCTACTCACCATACTACTTAATTGTCTAAAAAGTATCAGTGAAAAGAGTGAACATAAATTGATAAAAAAATCACATACTTCATTGATTATACGCAAATAAATTAGGTTCAGTTCAGAGTTAGTCTCAGGCGATCCTGGGGGGAGGAGCCAAGATGGAGGAGTAGAAAGATACACATATGCTAGCTCCAAACCCACAACCCATAAAATACCTGTAAAGAAGAACTCACAACAAATTCTGGAGCAGCAGAAGCCACAGAACAATGGAGCAGAGGAGATTTCTGTTCCAGAGAGACCTGAAAAACTGACCCAAGAGGTCTGGTGCACACTGGACCAGAAGCAGAGCCCAGCCCTGCGCTGGCCACACAGCACAGAGAGGAGCAGATCCGAGCAGGCTTCAGGGACAGAATCTCCAGCAGGCCTTGCAGGTCCATCCGCCCACAGGTGACAAGGGTCTGTGAGAGGGTCTCTTTGGCTGGTTGAGAGGGGAGTGGGGTGTCCCCATAACTCAGGCCCTCTTGGGAGGCAGCAGTGGAGGTAGCAGTGGACAGGGGCTCCCAAAGCAGGAAGGAGCCCGGATCCATTGTGGAAGGTCTCCACATAAAACCCCCTGAGGGAACTGAGCCCCTTGTGGCGGCCCTGCCCCCACCCAAGCACCTGAACTTAATCTCACACTGAATAGCAGTCCAGCCCTGGCAGAATGCCTTGAGGCTGGGGAGCAGCATTTGAATCTCAGACCCCAAGCGTTAGCTGGGTGGATCTGGAGGTGAGGTGGGTGTGAAGAGGACACTCAGAAGTCAAGTTACTGGCTGGGAAAATGCCCAGAAAAGGGGAAAAAAATAAGACCATAGAAGGTTACTTTCTTGGTGAACAGATATCTTCTCCCTTCTTTTCCAATGACGAAGAACAATGCTTACCATCAGGGAAAGACACAGAAGTCAAGGCTTCTCTATCCCACACATCCAAAATAAATATTCCATGGGCTCAGGCCATGAAAGAGCTCAAAAAGGATTTTGAAAATCAATTTAGAGAGGTGGAGGAAAAACTGGGAAGAGAAATGAGAGAGATGCAAGAAAAGCATGATCAACACCTTGCTAAAGGAGACCCAAAAAAATGCTAAAGAAAATAATACCCAGAGTTAGTCTCAGGGCAAGAAGGTTGGTTGTCCTGATAATGGCTCTTCAAGGTTAGGTCAGCTCTAGGTGACCAGTAAAAAGTCCAATAGGCTTGGGAGAGTCCCTTTCTCTGACAGTTCCTTGACAATATGATCTAATAAATGACCTGTATATCCAAAGGAGAAAACAGAATAACAGCAGATGAGCTGTAGAGGGCCAGTACTGATGGAGTCCAGAATGTGAGGTACTAGCTCAAAGGCTGATGTTCTCAGGAAACTGGCTCACCATCCCACAACTGATAAGCAAGGATGAGACTATCCTGGCCCCCAAGGTTGTTACAGAGAAGGAACTAAGACATGGAAGCAAAAGATGTAAAAGATGTAAACTAAAGATGTTCTCATGGGAATAACCTTGCTTGCTTGCTTGCTTGCTTGAGAGAGTATATAAACTTGACCCTCAGAACAATAAACCAATATGTACAGATGGTACAGGCTTGCCTAGTCCCTGCTGCTATCTCTTTCTTTTCTATAACCACTGCGCCTCTGATCTGCCAGTTGCTGGCAATGAGCCACCAAAAATAATACACAGTCACGAGAGTCTTTGAATTTAGAAAATAATGAAAGAAACTTGGACTTGGATTATGAAGACCTAGAGAGAAGGATGGTTCTAATATTTAACAAGCTATGCAACTTCAGTCAAGTTTATTTTCTCCTCTATATCTTAGCTTCTTCATGTGGGAAGTGAAGCGATTGAACATAAAGGTTTCTAAGGTCTTTTGCAGCTCTAACATTCTGTGATTCTGTAAAATATTAACACATTTTCACTCCTAAGAAAATCCAGTTGTTAATACTGGTATAGTTCAATTGAAAGTTCATCATGAATAGCCCTGTGACCCTTCTTACAATGCTGTCTAAATATTTCATTGAATTCATTGAGTGTATCATTAAAATTAGCCATAACCATAACCAGAAATTCTGACACCCAAGGCAAGCACCATCAATGCGGACATCAGATCTTTTGTTATTCAAGTTGTGAAAAGAATACTAGAAGTAATTATGAAAATAATACAAGAAACATTTGAATTGATGGAGGAGGGATTAGTAACTATAATGGTTATTGGTAACCACTATGTTGGTAATCATTGTTTACCTTCACCAAGGTAAAGCAGAACTCAATAAATTTTCTCACTATACTATTTTATATATCTTCCCATAAACTGGTCTTTTAAAATTTGTGTATGTATCACCCTGCCATTAATTCTGAAGTACTGATTTTTTTTTCTAACTTCGTGTGTGATTGTCTCATCTCCTCAATGAGATCTGAAACTCCTAGGAGCAGATAACAAGTATTGCACATTTTTGTATCTCCTGCTATGTTGACCACAGAATAGATTTCAATTAAGACTTATTAAGTTGACTTCAGTATTGAATAACTTAGAAAATCTGAACCAGTGAATTGATTTTACCTCCTATAATGATATATTTATTTATATTTATTAAAACTAGTAGTCACCAACTTACTATACTTCTATGGCATTCTGATTTCCTTTCTGATTTTAGATATTTTATAGAGTACATATTCTAAAGCAATTTAGGACCACCACTCCCCAAATATATTACTGGTTAAAAGACAAAAAAAATACGAAGTTAGCATCAACTGATTGTCTTTCTTTAAAAAATCCACTCCTAGATTCTTTTCCTACATTCTATACTCTTCTTTTGCCAATTCCTAATGAGACCCTGGACTAAGTTTATGTGACTAGCTGCTTTGTATCATTGCCTGTTCAATCACTGTGGTTGGTGACTTGCCAGCATCCAAAATGACAGTCCCATAGCACATTATGCAAAGCAGATGCTTCAGGCAAACAGGAGCATGACTGGGTGAGGGGGTGCAGTGGGGGTGGTGAGAGGGTTAACATTTGTGAACATTCTCAGAGCAGGGTTTGGCTGTTGTAAATGTCAGCCTCATGTAGTATGGGGAAACACTTTCCAGCTCAACCTAATCCTTAAATCCAACTGAGATTAGGCAAATGTGTTTGCATTTTCAGGTTAGAATCTAATTTTTTCAATAGTTCAGTATTTGTGGATGGGTTTAAGCTTTTTGAAAGCTGTTTGTTGTGTGTGGTGGTGTGTAGTGTATGTGTGTATGTATGTGCGCATGTGTGTGTATGTGAGTGTGTATGTGTATGTGTTTAGACAACAACCTGACAAGGATCTTTGCCATTGCTGAAGAGGAATAAAGTGGTGGCCGTTGCTGAGAGAGTAAAGTTCTTAATGTCAAATAATTTTGACAATCACATAAGCATTGTGGTTGCTGGAGAGGAAATAAACTCATTATCATTTAAAATCACTGAGAATGAAGTCTATTCTTCTCTTATTCTTTTCACACTAGGGGAAGGAGGAGGAGGAAGCAGTTTATTGAAACTTGAATTTGTAAAAGAATTTCTGTTAAAAATACAGAACTGTGGAACATCTACACTAATACCATTTTATGTTAACTTCTTCATCCAACATTTTCTGTTATCTGTATTAATCAACATTCTGGTTTGGTTATTTGATGATAATGATTTTTTTTAAATTATATTTGGTTAATAAACACATAACCAAGTATATGATATCAAGAAAAAAGAAAGAAAAAAACAGATATTGATTAAATTCTGATACGAAAACATGGAACAAGGTAGAATGACTGAATATACTTTTATGTGACTTTTTATTTTTTACAAGAGAACTGAATTTCCTGGTTTTCTTTTCAAAAATATACACTCAGAAGCCATTCCTAATTAAATCAATTACAAAAAACAGTACAATGCTAAATCTTCAAGACACTGATTGTTACTGTAGACAGTATAGTTAAGACAAAGGACCCTTAACTAGCTGGTACCAGCCACTTAGTTTGTTCTGCTGAGTTAGCTGAGAATGTCAGCCATAACGATTAGAGGCAGAATGTTTATGGATCACACTGCAACAATTATAGGACAAAGAGGACTACTCTCTAAAGGAACAAGAAGAAAATTAATGATATTTGATACTAAAGTCTACAGGCACATAACTGAGAATTTATATATAGTATTCTTTGGTCCTCAACTTTTATCCCCACCCTTTTTCTCGGTTACTCTGCTTAGGCTTTCTCCTCCTATATTGAGTATAGGCCCTTTTCTCATCCCCACCAATTGAAATTCTTTCCCTTCCTTCGAGGCCTAATTCCTCTGAAATTTTTTTCTCTATAACATCTTCCCTGATCATCCCAACTGAAAGAAACCTTTTCTTTTTTTGTTTTACATGGTACTCTCTTTGAACTGGTCTTATAAGCTAATTACATTGTAATTTGTGCTGCATATGTCAACATATTGCTCTTTTCTCCCTTACTAGATTAAAACAGCTACGTGAGGTTCTTTATAAATCTACACATGCATTTATAAGGGATATATAAATGTCAACTATTATTACAACTGATTTTCATAGAATACATTAAATTTGGCAAGACACTTCACATACATTATGTCATATTAACTTTATAATATTTGGGTATTACCACCCCCATTTTAAAGATGAATCTAAAGCTCAAAGAGTTTAGATAATTTTGCCAATGCCTTACAAACAATAAGAGCTAAAGGCAAGATTCAAAATCAGATCTTTGTGACTTTAAGGCTAGCCCTCTACCATGATAGGCCAACTCTCACCTTTTGAGTATATCTATGTATCTTGCACACAGTGTACATTTTGTAAATGTTTGCTGAATTCAACTGAATATTGAAAATATAACCTGAAAAGAACCCTGAATCTGGAGTTTAATTTTTATTAATAAAGCATTAAAATATGAAAGAAAGGCAGGATCACAACTCTAGTCTATAAATAGTGATGATATGGATCTAAAATCACATTATCAGCTTAATTTTCTTTCTTTTTCTTTTTTCCTACTTTAACATTTCCAAGCTTTGCAGTTTCATCATTTAGGGGGAAAGCACATTGCTACCCCTTTCATGCTTTAATAATTTTCTTTATAAGTTGCAAAAAGCAAAGCTAGTGATGAAAATCCATGGATATAAATTAACCTGGTCTTTGGACAGCAGACAAAGAGTCAGCCAGCAGGCCAATACTCAAAGGCCTTCTATCTCAGCAGAATCTGGCAAAGCTTTCTCTGTGTTGGCATTGACATCAAGAACCTATGTTCATTTCCATGGCATGCTAAAAGTGGGAGGAAAACTATTATGTCTTTCTTCTCCCCTTTAATCTGCTCATTTAGGTGCTATATAAAAATTTGAAATATACTATGTTAGCATCCCACTAAGTTAAAGATCTCTCAGAGGAAAGGGATATATACTTGCACATAAAATCAAGTCTACTTTTATTTCATAGAATAACCTAAAATGCTAGAATAATGTAAAGGTCATTTGGAATACAAAATTCATTTTTATTCTGGTATACCTTTATTCTTATGTTTAGCAATTCTTTCTAATAAAATTTAGGAAAATACTATTGAGTTTATACTTGGTATTTCAGAAGTTTGCCCATTTGCAATTATTTTCTATGGATACTTAATTTCATTTAAGGAAAAATAATCCTTACATAATTCATCATCTTACATTGAATTTTTAATCATTAAATCCATATCCCAACCAGACATGAAGCTGTAGATACTGATTTACTGAATAGTTTGTTTAAAGCATTAAATTTCTGATTTGACTAGTTCTGTATATTCCCAAAGCATATAAAAGGGTTGAAAAAATAAATTTGGGAAAAGACTTCATGAAAAATTAATGGAAAAACTAATCATTTTTATTCTCAGCATGTTGCTAGAAACAGAACACATCTGAACCAGCAGCTGCATCATGTCGGGGCTCATGAGAGGGCTTGTGGAGGTGAGGAGAATAGAAATCAGAACTTGAAAGATTAGAAAAAAAGGGCAGAGACTGAAATACTCTAAAGGCTCAAGTAAATCTGTAAATAGGAACAGGAAATTTAGTGTTGTTTGCTTCCTTAGTATCATGAGGAAATACATTGAGAGTATTTAGCATTTGTGTCTTAGGGAATATCTTTTGTTATACAGTTGTTTGATGTGAAGTATCTGTTTCCACTTTTTAGGCTAGATCATGTACAAGCTACTGAGCAAATGTGAAGAATATATGTTTCACAAATATCTATCCATGTCTGTATCTCTATAGGGACAAGAACATTTAAATATACGCATATTATTTGCATACAGAGTGCCTATATTCTGCCCACTGTCTAGATAAATAAACATATGCATGATACACATGAAATAACAATTGCACAGGGCTTAGCAGAGTGCCTGGTACATAGAAAATGCTAAATATATATTTTATTATTATTATTAATTTAAATCATACACATGTATGTATACTATACACATAAATATATATTATACGTGACTATGTGTGTTGGTCCTTTGTTGCTGAAGAAGACCATGCCATCAGAGAAATAATGACTTGACTTGCACTTGACTTTGTTTTGAGAGATGGAGGGCTGTGCAGGTCACCAGCATCACTTCTCCAGAGTCATCTGAATCCAGTGACCAGATATTCCTCAGTATGACTAGAGATGACCCAAGATGAGGCTTAAGTGGAGGTTAAGTGACTTGCCCAAGGTCACACAGCTAGTGAATATGAAGTGTCTGAGGTGAGATTTGAACTCAGGTCCTCCTGACTCCTGCACTTTATCCATTGCACCACCTAGCTGCCCAATATATCTATATCTATATCTATATACATATATACATATGTATGTATGTATGTATGTATGTATATATAATACATGTATATATATATATTTTTTTTTATCAGTGATATAAATGTAGAAGTAGAGGTAGATAGAGACATATATAGATATATGAGGACACATATGGTGATTAGAGAGTGCAGTGGATATAGACAATCAACCTGGAACCCAGAAAGACTTGAGTTCAAGTCCCACACCTAACACAGGTCAGCTATATAGTCTTCAGCAAGTTAATTTAACCTTTTACTACCCCAAGACAAGTATCAAAGATTACAGTCTGAAGAGCATGGTTGAGGGAGTTTCCTTACTGGGAGTTTCCTAACTTCTTCCATTCAAGGTGACTGTGCTTGTGATTTCATTCATGTAAATACCTCCAGTATGAGACAACTCTCTCCACCAGCACTGGTTGACATCTTTTCTGCAAATTATAATCTTTGAGACTTGTCTGGAACATTGACAGATTGTGTGGTTCACACATAGTCACACAGCCAGTGTATGTTAAAGGTGGGATGTAAAACCTGACTCTTTCTAATTCCAAGGTCAAATCTTTATCATTTCTGTCACAAAACTGTGCCCTAAATTCTCTCCCCTCCTTCCATTCTTATCAAATTGATTAGCACAATTTCAACTATGGTTGTTCCAAAACTTGTCTCTTCAAGTCTGCCATTCTCTCAACTGAGGATATTGTCTCTTATTTTCCTATGAAAAAGAGACCATTCTACTCTTGGCTCTCATTTCTCCCCTATTTTATGTCTAAAACCAAGATGATATCATTCTTTAATTCTTTTTTTGATGAAGAAGTAGTCCTTTTTGTCAAGACCAACCCTTCTTCTTGTATCCCTTATTCCATCTCCTTTGACAGATTTTTCTTTTCTTCCACCACATAATCATCCCTCACCTAATCTTTAAGCTCTATCTACCTGTTTCTTCCCTGCTTCCTCCCAATATCCCCAAGACTTTATGTTCAAAAAGCCAAACTAAAAGCCAAAATAAAGTCTCACTTGACCATACTATTCATTTATCCTATTATGCACTACTTCTCTTCCTTTTTATAGTCAAATTAATAGAAAAACAAAACATCTATACTTATTTTTCCTCTCTTACTTCTCATTCTCTGGAATTCAAGCTTTTGACCCTATTATAAACTGAAATTGTTCTCTTCAAAGTTACCAAGGACTTCTTCATTATGGTGTGTAACAGTTTTTTCTTATCCTTTAGATAGGTAGAGTTTACACTTTTTCACCATCCCCTCCTACTGAATAATCTCTCCCCTCTGTTTGCATTTTTTTAAAGTGGTGGTGGGGGATGATATTGCTCATCTGGTGCTCCTCCCACCAGTCTTATTCCTCCTCAGTTTCTTTTGATAAATGTCCCACTCTGAATCTCCCTCCAAGGTTGTTCCATACCTTGTTTTCTTTGATTCTCCATACTGTCTCTCTTAGTGGTCTCATCAGTTCCAATGAATTCAGTTATTGCCTTTAGTTATGCCTGACTATCTCTCCTGAACTTCAATTCTATATTACCAACTGCACATTAAAATGTATATATGTAGTGCCAATATAATATTCACACCACCTAAACAGCCATGAATATGCCAGCATAATTCTGAATCATGAAATACAACAGACTCCACATGGAAGACAGAACCAAAACATTTATTCAAGCACTAGAAAGCCAAATCCATCATAGTAACAAAAATCTATACACAATAACAATGAAGAGGGCAATACCATCCCCAAACCTTCCGTCCATTGGACTTCCCACAAACCAGCTCCCTTAAACAAAATCACAAACAAGCTCTCTCAATCCCGCTAGTCAACTGTCTTTCCCAGCTCTGATTGCTCTCTGAATAATTTCTTCTCAGCTCTGCTCTAGCTCCACCCCTTCCTGTTCCATGTGACTTAGACTTACTAAACATTAATCACCTCCTATAATCTATGGTCTAATCAAACTTGCACACTTGCTATTCCTCACACCCAATATTCTATCTTCTACTCTTGTGACATTCTACAGATTGCTCTTCTATGCCAGGAAGGCACCCCATCCTTGTTACCTCTACGAACCCTTAGCAACCTTCCAAGCTCAACTCAATCAAGCCTTTCCTGATGAGTTTATCTGCTAGTGATTCCTTTTGTCTAAAATTGCCTTAAATTTACTTTACCTATATTTTGCTTTTGCTTACATTTATTTGTTTTCTCCCCAATAAAATGTAAGCTATTTGAGGGCAGGAAAGAAATGACCTTTTTCTTTTATCCCCAGTGTTTAGTATAGAGTAAAGCACATATTAAGCATTTAATAAATGTTGTTTTTTGATTAATTAGTCCATAAATTGGCAGTAACATGCTTCTATCATGTTTTCTTGATTGAGGGATAGAGAATTATGAATATGCTCTAAACTCTAGGCACTGCACTCAATAGAGTATACTCAGTTATTCATCTATATTGGAAATGTTCAGATTCAATTTCTTTTTTTTTTTTTATTTAGCTTTTAACATTCATTTTCACAAAATTTTGGGTTACAAATTTTCTCCCCTTTTCTCCCATCCCCCCAAACGCCAAGCATTCTAATTGCCCCTATGACCAATCTGCTCTCTCTTCTATCATCCCTCTCTGCCCTTGTCTCTGTCTTCTCTTTTGTCCTGTAGGGCCAGATAGCTTTCTATACCCCTTTACCTGTATTTCTTATTTCCTAGTGGTAAGAACATTACAGTTGATCCTAACACTTTGAGTTCCAACTTCTTTAGCTCCCTCCCTCTCCACCCCTTCCCTTTGGAAGGCAAGCAATTCAATATAGGCCAAATCTGTGTAGTTTTGCAAATGACTTCCATAATAGTTGTGTTGTATAGGACTAACTATATTTCCCTCCATCCTATCCTGTCCCCCATTACTTCTATTCTCTTTTGATCCTATCCCTCCCCATGAGTGTTGACCTCAAATTGCACTCTCCTCCCCATGCCCTCCCTTCTATCATACCCCCCCACTCTGCTTATCCCCTTGTCCTCCACTTTCCTGTATTGTAAGATAGGTTTTCATACCAAAATGAGTAGGCATTTTATTCTTTCCTTTAGTGGAATGTGATGAGAGTAGACTTCATGTTTTTCTCTCACCTCCCCTCTTTATCCCTCCACTAATGAGTCTTTTGCTTGCCTCTTTTATGAGAGATAATTTGGCCCATTCAATTCTCCCTTTCTCCTCCCAATATCTTTCTCTCTCACTTCTTGATTTCATTTTTTTTTAAGATATGATCCCATCCTCTTCAATTCACTCTGTGCACTCTGTCTCTATGTGTGTGTGCGTGTGTGCATGTGTGTGTGTGTAATCCCACCCAGTACCCAGATACTGAAATGTTTCAAGAGTTACAAATATTGTCTTTCCATGTAGGAATGTAAACAGTTCAACTTTAGTAAGTCCCTTATGACTTCTCTTTGCTGTTCACCTTTTCATGGTTCTCTTCATTCTTGTGTTTGAAAGTCAAATTTTCTTTTCAGCTCTGGTCTTTTCATCAAGAATGCTTGAAAATCCTCTATTTCATTGAAAGACCAATTTTTCCCCTGAAGTATTATACTCAGTTTTGCTGGGTAGGTGATTCTTGGTTTTAGTCCTAGTTCCTTTGACTTCTGGAATATCCTATTCCATGCCCTTCGATCCCTTAATGTAGAAGCTGCTAGATCTTGTGTTATCCTGATTGTATTTCCACAATACTTGAATTGTTTCTTTCTAGCTGCTTGCAATATTTTCTCTTTCACCTGGGAGTTCTGGAATTTGGCCACAATGTTCCTAGGAGTTTCTCTTTTTGGATCTCTTTCAAGCGGTGTTCTGTGGATTCCTTGAATATTTATTTTGCCCTCTGGTTCTAGAATCCCAGGGCAGTTTTCATTGATAATTTCATGAAAGATGATGTCTAGGCTCTTCTTTTGATCATGGCTTTCAGGTAGTCCCATAATTTTTAAATTGTCTCTCCTGGATCTATTTTCCAGGTCAGTTGTTTTTCCAATGAGATATTTCACATTATCTTCCATTTTTCCATTCCTCTGGCTTTGTTCTGTGATTTCTTGCTTTCTCATAAAGTCCTTAGCCTCCATCTGTGCCATTCTAATTTTGAAAGAACTATTTTCTTCAGTGAGCTTTTGAATCTCCTTTTCCATTTGGCTAATTCTGCTTTTGAAAGCATTCTTCTCCTCATTGGCTTTTTGAACCTCTTTTGCCAATTGAGTTAGGCTAGTTTTCAAGGTGTTATTTTCTTCAACATTTTTTTGGGTCTCCTTTAGCAGGGAGCTGATTTGCTGTTCATACTTTGACTTCATGTCTCTCATTTCTCTTCCCAGCTTTTCCTCCACCTCTCTAACTTGATTTTCAAAATTCTTTTTGAGCTCTTCCATGGCCTGAGCCCATTGAGTGGGCTGGGACACAGAAGCCTTGATTTCTGTGTCTTTGCCTGATGGTAAGCATTGTTCTTCCTCATCAGAAAGGAAGGGAGGAAATGCCTGTTCACCAAGAAAGTAACCTTCTATAGTCTTATTTTTTTTCCCTTTTCTGGGCATTTTTCCAGCCAGTGACTTGACCTCTGAATATTTTCCTCACACCCACCTCACCTCCTGATCCTCCCAGCCTGTGTTTGGGGTCTGAGATTCAAATGCTGCTTCAAGCCTCAGGGCTTTGGGCGGGGGCAGGGCTGCTATTCAGTGTGAGATTAAATTCAGATGCTCAGGTGAGGGCAGGGCTGCCTCTCAGGCTCAGTTCCCTCAGGGAGTTTATGCACAGACCTTCAACAATGGATCCAGGCTCCTGCCTGCTTGGAGAGCCCTGGTCTGCCGCTGCCCCTCAGCTTCTGTCTCCTGAGGGGGCCCGAGCCATGGGGGCACCCCACTCCCCCCTCGACCCGCCAAAGGGACTCTCTCACCGACCCCAGTCACCTGTGGGTGGAGGTACTTGTGCGGCCGCTGGAGATCCCATCCCTGAAGCCCGCTCGGATCTGTTCCTCTCGGTGCCGCGGCCACGGCAGGGCTGTACTCAGCTCCCAGTCCCAGCGCCCAGTCCGCAGCACGAAGGACCTTTTACGAGAGGTTTGCAGGTCTCTCCGGAACAGAAATCTCCCTCGCTCCAATGTTCTGTGGCCTCTGGGTGCAGAATTCGCCGTGAGTTACTTCTTTGTAGTTGTTCTATGCGTTGTGGGTTCAGAGCTATGTGTATGTGCATCTTTCTACTACGCCATCTTGGCTCTGCCCCCCCAGATTCAATTTCATTTTGGTTTGTATATAACTCTGTGTGCTCTGTGCTATATCTGCTCCATTGTTATTTGTTTGCAAGTGTTTTAATCTGAACACTCTCCTGCAGAAATAAGGCTTTATTAGGCATATGAATGGTATAGCATATACTTTTTTTTAAAGCATTTTAAGGATGTATTGTTTTGTGAATGTGGATATTTCTTCCTCCATTGACATAGATTACCTCCTCTTTTCCTTTTTGTAAACAGTTTCCATTGGAGTTTGTCATGGGATCACGTTGTTGCTGACCTAGTGATAAGTATTTTTCATATTATTTATGAGAATCACGCTTATAAATCTCACTAGATCTGAGTGTGAAAGTACATGCTTATAAGCTATGCTCCTTGGGGAGGCTGAAGCTGATGAATCACTTGAACTTAACAGGTCTGAACTACATTAGGCCTAAAGTCAATCAGGTGTCTGCACTAAATTTAACATAAATATTGTGAGACCCTGGGAGTGGAGGGAGTACCAGTCTGCACAAGGAGAGACAAACTGGCCCAGGCAAGAAGCAGTCATTCAATATTGACAACAATAAGGGGCTTATGACATCGAATGACCCTTACATTTCCAACATGGACAAAAGAGGTCAACTTAGTAAATAAATAAGCAGATGTTTGGGAATCATTTATTTAGATGAGAGGAGGATGGAAAGAGCCAGTAAGTGCCTTCTTAGAAGAGATAGATGTTAGTCTTCTCCCAAAACCAGAGTCAATGTTGTATAACATATTTTAAAATGAGATGCTTTTACATTAAGACATTTTATTTTTGAATTCTGGCAGTTGTATTTAGTAACTGTAAGGTTAAGCAAATCACTTGACCTTTGTGGGGCTCAATTTCTTCACTGAAATGGATAAACATGGTCTCTGTAATCTTTCAGGTCTAAATTCTATGATAACTCCTCTACCTAGGCTAAGTAGTATAGAAGATGTTAGAACTGGGAAGAAAGGCACTGTGGGTCAAAAGCATGGTAAAGCTGATGATCAATGGATTTTAAGAGTTGCAGGTTAATTTGGATTATCATACTGGCATAGCAGCCATGCTGGCTCCAACATCTGCTAGGATCCATGGATCCGAAACAAGACATATTGATAACATTGTCAATAACTGATTAGAATTTGCATTTCCTTTCATAATAGTGATATAGAAACAATTTTTTTCATGAAACAAGTTAAAGACAAATCATACTATAAACGAACTCTGCAACAGCTCTCATTCTTAAAAGAACCATTGAAAATCTTCATCTCAAAGTTCCCGCTATGATAGCTGTTACCCTTAGTTGTGATGATAGGCAATGTCATTTATCAGTGAGAGGCTGCATATCTCAAACGACTTATCAAATGGATTCCCATGAATAGGAAGCCCATGGCCTCACAGCAGCACTTAATACTACTGATTCAGGAAATGTCCAAGAGATGATTGATTTAAAGGCCATAGTTACCACCAATTTCCTTCCAAACTTACAGGAGTGAAAAAAAAATTAAAAGGGATCTCAAAGTAGTCTGTAGTTTAGAAAGTATTCACAAAAGTAAACACATTATTTTCAGTCAAGAATCACCAATATCTTATATTTTAATCACAGCTATACTTTATGATTTATTGATGTTGTCTAAATTAGGTGAAAGGTGAAAGAGTTTGATGAGTCTGAAGGAGACTATTTGCTAGTTTCTCTAGCTTAAGATAATAGACATGCTTGGTACAATGATATAATTCTTTGAAATGTTGCTTATCACTATGCATCCAACATTTCAAGTTTCTTTTTTAAAACTCCCATGTGCGTGCAGTACAAGGAATAATTAATTGAAATGAAGGGCTTGAGAAAGGAAAAATTTGCCTGTAAGATTTGGAATAGTGGATTTTAAGGGCAAATTACAAACAAATATATTTGCCATATTACCCAGAGCATTTGAAAAAGACATGATTAGGGTATATGATAATTACATAATGCACAGAGATATATTTGGAACCCGATATAAAAATATACAAACAATGGTTGTGCTTATTGTTCAGTACATAAAACCAGTGTTTTATAGTGTTTTATTCTAATGTAGTGTTTTATTCTCTGATGCTGGGTTTTCTTCTCTGCCTTTCCAGATATCTATATAGAGGATCAATTTGGAGAAAGAAGACAAAGGAAGAAAAAGAGACAAGGAGAGGTTAAGAGAGAAATCCAGAGTATGTGTGTGATGGCAGTGGTAGGAAAGGAAATATTTACTAAACTTTAATTTTTTTGATTCTGTTTTGTTTTGTTTTAACATCACAGTGCTTTCTCAACATATTGAATTCATCTATCAAAAATCTCCCTTATAACAGAAAAATTAATTAAGCAAAACTGATAAAGGGGCAACATCTGATGGCATGGGTAGCATTCCCCTGTCGTAGACTTTCCTCTCAACCTGAAGTAGAGAAATGAATTTGACCATAAAAAAGAAATAGTTTCCTATCCATATCACCCTAAACTTAACATTTCTTTTGTTTCTGATGGGTCTTGGAACCTACTCAGATTCATAAGTGCTAAAGCGATATTTGATTGAGTATCACTACTCCTCCATTGTTACCTTATACTATGTTTATGCTATATATCATGGTATAGTGAGCAGTTGACTAAAGTCATAAGGAAAGAAAACTGACTTCTAAATATAAAGGTTGACCTGGGTAATCTGAGAAGCTTCACTGCTCTTCTTTTAAGGGGTCTCATTTTTAACAAGATATCCAATTATTACTCATTATATGCTAGACAATTCTGTTTGCCCTGTATCATAGAAGTGTTTTGAAAAAAAGACGAAAAGCGTTTTGAAAAGTGCAAAGAACTCTAAACTCAATATTTACCTTTTCTTATGAAATTGATGAATGTAACTTAAGTGGGTGTGGCACAAATTTGGAAAGATCTGAATCCTTCACAGATAAAAGGAAAGGATTTCAATCTGTTTATAGGGAATTTGGATAGAAAGTGCTTCTTCAAGGACAGTATCTAATGCACTCCCTACAAACACATTTAGATCTTGCTTCTTTTGCCCAGCTGGCCTCAGATTATCAGTGTTCATTCAGCCATAATCGCTAATTGAACACGCTGATATTGGCATAGAAAGGTTCAATCCAAGTCTATTTTATGAACGTGCTACAATGTAACACTTTTAAGGGAAAACAGCTCTCATTTTTGTAGTCTTCTATTATTTACTGAGGTCTAGAGTGTTCCCTCAATGCCTTCCCAATTCTCCTGGTAGCTATAATGAGACAAACATAATCCAAGAGCATTGAGTGGAGAGGAAATTAATGCCATTATAAGCAGTAGATTGCTAGCCACAGGTTTCACTGTTTTAAACTACCTTCTTCCTACAAGCCAGCACTTAACAACAATGAGAAGGAGGAGGGAAGGGGGGAACACCTGGGCCACAAGAAGTCTCCTCCAGATGTGCACAGCAGTATTTGAGCAGCAGCCAGCGAAATTTGGTAGTTTTAAAACAGACTCTTGCCCCTATATTACTTTGTTATAACTGAGTAATAGTTAATATTTAGGATTGGGTTAAACTATGGAGATACAACTGTGACAATATCTTGAATATTTGTAATTAGTTGTGGGTTAAAATTTGAGCATATTACTTCATGGGTTCCAGGTAGAAAAGGGTTCTGAACTATTCTTTATCATTTATTTGAGGGGCCAATTTATTTGAGGTATCATTTTATTTGGGTTGCTATTATGAGGATCAGAGAATGATTGGTCAATCACATTATAATAACTTCCCTACTTATGAAGACTTTTCCCTCTTACTAGATGACTTTATAAGCATGTAAGTTATTATTTTTAGATATAAACATCAGTCCAGAAGAACAAAATACAAATGATAGTATACAATAGCATCTCTCTCTCTCTCTCTCTCTCTCTCTCTCTCTCTCTCTCTCTCTCTCTCTCTCTCTCTCTCTTCATCTTCCAAGACCAGTATGCATGATACTGATGAATAAATTATATAAGTAGTCTATCCAACTGGATATCATAGTGTTGACAATAGGCATTTTTTATCCACTTATGGTTTCTTGGGTAGATAGTTAAGAAAATTCTTTAGGGGATTATGCATCTCATCAAAGAGACTACATATTTCAAGACTTGATGAAATCAGAATTAGGTCATTCACAGGAGAATCTAGATAATTATATCATCTATGGGGAGAATTCATTGACCTGGAATTTGATCACTATGACTGTCATGAAGAACTTTAGAAAGAATATATATATATATATATATATAATTATACATAATATATGCATATATACACACACACACACATATATGTTTTGTGCTCAATCTATATTAATTATATGAGGGTCAAAAACAAAATTATCTCCATTCTTTGATCTTTTAAAGAATCCTGTAAAATTTTGGCATGTTAGTTTTTAACAAAAAAAGAGAAGAGTAGAAGAGTATTTTTCTCTCTTCAAACAAATGTTTTAATTTAATCAATATAAAGTAATAACTGTGGTATATTGCATCCTTTATATCTTTCAGTCAATTTCATTATGGTAAAGAAGCAATCAACAAAAACTATGGCTCACAAAATTATTTTTTATAAAGCTAATAACAAGGATGATCTCATATATAGATTAAGCTTATTAAATGTTATATAAATGTAATATGATAACATGAAAAGATTTTAAAATACTAAATATGTTTTTGTTGGAAAAATTAATAATGAATGAATATTTTTTCTTGGTTCTTCTTACTTCATTACATATCAGTTCATATAAGTATTTCCATGTTTCTCTGAAATTTTCATATGCATCTCTCCTTATTGGGAAGTGATACTCCATTACATTCAATGCCACAATTTGATAGGCCACAATTTGATAACCACTTTTTCTCCAACTTTTTGCAAAACACATACACACACACAAACAAACAGCTCCTCCCCACCCTAAATGTTTATGTGAATGTTTTCATAAAGATGGAGTTATCCTGAGGTGGAGCTAAAATGACAGGGTAAAGGCAGGGACTCTCCTAAGCTCTCCCCCAAAGTCTTTCAAATACCTTTAAAAATAACTCTAAACAAATTATAGAGTAACAAAACCCAAAAAAAGGTGGTGAAACAAGTTTCTAATCTAAGATAACCTCTAAGTTCAGCAGAGAAGGTCTGTTGCACTTGAGTGAGAGAGAAGCACACTCCAATGTAGACTGTATCAGTGCAGACCAGGCCCCAGAAATCCCAGAGCAGGCTTCAGGCTGACTAGAACAGTGGCAGAAGAGAGTTTCCAGACCTCTCAAACTGAAAATATCAAAGACATCTTAGAAGGTCAGCAGGAAATGACTATCTCACCATTGTGACAGTGGAGTGCAGTTAGCACAGGCCCACCCGCACAGCTCCAGCTGTGCCAGCTCAGCAAAAACCAGGAGGAGGAGCTGGCCTTGGGAGTGACTGAGTCAGTAATGGCAGTGGCAGCAGTTGCTTCTAGAACTCTTAGCCCATAGATGGTAAAGGGGTCAAACAATGGTCAGAAGGAGATTACAGGAGTCTTTTTGCTAGCATAAAAGCAGGACTCCCACTTTGCCCATACTCACATCCCATTCACTGTCTTGGCTGTCCCAGAACCAAGAATAGTATTAGCATAGCAGAGCTTGCAGCAGCAGTGGAGGAAGCGGGGAGCCTACTCACAGGTTTAGGGCAGAAAATAGTGCTTGTGGTCACTGACAGACCAGAACACAGGCCAAAAGAGTAGCAAACACCTCTCCTTAGATCATAACACCTTGGAAGACTTGAGAACTTACAGATCCCTAGAAGTAGCTCTGAAAAGAGCTACATAAAACCTCTGAACCTTGGGACAGTACACTCCAACATGGAAGAAGAGCCCTACTTTTGCAAAGAGTGAAAAGCCAGATAATAGAAAATGAGCAAGCAGTGGGAAAAAAGTAAACAATTGTGATTAGAGAAAGTTACTATGTTGACAAGAAAGATCAAAACAGACACCCAGGCTCAGGAGCCAAGATGGTGAAGTAAAAACAGGGACGTGTTTGAGCTCTCCCCCTACATCCTTCCAAATACCTGTAAAAATGACTCTAAACAAATTCTAGAGCTATAGAACCCACAAAATGATGGAGTGAAACAAATCCCCAGCTCAAGACAACCTGGCAGATTGACAGGAAGGGGTATATCGCATACAGTTGGAAATGTAGCACAGTCTAGTGTGGACTGTGATGCCACAGACAGGGCCAAAGCTGGTCCCAGGGCATTGGATCACTGCCAGCAGTGGAATTTCCAGACTCCTCAACTTGCAAATGCCAAAGGCAGCATAGATGATCAATGCGGAAACTCTGTGGGACCTGAGTGAAACAGGACGACTGTCTGGCTGTGATCAGGCCCCAGCCCTTAGGCATGGGAGGTGGCAGCACCAGTAGCAGCAGCAGCAGCAACTGCTCCTGGAGCTTTGGGCTGATAGATAGTAGGGGATCAAGCAGCTGATACAAAACCCTTGAAGGCTGGGATAATACACTCACCACTACCACCACCCCCCACTGGAAGCAGAGTCGTACTTTGACAAAGAGTTAGAAAGTCAAATATTTGACTGGGAAGATGAGCAGAGTGTAAAAAAAAAAAATCAAAGTACACCATCTTACTTTGATGACAAAGAAGATCAAAACATACAATCAAAAGAAGACAACAAAGTCAAAGCTCCTACATCAAAAGCCCCCAAGAAAAATATTAATTGGTTGCAGGTCATGGAAGAGCTCATAAAGGATTTTGAAAATCAAGTAAGAGAAGTTAGAGGAAAAATTGGGAAGAGAAATGAATGAAAGAAGATCATGAAAAATGTGTCAACAGCTTGGTAAAGGAGACACAAAAAATACTGAAGAAAATAACACCTTAAAAAATAAGCTAACCCAAATGGCAAAAGAAGTCCAAAAAGCCAAGAGGAGAGGAATATCTTAAAAATCAGAATTAGTCAAATGGAAAAGGAGGTCCAAAAACTCACTGAAGAAAATAATTCCTTCTAAATTAGAAATGGAGCAAATGGAAGCTAATGACCTTATGAAAAATCGAGAAATTATAAAATGGAACCAAAACAATGGGAAAAAATAGAAGACAATGTGAAATATCTCATTGGAAAAACCACTGCCCTGGAAAATAAATCCAGGAGAAATAACTTTAAAATTATTGAACTACCTGAAAGCCATAATCAAAAAAAAGGGCCTAGATATTATCTTTCAGAAAATTATCAGGAAAACTGCCCTAATATTCTTGACCCAGAGGGTAAAATAAATATTGAAATAATCCACTGATTGCCTCCTGAAAGAGATCCTGAAAGGAAAACTCCTAGGAATATAGTAGCCAAATTCTAGAGTTCCCAGGTGAATAAGCAATTAGATTTTCTTATTAAAATTGTAATATCATTCAGATTTAATAGGCCTGAGCTATTGAACGTTTAGTCTCAGGACTTGACCATTCTTTAAACCTTGTACGTTCTTGGCAATAAAAACAGGAACTCGCCACTCCTGAAACTGCTTATGTTCAAGGGAAGGTGGCCCCTTCCTTGAGCATAAACACTTGACAGTGATAAAATATGCTGAGCTTCAAGGTTTTTGAACATGTCAGTAATTAAAAAGCCAGAATTAGACCCAGACACACAAGCTGCATATGCTAGGGAAGTGGGCTAAAACTCTGTATGTAACTGCCCTGGCTGAGAGCCTTCTTTTTTTTGCGAACCCTATAAAAAGCTTGGACCACAAAGTTCCGTTGAGCCTCACCTGTGGGAGGACGCTTCGCTCGGGACCATCTTTACACAATTCAAGTTGTTTTGGCTGCAACGGGGCTCCCAGCCGATTGAGTTATTGGAGGTTCCCTTGAATTGGTGATGTATTCTCTTCCTCTATCTATCTATTGTAATTATAGCCCTTGTATTAATAATCATTATATTTGCCCTCTGCTTCTTCTGCTGTCCTAAACTGTCTGTACCGTGCCTTGTGTAATTAAAGCTTTTTACTTTCGTTTTGATTGAGTCCGAGAGCGTCATTTACAGGAGCGAATCTGAACTTTCTTAATACACCAGGTCAAGGAGAAAATATTGTAGGTAGCCAGATAGAAAGAAATAATTCAAATATTGTGAAATACAATCAGAATAACACAAGATCTAGTAGCTTCTACATTAGAGGATTGAAGAGCTTGGAATATGATATTTTGGAAGTCAGAGGAGCTAGAATTAAAAGCAACAATTACCTACCCAGCAAAACTGAATATAATACTTCAGAGGGTAAATGGTCATTCTTTAAAATAGAGGACTTTCAAGCATTCTTGATGAAATGGCCATAGCTGAATAGAAAATTTGACTTTCAAATACAAGAATCAAGAGAAGCATAAAAAGGTAAAGAGGAAACAAAAATCATAAAGGACTTGTTAAAGTTGAACTGTTTACATTTCTACATGGAAAGATATTTGTAAAGCATGAGACTTTTCTAATTATTAGGGTAGTTGGAGGAAATACAGATAGTCAGACAGATAAATAGACAAACAGGTAGATAAAAAGATGGCACAGGGTGAGTTGAATATGAAGGGATGATATCAAAAAATAAAATTAAGGGATGAAAGAGGAATATATTAGGAGAAGGAGAAAGGGAGAGATACAATGGAGTATATTATCACACATAAAAGAAGCAACAAAAACATTTCACAGTGGAGGGGAAGATGGAGGAGGTGAGAGAGAATGAATGAATCTTACTCTCATTTTGGCTTAAGGAGTACATAACATACACACTTTATTGGTTATCTTATTCCACAGGAAAGTAAGGGGGAAGTGGATAAGAGGGTTATGATGGAAGGGAGGACAGATTAAGTAAGGGGTGATCAGAAGCAAACATCTTTGAAAAGAACAAGGATAAAAGAAAAAAAATAGAATAAGTGAGGGGGGCAGGAAAGTTAGAGGGAAATATAGTTAGTCTTTCATCACATTACAATTATGGAAGTATTTTGCATAACTACACATGTATAACCTATGTTGAATAGCTTGCCTTCTCAACAAGGATAGGGAAGGAGGGAACAAGGGAGAGAATTTGGAACTCAAAGTTTAAAAAAACAAATGTTAAAATTTGTTTTTACATGCAATTGGGAAATAAGATATACAGGCAATGAGGGTATGGAAATCTATCTTGCCCTATAAGAGAAGGGGTAATCAGAATTCATGCCATCTTGTGATGAGGGAAGGGAGAGATTGGGAGAAAATTTGGAACTCAAAATCTTGTAGAAATGAATGTTGAAAACCCAAAATAAATAAATAAATGAATTTAAATAATACACTCAGAAGAAGACAACAAAGTCAAGTCTTCTATATCCCAAGCCTCTGAGAAAAATATGAATTGGTCTCAGGCCATGGAAGAGCTCAGAAAGCTTACTTGAAAACCAAGTAAGAGAAGTAGAGGGAAAATTGGGAAGAGAAATATGAGTAATGCATGAAAACATGAAAAATGATTTGGTAAAGGAGTTACAAAAAAATACTGAAGAAAATAACAGCTTAAAAAACAGACTAGGCCAAAGGGTAAAAATTCCAATTGGCAACAAAGGATAACAGTTTTACGTATAGTTATTTATAGAGTTTTTTTGGCTAAGATTTAAAACTATATGTGTAAGCTGATAAGGCCAGCTAAGTGTCACAGGCTATAGAGTGCTGGAACTCAAGTCAGGAAGTCCCAAACTCAAATTCATCCTGAGACCCTTATAATCTTAGTGACCTTGGTTAAGTCCTCTCAATTCTGTCTGCCTCAGTTTCTTCATTTGAAAAGTAAGTATAAAAGTAGCACTTACCTCACAGAGTTGTGGGCATAAAATGAGATAATATTTGTAAAAATACTTTGTAAAACTTAAAGTGCTATCTAAATTATTGCTATTAATTATTATAGAGCTTGTTATATTCATCCTTCACTGATTTACATATTTGCATCTCATTTGTCTTATAAAAGGAGTTGGATAGAACGTTTTCATATTCAAATTTTATATAGAATTTATTTGGCATAAGATTGAGTGTTTTTGATCATTTTCTAAAGTGTATCTATACATCTATTTAGCCTAGGCTTTTACCTTTGTTAATTTTCGCTTTATTGAATTTTAATTCCTCATACTGAATGAAGATCTATATTTGATGCTCACATGGGAAATGGACTGAGAAGCCAGAGCAGGAGGAACAAGCCAAGTTGGGCCTTGCCTGAACAGAAAGGAAGTACACATGGGGGCCAGACACTGGCACAGACAGGAGAGGACACTGTATGTGGCAGAGAGGGACAACCACTCAAGTCTAGACAGACACACTCAGGCCTGATACAAGGTAGTGTGAGCATAGGGGGCAAAGGTCTCCTTTTTTGGTCTTAAATAAAACCCCTAATTCTATATCTTAAAGCAGTGGTATTGGTCTCTCCATGGGGTCTTATTCTTCTGCTTTCACTTGAAGAGCTTTTGCTGGTGTTGTGGGCAGGATGGGAGGACCTCTGGTTTAATATTCAGTTGTCTTACTCCCTCACCTCCCTTCTCTGCAGGTCCATGAGTCCTACTTCTTGGTTATTTTCCCTTAGCCACTATTCACCGCGATGTTGATAGAGGAGAATAAAGCTGCTTCTGGGGACCATGGGTGTGAACCATCTAAGCAGATGTTTGCCTCCTGACTCTCTAGCCTCATAATAAGAATCAGAGAATTCAATGATCTGTCATTGCCTTATGAAAATGAATTGCATTAAAATCAGCTGCAATAGAATGAAGTCCAGCAGGGCTTATAATAATATTTCATAATAAAGAAATAATGAGTTTTGAGAATAGGTGTCCAGGCATAATATAAGGATGGGCCTAATAAAAGTCAAATATATGAGCCTAAAATAAATGAATACACTGAATGTCCTCTCATTCTTTTTCATGATAATGCAGGTGTTTGAAGGAATTGGTGGGGCTGTTTCCTTTATCTGATCATCTGTGGTTATTAGCTTAAATATCAGGAAAGAGAAAGCAGCTGATGGTGATGATGGGACAGCAAAGAACTTCTTTATTTTTCTATTCCCCTTGATTCCTATGAAAACACACATTTTCCGGATGAGTTAAATCTTTTATGGATACTTCTTATCTACTGCTACCATGATCTTTCAATGAGTCAAAGACTCACTTCTCTAAAAGCATTAGTAATGGCAAGGAATTATGTGTCCTACCTTTCTGTATCCTCTACAGTGAAGAGAGCAAAGGTGAAAGGAAAGAACAATTCCTGGATCTAATATGTGTAAGGATTTTGAGTTATCAATGACAGAGAAAAAAATAGAGCTAGGAGGGTCCTTGAATATAACCCAGTTCAATTTTTTTTCTACACTTCAGCAGCCAGGAGAAGTAAAGAGATTTGTCCAAAGTCATAATGGTAGGAAACAAAAATCCAATATTGGAACCCACTTTCTTTGACTCAAAATCTACTACTCTGGCACCATACTGGCTGTTCCTACTAACTATTGTCATTCTTGATTATTACCTTTATTTATGTCTTAGAGAAAGTAAATTGGATATCAATAATTCTTAATTATGAAAAGGATTCAAAAACAGGCTTAACTTCTGTTGCTAACTTTTTAAAACAGTATTTAGGTTCTCAATTAATATTTGCCAGGCATTAAGCTCCTTCTGTTGTTTTTGTTGTTGTTGAAGTTGAGTAATATATTTTATATTTACATCCACTGAAAATTCAGTGTTGTTTTTTTCTTCCAAAGTTAACAATAGAAATTCTGATGTAAGTCAAAACTATGTTTCCAACATGAATCTTTCAATGAAATGAGAACATGTCAGTGTGAATATAACCCCTGTTCCAAAGCCCATTGCTATGGGGCTCTCTATTTATTGGTGGAGATGAAGGACCTGCACTGTAGGAGGGATGGAGTAGAGTTAATGAGAGGTAAATGAGCTACAATCCTCCCTAGTATCCATTATGGATTTATTGGAGCTTTTTGGGGACTCTTCAGTTGGGAATCACCCCTTCCAAGAATCTCCAAGTCAGAATTTTCTTTGAGTATCTTCCAGCTTCAAGAGAGAAGACAAGAGGCAAACCACGGAAAATTGCCAAAGGAAAAGACTAGGGAAATATAAGAGGAATCTCCATAATGTCCCTATTCCCAGCTTGCTACACTAGACACTTGTGGGCGTTTACCCTTGTTTGAAAAAGAGGACCTTTTCCTTTGTTGAGCTGAATTATCTTACTACAGTAGGAGAACTCCTTCCATCTTTATTTTCTACAATATGTTCTTCAATGAATACCTTCTTTAATTTCTGTGTTTCTATGATTTGGACAAATGGGTTTCTTTGCTATTTGATATGATGCGTTCGTTATGGAACTGATATTAGGTAAAGAAGGGGTAAAGACTATAATTTAAAAGCATGGGGTCACCTTCCCACCAAAAATTAAAGAAAAACGATCAGAAGTGAGATTGAACCAAATCATATTTTGGAGGAGGGCAAACTGGTGGGACCAGGCCCAGCTTCCTGCTTTTCCACCTATCAGGAATGAGCCTTCCTTAGAGAAGGGGAAAGAGGGTTGAAGAATCTAGAGACATATATTCCACCTCCCTTCAAGCCATACAACAGCCCTCTCATTTTAGATGTAATCTTCACTACATATATGAGACCACTCTCACATTCCTCCATTCGTTCCTTAAACTCCAATTGATATTCATAGGATCATATCTTTAATACTGCTGTGTTAACTGTGTGACTGTACAAATCCTTTACCCATAGCCTCAGTTTCTTTAGCTATAAAATAGTCCCTATTCACAAGATTGTTGTTTGGAATGATTTTCAAACCCAGATGCACTGTAAATGATATGGTAAATACAATTTCTTTTTTAATTGAAGTTCATCTGACTCCAGCATCAGTGCCGTTTTCACTAAAATAGCATCTCTCTTTTAATAGTAATGGTGATGAAAAATGTACAAATGTATCCTTTCATATATCATTTTTGTACTTTCTTTTTCTAGTAAGTGGAGTGTGAAGTGCCAAAGTACCATTAGAAAGGCAATTTTCATGTAATTCCTGACTCAGAGTTACTGAGAGCTACTTTGAAGAGATGTTTGTTAGGTTTATCTGCTATGTCTAGCAGATAATTAACATCTGGCTTTCATTCATTTAAGTAATGACTATTGCATGTTTGCTTTTTGTATAGCACACTAGGCATCAAGAACTCAGAGAAAAACAAAGACCCCTAAAAAAGATTCACTCATTTGATTATCATGTATAATATGTGGATAAAATAAAACCAGGGACCTGTCCTCGGGATATTTATAATCTATGATGTTAAAGTTCTTAGAAAAAATAAAAGTCTTAGCTTTTCTTCTGGTTGTACTTTGGATGGAGATAATCACGCAGGTGTTTAAGATGAGAAGGGCTCTCAAGAGGTACCTACTCAAATACATACTTAAAGAGAATCTCCAATTGTACAACACCCACAACATATGGTCATCTGTGTTCTGCTTAAAGACCACCATTGATGCAGAAACTATTACCTCCTAAGGCAGCCTGTTTCAATTTTGATAGCTCAAATAGCTGAGTGATTTTACTTTGAAGTCAAATCTAAGTTCAAATCTTTGCAACTCCCATCCTTCCCTGACCCCTCTGCCCATTATTAGCAGTCTTGTCCCATGAAGCCAAACAGAAAAATGTCTCTTTAGTACTTTAAATGTCTGATTATTATGTCTCATCCTTCCCTCACACTTCCCATTTAGCCTCAGTATTTTTCTTCTTTAGTTTGAACAACTTTAGTTCTATACACTAGTCTTCAGATGAGGAGAACTTAAGGCCTCTCATGCTCCAGGTGCCCTCTTCTGGAAGCCCTTCATTTTATTGGTGTTCTTCATAAAATGTGGCATATAGAATTAAATATAAAGCTTCAGATGAGACCTCATCAAGACAGGGCAGAGATACTGTCATTCCTTTGTTGATAGATGGCATGTCTCTCAAGTAGATTCTCAGTCTTATCATATAACAGATTAAAAAAGGAAATGAAAATAGAAATATATATATATGTATATATATGTCCCCCCGTAACTCTGATAAGATGGCAACCATAGAATGGAATGAACAGGAAGGAAAATATCTATACTGCTATCAATATCTATTAATAAAATAAATAATAGGAGGAGAGTGTATAGAAAAAGCCTGGAAATTTCCCTTGCTTCTCTGGGTTAAATGTTTGTCATGATATCACTTATGATAGAAGCAGTAAAAAGTGGAGCAGAGTGGTTCAGTGAAACAAAACTCAGAAGTTTTATCAAATAGTCATTTAGTTTTCTAAGTAAATGCTATTTCAGCAGGAAATTTCTTTTTTTTGTTTATTGTAATATATACACATATATAATATATATAAGTCCATGCACTTACATTAAATATATGAATATGTGTGTGTATGTGTGTTTGTGTGTGTGTACAAGCACATATATACACATAAACAGACTGATCAGTAAAAATAATTGTACAAATAACTGGACTGTAGGATTAAAAGTGTAATACTTCCAGAGGACACACTCATTCATAGATGGGTACCTAGAAGGCTGCTAGTTTCTTCTACTCTTGTTACTTAAGGGTAAATCTAAAGAAACTGGAGATTTCTATTATTGTAGCTCAGGAGATTCCATCCCATGTGCTCTCCTCTATCGATTACCTGCAAGACTTAATTAGCTTTTAAAAAGTATGTTTACTTTGCTGGTAGAGTCAGCGAAGTTATTACAGAAATATTCTCTTATATTTTCCTTGTATGCACAAGGCCCCTGGGGAGAGTGGACTCAAACTTAGTGAACACATGTGGCTAAATGTTAAACTAATAGCTCTTGTTCTCCCTTCCTACAATCCTCATTGAATTCCCCTTAGGTGTAACTCTCTGCTGGGTTTCTCAAAAAGGGTTAATAATCATGTAGAGTCCTACAACTGCCTTTCCTCATTTTGCCCAATTGTTCATGGAATATTTCAGCTTCTGATGTAGGTGCTGTTGTCAGCTATTGCTGCTCTGTGGACCCTGCTCAGAGTTCTGGTTTTCAGTGCACTTCTTTTATGTCTCTGTTGGATCTCTTAAACTTACATAATTGTCTAGGGTAGTAAGGGAGGGGGCAGGAGAAAGCAATCTATTGCTCCCCCTACCCATTCTGTGCAAGGTTTTCCCCCTCCTGGTCTCTTGGCTAGAGTTCTTCAATCATTACAGTAATTTTTTTCTGGAATGTGGAATTCTGAAGTAACTTACTATGTTATCCAAAAACCCAGAATTATGCCTAATTCTTTCAGTCAAGCTGAAGATATTTTCAGTTTAGTTCCATTTGTCTTTATTGTATGCTCAAAACACTTTAATCTTCCAAATGGCTGAAGGACTTATTCGCATCTAGCTTATATCTTTATTTGACTGATTCAATTAAAGTGTGGGAAGGGGCTTCTGTTTTTACATTAATTGAGATATATGTAAAAACCAACAACTTTCAAAATGAAATTCCAAAAAAAATGATACAAAACAAAACAAAAAACCCTAGAAACAGCATAAATGTCCTACAATAAGAGAACAGTTAAAACAAAATGTTTTATATTAAAATGATAAAGATTGACAAGTACTAGAAATACTAAGAAATATGGAAGGACATTTATGAAATAATGCAAAGTGAAAAAAGGAGAACTGGAAGAATAAAGCCCACACAAAGGACATAATACCATATTAATGGAAAGGTGAATGAGAATGAATGGATAAACAAATGATATTGTAAAAAGATTTAGAGAAAAGTGAAAAGTACTTTATGTGGAAAAAAGTCACTGAAGCAGTTTAGTTAGTTTCACTAATGTTCAATTTTAATCTTTTAATAAATTTGTATTGTTTAAAATACCTTGGCATGATCACTTCAGGAGGTCTTCTATAAGCTCAAGTTAGCTAGGAACACCACTGTACTTCTCCTTCATTATCTCCCCATAGTAGTACTTTAGGCATCTTCCACTTCCTGCTCTGAGAAAAGTAATCAGATGAGAACTACAACTGCTTCTGAAAAGGGTTTGTCAGTCAGCAATCTCATGGTTCCACCTGTCGTAATTGTGACTTCTCAGACTTTCTCAGGGACACATGCCTGGTCCAGTAGCAGGTAGATTCCATTCAGAACACTTTGTACTATGTCATGCTTTACAAGTTATGTCAGAATTTTTGCTCTTACGTTATTTCTTATTATCTGATTGTGGTACTCAATGCTAAAATCCCAAGTGTCTGTAATTTTTTCAGGGGAGTTGTTTTCTCCAATGATAAAATCATCTATCCTCTTTATCTTAGTCAAAGTTTCTTAACCTGGGATCTATGAACCTATTTTTCTTAAATATTTTATAAATATATTTCAGCACAATTGGTTTCCTTTTTAATCTTAGTAATTAGTGCTTTTAAAGCATCATGACCCCACCCCAAGGAGTCCATAGGCATCATTAGACTGTCAAAGGGTTTCATGATGCATAAAAAGTTAAAAATTCTTGCCTTAGGTAGATGAATTTGAGGAGTGACCTGAGTACTTTTCCACTCTGGGGTCAGTCTTGAGCTGTGAGACTCTCCAAACTTAACTAAGCTACTCTTCAGATAATAGACATAAGATCTTCCCCTAAGCCCTTAATCAAAGCTTCCATTTTCCATGTTTGTTTTTTTCTTCCTCTATTGGAATATAATGTGTGTGTGTGTGTGTTCATCCTTCATTGCTAAAGAAGACCATGCCATCAGAGAAATAATGACATGACTTGCACTTGACTTTGATTTTGAGTGAGGGAGGGCTGTGCAGGTCACCAGTCTCACTTCTCTTCCAGAGCCATCTGAATCCAATGACCAGATATTCATCAGGATGACTGGAGATAACCCAGGATGTGGTAATTGGGATTAAGTGACTTGCCCAAAGTCTGAGGTGAGATTTGAATTTAGGTCCTTCTGACTCCTGCACTGGTGCTCTATCCACTGCACCACCTAGCTGCCCATTGGAATATAAACTCATTGAGAGAAGGAATTGTTTCACTGAAGCTTTTCCCAGTGCCTGGGATAGTCAGTACTTAATAAATGATAATTTTATTTATCCATCTGATAACAAGCTATCTGTGACTTAGGACAACAATAGATTTGGAGAGATTGTCAATTACTTATGATATACATGGCACAGAAGAGATTCAAAACTAAGTCTTGTCTTCAAGTCCAGTGCTATTTTCACTTCACAGTGAGGCAAATATCATGCAAAGACATCAGCTAGTCTAACTCATAAGTATATAGCCATGTCCTTCCAACACTCCTGTCAAGTGGCCATTCAGAATCTGCTTGACAACTATAGAGAAGAGGCACTCATGTCCTCCCAAGTCAGCTCATTGTGCTTCTGAATAACTCTAATTAGGACAAAGTTTTTCGTTAAATCAAAATGAAATGTCTCATTCAATAATTTCTAGTATTATATATTTAGAACTGGAAGGGTCCTCATGTGGGAGCTGAGGCACAGAAAGATTAACTGAATTAATCATAACCACACAAGAAACAAGTATCTATAACTGGATTCAAATTCAATCTCTTGGACTTTTTCTATGTCTCATTTTTGTCATCTGCAAATACAAAAGGAAGAATTGGAACTCCTTGACCCTTTTCTACGTGTCAACTTGATGAAGCCATTATTTTCTAGTCTTAAGATACTCATGACTATATCTATAATGCTTGAATGAGGCAGCTAGGATACACAGTGGATAAAGCACTGGGCTTGAAATCAGGAAGACTAGAGTATAAATCCAACCTCATATACTTCCCAGTTTGTATAACCTGAACAAGTCACTTTAACCTATTGACTCAAGTTTTCAAGCTGTAAAATGGTGATAGTAACAGCTTCTACTTTGCAAAGTTATTGTGAAGATCAAATGAGATATTTGTAAAACACTTAGCATAGTTCCTGGCATATAGTAGCTGCTATATAAATGTTTGCTCCCTTTTCTCTTCTCCTTGAATAATTTTTTTTTTTAATTTAAAAGATTTTATGTATAATGGAAGTCATCTCTTCAGTTCAATTCAGCAAACATTAGCAAGTACCTACTATGTATAAAGCACTAATCAGGGAAATATCCAAAAGTCTTTTCATGTCAATATACCAATGACCTCTCTGAAATGGGTGTGTATCTGTGGAGTTACGCATTAGAAATCAATTATTATTTAAGATAATTTCCTGGGGCCATTGGAGGAAGTCTTCAAGGATCATTCAACTAACAAATACTAAATATGAGATCTGAACCCAGGTTGCTAGCTCTAAGTCAGCCTTCTTTCCTCTATGAAACACATTTCTCTTTTTAGCAAATTAATAATCATTACATAAAGTAGTAAAAAAGGAAAAGCAAGAGAAAAAAGTTTGATTCATATGTTTCATAAACAATTAGCTTTAGTTTTATTTGGTAATATGTCCTTCCTTGAATTTCCTTTTAGTTTATGAATTAATGTAATTCACTGGAGACAAGGTAACTGCATTTTAATTCAAGTTGAAAAGTAATTAGATTTTTTCTAACTTAAGATGTTAGTTAAAGAACTACAGTGGTTCATCCTGATACCGACATGTTTGGAAAGACACTGACAAGCTTGAAGGGGTTGGGGGCCAAACTAAACAAGGATAAGTAAAGTGAACCAGGGATTTTACTAAGGTTATTCTGGAAAAAGAGATTTAGAGCTTGGTAGGAAAATCCCCAAATTCCTACTATTGGAGGAGGCTGAGATGAGTGGATAACAGGTTTTAGAGTTCTGAGCTTCAGTGGGACTGAATCTATTTAGATATCCACATAAAATCTGGCACCAATATAGTTGGTCTCTGGGAATGTGAGGTTACCCAGCCGCCTAAGGAGGGATGAGCAAGCCCATGTTGGAAAAAAAAAAAATGGAATGGGTCAAAGCCTCAGTGCAGATAAGCATTAGAATGACCAGTTGAGTAACTGTTACATTTCCAACTGTGTAACATAGGGAAACCTGAATAAAACAAAAATACTGATGGAAAACATGATAGTTGTCTTTAAATATTTGAAGGACTGTCATGTGGAAGAGGAATTAGGCTTTTTTTTCCTACTTGACCCCAGAGGGAAGAACTAGAAGCAATGAACAGAAGGGGTAGAAGTTACATAAAGATTTCTGTAAGGAAAAACTTCCTAATAGATTGTCTTGTTAGGTGGTAAGAACCCTCACAATGGATATAAACAAAGCTCGATAGTCACTAATAAGAGATATTGTAGATGAAATCCTATTGGGGAATATGTTTAACTAGATAGCTTCTAGAGAACGTTCTGACAAATTTGGCAAATTTGTGTTCCTATGACTATAAATGCCTTTGAAGACAGTCTACCATAAAATAGGAAAATATGAAAAAGCTAAGATTTTAAGTCACTGCTCATTTAAAGGACTTATCAATTGGATTACATGTACCAATAATAAAAAATTCAAGCAATGGAACATTGCATTTGTTTGCATTTATTTGCAAAAAATTGCCTAGTTCTTCTATCCAGTTCTCCATGAAATTGTGCAAACTTTAGGAGGGAGCAAAATTAAGTATTTAGCTTTTAAGGTAAAACTGCAAATAAAGGCATCTGAATGTATAGCTAGAATATTGCACAGGCAATCTGATTGATTTTAGAAAGAAATGAAAACTACTAGGCACTATTTAGAAACTACTCAATTACTCAGTAGGCAAAGGAAAGTGGGGGAGGGATCTGATTCTTTTTAAATAGAGGAATCACTAAGGTACAGATTTTTTAAATGTTTAACTTGTAATTGGCATTTAATCATAGCTCTTTTTTATCTGATTTTTTTTTACATTTCAAAATCATTTATGTAGCAAAATAAAACAAAATTACTATAAATGGAAAACAGTAAGTACACTTTACTTTTTGTATTTTTAAGAAAGGGACACACACACACACACATATACACACACACTCATTGACTAAACTGTTAAGCAGTGTAAAATAAAGCACTAATCCCTGAGGTCCATCAATAGAGACCTCCTGTCAAAATGTGATTTCAAAATACTTATGACTATCCTTTGGGGTAAGCCATTCAAACTGTTCTAAGTCTATCTAACTTCACAATCATCTAGTCTAGACCTTTCCATATTATTTTCAGGAACAGAATAAAAATCTTGTTCACTATTTTGCTAAAATAAATAAAATATAGCTCTAGTATTCACTTACTTTACTAATCCCATAACATAACATGATTAATCTGACATGTTCTGCTCTTTGTGATGCCAAACTGGGTGTGTAACCACCAATATTTTGGGTGTTCCTTAACCATTCTTTTCATGATATATTCTAGAAGTTTGCTACAAATGTAAGTCAAGCACATATTGATATCCTCCCCATTTCTCCCCCTCCCCAAGCACACACCTTGGCAATTTATCCTTCTCTATTTGTATAGCATCTTTCATTCTTTGTTCTCTTTTAAAGATCACCAGTCATTCGACATTCACACCTACTGTTTATTTCAGTAATCTGGAATGTAATTCTTCATTTCCTGTTGATAGAATTCTCTTGTCTTTCTTTTCAAGTATCTTTGCTGCCCTTTACGAGCTAAAGATTATTCTCCTTGGCAGAGAAAACAAAAGGAAAATTGATGGTTAAGGTGTTTGGCCTCCTCTTAATGGTCCATTAAAATCATCTTCGCTACTCCAAACAATGATCATGTCTATTCTTTGATCTCACTCTTTTCCCTAATATAGCTAAAAAACAAAATAAGATAAAACCCTTTTGTGTTGACCGTAGCCACACAAGTCAGCCTACATTCATTATAAATTTTAGAACTATTGACATTCTTCTCTAGGACTACGTTATGATTTTGTTTTCATCCTTACTTAAATATCTTTGGTTACATGTTCTGCACCTGTCGCTTAAAACCTAAATTGGTCAGTTACATAGCTAATGAGTAACTGAGATGGGTCGTGAATCAAACTATTCTAAATGCACGTCTAGTCCATTTGCTCCAGCACTACAATATCTGTCATTGATAAAGAAATGCAATATATAGATTTGAGGTTATATTCCCTTTAGAAGTATTTTTGGTAGAACAGTAAAAATTTGATGAAAAGTAAGAATAGTACCAAAGAAGTTATGGAGCCATTAAAAAAAATAATGATTAGGCACAGGATATATACAGACAGATACAGAAATATGGTTCATTTGTTGGTCCCCAAGCATATAGCCATACTTCTGTGCTCTTTAGGTAAATGTCAACATGACACTTGCTTTTTTTGTACCTCAAATTATGCTTTTGTTTCTAGAGATGAGAGAGAGTATTTCCAAATCACACCTGATCTTAAGTCTTGGGAAAAGACTAACTACCTGCTTACCTTCCGACTTTGTAAGCTCACAGCATTACTTCTCCATGATCATTTGGCTGCCTGCTGCTGTCTAATGCTCCCTGGTGCAGCTTCCAAAATGGAATTTGGCTTATTGCAGCACTTTCAGATAGAGACAGGGAGCTGGCCTTACTCTCTGTGCAAGAGAGATGGCCAACTGCTCCTGCCTAGTTTAGAAATAAATGTCATCTGGAGGATGGATGTGAAAGCATTGCACAGTGTAGCCTTGAAACTTTCAGAATTTCAGAATTTGAGCTAGTGATGGAACCTTAAAGTTCCTCTTTTTCCATGGGCAACTCATAAATTTCAGAAGAGCTGTCAATCAGCATTTATAGAAATAGTTTCTTCACTGGAATTTCCCTTAACAAATTAAATTATGTCTCTGGACCTCCTCCACCCAAGTGATGTTCAGTAATTTTAGTATGCATACCTACATATGCATTTCAAAATACCCTTGTATATTAAATTGTGCATACTCATATGCCCATACTGTTAGGGTCTATTTCTCAAACACATCAAAGAAAGAAGAAAAGGATCCATATATATATATATACATATATATATGATATTTATAACAGTTCTTTTTGTGTTGTCCAAGAATTAGAAACTGAGTGAATACTCTTCAACTGAGTAATGACTAAACAAATTTTGGTGTATGAATGAGATACTATAAGGAATGATAAAGGAGATGGCAGCAGAAAAAAATGGGAAAACTTGTATGAACTGATGCAAAGTGAAATGAGAATCAGAACAATTTATGTAATAGAGGCAAAATTGTTAGAAGATAATAAGGCAGAAACTAATCAACAGGTTAACTCACTACAGTTTCAAAAGACTCATGATGAAATATACTATCCACTTCTAGATAAAGAATTGATTTACTCAGAGTACAGATGGAAATTTTTTTTCTTTGGAATTTGGAACTGACATAAAATAAGACTATAACAATTTCAACATATCCTCATAAGGTAAATTAGATAAGAATTATCAATACTTTTTTTAAACTTAGAGAAACTAATGCTGACAGAAAAAAACCTGGCCAAGCTCACATAGTTAGCTAATTATAGAAATAAAATTAAAGCACAAAAATAGGACTATTTCAATGTAGTGACCCATCTTTAGCAATTAGTCTTCATTACTGTAAAATTAATTAGAAAATCAGTTACATCCAGCTACAGTAACAATTATTATTTTATCCTATACTATGAGCACAAAACCTGATGGTCATCAGATACCTAGTTACACAGCAGCTTTGAGATAGACCCTAGTGTACCATTAGTTCATAACTACTAGTTAACTCATTTTTCTCTCTAAAATTCTCAGTTAAGCATCACCATGGGTTTAGGTAGTTTATACTACACATTCATTGTCCAGATATCCATGAGGATAATCATAAGTCCAAAGAAAGAACATTGTAGAAATTTTATTGTATCATTCTGTCTTGCCTGGATGTATTGTAGGCAAAGCATATATCTGGAAGCAATTTATTGAAGATATGAATTGTAGGAAGGGAGAAAGATATGATACCAGCAACATAAGGCTCATGACGAAACATAATTTCATTGTATTTTGCCTTTATCCATAAATTGGTACAAGATTTCTTTATGGAGGAATCACTGCATTTTATCAGAGGAGCAACATTAACAAATACAGATATAAAATAAATACAAAAAAACATGCATGATATTTTCTGGAGACACTAGCATCTGGGAGATCAGGAAAGGCTTCATGTAGGAGGTGGCCTTTAAATTGAACTTTGAAGGAGGCTAGGGATGCCCAGAGATAGAAATGAGGACAAAATTTATTCAGGTTTTGAACATGTGAATTTTGAGATGCCTCCAGGCATTTGTAAAGCAACTAAATGAAAGAAGGAAAGTCTTGTGTGAGGGGGCAGCAAAGAAATTAGTGTGGCTAGATCATGAAACACATAAAAGGAAATAATTTAGGATAAAAATAGAACAGTACTTTGGAGCCATATTCTTTAAAGTCATAAAGGGAAAAGGGGCAGGTAGGTGGTGTAGTGGATAGAGCACCAGTGCAGGAGCCAGGTAGACCTGAGGTCAAATCTCACCTCAGACACTTGACACTCACTAACCATGTGACCTTGGACAAGTCACTTAACCCCAATTGCCTCATCCTGGGTCACCTCCAGTCATCCTGATGAATATCTGGTCACTGGATTAAGATGGCTTTGGAGGAGAAGTGAGGCTAGTGACTTGCACAGCCTTCCCTCACTCAAAACAAAGTCAAGTGCAAGTCATGTCATCATTTCTCTGATGGCTTGGTCCTCTTCGGCATTGAAGGAAGAACACATATTTCATCACAGAAGTAATGGAAGCCATTGACATTTATTGAATTGGAGAGGGATGTGGACTGAATCAACAAGATAATAACTAATTACATATGAATAGTGAGGGAGAATCTAGAGTTTAGGGTGACTGTAAGGTTGTGAATATGGGTGATTGGAATGGTAATCCTGGAAGTTCAGAGGAGGTATAATGTGTTTGTTTGAAAAAATAATGAATTTTGCCTAAAGCATGTCAAATTTGACATCTTTAGGACATCTAGAAAGGAATGTCAAATAGATAGTGGGTTAGTTGAGAGCTAATTAAGTATAAAACTACTTGCTAAATATTGGAGAGATAGAAAGTAAGCCATGGTTCACCTTTGTGGAGTTTATGATCTCATGGACTGAAGGAGAGAAAAACTGATTAGAACATTCTGGTGAAAGGTAATGATCATGGCAGCTAAAGGAATTAAGAGGAGGATTCTATATGTGTAGAAAATTTCAGAGAGTGAACTGAGTGGAGCTTGTAATAGATATGGAGAGAAGAGAAATAAAGAACAAAATGTTATTTTAAATATATGAGCATGGGTGAGTGAAAGAATTTTGTTGTTGGGGCAGCTCATTGTCTCAGTGAATGGAATACTGGGCCTGGAATTAGGAAGATTCAACTTCATGCTTTCAAATCCAGCCTCAGAAACTTACTGGGTATATGACCTTGGTCAACTCCTTTAACCTTGTTACCTCAGTTTCCTCTTCTATAAAATGAGCTGGAGAAAGAAATGATAAACCACTCCAGTATCTTTGCCAAGAAAACCACAAATGGAAGAGTCAGAAACAACAAAATGAGTGAATCACAGACAATGTGGTCCAATGACTGTATTCATAGCACCTCAGTCCAAATCCCACACACTCAATAAGAATTTATTCAGGGCCTATTAATGGATTGGATATGTAGCATGAGAGATAGTGAAGAGATGAGGATGACCCAGAATGATATTTACAATGATAATGACAGGGAAATTAGGAAGGGAGGGGAAGTTCCCACCATCCTGATACTGAGAATCACTACTTGTATCAACCGGCATAAAGTACTTCTCTTCCTTGGAATTTAGATTTCTTATTGTAAAAATTAAGGGGTTAAGTAGATGATCTCTAAATTCTTTCCATTTTTAAATCTCATGAGTAAAATAAGTTAACAAATAAAAGAATAATGAGGAATTATTATTGTCTTTAATTCATAACAGAAAATATCAGTTGTTACCTGTGCAAAGACAAGCATCTGGAAAACTTGATCTTCTGGAGACTATCATTGTACTGTGATGTGATAATCATTCTACATTAGAATATTTATGTACAGTTAGTCAATTATCAATTAAGTGACAACTTGGGAAATATCTCTAGGTGATAATTGGACTCCCAAGGGGGTCTTTGAAGCTCATTTTCCTTCTTTAGTTTCTATGAAGATTTGTTTTTCACTTAAGCAAATTATTGATTCATATGTGAAATCTTACTAAGTTAATACAGGCAAAATGAAGTGGTCTGAAAACAAATATTCCTTTAGCCATAGCATAATAGCACTCTTTTTCAGCGATAATCTATTTCAATCATCTGCTACTCTATATGAAGAAATTTAGTGCTAAGGAGGTGAATGGACTTATTTAAGGTAACAAGCTTAGACCTGAGTGTCCAGATCCTTAATTCATGTGATTTTCACAACCACAAGAATGCTACTTTTTTCTTCAGGTCAAGCCAAAAGATTTTTATTTGATTATGATGACCTTTCATAATTTAATAATGAATTTTCACAGAATCATAAAGACATAAGGTATTCCTTTGCTTTCGGTTAGAATGACATCTTAGCTAAGACATCCACTTATCTATCCTATTGTTGAAATCATCTAGAAAAAGATTCTAGAATTTGTTCTGCCCACTTGTGCCGCTTGAGTTTTAAATTATTCCTTATATTTTAATTTCCCTTGCTATTATGTGAAGGTACTTCTTCTTTTCCCAGTGGTTCTTTTCTTGTTACTTGAAATTCCTTTCAGAGAACTTCTAGTCACATTTGCGTAGCATAAACATCATTCATTTGTTAATATATCTAAGCAACAAACATTTATCTAGAATGAACCAGACCCTATGATAGCTAGATCCTGGGTATGGAAACACAAAAATGAAATGATGCCTGCCTTATGAGGCTTACATTCTATTCAAGGATAACAACACAGATATAGGCAAATAAAAATGAATATATTAGGGGGTTGGAGGAGGTGACCTAGCATGTTGGTGGCTCAAATCAGGTTTAATCTAAAAATAAGTACTTGTTCTGAGCCTTGAAGGAAATTTTAGGATATTGCTTGGTAGAAACGAGGAGCAAATGTATTATAGGCATATACAATATCCAGAGCAGAGAGATAGGTAACAAAATACCATATATAGAGAATAGAAAGCAGTTTGGATGGAATATAAGTTTCAGAAGGATAGCAATGCATAAGACTGGAAAGACAGATAAGACTCAGCTTTTTCCTTTAAAAGCCAAACAGGGGAGATTTTATTTTATTCTAAAAGTAACTGAGAAGCACTAGAGTTTCTCTAATGGACAACAGATTTGGTCACAGTTATACGTTAGGGATATTAATTTGCCTGCAGTGTGGAGAATATATCAAGTAGAGAAGAAAGTAGAGAAAACAAATTTGAATAAGAGACTATTGCAATAATTCAGTTGAGATGTGATGAGAGCCTTAATTAACATGCTAACCATATGAATTGAGAGAAGAGTATGCATGTGAGAGATGTGCCATAGAAAGGATCAACAAGACTTAGCAATTGATTGGCTATAGAGAGGGCAGGATAGAGACGAATCAGGATAACCCCAACGTTGAGAACTTGAATGACTAGAAGAATGGCAGCGCCCTCATCAGATATAAGGATCAGGAAAAACTGGGGTTTGAGGACAAAGATTTTTTAAAAATCTGTTTTGAAATCACTGAATTCAAGATGCCTACCAAGGTATTTTTTTTTTACCTTAGTTTTTTATTTCCCCTGTTAAGTTCTGATTCCTTTCTGCTTTTCTTCTAGGCCTTATTTTGCTAATCATGCTGGACTAACTATTTGAAATAAATCTGACTTTCTTCTCTGCTGTTGCTCTCATTGTGAGTTATGTGCCCCCTTTCTCTCAAATCATTTCAGTAGGAAAATGTTTGGCTAGCTCCACTGCTAAACATTCATCTAATTGAAAGAAAAATTGTAATTACTGGACCATGTTGCAAAATGTACTAGAAATGGCAATTTTGTATTAAAGTGGGGTATTGATATGAAGCCAACCTTTATAAAATCAGAATGACTAGGAAAAAATACATTCTCATCTGATACACATATAGTCCATTAGGTTTAAATTACTAAACCACTTCACATTTAACATAACACTCATTTTGGCATATTACATCATTCACTACATTTAGACTGCCTTTACTGTAGCCATGGTAACCTGCTTAAAACATAGCTGAGTCGGTAACTTCCCTCCCTGCGAAATAAAAACAAGGATAATCACATTAGTGTTCCTCATCAATTATACAGCACTGAATCTTATAGGGCCTGAATATATACCTCATTATTTATTCACATCTTTTAAAAACTATTATTGGTAAATAATATGTGCTACTATTCAAATTAAATTTTATGTTTTTCATGACTATTGCAAAATGATTGAGGTGATATACATGAAGAAACCTGAACCACTAGAATAACTTATACAATAATGATAATAATGTAAAGAAATTTGGCATCTGCAGAGGCAACAAAACTCTAGTTGGACACAGAAGCAATAACTTTAGCTATAATGACTAAGTTTTGCTCCAGAGAGTCATGATGAAACATACTTCCCTCCTCTCTATTGAAAGATGGGGTAATTTGAAAGTGAAATGATACAGATAACATCAGACCTGTTTATTATGTTGGTTAGTTTCATTTTGTTTTGGAGAAAGTTTTATTGTTTTTGTTTGTTCCCTTTTTAAAAGAAAGAGTTCAATGAGATTCCTTTATGTGTATGTGTATGTGTATATACACTGGATATGTGATTTCGCTAATACTGACTGGGAATTTGCAGATGAAGAAAACTTCCTCAACAATATGGGGTGGCTCCTTCTGCAATTCATAATCTTAGAAAGTTGCCTAAGAGCAACGAGAGGGCTTGACATGAGCCAGGGGGCCAAAGTGATAGAATAAAGGCAGGGACTTGCTTGAGCCTTCCCCAACCCATTAAAATACCTTAAAAAATGACTAAAATATTCTAGAACTGCAGAACCCGTAAAAGCATGGGGTAAAACAAATTTCCAGCCCAAGATAATCTAGAAGGTCAGTAGGAAAGGTCTGTTGTACCTAGTTGAGAGTGGAGTACAGTCCAGCACAGGCCATGCCAGCACAGCCTGGCCGCTGAAAACTAGGATCAAGCCTTGGGAGTTGATTGAATCAGCAGTGGCATTGGTAGTGGAAGTGGCAGTGGCTGCCTCCAGAGCTATCAGCCCACATATAGTAAGTGGGTTGAATAACTGATTAGAAGGAGATTACAGGGGACTTTTTGCTAGCACTGAGGCAGGACTTTGTTGCTTTGCCCATAAATGAATCCAGGTTGCAGTCCTAGGTGACAGTCCAAGTGCAAAGCCCTCCCACAGCAGAACTTGTAGTCATAGTAGAGGAGGGAGAAGCATTCTTCACAGTTCCAGGGTAGAAAAGAATGCTTGTAGTCACTCACAGACCAGAGCACAGGCCAAGATAGTAAGTGAAAAACACCTGTTCTTAGATTGTACCACCTAGATCATTCCTAAAAGTAGCTCTTAAAATAGTTGCGATGTTATAGACAAATTCCAGAATCCCCAGGTCAAGGAGGAAATATTGCAAACAGTAAGAAAGAAACAAGTCAAGTATGGTAGAACCATAGTCAGGATAACACAAGATCTAGCAGTTTCTACATTAAAGGATCAGACAGCTTGAAATATGATATTCTGAACAGCAAAAGAGCTGGGATTACAACCAAGAATCATTCCCTCAGCAGAACTGAATATAATCTTTAAGGGGGAAAATGGATATTCAATGAAATAGAGGACTTTTAAGTATTTTGATGAAAAGACCAGAGCTGAATAGAATATTCCAATACAAGACTCAAGAGAAGCATAAAAAGGTAAACAGGAAAGGGAAATCATAAGGGAGTTAATAAAGTTCCCATTACTACATGGGAAGATGATATTTGTAACTCATAAGACCTTTCTCATTACTAGGGCAGTTAGAAGGAGTATATATAGACAGAGGGCACAGTTGTAGGTTGAATATTAAGGAATGATATCTAAATATCTAAATTTAGGTATGAAAGAGGAATGTATCAGGAGAAAGAGAAAGGGAGATGTAGAATGAGGTAAATTGTCTCATATAAAAAAGGCAAGAAAAACTAACGGGGGCAGGGAATAGGAGGGAAGTAAGTAAAGCTTACTCTCATCAGAACTGGCTCAAAGAGTTAATAACATACACACTCAATTAGGTATAGAAATCTATTTTATCATACAGGAAAGTAGGAGAGGAAGGGCATAACAGAAGGCAGGTGATAGAAGGGAGGGCATATTAGAGAGAGGGTCCTTAGAAGCAAAACACTTTTGATGAGGAACAGGATGTGAAAAAAGAAAAGAGAATAGAATAAATTGGATAGGGGAATAAAATGGAGGGAAATACAATTAGCAACAGTAAATGTGAAAACAAATTTGAAGTAAGTTTCTCTGATAAAGTTCTCATTTCTCAAACATATAAAGAACTTAGTCAAATTTATAAAAATAACAGCCATTCCCCTTTGATAACTGATCAAAAGACATGAACAATTTTCAGATGTAGTAATCACAGCTATCTATTACCCTATCAAAAATACTGTAACTCTCTATTGATTGGAGAAATGTAAATTATAATAATTCTCATGTACTATCTCATAACTATTAGGACAGAAAAGGTAATTAACCAATATTGCAGGGGATGTGTGAAAAATGAGACATTAATGCACTATTGATATAGTTGTGAACTGATTCAACTATTTTGTAAAGCAATTTGGAGCTATGCCCACAGGGCTATAAAACCATTCATACCCTTTGACCTAGCAATATTACTACTAGGTCTATATTCCAAAAGAGATTTTAAAAAAAAGGTAAAGAGGGGATTTTCATCAATTGGGGAATGGCTAAACAAGTTGTCTTATGTGATTATGATGCAATACTCTTATAGTGTAAGACATGATGTCAGAAAAAACCTGGAAAGACTTGTATGGGCTGATGCAAAGTATAATGTACTAAAAATAATGTTATAAGATGATCAGCTGTGAATGACTTAGCTATCTCAGAAATACAGTGATCCAAGACAACTCAGAATGATCTATGATAAAAAATGCTCTCCATCTCCGGAGAAAGAACTCATGATGTCTGAATACATATTAAAGCATACTATTTTTAAAACTTTATTTTCTTGAAGTTTTTTTCTGTTCTCTTTTACAAGATCACTGTTATGAATATGTTTTGCATGACTATAAATGCATAACCTATATAGAATTGCTTGCCTTCTCAAGGAAGGGAGTGCAGAGAGAGAAAGGGAGAGAATTTGGACCTCAAAGTTTCAAAAACAAATATTAAAATTTTTTTTACATGTAGCTGAGGACAATAAAAGAATAAATAAAAAATTTTAATAAATAAAAATGAATAAAAAAAGAGCACTGAGAGGTTGTAATTTGCCCAGTATCACAAAATCAGTTGTAAGTCTTAGAGAAATACCTTGAACCCACATCTTCTTAACTCTGAGGCCACGTCACTACCATCTTATACATAAAAGGATCAATATAGTTTATTGCAAAGGACTATTAGTATCATTACTAAGAGTACCATTAGTACTCTTGAAAGTAATAGAAAGATCTCTCATTTTTGTTAAAAAATACACATCTTGTGTTTTAGGGGAATGCATATCCAACAGTGTAAAGAGGGAAACAGTGTTGGGAAATGCTTCTTTTGTCAAATCAAAATATAATATGTCTTTTCAAAGAAATAAACCTCTTCAAATAACAACCAAAATGATTCTTCTTAGTCTTGTTGAAGCAGTATAACTTTAGTTGGTTTCTTATTGATAAAATAGTAGGCCTCAGAATGTCATATCTCTTCAAAATACTATTCATTATTTCCTTACATTTCAAGGAAGGTGAATCATTTAAAGACTCCATCTGAGACTATTAATTTTTCAAAGGGGCAGGTAGGTGGCACAGTGTATAGAGTGATGGACCTGAAATCAGGAAAACTCAGCTTCCAGAGTTCAAATCTTGCTTCAGATCCTTACTAGTTGCATGACAAGTCATTCAGCCCTGTTTGCCTCAGTTTCCTCATATGTAAAATGAACTGGAGAAGGAAGTGGCAAGATACTCCAGTAACTCTTCCAAGAAAACCCAAAATATGGTCATGGAGAGTCAGAAAAAACAACTGAACAATAATATTTCAATATTTCTCTGAAAGTCCTGTAGGAAACATATTTTTTATGAGCCATAATATACTTTCTAAAGAGTTAAATTAAGCGTTTTTTTTTTCCTGCAATATATTTTAAATGTACTTTAGAATATTTTAAGAAAGTTAATTTTGGGCAAATATCCCAAAACCATCATAAGTTCTCACTGGAAAATAATGGAATGAAGAAAATGCTATTGAAAAATTGCCACATAGCTATAATTATGTGCTAAATTAATCATGAAGTCATCATGACCATTGAAAATACCAACTAATTTCTAAATTTGGTCCAAGAATTAAGGTTCCCATCTTATTGTTTTTTAAACATTTTTTTCAAATTTAGACTCTAAATATATATAGCATAATATTCTTTTTAATGTAAAAGTTATTTAGCTAATTTTCATTGCATGTTTTAGTCTTTTATCATTTGCATTTATTTTATCATTTCCCTGATATAGTTTAGTATCTTTTGTTTTACAGGCCTACAATACACTACTTCATCATTTCCCTACTTGAATGTCTCCTAAATCTTTTAGTTTCTTTAAAGATGCAACTTAAGTGCCTTTTACATGAAGCCCTTCTGGGTTTTCTAGGGTCTAGGCACCTCCCTTTTCCCCAATATCTTGTATCTATATCATATATACCTATATGTATATGCTCTCTTCTCTGATCAAATGCAAGCTCTTTGAAGGTAGGGGGTGTTTAATTTTGGCTTTTAGCACAATTTCAGAGATGCAGTTGTTGGAATAAAAACTATTCTATTTACATATTACCAGGTACTTATTATTTCATAAATCCTTGTTGCTTAAATGACTTTCTGGTGCCAATCTGCAAGACAACTGTGAGAGGTGTGAATATAGATGTCTGTAATCACAATACAAAATAAAGGAAACTAGTCAGTATTGATGTAAAAAACACACTCCTACTTGCTTCTGACTGAGTAAATAATCTATTGAATTTATCAAGATCAGAGGAAGAAATAGCTTAAGAATCTGAAGGTACAGTGAGGAAAGAAACCAAATTAACATCATACTTCATTTTCTCTAATTTCAATATACTTGCCATAATCAGAACTTCTCAGCACAAAGTCAACAGAAGTGATTGTTAGTCCCAAATATACAGGCACTGGAGGGAGGTAGGGTGTAAGGATTTCTTTTTTGGAAAAAGGACCTTTATATCCAAAATTTTACTCAACTTTCCAACTAATCTTAGTATCAGTAATTTTAAGTAAGACCCCTAGATACTTCGGGTGACAAATTAGAAGTTCAATTTACAATAATTTTGAGAACATATTGGAGGAGTAACCCCAGTCACATCAATATGTACCCTTCTGACCCCTGTAACCATCAAAATAGGAGACTCACCTGCAAAAGGACAAATGTAGTTGAGGTGAGGAGAAAAGAAGGAGTAACATCAGAAATCCAGTGTCAGAAAGAAAATAAACGGCAGAGAAGAGGTAAGTATGCAAAATAATTTATTTCAGATCCTTTCTCCTTGAGCTTCCTATTGCAGAAGCAAATGACTGAATTAAAATCATCTTTCCATGTCTTCTCCTTTCCCTTTCTAATCTCTTGATTCTTCTATAACTTCCAGAATACTCCTTCTAATGTACAGATTTTGGCAAGTCACTCTGCTCAAAAAATCTTCACTGGTCTACTGAGTATCAGCTTACTCAAACTCCTCTACTGCCAGCCTTCCACAATTTGGTACCACCCAACTTTTTTATTTTAATCTTACTTTAATAGTACTGCTTTCTTTGTACATTCTACTCTAGTCGAGATGGATTATTCTACTTTTCCCACCTAAAAAAAAGAAAGAAAGAAAGAAAGGAAAGCAAAACAAAAAAAGAAAAAGAAAGAAAGAACCTACTCAACACTGACTAGGTTATGTTTGGAAGAACATTAATGAATGTTTTGTGGTATTTGGTAGCTTAATATTTATCTTTGTTGTCTTATTATTACAGTTTCCTTTCTTTAGAGTAATGAAATCAAATCTCAAGTATAAATTCTAATGATAATAGAGTTTTTGTCAGTTACTTGTTAATTTTGCTTATAAAAAGTATTCTTTCATAGCTCTTCTAAAAGGTCAGCAGTCTATACTGATCAAAGTTGCCGATGTTTACTTGTTGATTACACCTTTGAAAACATAATTTTTGAAGACAAAAATTAAATTTCGTGATTTGTTAAAGATGAGCACCAAAGAAACATATGGGACATCAGAGGTCATCTACTCATAGAATTATAACATGGAGGGTTAGGAAAAACCTTAAAAGTTTTGTAATTCAATCTTTTCATTTTATACTTGAAGAAACTGAGGCTTAAAAAAGTAAAATTGTAGGGGCAAAACCAAGATGGTGGAGTAGAAGGATAGACCTGCTCTAGTTCTCCCCCCATAACTCATAAAATACCTATAAAAAATGACTCTAAACAAAATCTAGAGAAGCAGAAGACACAAACTGACAGAGTGAAACAGATTTCCAGCCCAAGACTGCCTGGAAGGCCAACAGGAAAGATCTATTGTCCTAGGTGAAGTGCAACCCAGCCTTGGCCATGTGGCCAGGCATAGGCAGGCGTGGAGCAGGCTTTGGGCCCAGAATCATGGGTAGCAGCTGTGGTTTCCAGATTTCTCAACCCATAAACACCAAAGACAGCTTCAAAGGTCAGTAAGAAAGCTCTTTCAACTGGATGAAAGGGGAATTCAGTCCAGCCCCAGTCCCAGGGCAGCAGCAGCCACTGTGGTGGCAGCGTCCTCTACTTTTGGAGCCCTCAGCCTCACGACCCTGGGAGAGTTGAACAGTTGATCTGGGTCTCAGTCCTGAGTGGCAGTCCCGGGGTAAGGAGGAGTCCTGGCATGGTAGAGCTGATTTTGGCGTTGGAGAGGGAATCCTATTCATGGTTCCAGGGCATAAAAGAGTGCTTGTAGTTGCTTCCAGACCAGAAAGCAGGCCAGGAGAGGAGTAAACACCTCTCCCTTGATTGTGCCACCTGGGAGGAACTGAGAACTTACAGGTTCCTAGAATATACCCTCCACTTGACAAAAGACTCAAAAAGTCAAGTAGCTGGCTGGAAAAATGACCAAAAAAGGGAAAAAATAAGACTATAGAAAGTTACTTTCTTGGTGAAAAGGTATTTCCTTTCATCCTTTCCAATGAGGAAGAACAAAGAACACCATAATAAGAAGACATAAAAGTCAAGGCTTCTACATCCAAAACCTCAAAAAAAATATGCAATGGTCTCAGGCCATGAAAGAGCTCAAAAAGGATTTTGAAAATCAAGTAAGAGAGGTGAAGGAAAAATTGGGAAGTGAAATGAGAGGTATGCAAGAAAAATCATGAAAAGCGAGTCTACAGCTTGCTAAAGGAGACCCCAAAAATGCTGAAGAAGGTAAAATTGCCATACTCAATCTCTTATAGACAATTCATAATACAGCTAGAATTAAATGAAAGCTCTGGTCTCTGAACATCACTGAACTTTCTGTGATACTGTTTTGTCATCTTTAAAATAAATATAAGAAAAAGAAAAAAAGGCAAATAAACAATTGCATGTAAGTTTTAACATCCAAATATCATAAATACTTGACAAACGAATTGTGAAATTTACATAAGAAAGTATTATAAATTATCACCAAAGGGAATGAATCAGTCATCCTAATTAAGATGACATTTCTCCAGTGTTGAAAAAGAAAATGGAAAAAAAAAAAAGAAGAGAAGATGTAATATCTACTTGGCCAGTAATATCAAATGTGTTTCAGTAAATCCTTTGAAACAACTCAACTAGATTTCATTGACCTCCTAACCACATATGAAATGAATATAATAGCACAAACACATTTACATGATGTCTTCTTGGAAAATCAAAATCTTTGAGTCTGTAGATAGTTTCTAAGATCTGGAACTTTCAGTAAGTCTTGAAAGGGCCAATCCTGTGCACAATTAGTAGATCTACCTTATCCTTTACTTATGGACACAACTTTCTGCCTACCTCTATTAGCATTACAAAACAAAATATACAGAACTCATGATTTGCTCAGGAAAACAAAATGAATTAAAGAACTGATAAGTCTGATATCCTTGTGATAATCACACAGAAGAACATAATATTTTGCCTCAATTGTCTGCCTAAATCAAATATTTATCCTTCTACTTGAATGACTCATTTATAAAATTTTCCAGTTATACACATACTCAGCTACCCTTTCATTACAACCATATCCCACTTAGCTACTGAGAACAAATGATATTTTCCCTTTTATTTTTTTATCTGCCCTTTAATTATGATATCCAACTTACTCACTCAAGAGCTCCTGATTTCCTTTCTAAGGTCTTGGACTTACCAACTTATCAGTTATGCAAATTTAAAAATTGTACATTTATGCCTACATCATATTGTTGAGAATCACAGTTTCAAGTCATATTATACAATATTGATGGGAAATTTCCTTTGATACACATACCACTGTTCAAACTGAACTGAACTGAACAAGTAAATCCAATACCATTTTCCTTTCTAAGTACAAATTCAAGAAAACTGACATTTGGTTCACTGATGTTAACATGGGTTATTTGCTAACAAGTCGGGTCACATATTTGGTTTTATTCTTGATCCTGAAAAATATGATTATTGGTAGAGGTTTATGCTTGCCATTTTAGCCTGTCAATTTGATTAGTTTTGACATAACATTTTTAAGTCACTTTCCACCCTGATAGCAGAATCATTTGTGGCATCATCTTTAAATTCAATAGGCAATCTCTATACATACATATATCTCTGTTTCATGGACCACACAAACTCAAGGGAATAAAATCAAAGAAACCAATTCCAGAGACGTCAGTTCCTACTTGTCCTTTCTACCTTTTTTTCTCTACCTCATTTTATTTCCAAATGGCAAATAACCATTCTCTTCCCTACTGCTTTCAAACTGACAGGGAGTGTGGATGGGGCAACAGACTGACAGATGTCAGAAAGTTAGCATGTCACAGATATTTTTTTAGATTCCCTTTCAAGTCTCACAAATAAGCACAATACCTGCATAGGGCCTCTGAAGTCAATACAACCAATTCGTTGTTTCTTTTCAATCATGGATGATGAATTAATTATAAAGCCATGAATAAAATTCATTGTAGAATCCTAGGGAACTAGTTTATCAGTGATTACATTTCAGCTCCATGTTCATAATCCTTCCTGTACTTACCATATTGATGGTGCTTCTGTTCCACTGATCTCTAAGAAATCATAACCTTCTTCTAGCTGGAAGTCAGTAAAGACCAAAGCAATGGTATCTCCAGGTTCAGCAAGAATTGTCCATGTGCAGTCAGCATTGTTATCATACTCCGAAGGGAAATGAGGGCTAAAAATGGCACCACTTGTCCCTCTCAAAGTTCCACCACAAGCACCTTCAGCTGATCAGAAGAAAGAAACAAAAAAATTATTCAGATTAATTAGGACTCATGGAATTTTAAAAGCTTATAGAGTTTAAAATTCTTCTATTTATTAACAGATGAAAATATTTTAGCTTCTTTTATTGCTTCAGAAGATGATGTTGAAATGTTTGTGTCATTGGGAAATGTTGTTCCTTCTTAAAACATGTGAGTAATTTGAAAGTTACTTTATTTGACCCAGATTATTGTAGACATGTCTGATTTGGAAGGCTTCAAAGAAGTTGTTGACTGATACCCCCACCTCAAGATTATTTTATAAAAGCTCTAAGTAGAAGATGGATGGAATACTAAAAGAGAAAACTTGATTAAATATACATCTTAGTATTGAATTAATTTTCCAAAAGAAAAAAATATATATTTGAATTTGAAATCTATTTTTTTAAAAGAAGCTGTACTGAACAGAAATAAATCGTAATAATGTTATTAGGAAAGAATAAGCAGGGGAGAAAAGTCTCACTGTTCTGTGGAAATGATCTAGGACCATAGAAGTTAGTGCTATAGGTATCACAACTAGAAAATTTCTAGAAAGGCTAGAAAAGATGAAAGTTCTAGAGAAAGACCATGTGTACATCTGAAAATCAAGCTAACCAAGTACAGAGAGGCTTATAGAGAATGCTCATCACAGGGTAAAGGATTCTTTGACCACAATAACATATAATGCAGAGAAAAATAGAGAAAGGGAAAATGAGCACTACCAAATTCATTTAAATTGAGATGGTGTTATTTTGGAATATGGAAAGAGGAAGAGGAAAGGAAGGGACTATGTATTTATATATGCAACGTACTGTGCTAAGCACTTTACTTTTTTTTTCTTCAAGTTACCATTAGATGGGGTCTTCTGTGGAGTTGTTGAAATTCTGGGGATGGCTCTGCAACATACTCACTTGGTAACCTTTGGACAATTTGGAACCCTCTCAGGGTCTCAGTTTCTGCATTTGTAAAGTGAGGGTGTCAGACTAGATGGTATGGAAGTAACCTTTCAGCTTTAAATCTTAGGGTCCAATGATCGTTGTAGGTCCTGTTTTTTTCTAAGATTAGAAAGAGATAGAACTTCGTTGATGATGAACAGGGAAAGCTGAGATCCCAGTTCTCAGATGAAGCAATAAACTAGGATATGAATATAGTCATTTCTTTTTTCACTTTCTCCCAGAAAACTTGAGAATCTCTCCTAACCATTCTTCCCCTATGCTTAGTTATGGAGATCCCATCACCTAAGGTCCCTAAGTACGAGATGCTTATTACTTGCCTTAAAGTAGAATTTCTTAACCTAGGGTCCATGAATTTATGTGTGTTGGTATAAATATACATATATGTATACATTACGCACACATGTATAACTATATTTTTATATATACAGACATATTTATGTATATATAGATATAGAAACACAGTTATCCCTTTCATATCACGACTTTCCCTACAGTTAAATGGGAATGTTTTGGGAATTTTGCAGAATCCACAGATGACACAAAGGCAAGCAGATGACACAGAACTTATGACCAGATACTTAGCCCAAATTTTACAATAAAGTACTGCAAACACCCCATAAAAGAAAACTTCTTCTCTGACACAAAGAGATGGTCAAAAAATTTTAGGTGGATTTTCCAGGTTGCAAAGGTCCCATGACCCTAACCCCTAAGATATGGAAGGCATAACTGTATACAGTTATATGCTGTACATATATGGTTAAATAGTTACACATATACATGTATACATAATTATATACTGTATCTATAGACAATTACATAAATATGTGATTTGTTACAATGTAATTAGTTTCCCTGTTAAAGTATTTTATTTTTTGCATTTCAAAACATTATTCTGAGGTGGGGTCAATAGATTTCATTAGACTTTGGAGATGTCCATGACACACTAAATAGTTTAGAACCCCAGGATCTTAAAGGAACAAGACTGGAGGGGAATTTTATGAAATTCCATCTATAAGAAGCACTTGTACACATATTTTCTGTTTGGAGAGGCAGGGAGTGTCCTTTAGGTACCACTACATCATGAAATTAAGATTTAGGTTAGCCCTACCCATACCTAAATAGGACTCCCTTCTATCAATATCCATGAGAAGTGGTTATCCAACATATGCCTGAAGACTTCCAGTAATGGGGAATGAGCAGTTCCCAGAAGTTCAGAAACTTTTACTTTCATCTGTCTAGTTTTACTTATTGATATTTTCCAAATGTTTCATAGCTCATGTTATTGTTTCCTTATATAAAATAATGACAGTGTTATTGATGGGTATCAACAGTACTATCAAGAAGCACTTGCTCAATTAAAAAAAATCTTCAAATGGTTGAATAAAATACTGACATGATTTTATTTTAGCTTCAAGGTTTACAAAGAAATGTCATGTATCTTATATAATCCTCAAAAACAACCCTGTGAGGATGGCAGTTACTACTATAGTATTATTGTTTTTAGTATTGTTTATAGTATTATTGTTTTTAATTACGATTATGTTAAATGAATACTTTGATTCTTTGGGTGGAAGGAACTTTGCCACTCACTTTGGTACTACTATTCAGACTTTGTATTGAAATGACTTTGCATTTTATGTATATGATAACAAATGCCAGAGACAAGTAGAATGGACTGAACAAGAGTGAGAAACCACACTGTCTCTGAAATATTTCTTTACATACTCCATGGTGAAGATGAAATTAACCCTTAAGTCAGAAGACCTGGGTTCAAATTTAACGTCTGAAGGTTATTACTTCTATAACCTTGGTTGGACAAATTGCTTGTTAGCTGAATCTCTGTTTCTTCATAGATAAAATGAGGGAGGGACAATATGTGTTCTCTAAAATCTCTTCTAGCCCTAAATCTATGAAGGAAATGGAAAAATGTAAGCATTTATATAGCACCTACCATGTGCCAAGTGCTATACCAAACACTTCAGTGACTTGTCCCTCACAACAATTCTGTGGTGAGGTAGGTATTGTTATTATTCCAGTTTACAATTGAGGAAACTAAGATGAACAGAGGTAAAGTGACTTGCTCAAGGTCACATTGCCAGTTTATGTTTGAGGTCAGATTTAGACTCAGGTTTTTCTGATTCCTTGCCTAGTGCTCTATTCAATGTTTCTGTTGCCTTGATCCAAAGATCCTATAATCGATATACAAATAAATACAGGTTGAAACCATACCTATACTTATATACTTATCCCTGAATTTTCTATATACCTATTTCAGAAAAATTGTGTACATTTCTTCAGTTCATAAGTTTGTATGCTAGAAAGTGCTTAAGTGAACACTAATATAAATCATTCTGCAAAATGAAAATCTTCACAGTTTGAATAATAAGAATTCTTTGGATAAAGCAGCCCTCTATGTCTTCATTGAATGCATTGAGAAGAATATTAACCAGAAAGGGCCAAAAAGAAATTCCCAAAAATATTCTTCTAGAGACTTCCTTCCAAATTGACAATCATTGATCTTTAGGTCTCATCATTCAACCAATTGTATGATCATTCCACTCATAACTTCCTAACTTGTTCTCAAGTCAAACATGAAATATTTTATCTAATATAGTGCTAATAGTTATGTATAATAAGTCTACAGCACTCCAATGAGCGAGTGATCAATTTAGTGACCCTGTTACAAAAAGGAAATGAGTTTAATCTGTCGTTTTCTTTACTTGATAAAACATTGATGGACTTTTAGTTTTTCAAAACTCAGATGAATCATTATCATCCAAATCATTCTATAATCTTGCTGGAATTAAAGCATTTGTTTCTATCTTTTTGTGAAAATTAAGAAAACCTCTTCAACAAATTTTCAGCATCTCTCCTAATTTTCATTATAATTCCTTGGTTCACAGTGAAATTGCTGTTCTCATTCAGAGTTTTGTTGGGATGGGGATGGTGGAATGTTTCCTTTCCAGTAAGAGACTATAGGAATTGTCTTTAAGGTTCAAATGAATTCCATATGATCATATGGGAAGAGAAAGGCATAGGTATTTAGAGTGCCTACTATGTGATGGGGACTGCGCACTTTGACAAAGATCTCTTGACTATTACAACAATCCTGTGAAGTAATCACTCTTGTTTTACGTATTTTACAGTTGAGGAAATTAAGACAAGTATTAAGTGATTTGCCTTGGGTCACACAGTTAATAAGAAACTAAGGTCAGATTTGAATTTAGGTCCTCTTTACTCCAGATCCAGTGTACTATACACTGCATAATCAGTTGCCTCTAGATAAATGGACTGGATTTTCCTGGATTTATCATGAATACCTGTAATGGCTATCAAATTAGAATCTTTTGCTGTTTTTGCTTTACTAAAAGTGCCTCGGATTGAATAATGTGATTGGGGAGGATCTTTCCCACCCATCGATGAGCCTGCCCATTGTGGGAAGCTTGATGAGGTAAGTTGTTTTGTAGGAGGGTCCCAAGTACTTTTTGTTTTTTCTATTGAGGCACTGGTTCAGAAGTTTATGCCCTCTGGCTTTAAAAAGTACATAAATACTCTGAGAGTGAGGTTTTACTTTGGGTCTGGAACTGTTGAACTGAGTGAACTGGAAGTGTTTCTTTTGCCAGAGAGACTTAATCTGGAAGCTGCTAAGGAGAGCCCTAGCTAAAACCCAGAAGTTGATGCTTCCCTCTGGTGAGTGTGTATGTATGTAATGATCAGACAAGTGTATGTATATAATGGTCAGGCAGTTTGGAAGCACTGTCTGCTGATTTATTTTTGATTTCTCTAAAATTTTGATTTTGATTTTCTCGGATACCTATACTTCATTAAAGTGATTGTGAACCCCTTGAAAGTTGCTGTCCTTTTATGAATGCAGATCTCAGAACCTGTTGTAGTAGCCCCCCCCCCATTATATTGGGGGTGATTACTGTTACAATAACATAAACAAAAGTATATAAATAAAACAAGCTTTCAATTATAAAATACATGCATTCTAGAGAGAACAGAATTTCTGCACCTGTGAGTCAATTTATATGGTCTCTCATTCATGCACACAAACAAGAATAATATAGTTCAAAAGCTGCAGATGCTTCCTTCTCTGTCTTACTGGTAGTGGACTTAGATGTTCTATGAAGCTGAATCTAGGGAAATGCTTATCACACTGAAGAAATTGATGAAGACTTTGTTAAATGGAAGTCATAAACACAATTTTTCATGTTATAATATTCCAAATAGATTTAATTAGATATATAATCCAAAGACCTGAGTTCTGATCTTTACTCTGATTCATATTTAAAGCAAAGTTAAGCCTCAGTTTCCTCATCTATAAAATAGAATTAATAACCTTCTTATCCTCTATTTCACTGAGTTTTTGAGGAAAAAAACTTTATAAGGATTTATAAATTGCAGAGCTATAGAAATATGCATTATTATAATCTATATTCTAGTCATTCTTGAGATTAAATGCTCTACATTTTATATAGTATAAATTAATACTTGGTGGTAACAGTATTATAATAGAGAAGATTAGTAAGCATAGAAGGTAAACATTAGGCTATAATCAGAATCTCTGGCCATCCTGTTCTAATCTTTTGGGTCTTATGAAACTTTGGCAGACATGTAGGTAGGTCACCTGAATTAACTCAGAACTAATTATTTTCCTTTCTGAAAAAGTGATCATTTTTTTTTTTCTGATGGAAGTCAACAGGAATTTAAGATCCACCCAATAAAAAATTTACCTTAAATATACCTTGCCTTGAAATGCATATATTCAATTAATTGAAGAATGCATATATTCACATGGGATCATAGGTTTAGTTAGATTAGGAAGTATTTTTCAAGGCCCTCTAGTTGAACACACTCATTTTATTCATGAAGAAATTGAAGACCAAAGTGTTTAAGTGATTTTCTTAAGAGCATACAAGTAGTAATTGGTGGATCTAAAAACCAAATAGATTGATTCCAGTACAATGTTTTTATTTTATTTTATTTTATTTTTTGGAAATGCATGACAATAATCACGAATGCATATGTTGTAATATAAAGTTAATAAATCAAGACCTCAAAGGTCTTACTGGTCACCTTTATCCCTGCAAGTCATTTAAGAAGTGTCTGAGATCTAAAAGGAAAGGTGTATGGGAGTCACAAGAATAAATCTCATTCATTAATTCATTCATTCATTTCTTATCCAAGTTCACAGACCTCAGAAATCTATCCATGGGTCCAGGGAACCCAGGTATATCTTTATATTACAAGATCACAAAATGTCCATTTCTAACTCAGGAAGGCCTGATTCTGTGGTTTTTTCTTTGTCTCCTCCTCTTTGCTTCAAGTCCAGTTGGAGAAATCTCAATACAGAGCTATTTAGCTAGAAGGGTTGCTTTACCATAATGGGAAAATTCAGCTACTGGTTTCGAAAACCTGGCAAACCATACTTTGTGACACACTTCCTTTCTGACTGAGCTTTGGGCTAGGTGGCTTCTCTTGTTTTTGTTTTCAAATTTATTTACTTTTAATTTTCAACATTCATTTCATAATATTTTGAGTTCCAGAATTGCTCTTCATCCTTTCCCTTCTCCTACCTCCAAGACTCTCCAGTGGGAGAAACCATGAGAAAGAAAAAACAAAAAAGAGAGAAAGAAAGCAAATAATATGCTTCAATCTGTATTCAGAATTCATTGTTCTTTTTCCGGATGTGGAAAGTATTTTCCATCATGGAGTTGTCTTACATACTTGCATTGCTAAGAAGAGTCAAATCTATGGAAGTTAGTCATTGAAACATGTGGCTGTTACTGTGTACAATGATCTCCTGGTTCTGTTCTTTTCACTCAGTATCAGTTCATATAAATCTTTCCAGGTTTTTCTGAAGTCTGCCTGTTCAACATTTCTTATAGCACAACAGTATTTTGTTACATTCATATAGCACATCTTCTTCAGGCATTCTCCAACAGATGAACGTCCCCTCAATTTCCAATTCTTTACCACCACAGGAAGAGCTGCTATAAATGTTTTTGTAATGTGGGTGTTTTTCCCATCTGTACGATCTCTTTGGAATACAGACCTAAAAGTGGTATTTCTAGGTCAAAGTGTTTGCACATTTTTATAGCCCTTTGGGCATAGTTCCAAATTTTTCTCCATAATGGTTGGATCAGTTCACAACTCCACCAACAATGTATTAGTGTTCCACTTTTCCCACATTTTCTCCAGGATTTATCATTTTCCTGTTTTGTCATATTAGTCAATCTAATGGGTATGATGTGGTACCTAAGAGTTGTTTTGATTTGCATTTCTCTAATCAATAGTGATTTGGAGCATTTTTTACCGTGACTATAGATAGCTTTAATTTCTTCCTCTGAAACTTCCTGTTTATATCCTCTGACCATTTATCAGAAAATGACTTGTATTCTTAAAATTTGATTCAGTTTTCTATATATTTGAGAAATGAGGCTTTCATCAGTCACTGATTGTAAAAATTTCTTCTGTTTCCTTCAAAATTTTGGTTGCATTGCCTTTGTTTATGCAAATCTTTTCAATTTAATGTAATCAAAATTATCCATTTTGCATTTTATAATGTTCTATATCTCTTGTTTGGTCATAAATTCTTCTGTTTTCCATAAACCTGACAGGTAAACTATTCCTTGCTCTCCTAATTTACTTGTAGTATTGGTCTTTATATCTACATTGTGCACCCATTTTGACTTTATTTTGGTACACAGTATAAGATGTTGATCCATGCCTAATTTCTGCCATACTATTTTCCAGTTTTCCCAGTAGTTTTTGTCAAACAGTGAATTCTTATCATAGAAACTGGAGTCTTAGGGTTCATCAAACAATAGAATACTGTAGACACTGAATAACGTGTCTTATGTACCTAATCTATTCCACTGAACCACCACTCTATTTCTTAGTAAGTATCAATTAGTTTTGCATTTCTTTGAATTAATTCCCTTGATATTCTGGACCTTTTGTTCTTCCAGATGAATTTTGTTATTATTTTTTTCTAGCTCTATAAAATAATGTTTTGGTAGTTTGATTGGTATGGCACTAAATAAGTAAATTAATTTAGGTAGAATTGTCATTCTCACTATATTACCTTGGCCTACCCATGAGCAATTGATGTTTTTCAAATTACTTAAATCCGTCTTTATTTGTGTGAAAAATGTTTAATGTGTTCATAATTCCTGGGTTTATTTTGGTAGGTAGACTCACAAATATTTTATAATGTCTACAGTAATTTTAAATGGGACTTCTCTTTCTATCTCTTACTGTTGGGCTTTGTTAGTAATATATAGAAATGTCAATGTTTTATATGGGTTTATTCTATATCCTGCAACTTTGCTAAAGTTGTTTATTATTTCATGTAATTTTTTTTCATTGATTCTCTAGGGTTCTCTAAGTATATAATCATATCATCTGCAAAGTCTGATAGGTCTGTTTCTTCCTTGCCTATTCAAATTCCTTCAATTTCTTTTTCTTCTCTTGTTGCTAAACTAATGTTTCTAGTAACAAAATGAATAACAGTTGTGATAATGGACATCCTTGTTTCAACCTGATCTTACTGGAAATGCTTCTAGTTTATTCCCATTACAAGTAATGCTTTCTGATGTTTTTAGGTAGATGCTACATATCATTTTAATGAAGGTTTCACTTATTCCTGTGCTCCCTAGTGTTTTTAATAGGAATGGGTGTTGTATTTTGTCAAAATATTTTTCCATATCTATTGATATAATCACATGATTTCTGTTACTTTTGTTGTTGATATGGTCAATAATGGTGATAGTTTTCCTATTATTGAACCAGCCCTGCATTGCTGATATAAACCCTATCTGATCATAGTGCATTGTTCTTGTGATAAGTTTCTGTGATCTCTTTGCTAATATGTCATTTAAAATTTTTGCATCTATATTTATTAGAGAAATTGATCAATAGTTTTCTTTTTCTGTTTTGGCTCTTCCCAGTTTAGGTGTCAGCACCACATTCGTATTATGAAAAGAATTTGGTAAGAACTCTGCCATTTTCCCAAATAGTCTATATAGTATTGAAGTTAAGGGTTCTTTAAATGTTTGATAAAATTCACTTATCAATCCATCTGATCTTGGAGATTTTTTCCTAGCGAGTTCATTGACTGTTTGTTCAATTTCTTTTTTTTTTTTTCTGAACTGGGGTTAATATTTTATTTTCTCTTCTACTAATATGGGCAATTTATATTTTTGTAAATATTCATCCATTTCAATAAGATTGTCAAATTTATTGGCATACAGTTGGACAAAATGACTCCTAATTATTTTTTTAATTTCCTCTTCATTGGAGTTGAATTCACCCTTTTTTTTATACTGGCAATTTCTTTTTTAAAATCAAATTCACCAAAAGTTTTCTAATTTATTGTTTTTTTAATAAAACCAGCTTTTAGTTTTATTTATTAGTTATTACTTTAATAATTTCCTTAATTTCAGTTTTATTAATCTCTTCTTTAGTTTTCAGTATTTCTAATTTGTTATTTAATTGGGTATTTTTAATTTGTTCTTTTTCTATCTTTTTTAGCTGTGTGCCCAATTCATTGATCTCCTCATTCCTATTTTATTCATTTAAGCATTTAGAGATATAAAACTTCCCCTAAGAACCACTTTCACTGCAACCCATAAGTTTTGATATGTTGTGTTATTATTGTCATTCTTTTATATTAAACTATTGATTGTTTCTATGATTTTTTTGCTTGACCCACTCATTCTATAGGATTAGATTATTTAGTTTCCAATTGATTTTAGTCTGTCTTCCCATGGCCCTTTATTACATGCAATTTTTATTTCAATATGATCTGATAAGGATGCATTTAATATTTCTGCCTTTTTGCATTGAATTATGAGGTTTTTATGGCCTTGGACATGGTCAAGTTTTGTCTGGGTACCATGTACTGCTAAACAAAAAGGTATATTCCTTTCTATCACCATTTAATTTTCTTCAGAGATCTACCATATCTAACTTTTCTAAAATTCTATTCACTTCCTTCTTTCTTGTTTATTTTATGGTCAGATTTAGGGAGTAGGGTGTGTTCAAGAAGGACCAGTACCTTTGGTATGATGGCTGCCGAATCCTTTTCAGGGCTCTTTCCTCCTCTGGCATCCACCTGGTCCACCCAACTCTCACCTGTGGCTCCAAGGAGCTGCAGCATGCACAGTGGCCACACCTGGGCAAACCACTTCAGCAGACAGGTCAAAGTAGGCCGAGGGTAACCAAGGTCTCAGACCCACTGGTGAGTTAGGGGATTGTCTATTCCAAGCATATGAAGACTTCTTCTAGTGGAATGGGCAGATGAGAGCAATTTGTTCCAATGGCCATGAAAGCAACTGAAGCAGGCGATGTGGAGCACTTAGAGTTTGTTTAGACACTGAAGATGCCAGGGTCATTCACTGAAGCCTGAGCCATCATCAACTGTCTTAAATCTGTCCTGCCATGGGACTGTGATGACTTCAGAGGAGAGAATGAGGCTGACCACTTCGGGCAACTCTGCCTCACTTAAATCCAATTTACACAGAGATCAAAAGACATCATCCATACCATTTTACTATTATGCCTCAAAGTCCTGAGGCAAAAGGCAAGTGATGAAGCAGCAGGTGTGGATATACTGGGAGCACTAGTCCCAACGGCTGCCCAGGCCATGGATCATTTCTCACTGGATGCAGCAATGGGATTCTGCAGTCCTCTGAGTGTCTGAGCAACCTTTTAAGGATCACACAGTTCACCTCCTAGTGTGAGGAAGGGGGCTAGAAAAGGTGACCTAAACATTGTCTGCTTACCCAACCCTGACCTGATTACCACAGCAGGCTGGGAATTCCACTAAGTGGTCAAAACACAAAAAATGTACAAAATGTACAAAAACATCTGCAAAAGTAATTCCATTCACTATTGGCATTTGGAAGGTGCACACACTAATAGACAGCACAAAATCCAGTAGACCTGAGAGACGAACTGCTCTTGTTACAAGAGAACCCAACAGGTATTGCATCCAAATAGCAGCCCTGAGTGAAACAAGGTTGGCAAATGAAGGTCAACTTACTGGAACTGGATACACATTTTTCTGGAGAGGGAACAGTGAAGGGGAGAGCCATGAAGGTGGCATGGGTTTTGCAATCAAAACTAATCTAATCAGCAAGGTGATATGCCTGCCAAAAGAAGTGAATGACATGCTCATGACAATGTGATTGCCATTCTCAGGAAAATGTCATGCCACCATCATCACTGTCAATGCTTCCACCATAACAAACCCTGATGAAGTCAAAGAAAAAATTTACGAAGACCTATAGATCCTTATCATCAATGAGCAAAAAGAGGACAACCTTATAATTCTGGGTGACTTTAATGCTAGAATAGGCTCAGACTACCAGACTTGGCAGGGAGTCCTAAGGAGGAATGAAGTTAGAAGCAGCAACAGCAAAGGGCATTTACTGCTGAACATTTATGTGTCACATGACCTTCTCAACACTAACACTGTTTTCTGTTTATCTAAACGCAGTAAAACTTCATTGGATGCACTTTTGCATCAAACATTGGCATCTAATTAACTATGTGATTCTAAGGAGAAGAGACAGACAAGATGTGAGAGTAACAAAGGCAATGTGTGGTGCAGAGTGCTGGACTGATCATAGACTTATCCTTTTCAAGCTAAATATTCACATTCATCAAAATTGCTGCCTCCAAAGCAAAATGACAACCACAAGAATCAATGTCAACAAATTAGAGCTCTTCTCTAAGCACAAACAGTTTGTTGATAACTTGGAGGGAAAGTTGAGCCAACACACAGTTGACAACAGTAGAGCAGAAAAAGAGTAGCTTTCAGAGATTTTGTGTACAGCACTGAATTTTCTCATCTGAGTCAGAACACTTGCAAACACTAAGACTGATTTGATGAAAATGATAGGGAAATTCAGAAGCTGGTAAATGAAAAATGAGAATTCTACAGGATAGTTCATCCACCTCTAAAAAGGGAGCATTTAATTCCATCAAAAGCAAAGTATAAGCAAAGCTTAGAGAGATGCAGGATTCCTGACTCAATAAGAAGGCAGAAGAAATTCAATTTTATGCTGACAGTAACAATCCAAAGCCCTTTTATGATTCCCTGAAAGCTATTTATGGACCAAAAATCTATGGTGAATCACAACTACTCAGTGCTCATGGAGCCACATTGATTAGTGATAAGGACATGATACTAGAGAGATGGGCTGAACACTTCCATAGTGTTCTCAACAGACCATCATCAATCAATGCTAAGACCATTTACTTCAGTGTTGAAGTCAATCCCTCCTTAGTTCAACTTTCAACTGAAGAAGAGGTTTTGAGGGCCATTAGGCTCTTTTCACATGACAAAGCATTTGATGCTGATTCTATTCTAGCTGAGATTTACGTGGTAGCTGGACCATTGTTCATACAAAAACTGACTGAAATTTTCCAGGTTATACTGCAAGAGGATATTATCCTCCAGGAGTTCAAGGATGCCTCCATTGTCCATCTCTACAAAGATAAAGGGAATAGATTGTCCTGTGACAATCACAAGGGGAGTCTCTCTCTTAGTCACTGCTGGCAAAATTCTTGCTAGAGTCCTTCTTAATAGACTGATCCTTCACTTGGAAGATGGTCATTTACCTGAGAGCCAGTGTGGCCGAGGAACAATTGATATGGTGTTTGCTGCCCAACAACTCCAGGAGAAATGCCAGGGGCAGAACAGAGTTCTGTACACAGTGTTTATAGATCTGACCAAGGCCTGTGACACTGTTAGTCATGAGGGCTTATGGAAAATTTATGTCAAAATTTGGTTGATCGGAGAAGTTCATCAATATTGTATGTCAATTTCATGATGGCATGTTTGCCCAGGTTCTGGATAATGGAAAAAGCTCTCGTGCCTTCCCAGTTACCAGTGGAGTGAAACAGGGTTGTGTGTTTGCTCTAATGCTTTTTAGCATGATGTTTTCATCCATGTTGACAAATGTTTTCAATGAAGATAAACATGGCATCAAGGTCAACTGTCATACTGATGATAAGGTCTTCAATTTGAAAAGGCTACAAGTCAAGACCAAAGTGGAGGGAGTGTTGGTACATGATTTTCTGTTTGCACATGATTGTGCACTCAATGCAGCCTGTGAAGCTGAGATACAACAAAGAATGGATAAATTCTCTGCTGCCTGCACTAATTTTGGCCTAACAATTAATACCAAGAAAACACGGATGCTTCATCAGCCACCACTACACCATCCATACATGGAACCATTGGTTACAACAAATGGAGAAGTTTTGAATGCTGTGGAAAGTTTACAGAACTGATGTGCTGACCTCATTCTTGTATGCCTGTGAAACATGGGCAGTCTAGCAGTGCCATGCCAGGAAACTGAATTGCTTCCATTTGAACTGTCTTAGGAAGATTCTGAGTATCAGAGTTGAACTGCCAAGCATTCAAACTATACTTCAGAGAGCACAACTCCAATGGATTGGTCACATTGTTTGAATGCAAAATGTAAACTTGCTAAAAAGACTGTTTTATGAAGAACTCACATGAGGCAGGTGATCACATGGTGGTCAGAAGACCCAATACAAGGACACTCTCAAGGTCTCTCTCAAGAACTTTGGATTTGACTGTGCAACATGGAAGACACTGGCATAGGACCATTCAGCATGGCGTGCCCACATCAGAAAAGGTGCTGTGCTCCATGAGCATAGCAGAATTGAGACAGCATAAAGTAAATGTATGATGCACAAATTTGGAGTATCTACCCTAAATACTCATACTGACTATCTGTGACCAACCTGTGGTAGAGCATTCTGAGTTCATATTGGTCTCATCAGCCACAGTTAAACACACTGAAATTTCACAAACTTTCATTTTGGTACCCTCTAGAACAAAGGACAACAACCAATCCATAGTTAGATTTATCTAGTTCAAGGAGGGGAAGGTTGAGGTCCCCCCGTAGTTTTGCTGTATGTTTCTTCCTGTAACTTTTCTTCTAAGAATTTGGATGCTATATCACCTGTTGCATAAATATTTAGTAAGGATATCATTTCATTGTCTATGGTATCTTTTAGCAGGGTGTAATTTCTTTCCTTATCTCTTTTAATTAGATTTATTTTTGATTTTCCTTTTTCTGAGGTCAGATTGCTACTCCTGCTCTTTTTTTTTTTACTTCAGCTGAAGCATAATATGTTCTACTCCAGTCTTTTACTTTTACTCAGTGTACATCCCTCTCTTTCAAATGTGTTTTTTGTAAATAACATATTGGAGGATTATGGTTTTTAATCCACTCTGCTATCCACTGCCATTTTACGGGAGTGTTCATCCCATTCACATTCAGTTTTTATTACTACCTGGGTCTTTCTCTCCATCCTATGCTCCCATTTATGCTTTTTTTTCTCCCTTTCTCTCCTCACTAGAATTTTGCTTTTGACCACTGACTCCCTTATTCTGCCCTCCCTTTTGTCAGTCCCCTCTCTTTTCTTTCCCTTTTTCCATACTAGTTCTTCTCTCACTTCTATCCCTCCTTCCCTTTACTTTTCCTTTTCCCTCCTTATGCCTATAGTGCTGGTTAGATTTCTTTACTTAACTGAGTATATCATTCCCTCTTTAAGCCAATTCTAATAAGAGTAAGGTTCAAACAATGCTCATTTCCCTCCCTTCTTTCCCTCTACTGTAATGTATTTTTTGTCTCTTCATGAGATGTAAATTACCCATTTCTGCCTCCTTCTTTTCTCTTTTCCCATTACATTCCCTTTTTACCACTTAATTAGGTTTTTTTATCAACAAATAAAAGTCAACTTATACCCACACCCTCTGTCTATGTATATCCCTTCTAAAGGTTGCAATAAAGATACAATTCTCAAGAAGTTACAAGTATCATCTTCACATGTAAGGATATAAACAGTTTGCCCTTATTGAACAACATGTTTTTTCTTTCCTGCTTACTTTTTTATGCCTCTCTTGAGTCTTATATTTGAATATAAAATTTTCCATTGAGTTTTGGTCATCAGGAATATCTGGAAGTCCCCTATTTCACTGAATGTCCATCTTCTCTGAAAGTTTATGTTCAATTTTGCTGGGTAATTGATCCATGGTTGTAATATAAGTTCCTTTGGCTTATGGAATATCATATTCCAGGGCTCCAATTGTTTAATGTAAAAGCTGCAAGGTCTTGCATAATCCTGACTGTGTTTCCACAATATTTGAATCGTTTCTTTCTGGATGCTTGCAGTATTTATCCCTGACCTGATAATTTGGAATTTGACTACAATATTCCTTGGCATTTTCAATTTGGGATATCTTTCAGGAGGTGATTGGTGGATTTTTTTGATGATAATGTTTCCCTCTGGTTCTAGGACCTCCAGGCATTTTTTCTTGATGATTTCTTGAAAAATGTTGTCCAGGTTCTTTATTTGATCAAAGGTTTTGGGAAGACCAATAATTCTTAAATTGTCTCTCCTGTATCTATTTTCCATGTCAATTGGTTGTTTTTCTGGTGAGGTACTTTACCTCATGCTTTTCCATTTTTTCATTCTTTCGATTTTGTTTGACTGATTCTTGATGTCTCACAGACTCATTAGTTTCCACTTGCTGAATTCTAATTTTTAATGAATTATTTTTTTCAGTTAGCTTTTGTACCTCCTTTTCCATTTGACCAATCTACTTTTTAAGGAGTTGTTCTTTCTTCAGTGTACTTTCTCCCTCCAACTCCCATTTTGTCAATTGTTTTTTAAAGGAATTGTTCTATTTTTCTTCTCTCTTATTTGACTCTTAAAATGCTTTCTTGAGCTCTTCCAAGATTTTTTGGACTTGAGACCAGTTCATATTCCCATTTGAGGTCTTGGATGGGATATATTGACAATGTTGTCCTCTTCTGAATTTATTGTTTGATCTTCTCCATCACCGAAATATTTATCTATGGTCTTTGTTTTTCTTTGTTACTATTTGATATTTGCTCATGGTGTCTGCCCTTTTTAAAGGTGTTCTCTGCTTCTGTAGCAGAGTGGGCTCCGTCCCATGTTTCCTGGGTTGGGGTCTAGAGACCTTGTTACTGGCTTTGTGCGCTGAGGCCTCAGGTGCTGGCAGCTGGAGGCTGTGGTGGGTCTCAGCTTTTGTGGTGCTGAGTAGGAGCTGGTGGTGGTAGTTGGTGTGTGCTTGGTGTTGGTGTTTGCCTGCTCTACCACCCTGGGGTTGAAGATCTCCAGCTGGTTTGCTGAAGTGTGACTTGCTGCTGGCTTGCTGGGACACCTTTCATCCTGTATTGGTCCCCTTCAGTCACAGGAAGAAGGACTTTTCCCATTAGTCCCCCTAGCTTCTCAAGCTAAAAGACTGCTGTACCCCATCTTTCTGCTGACTACTCTGTTTTTCCTGTGGTGATATTCTCTGGGTTTTTCAAGATCATTAAGGGAGGGAGAGAATGAATTACTGCTTACTCTACCATATTGGCTCCCAGAAGTTTCTCATTTAATTTTTAACTGCATCTTTACATCCTAATGTGTTAGGCAAAATCCCAACACTACTCTGACTGAAGCCAACAAGAACCAAAGAGTGAAGTGAAAGGACAATCTGAGAATTCAAGGGAGGGAAGTGGAAGGAAAAAGATAACAGAGGGAAATAGTATAGGGAGAAGAAAAATTGATTTGGGCAAAAAGAAAGGAAAGGGAAAGAAAGTATGACAGAGTTGTTAAAGGACAATTTTTGGACAATGAATGGAATAGCATAGACCAAATGTCTTGGCATATACACACATATACATACATATATATGTACATGTATATAAATATAATTATCTAATTTATTCAAGCAGAAATGTATCAGTTAAATATTAGCTACTTCACTGTCACTGAAAAGGCTCACTCTGCAATGAGAAAGCAATCTACAGTCTAAGAAATTGAGATAAATACCAGAAAGCTGGCAACAGCAATTATTTAATAGATAAACTGGATTATCTATGAACAAAGTGAGCACAGTTAAATAGGATTTTATATATAAAAACACACATGTGTCTTTTATATATTTACATGTGTGTATATTTATACAAAGTTCCTGGTAATGTTATAGCTTACTTTTATTCATTATGGACTTTTCCATTAATCTTTTATTGACTTGTGATTTTTATTCCTTTAAGACTGTTCTATTCTATGATTAAGAACTATGCCACATCTTATTTATTCTACCTCTACCGCTTCTCTTACATTTGTTTTAATCTCTCCATGCACATGCCTACCAATTTATTAAGGCTTTCATCACCTGTCACCTAAACATAGAGGATTTCAGTAGTCTCCTAGATAGTCTCCTTGCCACCATGTCCCTTCCAATGCATCCTCCATACACCACAGGTCTGACTATGTCATTCTTTGAATCAGCAGGCTTCTGTGGCTCCTTGTTATCTTTAGAAGCAAAAACAATCTCCTCTTTTTATCTTTTAAGAACCTTCACAACCTGGCTCCAAAACTACCTAGTTTTAAAGAGCTATAATCATCATGTCTCCTAATAATAGCTAGTGCTTTAAGATTTACAAAGCTCCTTACTTTGTAACATTTGATCCTGTCAACAACTCCATGAGATAAGCACTATCACTATCTCTATTTTATAAATGATAAAACAGGTTGAAGAAAGTTAAGTGATTTGCCCTTGGTCAATAATTGTCTGAAATTGGACTTGAATACAGGACTTTTTCATTCAGAGTCTAGCACTCTAGTCAATACTTTACTTAATAATCTTCCTGTCATAAACATTCTCTTGTCTAGGTTTTGCACTCCCAATTTCTTTGGCTTCTACTAACATCACTGTCTGAAAAGCCTCCATTTTGTCAATGATTATTTTAAAATGTGATAATCATCACTGAACACAACATTCCCCATGTGGTCAAACTGCTTTAGATTACACTTGGACTAACCTACCAACATTGACAGGAATATAAACAGTAGGCTTTTATTTAGAAAGCATATATGAAATGAAAAGCAACATGGAATATTGGAGAATAATCTACCTTTGCAGCCAGGAATAAGCGGGTGAAGTTCAGTTTCTGATACCTTATAAGGTGTATGAATCTGGACAAGTTTGTAACAACTTCTCAATGATCCAGGCAATGTAGTAAGAATGTAAGTTTCAGAAAAATTGCCATTCTGCATTGACAGAGTGTTCTTCCACGGAGTTCCCAATACTAATATAATCATAGGTTTAGATATGTGAAATAATGCAGAGTTAGAGCCTATAAAACTATTCAATAACAAACGTATAAAGGAGCTGAGTTTAGATTTATTTTACCTCTCTGAACCTGTTCTTCACTTTTCTTGTATCACATTATTTTTGTGTGCCTTGATCTTTCTTGGTATTCCATGTCCTTCATGTAACCACGAAAGTGATTCAATAAACCCATTAGCATCTAGGTATAAGGCATGTCATGCATTTCTGTTCTAAGAGACACTCATATTTTGAAGGGTTAGACCAGCCAGTAAGCCAACAAATATTTACTAAGTGCCTATTAGTATACAAAAGGAAGCAAAAGGTAATTCTTGTTCTCAAAAGAGCTCATAAGTGAATGGGGAACACAATAAGCAAACAAATATGTATAAACAAGCAATATACTGGATAAGTCAGAAATAATTAAGAGGGAAGGTACTAGAATTAAGACCAAAGAATGACTCTCTAATAGTATGGAGGTTCTGTGACACATTGGTTATGGAAAACTGTTTTGAGCTGAAGTTTGAGGGGAAACACTTATAACTCTAAAATCTTAATATTGCAGTTGATAAATTAACTTAACATACTTAAAAGCCATGTCTTGAATCTATCCAAAGGATTCATTCTGGCTTCTTTTCAGGAGCTGATTAACCATTTCATGTATGTCTATATTGTAGCAAAATCAGTTACAATATTTTGCAGGAAGATATTAAAGCTAATTCACATGTGAGTATTCAACTCTGACAAAATCATAGAATTTGAAAGTTGGAAGGGATCTCAGTGACTATCAATTTCAACCCACACTACCCAAAATAATTTCCTCTAAGATATGCTCCACCAGTGGTCATCCAACCTCTGCTTAAAGACCAATTAAATCATCCCACAGACAATTACTAAATACCTTCTGCATGAATAGCAATGTGCTAAGCCATAGAAAAGAACAAAAGATTAAAGAAGACACTGTAAATACTCATGAAATAGAAGCACGTATCAGAGACAAATGAAAATTAGACTAGGTAAGCACAGAGAGAGGCAAAGGACCACTTAAGAGGAAAATGTATCATCTGCTGTGGATCAAAGAAGTCAACAAGAAAAAAGTGGAATTTTTGTGTGTGGGTGGAGGGATGCTATAGGGATAGATGGGATTTCTAACCTTTCCTGCATCATAGTATGTTAACTGAGTTATCACAAATAACCAACAATTTAAAAAGTATCTAGAGCCTCAAATCTGATAATGTAAGTTTTTTCTTTAAAGTTATCATTCTAGTCAGCCTTCATTTGTATTTCTTTATTGCACAATTAGCAAAAAAAAAAATGTGCTTAAAACCAACTCAGTCTAAACTGCTTCAACTTAATTTAAAGCTGGGATTCATATCATCAAGGCTGTTCCATTCAATCGTACTTTACATCGCGTGGCCCTGATTTGACAGATCATTTAAGATTCATTTTACAATGTTGCTTCTGTAACATTGCTGATAAAAACACAGCTGTGTTTTAAATATTACAGAATTTATAGTCAGCTATAAAAGGCATGATCTTCCCTCCTTTCCTTCCCCCTCCTAACTATGTCACTCCAAGTTTTTTCCTTGTCCCTTCATCACTGGCAGCAGAATGAATGCAATTAAAAAAAAATCTTTACTGACATTTTACAAAGCACTGTTTCTAGGCATATTTTGTAAGACTTATCAATTAAAGAAAATTGCAGCTTCAAAAAGCTCTAAATGAACCATGAGTGTGCATTATTTGGCATGCCTTTAAGGTATTACTGAAGCAGCCATGGCTTCTTTATTTGGTAGCATTTTTGCTGACAACCATTTATTCGTCCCAAGAACACAGAACTATACTTAAATTTCTCAAATAAGTCAACTTTGAAAAATCAAAATCATTAGCCTACCTTTTCTTTAAACTTTCAGAATAGGTCCTGCTTTCACACACACACACACACACACACAAACACAAACACACAGTTTAATAAGGCATAGCTGATAGAGGACTGGGTATGGAATCAAGATCTGTACAAAAATTACACCTCAGACACTAATGCAACGGACAATTATATTAACCTCTCTGAGCTTCATTTTGCCTATCTATAAAACAGGAGTAAAATACTTGATTACTATAAGGATCATATTTGATAATATATATGAAGTCCTTTGAAAATTTTAAGTCCTACATAAAAGTGAACTATTATTATCAACAAGTAGATAGAGGCAAAAAGGGACATGGTGTAGAATAGAGTGGGAAGGTTTTAGAATTAGGAAGATGTAGATTCATAGTCTGCCTCTGATACATTTTAGACGTTCAACCACAGGCAAGTAACAACCTCTCAGTGTTGTCAAGCTACTCTGTATGGCTATTAGATGTAAGCTGCTGAATCTGCGTCTAGTGAAGGTGTTTTCCCACCACAGAGTTCTCCATGCCAGTGAAATTGCAGATGCTACCTCCCCATCCCACCATACTCTACAAAGTAGAGGTGAATATGTATTTGTTACAACAGAGACAACTTTTAGTCTTTCTATGGTTTAAGGTGTGGTGTTCAGTCATTTCATGTGTGTAATAGCTTCCTTTAAAGCACTCTGGTATGGGGGAAAGGATGCTAAATTTGGAATTGAAATACCTATGTTCGAGGGTCAGCCTCCACATTTATTGTGTCATTTTGAGTATTTCCTATAACTTTTCTGAACCCCAAATAACTTATATACATAATCAAGCTGGTCATATTTGCTTCATTTCCCCATCCAAATAAAGATACTTGTTTAATTTAGTGTCCAATCAGCAGATGCATTTTGTATGTATGTGCATGCATGCATATGCATATGTAAACATGTGTTAATATAGCCCAATACAGGATCTACTGGGACAGGTAGAAGATTGGGGAGACAGAAGCTTAGGTGCTGTTTTTATAATGGGATAATCTAGATTCATTTGACTGAATTTTCTTAAATGAAATATCTCTTCCTTGGTCATTCAGATAAAGTCCTTCATCAGAAGGAAAATTGGATTTGAAGTTAGAGAACCTAACATAATAAATATGTTTTTAATGAGTGATATTATTTTTGTAACCTGTCTATCATATATTAACATGTAATATTCCCTTGATTTTGTTAAGAAAATTCATGATTACAAAGAATCATTATTTTAATTCTCTTCCTTCAACAAAGGAAATATAAGAAGGTCATGTGGTTCTGCCTCTGGCTCCATTTTAGCTTAATATTATTTAGTTCCTCTAGCCTCTAGTTTCTAACCAACCTCATCTTCTTTTGAGGAAAATATGCCAATAAAATATAATTATAGGGATAATACTTAAGTTTAAACAAATTCAGATGTTCAAATGATTTAAATGTGGAACAGATATTAACTTCTCATCCTCAACTCATTTTTGTAGTTGTCCCAGTAATTGAAGTCATGGACATAATGGATAGTAAAGGGTGTTGTGGGGACTGCAAACTGAAGAGTATGGATGAAAAGGAGGGTTTGTATGATATGATATATCTTTTCATAAAATTATAATACTTTAGAATTGGAAAGTCTAAGATATTATTTAGTTCAAATCACTATTTTTGAGTTGCTTCTATGCCATCTTTAAACTATCCAAAGTATAATTGAATTTCTTAATCATAGGAATTTAACTACATTGTGAGACAATGTATTCAATTTTTTAACCATCTCAGTTAAAAAACAAAGATAGCTAAATGTTTAGAAACAGTCATTTGTCAGCAAACACATCCTCCCCGACAAAACACATTTAGGGTATCAATTCTTTACAGAAAGACAGACTATATCCTTTAGATTTCAGTGAAGGTGTGGTACTGTCATCTACCACTATTTTTGAACAACTTCATCTAGCCTTTCATTATTGAATACATTGTTATAGTCATAATGCATGTGTATTTGATGTTCTTTTGGTTATCAAATCTTGATTCCATGTTACTTCAAAGTTTTTTTCATTTGTTAATGAATTTTACATGTCCATAATACCTTGCAAAACAAGGACATCCCATCACATTGCAATATAATTTGGTCAATTATTCCTCAATCAATAAGAATATATTTTTCTTTTTTTTTTTTTGGCTATTGTAAATTATATGTTCATAAATATTTTGTGAATATTGGTCTTTTTCTTTTTTTGCTGTCAATAACCTCCTTGCTTACTTGATTAATCTGATCACTTGTCTGTTGAGGAATAGCTTTTAATATTCCATTTTCGTTAATTCCATGTAGATTTCAGATGATAAATTTTATCATAAGTATTGGTTGCAAATATATTTCCCAATCTATACCTTCAGATGCTAGATCAAATGAAATTAATTCTTTAAAATGTTATGTATAATGTAATATAAAATATTTATTATGCCTATAGATATGGAATCTATTTTTAAATTTTGAGGTTTAATTACATTATTGGATTTCATAATATAAAACTGCTTCATTCATCATATAAGTAAAAGCTGGTCTTTGTGATTAATTTTAAATATATTTCTGTATTCTAACTCTTTTTTATTTTTTCATGTCTATTAAGTAGTTATATACATTTCTAGCTTCTTTCTATGCTAATGTCTTCTTGGTTTGTTTCCCATATTTTCCACTTAAAGTGAATTTTCAGAGTTCACGTTCTATTTGAAAAGTTTACATGATGATGACAACAACGAATACTGCATTTAATTCACTTGTAAATTCATCTGGATCAGGATTTTTTTTCTCCTTTGGAAGTTTTTTATGATTTACTACATTTGTCTTTCTGAAATCAGGTGTAGTTTATTATTTCCTGTATTGTTAAAAAGAGCATTTTATATTTTAAAAACAATTTGCCAATTTTACTTCAGTTGTATTTCCATAAAATTAGTCGTGATATTTCTAAATATTTTTCTTAATTTTCTGTGGTCTATTTTCAAAGACTATAGTCTTTGTGAATTGACTTTTATAATTTTTGATCTTAGGAACTATCTTTTTCTTTTCAGCAGTATATTAACCAAAGTTTTACTGATTTGTTGGTCTTTAAAATTAGCTTTTTATCTGCTCAACAATCTTTTCCATTTTTAATTATTTTGAATTTCACTTTTAACTTTTTTGATACTAGTTTTAGCATGTTCATTCATTGATATTTTAGTCTTTATATTTACATTCCTAGTACATTAATTTTTTATCTTTAATATACACTTTCTTTGAAGGATTGATTTAAATGCAATTCATAAATTTTGCTATATAGAAGTGGTTTTATTTCATTTAATATAATTGTTTGCTGTTTACATTTCATTGTTTGAAAAATTCACTATTTAATATAACATTTTGGTCTATTTAAGTCTTTGCATTTTGCTTATATCAATCAACTAACAAATTTTGCGTTCTCATGTAAAATAAATATATTTAACAGTGCCTTTGTTGTGACTTCATTTGCAAATTCTTTTGTTCCAGCATATGATTAATTCAAATAAAGAAGACATCCAATGCTAAAAATGTATAAAGGTATATATTTTAATATTGCTACCCATGAACTGTTAATATATATTAGATTTTTTCTAACACTCTGTTCAAGTCCATGAATTTTTTCTTTCATCTTTTTTGTTACATTTTCCTTAGTACAAAGTAAATTTTTGAGTAACCTATATCTATCTCTCTCTGTATCTATCTATCTGTCTCCATAAATAATGGAAAATGACCTGTTAAGGACCCATAATTTACTTTTTGACTTTTTGCAATTTTGACTTTTTTCTTCCAGTATTCAGAAAGAAGACTTTTGTTATATATTGTGAACATTTTTTCCATTATCTTTAGTGTTTTAAATTATTTACTCACATGAGTTTCTTGGCACTATTTGTTTGTTTACCATGGTTTTCTCTCAAATAATGATTGTCATTTTTTCTTATTCTGCTGGATCAAAATAAATTTTACTTCAAAGTTTCATTTCAATATTTTGTTGAAACTTTATATTTTACATGTATTTGTTGCATATAGCCAATAGTTGAGTTTTTACTCTCCAATTCATGCTATCCCACTTTTTCATTTTGTGGTCAAATACATTCCATTACAATTAATGTTAGGATTCTTAAGTTTGTTAAACATTTTATGTTAATATTACTTCCCATTTAATCTACTTATTAAAAGAAATAAATAATCATGATGTAGTTATAGTTCTCTGTGCATGCTTATGTGTATGCATGCAACAATACCACCTCATTTACAGTCTTTTCTTTGCCAGACTCAAATCCTGTTTTTATAATCAGACGTTCATTGTTGTAGTTCTTTTGCTTCAGGGGATTCCTTTTCCAATCCAACTGTCTGAATCAGATAACCTTGCTACCTATTCCTAATCCAGCCCAGTCTTCTCTCTAATGTCATCTTGTACAACCATAACTTTTTTTTAATCTATTACCCAGTCCACATAAAGGTATGCTTTGTGACTCACCTTATCCCCACAAATACTAGAATGATATATCTGTGGTACCACAATTAAAATAGCAAATAACCTTCCATTCTCCATCTTCTTCAGGGCATTTATTTTTGAAAATTTGAGCCCAGAGTTTATTCACTTTCTTTTCTATTTTTTTCTCCTTGATTATTACCTAGCACTCCAAAAAACCCTTTTTTATTTCAGTCTACTGAAAGTTTTTATTCCTGGTAGTCTATGTATTAGCTATTCACCTTACTTTCTTGTCATTAGTATTTCAGTAAAGTGCACTATATATTCCTCAAAGTCACTGATAAAAGTTATTGAAGAAAATATGTCTGAGAAAAGAAACTAATATCAAGCCATTAACTACCTCATTTTACATTGACACTAATCCATTAATCAATACTTTTGGGTTATGTTCAACTAGTTATAAATCCATTTAACTATACTAATATTTATACCCCATTTATTCAACCTGTTCCAAGAATATTAACGAACTAGAATTCTTCAGAGGGTAATGAAGCTCTCTTAGACTCACATTGAGTGAAAACTACTCACTCATACAAGTCTTTGTTATTTTTTTCCAGTTTACTTGGAAGCTGTCTTACCATTTTATAATAGTAGTTTCTTACATTTTTAAATCTGCAAATATCTACTACCATAATGCCTCAATAGTTTGTGAGATTATCTTACTAGTTGAAATTTGAAGTTAAACTAACATTTGTAAATAAATAAGTTAAATATAGAAGTAAACATCTGTTAATTGGAAATAGTTTGAGTATAAATTTGTAAAATATTCTATCCCCAAATACCTAATCATTGTTTCAATCACTGAAAATTAATTCTTCTGGGACTTGACAGACTCTTTGAGAGTCACTAGATAAGATGCAAAATCCTTTCCTGTAGGAGTAGTTTCCATTTCTACCATCAATTAAAATCTTTTAAGGAATTAGTCAAGAGCTAGTTAGACTCACATGAATGATTGGAGGCAACAAGATCTGAGTTTGAATTCCAACACTTCAATTACTGGTGTGACCTTTGAAAAATCGTTTAACTTTTCCAATCTCAATTTGCTCATCTATAAATGAAAAGATTTGAGTAGCTGACTCTAAACATTTTCTCTAGATCTTCAATTATTATCCTATAATCCTATGACAAAAAGATGGAATCTGTCCCTGAAATGAAGAAGAAAAATCTTGCTGAAAGGGAAGATGTAAAGGTGTTAAATACTAAATTTCTCCATTTCATGATTTTGGCTAGGTTCTTACTAAATTTCTGTTGTTCATCTATGTCAGGTAGGAAAAATAATTATATTTCAGATATATGAGTTAATATTTTTTATTCTTTCCATTTCTCCTTTCAACCTTCACACTTCTTTGGTCTTCTTTTCCTTTGCTCCCATCCTCTCATGTAAGGTTCAAAAGGGATTTGAGGGAAGTAAAATAGTACCACAGGAGGAAGGATGTATTTGGAATAGGAATCAAGCACCATGTCTCTTTAATTTGTTTAGTTATCTCATGCCACTTGATTGTATCTGCTGTTTGAGCACCAACACACCCAAGAAGGGAGAAGCTTTTAAGCATTAGGTTCTTTACTAGAGGGGAAGTTTGGGGCCATGACAACCCATGAAGCAAATTATTATTATCATCATGATTTTAAAATGATCCTCTATCTTATGGGGAGGGGAGGTAGCCCATCAACTTTCAAATTGATGCTGGCAGAAAGTCTGAAGGCAAAAAGATTCCTACAATATTTTGACAATCTATACAAAGTTTTCTGAACACTAATAGTTTAAATGTTAGATCTTTCTCCAATGACCAGTGAGTTGATATCTGGCCAGAGGAAATAAGTCACATCTATACTGACCTGGTATACTTATTATAAATGAAACAGGAAGACCTAGAAGTTGCTGCTAGTTGGAAGGCTCTATCACAGGTTTTCATCAGAGAGGAAATAAATGAGTTGGCAGAGTTGTTTTCATTCTGTTCCCAAGGGTAACCAAAAATATCCTTTCCTGGGATACTAGCTAAACTTCACTTGTAGTCAGTGCTCATGACAGCCCTAATAAGACAATCAACATGAAAATAATTGTAGTTCATGGGCTTTGTACATTGTAGAGGCTATTAAGAGATGGCAAAGTAAATTGTAAAGGGCACTGAATGCATGGATTCAAGTTTTGACTGAGAGATCAGGGACCATGCTATTTAATTTCTCCAAGCTTCAATTACTTCATTTATAAAATGCAGATAGCATACTATTTCACTTACAGAATTACTGTAATGCCAGTACTCTGTAAATCTTAAAATGTTATATAAATTTGAACTATTATCATTGCTGTTAGAGAAATTGGTTCAGGTTGATCTGATTGGGCCTCTTCCTTGAGACAGTAGAGAGAATATATGAAGGCCCCAGCAGCTGATGAAGCTACCAAACCTGAAACCAAATTAATTACACTAACCCCTTTGTTTATTGTTTACTTTCCTATGCATGGTAGAAGTATTAAAAGTACCCGGTTTTGCTTAGATTCGTTGGTTCATTTTTAAAAGGTCTTTTTTTTTTTTTTTAAGTCTGCCTCAATATAACAGCCCCAAACTTTAGGAGTAACTCTGGATTTGGCTGTACTTATTAAAAGAAAAGATTTTGGTATTGCAGTTATATTTGCAAACTTCATTTCCCAGTAATTAGAACAGGACTGAGACCCAACGATGCTTATAAAGAAAACACACATGTCTTATTGTATCCTTCTAGGTGAATGCTACACCTATGATCTGTATACTATTAATAAACTGTAGGGTTAGATTAAAAGAGAATCTTACTGTATTTCTAGTCCCTATAATCAAGACCAGGGCTAAATCCTGTGATCTCAGAGGGCACATTCAATTACTTTATTTTAAATGTAGACCTTATTAGGTAAGAGTTGTATTGAATCACTAATATATATAACCTAAATTGGAAGAACTCAGACCAAATATTCCTTTGTAGTTGGGCTCTGAATTTCAATCTGAAAAAGAGCGTTCCATTGACAAAAGGAAATTAGAAGAAAGAATGGAAACAGCATATTTCTGGAAGGCAAAAGGACTAAAGGCTATATGGATAACCGTCAACAATAGTCAGCTATGGTGGAATTCAAGCACTTGAGTGTGAATAGGGTAATTCATAAAATTTATGGGATTGTCATCTAAGAGTCTTGAATGATATCATAATCTAGACCTGAGAAGAGGTGCCTAAGTCAGAGGGAGGGACTGAATTGGAAAGAAAGTGAAGAAGAAGAACAGAAGATAGAAGGAGAGAAGGAGGAGAAAAAAGAACATATGCACACATACATAGATGCAAACACACCCACAAGTGACTGAGATATGAAAAAAGCTCATGATTCTAAGCAAGAGCACCTGTGCTTGAATTACAATTATTCTTCTTAATACACTTGCGACACTTTCTCTCCTTGGGCATCAATCTCCTCATTTATAAAATTAAAATAATACTGTCTCTTACTCAAAGTCTATTATTATTCCCTTAGCTGTCAATGTTTCCAATCCACTCCTCACTCCCTAACTCCAACTGTTGTTTTTTGTTAAAAAAAAAAAAAGCATGCATGTCTCCCTCAACAACAGCAACAATAAAAAGTAAAAATAAGAAACAAGCCATGATACTTGACGTCACATTTTGTTTCATTTTTTCCTTGTATTTCTAGTGTTTGGCATGCAATACACACATAAGAAAATGTTTATTGAACAACTGGTTGACAGGATCTACTCCACAGGGTTTCAAGAAATGATGAGAAATGAGACCTTCCATTGCTATCTTGCTGCTAGCTATTACTGAGTTTTTTGTTTGCTATTTGTTGTTATTTTCTTTAGGTCATTTTCTTTCTTTTCTTGGACAGGCATTTTAGATGGACAATGAGGTAAGCACAGAAAGAAGCATGAGGAAGACAGCATTCTTAATTACTTTTGGAAAACTGAGCAGTGCTTTCATTGACTCCAAAGCTCCTTCTACTACAACTCTCTTCCCCTTTTTAAAAATCATGTATATTCTTCCATTGATAATATATAGTTGTGATTTGTACAGCACCATGATCATAATAATTAATACATAAAATTGGCATAACTCAAAAGTCTGTGGTCACTCATATTGCTAATATTATCAGGATAGAGTATATTACCAACAACGACTTGAAGATGGGAAATATTATAAAAAGACATCCTCAAAGTCTATGTGAATAGAAGTAATCAGGTGGCTCCATGAAGAGTGGTAGACCTGCAGTCAAGAAGATCTGAGTTCAAGTCCAGACTCAGACATTAGTCATATGACCCTGGACATGACAAGTTATCTCTGTTGGTCCCATTTTCCTTATCTATTAAATGGGGATGACAATAATACCTATGTCTCAGGATTATTATAGGGATAAAAAGAAATAATATTAGTGAAGTTCCTTTATAAACCTTGTATATTATTATATGTAATATGTAATGTAAATATTCTATGTGAATTATGTGTTATATAAATATAACTAATTAACATAAATACTAGCTATTAAATTATATAATTGTATATAATATAATTTAATAAATTAATATAATAAATGAATACAAATACTAGCTATTATAATAATTAGTTTATGAAAGGAAAGGGATTCATCATGACCCAAATATGTCAATAAGTGTGGCATTTTTATCAATGAACTAACAATAACAACAACAACAAAAACCTAGAAGAAAGTATTAAGATTATTAGATAGAATTTCTATGAAGCATTTATGCAAGGATTTAGACAAAGATTACACCAGACTAGAAGCTGTGAATGCATTTTAATCTGTACTGGTTGGGAGAGTGTGCATAGGGAGCTTCTGGGTTCATCACTCATGTACTGTATCATCCATATACAGATATTTATCACCCAGAGTACTGTAGCACATCTAAGCCCTCATTGCTTAAATTCTGTGAATTTAATTTAAATTCTTAAATTCACATTCCGCTATGACTGTCCTATTTATCAGAACTAGGTCCTTGATGTTTAAATTGATTTCCCCCTCTAAACAAATCAATGAGCATGTAGTTGCATATGTGCCACTTATTTTAGTCATTGTATTGTAATAATGAAACATGAAGTCCCATTGAATGTGTGTTTCACAATTGTGAAAGTGATGTGAGAGTGTCAAGGGCAAATGAAACCATCTATAACAGGGAAAGAAACAAGTGTGATGTGGTATGCCTATTATATGCCAGTCCTAAGAATCTCTTCTGTCCTCCATAATCTTTCCAAGACCACTGACAGTGGCTCAAAAATAATATCAGCCAGTTCTTTTAGTACCTTGAGATAGGCTTGACTTTAAGAATCCTTTTTAGCTCTAATTCCATAAATGAAAGTTTGGTCTAATTTAGGCTTGCATTTAATTTATACAATGTTACTTTAGATGATCATTTTCTTAACATCAGACCTACTTCACACTTTTGATAATTTATATTTGACATGTCATGTTTTATTACATGAAAAGTTGTGTTAAAATATGAATTCTTCTGCATTGACTAATTAGCTGCACAGTATTTTCCCCTGCAGGTTAGCATGAATTCTGTACCTCTGCAAAATGGAGCTGGAAAATCCCATAATGCACCATTGCCAGGACTCACTATACAGGTAAGCATAGCATGACCTTCTAAGACATATCCAGAAAGGCAGCTGTATCGAATTTTATCTCCTATGTTGAATCTGGCTCCATGGAGGACTCCCTTAAGTATTTCTCCAGGATTTCCACATGTGTGGCTAGGTAGCACTGTTGGAAGAAAGAAAAAATAAGACAAATTAATTTTAGACATTTTTTTCTCTTATTTAAATTCTTGACATGATTCCTTTACATAACTACCAAGAATACAAGATCACTTCCCAACTAGGATGAGTCACATGATGGAAAGCTTTTGTGGAAGCCTCTAAGCAAGGGATTCTTAGACTTTTTGTGTCATGAACCCTTTTGGCAATCGACTTGAAGCCTGTGGTGTCCTGTATTATTGCATGAAGGCACAATTGCCTGAAATGTTAATTTTCAGTTTCAGTTTTGTGAAAATAAAGATATATTTTTCCCATTCAAATGTGCAGATCTTAGATTGAGGATCCATACTCTAAGCTATCTAAATTATTCTATTTCTCACCCTTGTTTTCTCTCTCCTTACATCAAACTAAGAAAATGTCACTCAATTCCAGTCCAGATACCTCCTAATCCTTTAAATTCTAAATTATCCTGCTGACCACATTCTAATACCAACAATGTAGTTATGGTATGGGTCAGGATTAATTAGAACTTTACTGTTTTGGGGAGTGAGAGCCAATATTTGTCCCTCGGAAATGCTCCAAGAAATTTGAGTACTGTCTTTGCAACAATATCATACTCTAACAATTTTCCAAATGCCAAACTTTTTCATTGGGAAGGCATTGCATTGTTACACAGATTTTCTACTTAGTTGATACACCCTTACATCGATTGAGCGAAGTCCAAATTATTTAGCAACTACTATTTGTTTTTGCTCCTTTCAAAGAGAACACGTAGGCAATAATTTAAATTTTTCATTAATTATCCTAATAGTTAAAGACAGTTATTGTTTCCAAAGAAACAGTTTTCCCAATGAGCACTTAATAATGGTGTATATTTTTAGTAAGTACATGAGAAAGAAATCAAGTTTTCTTGTGCAATTATAAAAAAAATGTAATCATTAGTACAGCTCCTGCCCCTCCAAAATACCCCAAGTGACTCTCCAGTGGTCTTTGTAGTAATACATCATAATAGTAACAACTGAAAGGTCAAATGGTACACTGAAGAGAGAGTGAAGACGCAGTATCAAGTTTTATTTCTGGCACATGACAACTGTGAAACTTTGGGTAGTTAATTTAACCTCCCTGTGTCCCAGAAAATACTCTAACACACTAAATTGAAGATCAATTGCTAATTTTCATTGGTGAAGGGAATTTACACATAAGTATTATTCATTATACCAAGAACACTACATGTCAGAATTAATGATGATAATAACTCCCACTACTATAGCACTTTTAAGTTCTATAAAACTGTACTCATATTCAATCTATGAGTATCCTTACCTGGTTAAAAAAATAAGGTTCAGCTAGGGCAGCATAGTGCAGTGTGCTCCAAAAGTCACACTAAACAGTATAATCATATCTAGATCCAGTAACACCTCTACTAATCCTACACCTCAAAGATGTCAAAGAAAAGAAAACAGATCCATTGGGATAATTACATTTATAGTCATCCTTTCTGTGGTGGCAAGAACTAGAAACTAAGGAAATTCATTCCTTTGGGGAATGGCTGAACAGATTATGGTATATGGATGTAATGGGACACTATTATTCTATAAGAAATGAACAAAGAGAAGGTTTCTGATACATTTGGGAAGACTTGCATGAACTAATATGGAACGAAATGAGCATAATAAGGAGAATAAATTACAAAATAACAATTGTGAAGAAAAACAACTTAGGATCTCTGATCAATGACTTGACTGACCATGATTCCACAGAACTGATAATGAAGAATACAATCCACCTCCGGACGAAGAGATGGTACCTCAAAATCTAAAAAGAAACATATGGTTTTTGATTTGGCAAATGAGGGGATGTATTTTGAATACAGAAGGATATTGTTTTTTTCCAGTGAAAGAAAGGTAAGGGGGAGAGAAAACAAATGTTTGTTTATTGGGGAGATAAAAGTAATTTAAAATGTTAAAAAAAGAAAGAATGCCAGATTTAAAGTTCAAGGTCTTGGATCTGAATTCTAGACACATCCTACCTTGTGAACTTGGGCAAGTCATTTATTTTCTCTGGTGCTCACTTTCTCCGTCTACAAAATGATGGGAATAAATTAGATGATTTTAAATTCCTTTTCAACTATAAGTTTATGACCAAATGAAAATCTCAGAATCACAGAGAAAGTAGCAAAGTCAGGATTTGAACTTCAGTTTTCAGACTCTATAATCAGTAATTTATTTTCATTAAACATGGAACAGGAACGTGCCTCCCACTTCATGTTTTTCTTCATCTTACAGCTTTAAAGAAAAAGTAGATAAAAGATCAAGGAGTTTCAGATGATTTGTTATAGATGAAGTTCAAGAAGTTGCATAATATCAAACAGACACCATGATATTCAATAGCCACTTAGGTAAAAAAAAAAATGTGAGATGGATTATTGACAGTTTGGCTAGTAGTGATCACACAAGGCTCCTAGGCTACATTTTGTGCCCCTGGAACCATGGGCAAGTATACTTATACTTTTAGATCCACTTCCCATTCTCTTTCATCTCACCACTGGGATTTTGAATCTATTGATTTTTAGGTATGTCACGCAGATCTCTGAAAGTAGTATTGATCTCAATTTTCTACCTTTCAGTAGATCAGATTAGTATCAGTAGTCTACATTAGTATTAAGGTAGGACTCAAGGAAAGAGAGATGAATGCTAAGAAGACAGTTCAGTCTAGGGGGACTGGATCATAGGTTCAAAGATTTAGGGCAAGAAGGGACTTTGAAAGTAATCTTGTTCATTCCTTGCATTATACCGATGAACAACCTGAGACACAGAGTGGTTAAACAGCCTACCCAAGATTATATAGGTGGTACTTGGAAGAGTCAGAATTCAAACTCTGTTCCTCTGCATCCAAATCCAAGTGATCTTTCCACTCACTGATTCTTTGAATTGTTACCTGTGTATCCTCTAGAATAGCAAGTGATTGGATCGACTCTTTTCCATCTAAATTCCTAAGGTCAATTTGATAGGAAGCATATGGTCAGGAATCAGAACTTTTACTCTCAGAGTATGAGGTATTGTATGACAAACAATCCTGGTGTTATTTATTATAGCACACCAGGAAAAGAAAAATGGTGGCCTATTTCAACACTCCTTAACACCATTTTATTGCATCTTGTCCAAGAACATATAAAAATCCATCACTGGCACCAGTGGCATCTGTAATATTCTTCTTCATAAATTTAGGCTACATCCTCCTGACTGGGGTTGGATTTTACTATTATTCATCATTCATATTGCCCCTGGATGCTTTGCCATCTTTCTCTTGTTCTTTTCCCATCTCTTTTCTTTTTTAATCTTCTCCGTATTGTACAGCTAAATGTTCCATGTTTTAAAACTTCTATGCCATTTTAACCTCTTAAATAGGATGGTTATTAAATAAATCTAATAACTTAATTGAATATATCAATGATAAAAACATACCTTTAATATGAATGACCTGAAAGATCACTGAAATGCATATTATATATTGATTGGTGGTTTAAGCCATTCATGTTTAGCAGCATGTGCAGACAGGTGTTTAAAAATAGATTTCAGTGATAAGAACAAAAATATAATTTTCCCTTTGCTGAAGTGAATTATTTCATATACACACACACACACACACACACACATAATATTAGTGGGTTTTTTTCAGTTATTTTGTAGTTCCATCTACCTTTGGTGTATGAGAATGTGAGTCATAATAGATTATATCTACATAGAATTTTAAAGCTTCCTAAGTTCTTTTCTCCCCAATTATTATGAAAGCAAAAACAGCATGAAGTTTCAAGTATTATTGGTCCCACTTTACAGATGAGAAATCTGAGATTCAGAGAATTTAAGTGACCTGCTTATTGTTACACAGTAAGTAGTAAAACAAAAATTTTAACCCATTTCTCCCAAATAAAGGCTTTTTTTTCACTATGCTTTGAAAGCACCGAGATAATATATATATATATATATATATATATATATATATATATATATATATATATATATATATATATATATATATATATGTAAATGGGCTTCCAGACAAACTTGGGGTATTTTGCCTACTGTTGCTTATGTGGAAAGAGATGTGACTCCAGTTTGGTGGAGAGAATGTTGAACAGGACATGATGTTGAGTACTTGTATAAGCAAAGGAAACTTGTGACAGTTTCTTCAGAAACATTTGTGGTTAGAGACATTCTTTTAGAGAGACACTTTGAGAGAAAGTAGCCACAGACAAACGGAAGAACTCATCTCCTCAAAATGTTCCCAGTTTTCAACTTGCATTCATAGAGATTCCAGAATAGACCTTGTTGGGTAAGAAAGACTTTCTTTCTTTGTGTTTAGATCTCAACTTCCAGCTAAAAGTTAATTCATTCTTGAATATTCTTGGGTATTTATTATCTATATAATTTGTCTGATTTCTGTTTGCTTGGATAAATTTTACTCTCTATTTGCTGTTTGTGATGGTCTTTTATAAAATTAACTTAGAAGCTAAGCTATCTAGGGAAAACTGAGGGCTACCTGTCCCCTTAAGTGTGATTAGAGTAGTAGCTTTTGTTATGAACCTATGATACTCTTAGGTCAGCAATGTTTGAGGTAGACATACAGATATAATTCTCACCCAATATCTCTCTTAGAAATGAGTAAAGAAAGGAAACAAATGATCAGACAAGGGACTTTCTCTAATCCCTTCAAGGTGAAAATCACGGTCTCTCTTGGAAAAGAAGGTTCCTGAGATATTTCTCTATATTACCTATGAGGTATATCTATACATTTAGACAATCACTGGAAATACTGCAACATATGTTAGACATACAGACATAGATATATACATATATACATACATATATTTTTTCACTAAATTTCCCTAAATATCTCCTGCCTCCCCCCTCTCTCTCTTTCTCTCTCTCTCTCTTCCTCCTCCTCTTCTCTCTTCTCTCCCCCTTCCCTCTCTCACTTCTTTTACCCCTCTCTTTCTCCTCTTTGATATCTTTGTATTAAAACAAGGATTCAAATTTAAGAACTTCAGGTACCTGGGTAAATTTTGAAGTCCTCACTGAGGCCTTTTTATTTACTCACCTGAACAAACACAAAATAGATTTTGATTTTAACAACTCATGGCATATGAGTTTAAATTCTATTAAACTATTTTCAATTTTTCTTCAGTTTTATTATATAACTTTTCTTCCTTTGGCAACATGGTAACTGTTCTAAGGAAGTTAGCATTCAGTAAAACTTGCACTGTTTAGAGTTGCACCTCCCCGCCCCCCCCCATGAAATTCTAGAGCCCTGTTTCTAATCAAAAACTTCATATTGCTCAAATCCATTTGTGACCATAGAGAAGAGATGCTCACTGGAAAGATGAATTGAATCTGCAGATTGCATAACTGTGCTGCAAGCAAACATCAAATTCTTTTTATCAAAAGCAGGCTAAAAAATGTCATACTTATTTGTTTCTTCATTTAAAAGAAAGCATTGAGAAGGAATAAATTTTGTTGGTAGTATATACTGAGGTTTATAACCATTTGGGAGAAGGGAGATATATAGTATTGAATGCTGTGTTTGGAATAAAAGGACTTTTCACCTCTATGGGTTCCAGTTTTCTCTTCTGCAAAGTGAGGGATTAAAGTTGATGACCTGGAGGAAGGTCCTTTCCAACATTCTTATTCTATATCTTGGAATACCTGCATCATTCTTACTGTATAGAACAGTCTACTTTTGACCTGTTCAGGGGTCACATGGAGGGAGTCCTGGTTTTCTAAGGTAAAAATCTTACCTTTGTTCTAGATAGTCTTATTTCATTTTTGAAATGAAAATTTTGGGTTTAATTCAACTCCCATAAGTCCAAAGACTTTTAATGGCTAAAAATTTAAGAAAAATATTTTAATAAAGTATTATACAAGATTCCTAATCTGGCTAGAGTTTTCTGTCATATAGGAAGACTCAGTTTTATCCTGGTGGAACACCTGAGGTAACCGCTAAATACTTTTGAAAATTGACCTGAACTCCGAGAGATCTGAATAGACTGAAATACTAAATTTAAATCATATGAATGCAATGAGAAAAGAAACTATGTCTTCCCAGTGATTTCCCTTCCAAATGTAAGAAACTTTAGAAGTATTGAATATTTCCCCACTTTTCTCGGACTAGCTTTCTCCCCATTAGCATTTAAGAATGTTAGTGATAGGCTTTTGATGGGATAAATATCTAAAAATAACACATTAATCACATGTTTCATGGATCCTGGAAAAATTATTCCAAAGTTAAAATGAAAAATTCCATAGACATAAATGTAATTTACTAATTTGCCAATGATAATGACTGCAATAGGCTAACAGCTATCACAAACTTTCAGGACCAATTGTTCATGCAACCTATGCAAATAAGCTATCCTACAAATAGGACTTGTCACACCATACAATGTTGTTGCTGTTTTCCTAACCTGATATCTGTGGAGAGCACCAAGAAATGAGCTAATTTAACTAGGCCATAGAACAAGCTGTTGCACTGTTGGACAGGAAGACAGATGAAAATGACAACCATGCTCCATGAAATATGCAGGAGTTCACAAGATGCCATGGCTTGTCTACATGAGCCATTTCATTATATTGCTTATGATCTTATAAATTGAAACCAAATTGATCAGGGAAACAACAAAAACAAAACAACATTATGTGCAAAATCTGGTCTATGTGCCCCCAGACTTTGACAAAACAAAATAATACAGACTAAAGAGAAAGACGTCAAGGACTGCAGTGATCTGTGATAATAAATTGGTATAAGCATCCTAATAACCTCTTAACATGAAGTTGCACGCCAGAAACAAAGAGACATACTTAGACAATAAAAGTTGGATATGCATAAGGAACTGTTGACAACTTCTGAAAAGTTAGAATTAGGAATTCTTGGCATCTCAACATTTCTAGAAGATGATGATGTCTGTGAAATATAGCAGCTGGCATTACTTTGGTCAGTGGTGATTTTACTTAAAATTGGAATATCTCACAAGGAGCAGGAAGATGCAAATGGCTTTAGCATAAGGAAAACATGGGTTTGAGGGCTGATTCTGGGTGGTCACTGACCTTTTCAGCACACCAGGTTACCCTCTGATAAGAAACTGCAGAGGAAATGGATACTTTCATTGCTAAAATGATTTCCTTTAACAAGAATTCTCTATAACAAGAAAAGCTCAAGCTCAAATTTTAAAAGATATTTTAAAAAGAAATTAATGTGTTTCCTACATTTCAGAATTAGAACTGAGGTATCATAGCTATGGATAGACCAGAAATAGCCTCACAGCTGTCACTGGTCAAGGTTCAATGTTATGCCACACATATCCTATTATAAAAGTGTCAGTTTCTTTCCCTGACACCTCTGTTGATGACAGAAAGACACATGGAAGAGTCTAAATGTAAAATCATCATTGTGGTTGAATAGACTTGTGGTGAGTGAATGAGGGTATACTGAAAGTTTATAAATATCGTGTGTGTGTGTGTGTGTGTGTGTGTGTGTGTGTGTGAGAGAGAGAGACAGAGAGAGAAAGAGAGAGAGAGAGAGAGAGAGAGAGAGAGACAGAGACAGAGAGAGAGACAGAGACAGAGACAGAGAGAGAGACTGAGAGAGAGACAGAGAGACAGAGAGAGAGAAAGAGAGACAGAGACAGAGACATTCAGAGAAAGAGACAAAGCAATAATATTACTGTGGGTATGTTGAGCATGAGCAGTGGATAGAGTCAGGAAGGTCCTTCTTTCTTATTTCAAATCTGGACTCAGACATTTACTAGCAGTGACCCTGGGCAAGTCATTTTAACCCTGTTTCCCTCAGTTTCCTTACATATAAAATAAGCTGGAGTAGGAAATGGCAAACCATTTCAGTATCTTTTCCAAGAAAGCTCCAAACTGATTCATGGAGAGTCAGACATTACTGAAAATATGACCAAACAACAACAAAGATTTGTGAGTGGATCTCTTTGCATATAAATCTGAGGAGATGTTTCAAATAAGAATACACATTTCTGTTAGGAATATATCCAGGTGCATATCACTAAAAACACTCCAAGAGGAATGTTCATACTCACTCTGAATATTAGAATATTCTGAAGCCTTAAGAGCCATCAAAGGGGAAAGAGAAAGCCTGAGAATAGCTGGCAGAATTAAAGTTTGAATATGACCACATGTGAAAGTCTTATAACAATAAATATACATTTAAAGATCTGGTTTATGAAAGAAAATGAAAGGAATGTGCATATATTCCTTAAGGTCCATTCCAAGGCCCACTTTTGTGGGATTTTTGTTTGGGATTTTGAAGTCCTAGCTTCTACTTCTAGTTCTCTTATTAGTTGTATGAACTTGGGCAAGATAATCACAGGGTTTTAGTTTTTTTCATCTCTTAAGTAATGATTGAAACTAGGTTTGATGCCCAAAAACATCCTTTAAAATGACCAATTCCTTTGGTCTCTAGGTCTGACTCATGTTAATCTCTTCCCTCCTTAACCTTTCTGTAACATTTTGTAGATGAACCATTTATTTCTGGCACTTAATTATATTCAAAGTTAACAAATGTTTTAATATCTGTCTCATAATATACTGTGCATGAAGCTTTTTTATTATAATCTTGTTATATTTTCTCTATTTCTTTTGTATTTTAAGTTCTATCTCCCAAATAAGACTATGAGGTTCTTGAGAGCAAATGTAATGGCCTATACTTATTGTTTTGTATTTACAATATTCTCCTCTGTTCCCCCCCCACACACATTCCTGTGCCTAGCATATTGCCGCTACTTAACGAATACTTGAAAAAATGCTCACCCATTCATTTTCTTAATTGAGAGGTTATCACTTCTCAGGTCACAGGAAATGATAATAACACTCATCTGCCTTTATCATATTCATTTTAGCACATTTTCTAAGTGCCACAGTCAGTTTAAGAAGATCACTGAAAAGCTGCAATATCCAAGAGATGGTAGCCAGAATGGTCAAGGGTCTTTAGACTATGGGCTATAAAGATCAAATTAAGAAACTAGGGATGTTTAGCCTGAGAAAAAAAAGCTTCAGGAAATTATAGTTGTCTTCTAGTATTTGTAGGGATATCACGTGGAAGAAACATTATACATGTCCTTTTTGTCTCCAGATTGCAGAACTGGGAGAAATGGGGGAATCTAATGTCCAGAGAAGCTTCTGAATAATTATTGCTATCCAAAAATTAAAATGGGATGCCTTAAGAGGTCCTGACTTCCTGCTCCCTAGAGGTATCCAAGCAGAGGCTGATGGGTATGTCATAGAGGGGATTCCTTTTATATGTGAGTTGAAATAGTTGTTTATTGACTTCCCTTCCAACTCCTCACATCTGAAATTGACTCATCTTCTTCTACACTGTTGGGTTGAGGGAGAAATGCTTTTTGAGGTCATGGGAATTTTACACTCAAGCTATCATCAGGTGATATAAAAGACCTTTCCAGAAGTCCTGGGCGTTACCCTTTCAGGGCTTGGTGTAGAAGTGATTTGTCTCTTGGCACTTTGCCACTGTGGCCCCATACAAGCCAAGCTTGTATAGCCATGACTAGAAACATTGGCTGTCATTCTAATTATGCTCACAGAGAATTCCCTCTGTAACACTACAAATCTGGCAAATACATATGGTCACAATTCAGTGGCTTAATTAGAATATCACATCAAACCTTTAACCCAATGGTGGAAATGATTAAATGCATGTCATATTAAATCCCTTTCCAAGAGAAACGTGAAAACATGATGCTAAAATGAAATACAGCATTAATATTCATTACTAGGTAGGGACAGAAAGCCACGGCACAGAAGGTTTCTGAAATGTAACTGAGGAGCGGAAGCAGTTTTAACAGCATGTCTACAATCAATGAAATTTCATTAGGTGCATTCATGGGAAAATTATGTCCCAGATGTCTTGTATCAAACTATTTGTTTACACTTTGTCTTTCCAGTAGTCTGTACAATTTAGGAAATCAAACCTCAAGTATATATTATATAAACCACTTCAGGTTTTGGTGAATTTCTTTTCTGTGTGCTGATGACCTGGATAGTAGCAGTACCAGCAGCTGACATGCATATTTGAGCCAGATTTATGGTTTTATTAGTTTCAGGAATTTTTGTGGTGGAAACTTATTTATTAAGAGCCTACTATGTACCAAGCACTTTAGTTAGCAGTGCAGACAAAGATAAAAATGAAATAGTCTCTGCATTGAGGAGCTTGCATTTGCCTGAGGTGGCAGGGGTGGGGATGCACAGATAAATATATCTAAAGCATATACAAAACTGCTACAATGTAATTTTAAGGGAATGGGAAAGTGCTAAGTACTGGGGCAGGGGCAGGGGCAAAGTTAAGAGTCTTCCAGAAAGCAGTGCCTAGGCTGAGCCTTAAAGGAAGCTTCACAATCAAGACTGCATCTTGACAAATGAAAAATCAGAAGTGATGTACAGAAGGAAATAGTATGATACATTATTCTTCATAGAGGAGGCAGCTAGGTGGCACGTTAGATAAAGTACTTAGCCTGGCGTTAGGCAGTCCTGAGTACAAATGCAGTTTAGCAACTTGTGGGCAACTTAGGATCTTAGAGAGTGGTATGATTCAATGACAGGTTCAGGGTTAAAGAGCTAGTAGACTTCAGGTATAGGACTTGTGCCCAGGTCTCCCTGACTCCAATGTAGCCTTCTATCTATGATGTCATGAGAATTCTTTTATGTTTATATACATACACATGAATCTGTAGAAAGGACAGGTAAAATAATTTATCTCTCCCATATATTACTGTCTGATCAAGTTCCTGTTTTCCTCAGTCTTGAAATGAAACTTTATTTGCTTTATACAGTCCCTGAATACTTTCACAAAACAATAATTTGCCTAAATAATAGTGTGGAGGAAGAGAGTTATAGAGAGGGAGATAGATACTAGTCAACAAATAACATTTAATCATCTTTGTTTTCAGAATACCATGATGTCCCCAGCCAGGGAGAGAAGAGAAGACATTACATCTTTAAGGAGCTTATAGACAAACGGGAAAATGTGTTTAAAATGAAAGGGACTAATGTATATAGAAAATATATGGTTAGGCTTACAGTTAACTACAATGAGGTGGACATGCATCCATGATAAGGTATATAGTTTGTGCATTTGCTGAAAGGAAAATATATGATTTGTTGAAAAAGGTGAGGGTGGGTGAAATTCAGGGAATCATAGTAGTTGAAGAGTCCTCAGATATTGTCTAAACTGAAAGTCAGAGAAAAATAGTATTCTTGACAAGAATAAATAGTCATCTAGCCTCTGTCCAAAGTAAAATCTATCTTCTTCAAGTTTCAAAAGGACAACTACATGCAATTCTGCCCTCTGAGACCAAGGAGTAGTCTAACTTTCCTTCCACAGTATTTGATGATGCCCCTCATGAAATGTAGCATCACGAAATGAACATGATATTCCAGATGTTGTTTGACTGGAGAAGGCAAGCATGTGATAATGTTTATGTTGAAAACTTTAATTTGCATGCAATATCTTGAATTCTACTTTCTTTCTTTCAATATGGTACAAAGTACTCTGGAATGTGGCCTTTCTCCTCATATTTTCTTAAAGCCCCCAAAATTAGCATATATGCACATGTATGTGTATGTGTACCTGTGTTTTTATATATTTGTAGGGCCTATATTAGCAGCTGAACACCTTTGCTAAAATAGTACATTTGCATCTTAAATCCTTTCAGTATATTGTATAGCATGTGGAGTTCTTCAAGTTAAATCAATTTACTTTGAAGCACACTTTAGAGCTAGCTATCTGGGCTATCAATAAAACTGAAAGATAGTAAATTTCAAAATAGATATCCAACAGTAAATTTATAGAAAAAGGTAAAGTTAGGCAATGTGGTTTAGAGATGGAAAAAGAGTAAAAAAGAATATTATTGCCTTTTTTCTCCCAAATGAAACACACACATTTTTAAATGTACATATTATGAAATTTTTCTCTCACACCAGAAATAGCATGAATAATGAATGAGTTTTAACAACAAAAACAATAGCTAACATTTACATAATACTTACTATATGCCATGTACTGTGCAAAGTGCTATATAACGATTACCTCATTTGAGCCTTATTACAACCTTGGAAGGTAGATAATAATTTATTCCCATTTTACATATAAGGAAACCGCAGCAGAGAGTTTATACAGATATCAAACACCTGAGGTCACCTTTGTACTCAGGATTGCCTGACTCCAGGTCAAGTGCTTTATCTAATGTGTCACCTCGGTGCCTCTTCTATGAAGAATAATGTGTCATACTACTTCCTTCTGTACATCACTCCTGGTTTTTCATTTGTCAAGACACAACCTTGATTGTGAAGCTTTCTTTAAGGCTCAGCTTAGGCACTTCTTTCTACAAGAATCTTAACTTTATCTCCTGCTCCTTCTCTAGTGGTTAGCACTTTCCTTAAAATCACATTGTAGCAGCTTTGTATATACTTTGTATCTATCTGTGAATCTCTTACCCCCTGGCCCCCAACCTCCTGCAAATGCAAGCTGCTCAATGCAGAGACAATTTAATTTTTATCTTTGTCTGTACTGCTTAGCAAAGTGCTTGGTACATAGCAGGCATTTGATAAATATTTGTTCATTGACTTTTAGATGGAGAATCACTACCATGACACCAACAATTTTTTAGCCATTAGAAAATGGGGCTTTCATGAGTCAATTTAAAATTAGGCCTAAAAGATATCAAAAGTGGGGGCTGAGCCAAGATGGTGGAGTAAAAGAAGTAGGGACTTGCTTGAGTGCTCCCCCAAACCCCTCTAAATACCTATAAAAGTGACTAAACAATTTCTAGAGCAGTAGAACCCACAAAATGAAAGAGTGAAACAAATTTCTAGCCCAAGACAACCTGGAAGGTCAACAGGAAAGATCTGTTGCACCATGCTGGGAGAGGACTACAGTCCAGTGTGGGCATAGGCATAGACTGGGTCCTACCAAAGCTAGAACAGGTCTCAGGGGACTGAATGATAGATAACTGTGGTGGTTCCCTGACTTCTCAACCCACAAACACTAAAGACCATTTAGAAGGTCAGTAGGAAAGGTCTGGTGGACCTGGATGAGAGAAGAGTGTGGTCTGGCCCCAACCCCAGGGCAACAGCTACTTCAGGAGTTTTTGGCCCATAGACAGTGACAGGATTGAGCAGCTGATCAGAGGAGAATTGCAGAAATCTCTTTGCTGGCACTGAGGCAAGATCCTCTCACTTTGCATGTGCTTGGATCTGGAGCACTGGTATGGCTGGCAGAATTTGTGGTGGTAGTGGAGAGGAAATCTTCTTCACAGATCCAAGGCAGAAAAAAGGGCTTGTGATCACTCACAGATCAGAGCACAGGCCAGGAGAGAAATAAACACCTGTCCTTTGATCAAATCACCTTGGAGGAACTAAAAATTTACAGGTCCTTAGAACTATCTCTGAAAGTAGCTCCGCAAAACCTCTAAAGCTTGGGACAGTACAACCTCTACACTGTGAGCAGAGCCTTATCTTTACAAAATGTTAAATAGTCAAGTAATTGACTGGGAAAATGATGAAACATCAGAAAAAAAAACAAAAACCTTAGACTATAGAATCTTACTTTGGTGACAAAGAAGATCAAAACATGCAACCAGAAGAAGACAACAAAGTCAAAGCTCTTACGTCAAAACCCTCCAAGCAACATATGAATTGATCTCAGACCACAGAAGAATTTGGAAAACCAACTAAGAGACGTAGAGGAAAAATGGCAAAGAGAAATGAGAGTGATGCAAGAACATAATGAAAAAAGAGTCAACAGGTTGCCAAAATACTGAAGAAAATAATACCTTAAAAATAGACTTGGTAACCCAAGTGGCAAAAGATGTATAAAAAGCCAATGTGAAAAGAATGCCTTCAGAAGCAGAAATGGTCTTGGAATTAGAAAAAGAGGTCCAACAGCTCACTGAAGAAAACAATTCCTTAAAAATTAGAATGGAGCAAATGGAAGCTTATGACTCTATGAGAAATCAAGAAATTATAAAACAAAACCAAATGAATGAAAAAAAGTAGAAGACATGTGAAATATCTCACTGGAAAAACAACTGACTTAGAAAATAGATCCAAGAGAGATAACTTAAAAATTATTGTACTACCTGAAAGCCATGAACAAAATAATAACCTGGACATCATTTTTCAAGAAATTATGAAGCAAAACTCCTTTGATGTTCTGGAACCAGAGGGAAGAATAGAAATTAAGGGAGTCCACCAATCACCTCCTGAAAGATATCCCAAAAGGAAAACTCCTAGGAATATTACAGTCAAATTCCAGAATTTCCAGGTCAAAGAGAAAATATTGCAGACATCAAGAAAGAAAGAATTCAAGTATTGTGGAAACACAAATAGGATAACACAAGATTCAGCAGCTTCTACATTAAAATTTGGAATATGATATTCTGGAGATGAAAGGAGCTAGGACCAAAACCAAGAATGACCTGCTGAGTAAAACTGAGTGTAATCCTTTGGGGATGGGGGGAATGGATATTAAATGAAATAAAGGATTTTCAGGCATTCTTGACAGAAAGACCAGAGTTGAATAGAAAATCTGACTTTCTAAAACAAGATTCAAGAGAAGTATGAAAAGGTAAACAAGAAAGAGAAATCATAAGGAACTTATTAAAGTTGAACTGTTTACATTCCTAGGTGGAAAGATGATATTTGTAACTCATGAGATCTTTCTCAGTATTAGGGTAGTAAGAGGAAATATAGGTATAGATAGATAGATGGATGATAGATAGGTAGATAGATAGATAGATAGATAGATAGATAGATAGATAGATAGATAGATAGATAGATAGATAGATAGATGGCACAGGTTGAGTTGAATATGCAGGGATGATACTTGAAAAAATATAAGTAAGCAGTGAAAGAGGAATATATTAGGAGAAGGATAAAGGAAGAGGTAAAATTGGATAAATTATCTCACTTTAAAGAGGCAAGAAGAAGCTTTTATAGTAGAGGGAAAGAGGGGAAAGGTGAGCTTTACTCTCATTAAATCTGACTTAAGGAAGGAATAATATACACACTCATTTGGGTATGCAAATCTATCTTACCCTACAAGAAACTAGAGGGAAGGGCATAATGGGGGGAGGTGGGGGGGGGAACATGATAAGAGGGAGGTCAGATTGGGAGAAAAGGTAATCAGAAGCAAACACTTTTGAGAATGGACAGGGTCAAAAGAGAGAAAGAATAAACGGGGGGTAGGTTAGGATGGAGGGAAATATAGTTAGTCTTTCACAACATGACTATTATGGAAATATTTTGCATAACTACATATGTATAACCTATGTCAAACTCCTTGCCTTTTCAATGGGCATGGGTGGGGAGGGAGGAAGGGAGAGAATTTGGAACTCAAAGATTTAAGAACTAATGTTCAAAACTGTTTTTACATGCAATTGCAAAGATACACAGGCAATGAGGTATAGAAATCTATCTTGCCCTACAGGAAAATAGAAGGAGAAGGGGATAAGAGAAGGGGGGGAGTGATGCAAGAGAGGGAAAATTGGGGAAGAAGCAATCAGAATGCATGCCTTCTTGGGGAACAGGAGGGAAGAGATAGGGAGAAAATTTAGAACTCAAAATATTATAGAAATGAATATTAAAAACTAAAAATAAAATAAAGAATATTTTTTAAAATGTCAAAGAATGGTTGTGAATATGAAAATTAGGATAGAGATTTTTCAATTTTTTCAAAATTCTCACCTTAACTTACACCAAATAAAACAAAGATATCTACATATGTTGTAGAACAGGAGAGGCCTGTACATGAAACTGTTTCTATATCATGGGAAGCTTGCTTTTCTTTGTATATAATAAACTCAATATGTAACTTTCAAAGTTGTCACACTTTTCTGTGATTCCTTTTGGCCTTTATTCTGTTAAAGAAAGAATCTCTCCTTCCAGGAAGAAGACATACAGGAATACGATTCTCCTATGAATATGAAAAGTCAAATAGCACAATATGAATACTGAAGGCAAAGTCCGCTACATACACTGGAGCATAAGATTGTATTCATTTTAATACTCCTCCACTCTTTTCCCTAAAGTAACACACACACACACACACACACACACACACACACATACACACACGAATTTGCATGTCTTTGTGTAAATATATTAAATTCTCTATGAGTAGGAACAAAACATAGATTTAGGGTTAGGAGTCGCCTTAGTAGTCTAGTCAAAACCCTCAAACAGCATTTATTTCTTGCTGAGGAAACTGAGACACAGAGGACCTAAGTGATTTACCCAAGTCACACAGGGAGGAAGCAGCAGAGCTCAGTTGTGAAACAGATTTCTTGAACTTGTACTCATCTCACTGATCCACAGTTCCATAAAAAGTGTTAACAATTCTATCTTCAGCAGGATCTTATCAGAATTCAAAGCAACCTGAAACTCAGGAATATACTATATCAACATTATTTTAAAAATTTAGACAAGAAAATCAACACAGAGATAGATATTAAGTGTACTGTGGGATTTTTAACAGTTTGCAAATCTTGGACAAAAGCTATAGCATGTCTTCTGTGTAATTTAAGCCATTCTCAATTGCTGTACTCTGGAAATTTGAAGAGATACAGCTTGTGTCTCATGTGATAAAATTAGAAGAGAGAGGATGCCAAAGCAATTGTAGCTTGGTAAGATGAAGGATAATCAGTATGTATCATGTGGTCAGATGAAAAGCTTCAGGGACAATACAATTTGAAGCAATGTTGCATTGATGCCTAATCAAGAGAGAATGATAACAGCAGGCAGGAAGGATTGCCTTGGAGCAACAAGAGAGGCTGTGACACTTGGGCCAAAAGATTATGTTCGATGGGAGATTTAAGAACCAAACCTGGATGAAAGTAATAGGACCTACAGGTAGCAGCGGTGGTCAGCAACTAAAAGATAACAATTCAATATTCTTTTCTGTAAATAAAGCAATTCTTTGTTTCAGAATTATTCATGCTGTCAAGGGTAACGTAAGAGTGTGTAAATGACTCCTATGGGAATGATCTTATTGGGAATAATTTGAAAAGCCATAATCCAACACTCCATACAATACAGATTAAATATGAGAGCTCAGTAAAATCCAACAGGTAACTTAAAATGACCTACCAGACACAACAGACAAGATACATTTCACTGCTCTAAGATAATATTCTCAAGGGCATACCCTTCACTCACATGGATTATAATCATTCTAGGTCTTTTTTTTTTTTCAGGTAGCTTTAAAAAAATATTCCCAAATTCTCATCATCCTCCCAGTTTCTCTCCCACTAACTGAAAAGGCAAATAAAAAGAAAACTGATTATATACGTAAAGTCATGCAATATATATTGGCATGTTAGCAATGTTGAAAAAAAAGGAAGAAAAAAGTGAAAAAATATATGCTTTATTCTACATTCCAATTCCATCAATTCTTTCTCTGGAGGTGAATAGCATTTTTCATCATGAGTTCTTTGGAATTGTCATAGATCATTGTATTGACCAGAGTAGCGAAGTCTTTCATAACTGATTATATTTTCAACATTGCTATTACAGTGTAAAATGTTTTCTTTGTTTGCTCATTTACTTTTAATCAGTTCATTTGTCTTCCCAGATTTTTCTGAAACCATTCATTTCTATCATTTCTTATAGCACAATAGTATTCTATCATATTCACATGCCACAACTTGTTCAGTGATTCCCCAGTTGATGGACATTCTCTCAATTTCCAATTTTTTGCCAAATCAGAAAGAGGTACTATAACTTCTTTTGTATTATTAGCTGTTTTCTTTTAAAAAATCTCTTTGTTACACAAAACTAGTAGCAATGTTGCTAGGTCAAATGCCCCAGTTTTATAACCATTTGGGGTATAGTTCCAAATTGTTCTCCAGAATTGCAGAACTAGTTCAAAGTTTCACCAACAGTTCAATGGTGTACCTGCTTTTCCACATTCCTTCTAGCATTTGTCATTTTCCTTTGCTGTCATGTTGGTATTGATACCTTGGAATTATTTTAATTTGCATTTTTAATTATTAGTTATTTAGAGCATTTTATATGACTATTGATAGTTTTTATTTTTTATATCTTAATAGATATATTTATGAGTTTTTAAGCAAAATGAAACAATGGCAACAAAAACATTCTCTTTCAATTCAACTTTGCCCTTAGATTCATTCATATTTAGACAATTATCAATTGTCAATCAGATTGGAAGTCTTTATGACTGGTCAAATAGAAATATTAACATTGATTTTTCAGAAATCATCCTGAAGAAAATTGCACACTTTCTACACATTTGGTTCCTAATTTCTTTTGGCCCTTGAAAATGTGGTACTTTCCTATTTTGATGATTATATAAATATGTGATCTTTGTCCTCAGTTTACTTATTAGGTTGGGCATTGGAAGAGAGAATTTCTAAGATCTCTTGCAGTTCTAAATCTTTTCATCCTAATTTTTTGTTAAATTTAGAATTTCATCATTATTGGGAATGCCTAGTGTGAAAATTCCATCTAGAAGATTTATTAGGCACTCATATTTAACTTCACAGAAACATAGAATCACAGATTTGAGCTGAAAGAGACCTCTGAAAACTTCTATTCGACCTGCTTCATTTTTTAAAGGAAGAAAACAAGTTCCATAAAAGTAATTTGGCTTGCTCAACATTATAAAGACTTGGAAAAACAATGATGGGATTCAAACCCAAGGCCTCTGTCTCTAAATAAATAGATTAATAAATAAATAGTCCCATATACATACATATGTACATGTACATATATGTATATATACATATAGTAATACATGTGTATATCTGTATATATTCATTTATAAACCTTAGGGTGCTATATTCATTTTATTATTGTCATTATTACTATGTATTGTGAAAAATAGATATTTATCTAAATAGATTTTTGGTCCAGAAGGACTGAATTATAGGGAAGTAGATATAATTTAAAATTATCTCACCATTTGCCTTTTTTTCTCACATATACCTAACAATTAGATATGAGGGAAACCTGAAAACCAAAAATTTGTCATGGATAAAATTTAGTAATAGACAAATAACTAACCACTGTTTTGTTATATAAATTTGTGTATCATCTATATTGCATGACACTTTCTATCTTATTAGTTTATTCTTGGCTGTCGCTCATTCTAACCTCATTTAATTAGTCTCCTGCATGCTGACAGTTATTTTCTAAAAATATCTTTAAATGAAAGTTATTGAGCTAAGCAGTTTCAGTTTATGGAGCTATGGTCTATTGCTAATTTATGATTTCCACATCCACTTGAACCTAAAAGCTCTTTCCATTATTGGATTAACATAAATAGATCAAATGATATTAAGAAGAGACTACTTCAAAACATAAAACATGTTTCTTTGGTACATATTATGCTGCCTGTGATTTGTGAATGTTAAACTTTCCCAACTGCCAAAGAACTAAAAACAGCTCTTGATTTTTCCACATAAATGGAGGAGAACTGTAGCGTGGGTAATCCAAATCAGTCCATATTCTAAGAATCATTTCTCTTTGGATTTGATGTATGCTTTTTAAATAGATGGACCTTCCTAATTGTTTCAATCCCCTGATTATATACTAGCTGATATTACAGAAGAAACACAACTAGATATAAAATCAAATTGACCTTGGATTAAAACATTGTCTTACTTAAACAAGAAATGACTACATTCTTCTTCCAGAAGATTATGTGATTCCAGACAACAGTGCCTAGAGTATTATAAGCTCTGTATAAATGTTTCTCCTTCCTCTTCTCCTCTTCTCCCTCATCATTACTTTTGGCTTCATTATATGGACTAGTAGTAACAATCATTTAAATTTAGATATTGCTATAAGGTTTGCAAAGTAATTTTCTTTACTTACCTAACAATGATTTTAGTAATAGAGGTATTTTTTTAAATCGAATTGATAACGTCATTGGTGTAGGGAATTCCAAGGGAGGAAGCTTCCTCTACTAATGCAGACAAGCAATTGCTCTATAACTTAGCCTTAGGGAGTTCAAGTACTGTTATCTCAACTTCATAGAAAATGAAATAGAGGTGTAGAGATAACTAACTATGTGCAAATCATATATTTAGTACAGTGATAGAGACAGGTCAAAATGGAAACAAAATTCATTTTGTTTTGTTCCATTTTACTGTTACTTGAAAAAAATTGACGTTCATAGCAGATATGGTGGTATTTAGAAATAGATATCAGTGTTACAAGCTGTGGACAGTGAAGCAACAAATGGTTGGTGGTGGTGGTGGAAAGTTTGAGATAATTCCAATAGCTAAAGATGCTAAAGAAGACCTAACATTCATCCATGTGTAATCAGCTCATCCCTTTATCCACCAACAGCAAATGCAACTCTTTCCCTGAACATATGCATCAAGAGACAGAAGCAGTAGCAGAAACCATCCAGACAGCAAGAGAAAGAACCCTAAAAGCAGAAACTGACACAGCCAACATTGCTGACAGTACCACACACAATGCTCGAAGCACAAACTGCAGCAGCAATTATAGGTGCATATATTGCAGTAAAGAAATGAAAGGGTGAATTACTGTTTGAGCACTAGCAGTTTATCATTCCTCCCTCCCCTTTACTATCTTTAACGCCTAGAAGCCGCATGATACAGCAGAAGCATAATTAACCTTGGATTCAGGAAGTTTTAAGCTCAAGACCTGCCTCTGACACATACTGGCTATATTGCCCTTGTCAAGTCACTCACTAAGCCTCTCCGTGTCTCCATGGTGACAATTTAAAATTATAAATTGCAGAGCAAATGCCAAATTGCTTTAGTAAAGAGAATTTCTTTATCAGGTCTCTATCAATGAATTCACAAGTTTAGATAAAATAAACTATTCCTTGATTATGCCTTGAATGTAGCTTAATACCTTACCATAAAAGGCAGGTAATGAGAAATGGTAGGCTTATTGAAATAAAGTGAAAACAATTCATAGTGATGTTTATTTTAACCTGTTTTAACCTGTGTACAAATATTCGTGTGTTGGGGAGGTCTAAAAGGTCATTATGCCCCTCTTATCCCTAATGCCCTTAGATACAAACCAATCCTTGCTGGAATTAGTAAAATTTAACTTTCAGAAAAACCAGTAACTTCCATATATCCATAATTCTGTTGTACCTTGATCCAAAAAGCACTATTTCCATTCCTTATTCAGAGATATATCTTTCTTTATATCCAGAGTAATTAGAGTATGGAAGGTATCAAATAGATCAATTTAATGGGTCCCCAGATTAACTTGGTAGAACTGGAGCATGAACTTTTGTTAGAAGGGAGTACCTCCTTTGGAGGTAGGCATACAACCTACTTTTTTGCTGAGAGGACACAAGGAATACCTTTGGTTCCCAGTAATGTGCTGTCTTTTGGTGATTTGTTGGTTGAGGGACAGGAAGACATACCCTAGTTGAAAGGAACAAGTTCTTTTAGTGTCCTTTGTGAGAACCAGGAGGCAGCTAAGTGACACAGTGGATAAAGTGCTGCGACTAGAGTCAGGAAGACTTATCTTCCTGAGTTCAAATCTTGTTTCAGATACTTACAACTGTATGACCTTGAGCAAGTTACTGAATACTGTTTGCCGTTGTTTCCTCATCTATAAAGAAGGAATTGGCAAATTACTCTAGTACCTTTCCCAGGAAAACCCCAAATGGTAAACCACTCTACTGTCTTTGCCAAGAAAACCCCAAATGAGGTGACAAAGAGTTAAATACAACTGAAAAAAGCAAACAAAAGCAAAAACTGAATAACTGAACAAAAGACCCAACAGAAATAAAAACCTTCCCTTTGAGACTCTGGGTCACCCTTTCACTTTCTCTTGGAAAAACAAATTTCTCTAATAAATCCTTGCAGTACATAGGACAATTCATAATTTTCTCTCATGGAAACCTGCAATAAACATCGGAGCATCAAAACAGAGATTCAGAATAACCCAGTGCTAGGACAAGTAATTCAGTTTAAAAAAAAAAAAAAAAAACTTCACGTGAGTCCCAAAGATTGTGGGTTAAGCACTTGGGATTAAGTACTTGAGGTTGATTTTAAATCAACCTCTTAAACTAGGATAAATGCACAAAAATGTCACCTGTGGCCTACAGACTATCCAATAAGCCTCTGGAATGATCAAAATCAAGTCAAATATCAAAAAGGTCAGTTTCCCTCTCTAGGTCTACTACCACCCTAGAATTAAAAAAAATAAAATAAAACTGCATGTAAGAACTTCCCTGAAAGCTAATCAATGTGGAGATCAAGTGTAAGATTTTTATTTCCTGCATTATAGAAAATACATAAAATACAAAGTAATTAAAGACATGTGTGAGATTTACTCAAATGAGTCTCTGATCTGATGATTTTAATATTCTGTGAAGCAATGCAGATAGCAGCCCTTCAATATCTTCTCATCCTCTGTTTTTTGTCCATGTTCTCTCATAAATTCAATCTAGGAGACCTTTAGCACATTTTCCTCTCATAAAAAGAATACAAGTAGGATAATTACCTGAACAGGTATAAGAAATACAAATATTCAAACAGGCTGTATACGTTAGGAAACTTGGGATCAAAAAGTATAATGGGAAGAGCACATTTAAAGCAATTAACATTTAAATAAGACCAATTTTTAATGTATATTTTTGGAAATGAAAAAGTGATAGTAACAGATTTGAAAAGAATGTTTACAACAATAACTAAAAACAGAATCCATCACCTTAAGGACATTACAGAAAGATTTAGTTTTCCTCATCAAAAAGCAGGGGGAAGAGGATTAATAGTCTCATTTTTGGACTTGATAAATAGAATTTTAAAAATATCCACAAAAACACTTTTGGGGCACACAGATATCAAAATCTGATGAGACACAATTGTGACTTGGAATTTGTAGAATGTAACAAAAAGTGATTTACCTCTACGTGAAATTTATGAAACGTCTAATATTCAGGAATGACAGCAAAAGGTCTTCAATGAGCTATGTATTCACATAAACTCAGTGAATAATATGTCAACAAGGAAACATCAAAAAGCTGAGTCATGCAGATCTGTTGATGAAAACAGAAGGTTTTCTGATGACAATTTAGGACGAAGTAGTGATGATCACAAGGAATTGCAGAAGTTATTCTTAGCAAGCCTAAGTTTAGTGATCAATATGGATTATGTAAGGAAATGTTAGAAATTGCACAATATATCCCCGCAAGGTGTAAAAGCTTAGAATTCACTTTTGCCTAACAAGAGATAATATAGTAGCTAGAACTATCATCAGAAACTTGCTATCAAACCAGAGGAAGAAGAGAAAAAAACAGGTTTGTCAAAAAGATTTCAGATTTCAAGTGATAGGATGGTGCTAAATGGAAATAGCTAAAGCTGAAGAATTGAGCTCCTTTTGAAGTAGCAGGCTCCCTGTTTTTTTTGTGTTTTTTTTTTCCAGCCAATTCATGAAAGGATGTTTTACCTTTAATAGCATTCACAGTACAGTAGTAGCTTCTGTAAGCTGTGTCTGCTAACTTCTTATTCACCTCCTATTTTCTTCTTAACTGCTCATTCCTCCCCCCACTTTCTCCTGTTGGGACCTTCGAAACTCTGGTTCAAATCAGTATCATAGTGCTATGGAACTCATCTTTTTCTTATGAGACAAAACTCATGAAATCCAACTTTCATTTAGTTATGAAACAAAGAGTACTTGTTTCATCATTTTATATAACTCAGTTATTTAACTTGCCACTTGTTGAGTTTTAACAATTAAACTCCAGAAAATTTACATGCAATGGGATATTAATATGCATGTAGATGATCCACAACATTCATGAATATCTCATTTTCTCAATTTCTTTAAATCTCATGATCTGATCTTTCAGTTTACCTCAACCATGCATAGGGATGGTCAAACATTAGATCATTCCATTACTCAAAAGGATCAACTTCCTCAAGTAGGAAAAAAAAAAACATAACCACCTATTTTTCTACTTTCCCCTAAATATCACGCCTATGAAGAGCAGATGGTGGGGATAGTTTGACTATTCTAGGAAGCTGGAAAGATCTCAATACTGAATACATTACAAATTTCTGTTATCCAACCTCATCTGGGATCTCATGGTACCAAAACTACCATTTTATTTCATTTCAGTTAATACTCCATCTCCATGGAAGATGTGCCAGACTTTCTCTTCCTTCCTCAAATCCTCCACCTCTCTGCATTTCAAATCTCTATCAGCTGAAGACTTTGAATGTTGCTTTAATGAAAAAAAAAGAGACCATTCAATATGAACCCCATCTTCTCCCATTGTTTTCATCTCAAAATTCCTTGATATTTTGGCTCACTGTTTTCTCCTTTTCCCTAGTATCTGAAAAAGGCATGGTGCTTCCCTTTGCCAGTGTTTTCCCTTCTCTATTTCTACTTGAGTCCACTTCCTCCTATATCCTCCATCAAATTATATCCTCAATCAGATTTTTGCAAATCTTCACTATCTCCCTATTAACTGGTTTTTTTTTTCTTATTGTTTTCAAAAACGTCAAATTTTTTTCACATTTAAAAATAAAACAAAATTTTAAAAAATTCTCTAGATCTATCACCCTCTCAAGTTACATCCTTATAATTCTTAATTTATCAAAGTCCTTGAAAAAAGCTATGCATACTCACTTCCTTCTACTTCTCTCCTTTTAGTCACTCCTGAACCCTTTGCAACTTGTCTTCTGATTTCATCATTCAACTGAATCTTTTTCGTTCAAAGTTACCAATCATCTCTTATGTCAAATCTGGTGATATTTTCTTATCCTTGTCCTAAAGATACATTTGATAATGCTGACTACTTTCTCCTTCTGGGTATTTCCTTCTCTCTGAGTTTTTGTGAAGGTATTCTTTTGATTCACTGTCCCTTCTCGTTATCATTTGTTGATTCATCATCCACATCAAACTTCTCAACTATGGCTACTCTTCAACATTTTATCCCAGATCTTCTTCTCCCTCCATGCTTTCTCCACAGGTAATCTCATTAGTTCTCATGGGTTTCATTCTCTCTATGCAGTGAATCCCATATCTATATATCCAGTTAGTCCTTCCCATAGCTTCAGACCTGCATAGACAATTATCTATTTGGAATTTCAAGCATCTGAAATACAAAAAGTCTTAGCCAACCTGATTGTTTTTGCCTTCAACCTTTCCCTTTTCTAAAAGAAATCTTCCTTTTGCTTAGAAGGTATCATGATCCTTTGTGGTTCATAATCTTAATATTATTCTGGGCTTGTAACTTTCCCTCACCCCACATATCTAATCAGTTGCCATATCCTGTCATTTCTACTTTCACATTTCACAAATCCAATCCCTTCTTTTCATTCACACAACTGTCATCTTAATTGAGGCCCTCTTCATCTTTCAATATTGTCTGTCTTATTCCCAATAGAATCTTAATTGGTGTCTCTCTCAATTCTTTCATCACACTGGTCTATCCTATAGTATTGTGGCAAAGTAAATGTGTAAAACTCAAAACTAACCATATGAATTCTCAAATCAACCAATTCCAAGAATGTTCTGAGTTTCTCACATGCCATATTCAATCATTCATCTCCATGAGTTTGCACTGGCTATCCCCCATACCTGAAATACACACTTTTTTTAAAAACCTTTTTCTCCCAACATCTTTCTTTTCCTTTGAGGCATACTTCAAGTACAATTTTCTGCAAGAATCCTTTCCTGGTGTCTCTAATACTAGCTTACTTAATACTTATGAAATAACATGTATTAAATGCTTTGTATATGCTTGTATTTATTAATTTTTATATTGATGCTACGTATGTATGTTTGTTTATATATATTAAAAGCTCTAGGTGTTTATTGTTTCTCAAATCAAAATACAAGCTCCTTGGGAATAGTGATTGTTTCATTCATTTTATTCATATCCCCAACACCTAGCACAATACTTGGCATATAGCAGGGTCTTCTTAATATTTGTTGATTGAATGAAATAATTGCTAATGGGCTGAGGGATTACAATACGCTGTATTTTTTCTTTTGTCTTTTCAGGTTCCTAGTTAGTCTTCTTAGCAGTCTGTTCTCACACTTTAATAGAAGAATAAATAAAATTTTAAAAATCCTGGGTTTCTTCACACATTTTTTAAATCAGTTTTTCATAAGCAAAAGTTCACTTTCTGTCTCCTTCAACAACCAAACTGCTCTCATAAGAAAGGGTCAGTGCCACACACACTAAAAAGCAAAAAATAATAAGCAAACAAAGTTCCCTGAAAGAACATTTTAGCAGATATTTCCATCAGAACTACTCAATCTCTAAACTTCATGGAACGAAAAGCCTTGAATATGCAGATTTAGTGAAAGAAATTAGAGTTACCTGGGAACAAAATAACATACATATCATCACTATTAACTTGTTGACAATTCAGGATGCTTTCTGTTAGCCAACAGAAAGTTAGCTTACTGGCTAATACCTTAGCACGTAATTCAGGCTACGAAAACAGTATATTTATCAACCTGGGTAAGAACCCATAGAAAATAAATTATTAAAGAATTATAAAAGAATAATGACTCATCTGTAGAGATTCCTATTGGAACGCCATCAAAGAAGGTAAGAGAAATGAGATGACATTAACAGTAGCGGCAACAACAGCAAACACTTAAAAATGATAATAATGAAAAGGAAGTGGCAAGTGGATAGAAGACAAAAATAGGGGCATAGCGTGTCAAACGTAACTTAAATAAATGAAGGCTACCTTAGCCCAAATAACTTAGCCGTGTTTTTTGTTTTGTTTTGTTTTTGCAGGGATTGGGTGGAGGGAAGGAAGGGATACTGCCTGTGATTTCATTGATTGTCAATTCTTGACAAAGAGTATTCTAACAACAATGTAGATATGCATGGTCGGCAACTATCATTTTTTTTAGTATGTTTATTTAGTGTTTTATTTTTCCCCAGTTTCATATCAAAACAATCTTCAACATTTTTTTAAAACTTTGAGTTCTAAATTCCCTCCCTTCCTCCATTCCCCCACCCCCCACTCCCATTGAGAAGGCAAGCAATTCAATGTAAGGTTATATATGTACAATCATACAAAACATATCCATAATAGTCCTTTTGGAAAAGAAAACAGACAAAAAAAGGCCCCCAAAAAATAAAGTTAAAAAAGTATGCTTAAATCTGTATTCAAATTTCTCTGTAATCTGTATTTCTATGTTTCTCTGGGGATGGAAAGCATTTTTTCATCATAACTCCTTCACGGCTGTCTTGGATTATTGTGTTGCTAAAAATAACTAAGTCATTCACAGTTGGTCATCTTTACAATATTGCTGTTACTTTGTACACAATACATTTCACTTTGCATCAGCTCATTTAAGTCTTTTGAGGTTTCTCTGAGAGCATTCTGCTCATCATTTCCAATAGTATTCTATCATATTTACATACCACAATTTGTTCAGCCATTCTCTAGTTGGTGGGTATCCCCTTAATTTCTAATTCTCTGTCTCCAGAAAAGAGCTGTTATGTACACTTTTGCACATAGAGGACCTTTTCATTTTTTTTTTTTTATCTCTTTTGGGATAAAAACCTAGGCGTGATATTGCTAGACCAAAAGGTATCCATAGTTTAATAACCCTTTAGGCATAGTTCCAAATTGTTCTACAGAATGGCGGAATCAGTTCACAACTCTACCAACTGTGCATTAATGTCTCATTTTTGGCACATCCCCTCCAGTATTGGTTATTTACCTTTTCTGTCCTAATAACCAATCTTATAGGTATGAGGTAGTACCTCAGAATTGTTTTAATTAGCATTTGTTCAATCAATAGTGAGTTAGAGAATTTTTCAAATGGCTATAGATAGCTTTGATTACATCATCTGAAAACTGTATCTTTTGATCATTTATCAGTTGGAAAATGGTTCTTATTTTTATGAATTTGACTCAGTTCTCTATATGTTTGATGAATGAGGCCTTTATCAGAGAAACACTTCAATTTTTTCACAGTTACTATTGCTAACTGCAAATCCCTCCACCCTATCCTCCATTTATTCTATTCTCTCTTTTCACCCTTTTCCTCCTCAAAAGTGTTTTGCTTCAACTATCCCTTTCTCTAATCTGCCCTCCCTTCTATCACCTGCCTTCTGCTATGCTCTTCCCTTTCTACTTTCCTGTAGAATAAAATAGATTTCTGTACCTCATTGAATATTTCCATATTCTGACTATAGAAAGTTTCTATGGTGACAAGGAAGATAAAAATACACACTCAGAAGAAGATAACAAAGTCAAAACCCCTACATCTAAAGTCTCTACGAAAAATATAAATTGTTCTCAGGCCTTGGAAGAGCTCAGAAAGGAGTTTAAAAATCAAGTAAGAGAGGTAGAAGAAAAATTGGGAAGAGAAATGAGAGTGATGAAAGAAAATAATGAAAAAACAAGTCAATGGCTTATTAAAGAAGATACAAAAATATAATAAAGAAAATAATACCTTAAAAACAGATTAAATCAAATGGTAAAAGAGGTACAAAAAAATTCAATGAGAAGAAGGATGCCTTTAAAAAAACAGAACTGGCCAAATGGAAAAAGAAGCACACAATTCACTGAAGAAAAAGAAGTTCCTTAAAATGTAGAAATGGCAAAATGGCTAATAAGATAGAAAAGAGAAATGACCAATGTTTGAGGAAATGTGGCAATAATGAGACATTAATGCACTGTTGGTGGAGTTGTGATTCAACTGTTCTGTAGAGCAATATGGAACTATACCCAAAGAATTATAAAATCATTTGTATCCTTTGACCTACCAGTACCACAACTAGGTCTGTATCCTAAAAGAGATTTCAAAAAAGAGAAAAGAAAGTATGTATCTATATATCTATCTATATATCTATGGAGAGAGAGAGAGAGAGAGAGAGAGAGAGAGAGAGAGAGAGAGAGAGAGAGAGAGAGAGAGAGAGAAAGCAGTTCTCTTCTGAGGCCAAAGAATTAGAAATTCAGGGCATGCCCATCAATTGGGGAATAGCTGAATAAATTGTGGCATAAATTATGATGGAATATTTTCATACTATAAGAAATGATGAGCAGGATGCTCTCAGAAAAACCTGGGAAAACTTACTTGAGTTGATGCAAAGTAAAATGCACTTTGTACAAAGTAACTGTTATATTGGCAGATGATCAACTATGAATGACTTAGCTATTCTCAGAGCAATACAATGATCTAAGACAACTCTGAAAGACTTATAATGAAAAATCCTATCCATCCCCAGATAAAGAACTGATAGTGTCTGAGTCCAGACTGAATTACACTTTTTTAACTTTATTTTTGAGGGATTTTTTGTCTATGTTTTCTATCACAACATGAATATTATAAAAATATTTTACATGACTACACATGTATAACATGTATAACTTATATGAAATTGTTTGCCTTCACAATGAGGAGATTTGAGGAGGAGGAAGGGAGAGTATTTGGAACTCAAAATTTTAAAAATTAATGTTAAAAACTGTTTTACATGTAAGTGGGGAAAAATGAAATACTAAATAAGTAAAAGAAAAAAAAAAGAGTTGTCCATACAACTCAAAGAGAAAGGATTTTTCCAGGAAGGATTAGATTAGTGACCTGATCCCAGTTTCTGCAGCCTCAGAGACTGGAAATAACCTCAGAGGCTATCTATCCACTGTTAGATGTTGCCTTTCAACTTAATCATGATCTCCTGCTGTGAATCTGATCATTCCTTGTTCTGGAGTGCATTGCCTTTAAACCAGAATGCTTCATGGAAAGAGTAGGGTGTAAGTGTGTAGAGTAGGGAAGAGGAGGCAGACAAAGTCTGAAGAAAGGAAAGGCAATAAAAATCCTGCTGTGGATCTGTACCAAAAGCAGTGGCAATCCGGTGGAGAGGTTCAGTCTGGAGCAATGCTCAACTTGGAAGATTTCTCCAACCATTCTACAAGTTTTTAAGTAGAAAACACCTATTTCCCATAAGGCTAAAAGAAAAGCGAGGGATAATGCAAATAACTTCTATAATGTGTGCCATGAGGGTGCTGGGCAGATTAGACATTCAAGGCCCTTCACCTTAAGATAGAGGAGGGACATAATCATGCTGTATTATTTGACAAACATGAAATATTCTTTGTTCACAAATACAATCCCCATGAAAGGAGAGATTCTATTAATGTCCCAGTTTTAGAGGGAAATAAGAGAATGAGATAATAATATACTGAATGTGAAAATTCTTTGAAAAAAGTTAAAAGCCTTTGATAAACATAAGGTGAAGGTATTATTATTCTGTATCTATTAGTGTTTGAAGAGAAATGGAATTTTAGTGACACCAATGAAAAGAGTGTCAGATACCAATGGGATTAGGGCCTCTAAAGGTTTTCAAGTGCTCTAAAGGTACAGAAATTATATTCTACATGAGTGTACACATAAAAATGCACTGAAATTGCAAAGTAGTAGAATTCTGACATATGGGCTTAACAAATGAACGAATTCCTCATGACAGGATGGTAGATTAATAAACAGAATAAGATACACATTTTGAGGTGTGACCAATGCAAGAATTTGTTTTGCTCTACTGTGCTTGTAAGATAAAAGGTTTTTGTAATTCTTTTTTATCTTTTTTTCCCCCAGTGAAAGAGGGGAAGTAGAAAAGGGAAAAAAAAATTGATCCTTTAAAATTACTGGTTAATTTTCTTATGTTGCTTTTTTTCTCTCTTTCTTTTTAAGTATTTGTTTCAAAGGGTGACTTGATGGATAGAGGAGGGGAGAAGAGTTTATTAACAATAAATATCATTTATAAACAGAAGTTATAAATAAAAACATTATATTTAAAATAAATTCATTGGGGATGTTAGACACCAGCCTGATCCGATAAGAAATATCCAGAAAAAGGCTCAAAGACACAGCTTCGGATCACAGTAAAAATTCAGAGGAAATATATAGCATTTTTAGTACAAGAAAAACTGCTATTTCAATGAAGGGATAAAAATATGCAGGCACAAATGCAATGCCATGATAAAGTAAATTTGCTTGAAAGGGTCAAATGTGATCTACTCCTAGATTCCAGCTTTTTTCTGATAAAGAATCATTTTGAACTAGCTCTGAGACTTAACATCATTCTTGTGGGTTGGGAGCTGGCTCACGCTTATAATCCCTTCTCTTGGAGAAGCTGAGGCTCTCAGATCTTTTGAGCTCTGGAATTCTGAGCCACAAAGCTGCTAATGCCAAATGGATATCCATAGTAATCTGGTGATCAAGGAGGAGGGGAATAAGTTGTTTAAAGAAAGTTCAACCAGCAAAGGACCAGAATGGAACAGTTCAAAGCTCCCATTTAGATCAGTAGTGGGATCATGCCATCAGTAGACCTAGTACTTTGAGAGCGAACAAGATAGGAACAGTTTAACACAAGAAATAAACAAACCAATAAATCACCCCTTAGGGATTTTACAGTGCTGCAAGACACTCCTGTCCCATATTTGTTACTGGGACATGGGGAGAAACCATCTGAAAAGAGAGGCAATTCTTGACTTTCTGATTTTGCTGCCTTTTTTCTTTTCTCAGCATGAAATGTCAGCAGACCAAAGGGAGCAGGAGTGGGTGTGATGCTAGTTATTGATCTATGACCCACCAACCAACTCACTGATTGTTATCGACTTGTCGGGTCCATTGCACTTTTTGAACATAATGTAGTTAATAAGATGAACTATTACATTACGTAAGTGAGCAAAAAGAGGTTGAAATGCAACCTGGAAGACAGTGATTTACAGCTCATTGGAGAAACTTCCAAAGGTTAAAACAATATGAGCCAAGTTTAAAGAGGTGTGGGACACTGTAGTAAACCTCATTACAAGACTACTGCAAATGTTAAAAGTATGACTTTTCTGTTCTTTGGTCTTGTGACTTTTGGTCCCTTTCACTTTCTTCCTCTTAGAATTGTGTCAGTTGGGTTCATAAATTCTTGGCTAGTCCTAAACCTGATTGTCCTATCTTGATAGGAGAGGAGGAAAATAGTTGTTCAGTTATTTTCAGTTGTGTCTGATTATTTGTGACCCCATCTGGGGTCTTCTTGGCAAAGATACTAGTTTGCCATTTCCTTCTGCAGCTCCTTTTATAGATGAGAAAACTGAGGCAAGCAGGGTTAAGTGACTTGCCTAGGGTCACACAGCTAATAAGTGTCTGAGGCTAGATTTGAATTTAGAAGGATGAGTCTTCCTAACTCCAGACCCAGTATTTTATTCACTGTACCAGCTAACTGCCCTAGAAAAATAATACAGCAGGGAAAATAAAAAAATAAAAAAACAAAAAAGTCTTTGGAGTTTGGAAGCTAAATTTGAGTTTTTCCATTCCCCTGGGAGACAACTCTTGGAAAGTAAACCATCATCAAAAGTCTTTGATGCATCCATCAATTAGAAACTATTTGTCAGTGATTGTATTTTCAAAGCACACATTCAGAAAAGAAATATATAAAAGATTATAGCTTCTCTGTATATATTAGAGAGATCAGCAGGTGGTATTTAGCCAAAATAACTTTTGAAGAGAGAGTTAAAAGCAAAACATTTTATCCTTAGAAATGCATTCTGAAAATTTTAGATAAGCAATTCAGAATAAAAATCTCCTACATACAAAATGTAAACCAAACCCTTAAGAATGATTTGTGTCCTTTCATTCCCTGAGAATTTAAAGGTAACAAAGGAATTTTAAAAGAATGGAGTTAAAAGAATGATGGAAAGATAAGTAGACTTGTATTCTATTGATTTAAAAATAATATATTGTTTTACTATGAAATATTAAAATACTGTTTTGGTCTTCACAATTTATGCCTGTTTATGACCTGAGAACTGAAATATCTGTACTGAATCAACATAAAGTTATGTTCGTCATATATAGGATCCCAAACAACAAAGAATTATCCAAAACAATTCTCCTAGAATGTTTTTAAATTACTACAGGGTAAGAAACGATTCATTTTTGTCTTTATCCTTAGTGTCCAGCACAGAGTCTGGCACAAAATAGATGCTTGCTAAATGCTTGCTCTTTACTTATTTTTTTTAATTCACAAATACAGTCAGTCCTCAACATTTGAGCATTTAACTTTCATGACTTCAAGCATTCTGGTGATTTTATTAGTAACCACATTTTGACTTTTGCCCTGGCAACAGTGTACATTCACAGAAATGTGCGGTAAAAGGAAAAATGTGAGGTGAGGTGTTCACAAGTTTGTGGAGAAACTGGTATCCTACTAGGCACTTTACTGGTAATGGTCACTCTACCACTAGACCCTCTATGCATTCATTGCATATGTTTGTTGTTTATCTTCGAAACTCAAGTTTTGCATTGTACTGATGCCCCAAAAGGATAGTTCAAGTCATCTGGATTCTAAGTCCAAGCATGCAAAGTCATTGATGTGACTGTAGTAAGAAAATAAATATGGGAGATAAACTTTTTCTGAGGATGTCTGTAGCCACCATAGGCCATACGTTTGATATTAATGAATGTATGATTTGTTATAGCAATGAAAAGGAGGAAATTGTTGGTAAAATTGCTCTTTAAATCTGCTCCAGAAATACTAAAGTAACCTTTCAAGTGCAGGATGAGGGAATTTAAAAAATGGAAAAGCAGTTAAATTTGTGGGTTAACAAGATGGCACTTATCCTGGAACTAGAACAGACATGCCCTGTTGTCCTTACTGCCCTGTTCCTATGTGAAATAGAGCTGCCCTCCCTTCCTTCTCTTGCCTACTTTGTTGAGCTTGGAGAGACTTCTGGGATGGGAGTTCAGATCTCAAACCAGGGATGATGGACTCACCCTGAGGCATTTGCTTTCCTTTGTGGAACAGTTAATCCCCTAAACTGAAAGGAAGATTAGAAGTGGAAGGTGTTGCCCCTTTTTGTTTGTTTTTATCTCAGGGATATTCTGATATGTCCAGCTCTTCCCATCTGGTCCAGAATTGACTCTTCTTTCTCCCATATTTTATGGGTTATTTCATGGTTACTGTGTTAGGAAAATTGCATATTATCAGAATTATTGTTTTGTTATAAAGAATTATATGCAGAAAAGTGCATTTTCAGCAATATTAAGCTAATGATTATAGTTTTTTATCATCAGGGAACCAAACCCCCTATTTCCCCTATTTCAATGTATCAACATTCCCATTTTTTTCTTTCAAAACTGTTTTCTAGGAATGTTACCCTTGTGAAAGTTGAGAATTGACCATAATAAGAAAGCGTTTGTGAATAACATTACTTCATGGTAAAAAAAAACCAAAAAAACACAAAAACAAAAAAAAAAACCACACACACACACACACAAAAACCCCAAAACAAAACAAAAAACCCTACCTTTTAAAATATTTTTACCTTTTCTGTGGCAGCATAGTTCAACAGCAACAGTCATGAACTTGGGATGAGGAAAATGAGCTTTGAGTCCTAGCTCAGCCACTTTCCAGTTTGATAACAGGCATTTTGCTCAACTACAATACCAGCGTAATAACTGTGATTTTTTCAGGGTTGTTTTGGAGAAGTGTGGGGGAAGGAAACAAGTATTATTAAGTCCTCAAAGTATGTCAGGCACTGTTCAAGCACATTAAAATAATCCCTGTGAGGTAGATGCTGGAATATTCCAATTTTACAGATAAGGAAACAGAGGCAGAGGGAGGTAAAGAGACTTGCCCAGGGTTGCAGTTGCTTTATGAATATATCATTATCAGAGTTCATCATGGCATACAATTCATTAAAGTTTACACAGCGCTTTCCTCCTGAAAAGCCTGTAACCAGTGCAAATATTATTATCCCCATTTTATTTAATTTATTTGGTGGTGGGCCCAGGACCAAAGGGAGCAATAAGTTCTGTTTTAAACATGTCAAGTTTGAGATGTCTGTGATGCATTCAAGTAGAGATGTCCATTCAGGCAGTTGGAGATGGGGTAAAAGAGAAATTAATTCTGCATATGCAGATTTGAGAACCATCTATATGGAATAATGTAATCCATGGGATATTATCTGATAATAAAGAAAAAAAAGTATAAAGAGAAGAAGGCCTAGCATAGAGCTCAGTGAGCTCTATAGAACTCATAAAAGGAAGAATATGGATTAATATAGAATAAAAGAAGATAAGAAAGCTCAAGATGTTGCTAAGGAGGATAATTTTTCAATTATTATTCCCAGTGACTTTTATCTTCATATTCCTGGAAAGAAATATAAATATTAAAATATCTGAATACTTTACATTTTTATAATTTCACTGATATAAGTTTAATTTTTTTAACTAGATGTTTTTCACTTAGATTATCTATTTAATCGGCTAATCAACAAATCGTCAAGCATCTATTGAGTACCGATTTGCCAGGATCTATGCTAGAAAAGACAAATGAAAAGGACTTCTTTTCAATAATACTTTTAGTATAAACACATAAAAATGGAAAATATATGCAAAATAAATGCATTTTTTCTGGCATACAAGCAGCTGGGGAATCATGAAAAGACTCATAGACTAGACTGTACTTGAGCTTAACTTTTAAGTGAGCTAGGAATCCTAAGAGGCAAAGAGGGGGAAATATATTGTAAGTATAGAAGAGAACATCTTTAAATGTAACTGGAAAAAAATTTTAAAAAACTATTAAAAACAAGTACAAAGAAGAGAACTTTTGCAAAGAGCAACAAAAAAGAAAGGAGGTAGAACATAATGGAAAAGGATTTGGCTAAAAACAAGTAGTGAAGTTGGTCAAGTATTTATGAAGTATGTGAATAGAATATTATATTATTGCTCTGGAAAGGTTAGCTAAAGCCAGATTATGAAAAGAACTACTAATTAAAATATTTATTTAGAATCATAATAAATATTAATCTGAATATTTTTATAAATCTTCTCTGAATAATAATATTTTAACTAGGGAAAAGAAGGCTATGGATATTTTAAAGAAAACAGAATTTTGCTAAGGCACCAGCAAATTGGGAGAGAGAGACAAGGAGTGGGAGAGGGAGAGGGAGAGGGAGAGGGAGAGGAAGAGGGAGAGGGAGACAGAGACAGAGAGAAATATGGGTGTAGATAGATATACATAGATAATGGAATGAAACAGTCATGAGTAAACTCATTGTGCATTAATTAATGAAAGTTTTGCATGAATAGCAAAATAAATGTTTCCCTTTAAATCTTTTAATAAAAAAAGAACTTTGGGAAAGATGTTCTACTAAACACTAAAAAAAAAAATTCTGTAATTAGTGGAGTAGGCATGCTTTTTTTCATTTCAAAAGAATGTCATAATTCTTTTAAAGGTGAAGATTACCACCCTTCTGTGCCTTCTTTCCTTATCCTCTTGTTCTTAGCCACATTATTAACAAAATGAAAGGGATAGTTTAAATGTGTCTCGTCATGATGCTAGACCAATTCCCTAAACCTGTATACTTAGGTTGCTAAAGAGTAATAGGCTAGGGTGTCCCTGAATGAAACTAGGAATCCTTGATTAAGACAGTGAAAATAAGATAGATACTGGGGAGTTCCTGGAGGTGGAATGTTGTCCTGGCCTTATCAGAAGCTACTAAGGTTCTTTTTGGTTTTGGTTTTTTTGGAAAATAGCTGTTTGGACTTGCCTCTCCATTCTGGTGCTCAGTTGGCAGGTCTTCAGGCCTGAGATGCCTCATGTACTGTGGTCCTTATTTGTCTCTTTATTTTCGCCTAGGGAGGATTTTGTCTTTGTCCCCACAGCACTCACCTCTTGCTTATATGTTAATTATCCTATCACTGGTACCACCATGGACCATGGAGATTGTAATCTGTTCCTGTGCCTCAGAAGAAGGTTATACAGGAAGTGTATAAAGAGCTAAATAACAGGAAAAAAATTCTCCCACATATTTTCATATTTTAGTTAGTCTTCCTAAATTAATATAAGATTAGTGAGATGGAAATATGGAAAGAGAAATATTTATACAACTGGAACACATATTTCAAGAACTTTCAACTTTGTGTAACTACTTCTTGATGCCTCTTTATAATTGATAAAGCTTAAATTTTTAACTAGAATGGTTATCAAATTAAGCAGTACGAATAACTGAATTTGCATAGCATTAAACTATGAAAGAATTTTCATCCAGACAAGAGAATTATGTTTCATCATCTGTTCTCTGAAGCCAAAAGTGTTTATTACCTTGGTCTGAATCCTGCCACATCTTAGGGCTGCTCTCATTTATACTATTCATTTGAATATTTTTCTTTTGACCCTATTCACTTCACTCTGAGAATTATACCCAAACGTTCCCATATTTCTCTGAGTTTTTCATATTCACTATATCTTATAATATAGCACTATTGCCTCATATTCTTATGTTTCATTTTGCTCAGTCCTTCTCTAGTATATGGCCCATAACCTTGCTTCAAGGTTTTTGTTACCAAACAAAAGATGCAATCCAATCTACTACCAATTCAGTCAAAAGGAAAGAACATCTCAGCTACTTTTCTAGCACAGTTCCAAATTTTTTCCCAAAGTAGCCAGACCAATTTATGCCTCCATGTGTAGGGAATTATTGTATCTCCATTAAAATAGACACTGGCATCAATGATTTTTATTAGTGATTTTATATGACTATAGGTCATGAAATACTACAATAAATGAAGAATAAGGTGGAAGAATATTCAAAGAAAAATGGAGACATGTAAAGTATTCATAAATATGCTACAATACCCTACTTACACTGAATTTTGAAGAAGTAGCAATACTAGGTTAACAGAAAGCTAATGTTTTTCTTAAATTCAATATATGATCATTTTAGAAAGTTCAAAAACTAGAACATTATCGTCTATGCAATATGTTCAGGATAAAGAGATGATGTCAATTAGAATTCCTAATCAATAATTATTATTCCAATTCCTTTTACCCTTTATCCTATGATCAAAAATAATTAAATCTTTGTTAAATGAACTTCTTGATATGAGAATAATTCAGGGAATTTGAACAGATTTTGAAGGAGAACAAGTATACATTAGTAGACAATTAATGTGCTTTTGAGTAAATGAGTGCACCATGTAGGACTTACACCTTGCGCCAATGTGGAAATATTTTTATGCATAAGAAATGAGAAATGGAGTTTTTAATTTAAAAAATCTTAAGAGATATTCTAAGTGAATCTGTAAAATTTGTTAGAGTTGAATATATCGTTCCACAAATGTGGGTAAAACGATTTCACCCTTAGATCATTTAATATAATTCAAATCATCAACTGAAATAAAGTCTAATAATGGATAAATGCAATGTCATCTATACTCTGTAGTCTAACACTTTGGAACAAATTTATATTAGGTGTTGGCAGTTGACAGTAGGAATTGTTCTGTAAAAATGGATTATTCTTTAAAAAGAAATATATAAAACATATGGAAATTTGCATATTCCATTTAAAATCCTTGATGTGATAAATTGACTATCTTATATTAAAAGGAGGCAAAGTTACTAATTTATTTCTCTAACATTGGAGAAAAACTTAGACATTAAAAGATGTTTAAAAGACAATTCATAGTTGGAAAACATAGAATATAAGCTCCTTGAAGTCAGGAACTATTTCAATTTCTTAATGTCTATTTTTTCCTATCCCTGACACCTAGAACAGTGTGTAGCCCATAGTAGAACTTTAATAAATATTTACTGAATTCAATTTTAATGCTATACACATAAAGGTCTTATGTCTAAATTTCATTTGTATTTAAGTGAAGTATGAGAATTTCTATTAATAGTGGTCAAGTGAACATGGAACATACATTATTAAGGTTCACAGTTTTCCTGGAGTATTCTGTCCATTTCTTTACATTAATTAGTTTGGTTTAAGAGCCACTTTAGAGAAATAATTATAGAAGTAAATCATAGGATGAGACATTCTCACATAACTTTGATTTCATTCTAGATCACCCAAACTATTTTCCCTGTCCTGGAAAGGCCAACTCTGTTTTTTTAGACACAACGCTTTTTATTTGTGGGAAACTTTGAAATTGCCCAGACCACCTCTGTATTCTAGGGTAGGACCACACATCTCTGGAAATGAACAGAATCTTGAGGAATGAGGAAAGCTTGGACTTTATAAATGCCCATTAAGTCCTATATAATCTTGTCATACATCAAAGGAAAAACCTTACTGTCTAAACAAAATACCAGTTCTACTTTAGGAAATTTAAAATGTGTCACAGAAACTCTAAATGTATCCTCTGGGAGCTATTGGATCCTTCAAACAAGGTGCTGTCAGTGGAGTTTCAGTAAAACCATATATTTTCTATAAAATGATGTAGGCATAGATGCCTTTGTAACTAAAATAACTTGCAAGTTTATAACAACCATCGATACTATAAAGTCAAGAAAATGGAACACTTCTTATTTTGAAAGCTTACTCAGAAAAGACATAGAGTAGAAAATGAAATATCCTCAGATACATATACATATATACGTATATATATACATATATATATATATATTTTATTTCCTAGTAAAAGAGTAATTTTCTGCCCAGGTTTTATATATGAATATTACATCCACATAAAAGATGGCACAAATGCTTATTAGCATGCACAGCAATACAAAAAACAGCCCAGCACTATACTAAAATATAGATGCACACTGAGCTTTTGGTATAATAAAATATGTACAATAAAAAACCAGAATGTGATAGTTTGTTGAAAGTCAGCATCACAAGATTTACTTCATAAGTTTTCTGTGTCGCTTGAACATAGCACAGTTTGTCATGTAAATAGTTGTCTTCTATTTATTTTTCTTACCATTCTATCAGATGGACAATTTACTTCCTCTTAAGAATGAGCTTATCTGGGTTGGTAAGAGGCTCAATTTGGTCTTGTTCAAGGGAAATAATATAACATAGCACATAGAAGACAGTGTGCAAGAGTTGTACTTACTGCCTTATAGAAATAAAATCATGTACTGTGTCTAAAAATGGCAACACAGATTTAAATAGTAAATTAGAAGTTCTATAATGGATGTTTCATTTCCATGAAGATAATTTTCTTTTCCTCCTTAGACTTCTCAAAGAACTTCCATCTTCCTTATCACTTTTCTAGTTCTACTGTTTTAATTATTTGAGTATATGCCATTTTTCCCTCTCTAGACTACTAATCTCCTCCTAGATGAGTGTTCTGTGAATAGTAGACTCGATACATGTGGAATCAGAGAAACATAGACTACAGAGTTGGAAGAGAATTTAGGTATTCAGTTTGGTGCTTTTCAAATATTTTAATATAAAATCCCCATTCAATGTTTTAAAAAATGGTGAACCCACATATAATCTCATAGGATAGTAGTGATATCAATGGATTGCGA